>NC_134182.1:23321320-24037844 GCF_964188355.1 Buteo buteo
GCTTCTAACTGCTCCTCCTAAACGTAACCGACAAAATAAACTGAGAATCTTACATGCTTTCAATATCTGAACCAGTAACAGCAAGCGTTTGTTTCTAACTGTACACTCATTCAGACATCACACAGTCCACTAGTACACACGCAGCTAATTCCACATTCCTTTTCTTAACTCTAGCCACAGGCTGCACTGCTTGTTGGTCTGAGAAACATGTTAAACTTTTCCTCTAACATTTCAACTTACTGAAGGCTGATTCTAACCTTTATTTGCATGCCTCTGCAGTATAGTCTCAGTTTACCGAGTTCCAACTAACTATTTCCAGTAACATCCTCTGCTAATACCCGTCACGCATTTTGCACGTAGAAGTTTGCCATCAGGAATGCGTGAAGGGGACAGAGCAAAGACAACGGTGCAACGCTTGCACGGAAACGGGGAAGCTAAGGGCAAGCAGCTTCCTAGACTCTGAAGACATGAAGCAGTTCAGACACCCAAAACTTTACCATTTTCTAAAATGACAGAAAAAGACATGACACATTTAAATTCTAATAGGTTTAAATTTCAGGCTGCTCAAATACTGTATTATAATGCAGTGGTAATCCTTACCAGCAAGGTAAGGATAATGCACAGCTATGCACAGACATGCAGTATTAAGTAGTAGCTAATTTCATTTTGTGTTGTGATACTTCTTTCAGGTGAAAAGATCCTTCATAAGCTCTTACTTCTTTCTTTTTGTTTTTTTCTTTGTTTCGTTGGGTTTTTTTTAACAACTCACTAGTTTGGATCTAAGAATACTATAACTTATGCTAACGCAAGTCAACACCTGCATTTCAGTGCAACTTGCGAATAATAGGAAAATCAGATTATCATGTCTTGTAGCCTCTACAGCCCTGTCAGACAAGATGGATGTACTTCCCCCTTGATTCCCTGATACGCACTCACCTGACTCAAACTGGATGGCTGGACATCAACGTGTCTTGGAGACAGCAAGCCAGCTACAAGACACCTGTTGTAGCTATCATGAATGGCTTCACTTATAGAAGGACCAGATTTCTTTAAAAAATTCAAGGTCTGAAACATCAATCAAAAACCACAGATTAAGACAGCAATATTATTCAGTCACTAAGGTTCTGAATAATCGCTAAGAGAAATAAAAAAAAATGTTCACTTAAACTGTCAGAAAGACTGCATCGGTAACATGCTTTAGGTTAGCAATCTGAATAAGCAGTACTATGTAGAGTCTTAAAGATGGCAGCCAAACTAACCGCTACGGTTTATAAAAAATATCCTGTAAAACAACTATAGTGTTACGATGGCTAACATTTAGGTATTTTCTAGCTTCTCTGTCAATACACAGACCTTTTTTTACCCTGAACACTGACACAAAATATATTCTATATAAGCTAAAGCTAGCACACAACTTTAAATCACGCTTTGGAAGACCCTTTCTGTGCTTGTTTGTGCAGAAGTTGATTTATGTTGGAAACACTTAGCGAGCTGAAATTTAATTCAAAATTATTTGTCACAAGCTGTGCAGTGGCTTGGAAGTTTTAATTCGGCCAAGTGCGGGAGAAAAAAAAAATAATCGTTTCTTCTCAAACAGTTAAGTAATATTTCATTTTCTCCATTCTGCCCTCCTTTTTCAAGTTAATCAGGCATCAAAACCCTAACTCAAGACTATGGAGGCAGTTCCACTGATGGGTAATGCAGAAGTAACAGCTTTCCCCAACTTCCACAACAGTTTTGTTCCTGCTCCTACAGCAACGTTGTATTCCGCTCTAGACATTCAATCCCTCAGCATGCTTCAACAGGAGACAGTGGTAGTTCTACAATCCCAAGAGTGGACCTAAAATGTTACCATTTGCATAAAACTGGCAGGACACAATGGCAATCATGCGTGTGGATGGGCAGGATGGGCATAAAACGGTCTCCGACCCTGAAAGCAGTGCAATAGAAAACATAGGAAAGGTTCATCTCTTGCCATTCTCAATAAAGATACAGTAAAAGATCACCTCCTTCTGGAAGCCGGTGCAAGTCATATGAACAACTCCGGAGCTCAGCAAGCACGTACCATCTGCAGAGACAATGAACGTTTGACAGCCTTCCATACTCTCGCACTTAGCTTATGACCAGTTTACGTTTTGTAAATAGCAGTATCTGGAAAGCTGTAACTGAGTACCCATTTTCTTCATCAGATCACTTCCAAACTTATTTTTTTGAAAATAATTACTGTGTGTAGAAATTTTATCTCTAGTACTATCGAGGTGCTCTGCTCTGAGCTTCAGTTCAACGTCATTTCATTTGATGACCATCACCACTTCACAGGCTACATTACAAAAGCACCACAACCCAAAACTCAGCAGACTGTCAGATATGTGTCACAGTATTAAACACCTTGTTAGTACAACGTAATCAAGGGTTGGGCTTGTGGGCGTTTGGGGCTTTTTGGTTTCGGATGGGTTCTGGGTGACAAACAATGAACAGAAGAACCAATAAATGGCATTTGACCTCACTTTAAGCTTCTCACTATCAAAAGCAGTGAAATACCTACCAAAATTGTAGGAGCTTGGGTTAAAGAACTGCTCAGGTGGTGGATAAGAAGGAGGAACTCCCCGACTTAGACTCCGCTCGTGTACCAGAATATCCAAAATGGGGTTTGGAGAAGTCATGCTTATTACAGTGTCCAGTGACCACAACGCAAAATAGGGGCAATCGTGAAGGAGTTCTTCTGGCCTGAAAGCAAGCAAGTGCATAAGCTAAACACCGACTTCCAAATGATTGATTTGTAGGGATATTGAAAACAACTTAATAAAAATATACCTTAGTGAATCTGGCATTTGAGCATGATACCAGCGATTAATGTCAAATACACCCAAGTAAGCAGATGGTTTTCCCTGACCATATGTATTCACTTGCCAGCTGAAGAGTGATACACTGGTGTCAGGCGATATTACTGTAAAAGACAAGACATTGTTTCTTGTTTGTAGAAAATAACGCTATAGCTGATATGTTTAAAACACCACTTCCTATTTTGGCTTAATTCTGTTATATCACTCACTAAGCACAACACTCACTGAGAACAACAAAAAATTTACGGAATAGCAAACATCTCTGTGACAGGTTTCAGTCATACTGCCCCTTCTTCTGGTATCACTCAGCAGGCACTACTAATTTCCAGATCGGACTCAATTACAGGTTTTAAGAATAGCTCCTTTCCAGCACATTCAGAATGAACGAACACAATTATCACACAAAATAAATACAAAAAACCCAAACCCAACAAACGGGAAATTGGAACAAAGATTTTAACATAAAACATTCACAATGTTATACTCCAGTTCTCTCAATAAGTGGAATGGTTTGTCTTCTCTGGGGAGAACGCATTCTCCAGATGTAAGCAAAGGATGTGGTATATCATTTACCCTAGTAGAGTAAGGAAGAAGGCGACAGTTTGTTTGGCAAAAGGTTTCTCTGTTCTCTGCTGAATTCATCATTACGTTTAGGGATCCTCACACACTTTACTATGTTTCATTGTGAACATCTGTGCCGCTTCCGTTTTGTAGCTGCTGCAAGTGCCTTTGAAGATACCAATTATTTTCATAATTCAGAAGACAGCTTCTTTGCTAGCCTCAACCCACATCCAACAGCAGCTCATGTGTGCCTAGAACTTAACTCGAACAGATTCTGAATGAAAGCTAATTAGAAACCATCAGAGAAATTACAGGTATTTCTCCATGCCTCATGCTTCATAAAAAGGAGACAGAAAGGGGGTTTGTTGTTCTTATTTTGGTTTGGGGTTTTTTTTCGGGTGTGGTGGAGTGGTGGTGTGTGTTTGTTTTTAACAAGCTTTTAGGAGGCACTCTCCTCAGAAACGTGACACAAGTGGAGAAAATCCAAAGGTGTTTTTGTTCGATTTTGACACACTGTTGATAGAGGATGGCATCACAAAAGAGATGCAAGTTGCCGCTTCAGGACTAAGTCAAAGATGATAAACAGAAGTAGCCTAGAAAGATCATGCAAGTGTCTTCTTTGTAAACATCATACATCAGTAAAGGCCAGTCAGAAGAGAGGGAAGGTGAATAATGCAGTCAAAACAAAGGGCCATGGAAGTTATCACTGCAGCAGGCTCAAAAATAGGGTCAGAACATAAGTGAATTTGTAAACCCAGAGAGGGACATTTAATTACTGCAAGATAATGAAAGACTTCGTAAGAGTTTTAACTGTGTATATGGACAAGGAAAGCTATTGCTATAAGAACTTGCAGGTGTAGGAACCTATTAGATTTAGAGAGGAAGAAATGGACAGGCAGATCATAGAATCGTAGAGTTCCTTAGGTTGGAAAAGACCTTTATGTTCATTGAGCCCAACCCTAAAGCCAACTGCCAAGTCCACCACCAAACCACGTCCCTAAGTGCCACATCTCCCTGTCTTTTAAATACCTCCAGGGATGGCGACTCAACCCCGGGCAGCCTGTTCCAATGCTTTGTAACACAGTCAGTGAAGAAATTTTTCCTAATACCCAACCTGAACCTCCCCAGGCGCAACTTGAGGCCATTTCCTCTCGTCCTATCACTTGCTACCTGGGAGAAGAGACCAACACTACACCTCGCTACAGCCTCCTTTCAGGTACTTGGGGGGAGTGGTAAGGTCTCCCCTCAGCCTCCTTTTCTCCAGGCTAAACAATCCCAGTTCCCTCAGCCACCCCCGTAAGACTTGTTCTCCAGACCCTTCACCAGCTCTGTTGCCCTTCTTTGGATGCGCTCCAGCACCTCAATGTCTTTCTTGTAGCGAGGGGCCCAAAGCCAGGCAGCTTTCCAGCCACTCTTTCCCAAGCCTGTAGTGTTGCATGGGGTTCTTGTGACCCAAGAGCAGGACCTGGCATTTAGCCTTGATGAACTTCATACAGTTGGCCTTGGCCCATTGAGCCAGCCTGTCCAGATCCCTCCACAGAGCCTCTGTAGACCCTCAAGCAGATCAACACTCCCACCCAACTTGGTGTCATCTGCAAACTTACTGAGGGTGCACTCAATCCCCTCGTCCGGATCATTGACAGAGATATTAAACAGAACTGGCCCCAATACCGAGCCCTGGGGAACACCACTTGTGACCGGCCACCAGCTGGATGCAGATGCAGACATAGGTTGGAACAGGGAAAGAAAAATTCAGGTAACACTCCTAAGCAATGGGGAGCATCATCTTACTGTTCAAAGACGACAGCTGGAGGAATAGAACGACTGACAAGCTTCATGCAGGTGACCCCACCATACATCGCTATAGCATGTCAGCAAGCATAAAATACTACTTATTTTTTCCTTTAAAGAAGTCCCATATAACTTAAGCACCCATTTTTTCTTTTTAAATAAGCCCAACAAGCTAGTCTGCAAAGGTATTCAAGACTCACAGACTGGGGTACAGAACAGCATTCATTGCTTAGATTCCAAAACTACTTATTTTAGAATAACCAAACAGGGACATTAGAACAAACCTTCATTAACGCTATCCTCTCTGTCAACATGGTTGCGAAATTTTTCTATGGTCTGACAGCTCAGCAGTTTGGTATTGCTGGTCTGCCCTCTCAAGGGAAAGACTCCCCCCGTAAGATCTAAACTGTACCTTTCATCACAGTATTCCAGACCCTGGGGAAAAAATAAAAGGAGAGAGAAAAGGTCATTTTGAGATAAAAACATACATTATAGCTAAATGTGAAAGAATGTATATATGTATAATATAATATGCATATTGTACCGTATATTTCCCATGAGCTTATTTCTGATGGCAAATAGAAACTACATCTGACATGCAAGAGAATGAAGCGTCAAATAGTAACGGGCTTTGCACATTTTCAGAATTTAGCATTTCCCTCGCTAAAATTTGCTCTGCAGTATGCACAGTTCATTCTACTTTATCAAGTAACTTTGGAAATAACAGACATGTGCAGAGTAGATAGGAAAATCTAAACCATCTCTTTGAAAAACTAGCGCGAAGCCTAAGCAAAGAATCCCATTTTTATTACAGAAGGAATAATCACCAAACACAGTTTATAATAAAAGATGTCCTGAACAGGTCCACCGTGCCAAAAGACCCTTTTGTCAGATAAAGTACTACAACTCCATCAGCCTCTTAGAGATGAATTTTAACTGCTAGAAATTTCAACTTTTATTCATCTGTGAAGAGCCAGTCCCCCCCCAAAGTTAGGGCCGAGGGGAAGGGAAAAAAGATATCAAACAATTCCTGCCGAAGACAACTTCTGAAGCAAAACAGCGTATTTTAAATTCTCCACTGGGGCAAGCAAATCTAAGTTAAGGAACTCCACTGCGTGGAAGATGTTAAATAATGACTTTATTGACCCGTAAAATCTGAAGACAGTTTTCAAATGAGATGCACTCGTCAGACTCTGATGTGGACGTGGGGGCTGCATACTCTATCCACCTGCAAGCATCATGCAGGACAAATGTCAAGGTGCGCTCCATGACCATGGCCGGATGCACTAGATTTCAAGCTTTCTTTCAAGCTTCTGTGAACTCTCTTCAACGAACAAGGGTCAACAGTAGATTCCTCCTCCTTTCCTCCAATTTGGCCTGGCAATTGGGAACAACTCTTAAATTTTCTGCCACGGAAGACGGACAAGAAACTTGACTCAGCCAGTCACGCAGGCAGACAGTCATGTAGTACTGACCAATCTGTGGCTACAGGGAAGTATTCCGACACTCCAAGTGTCCTCTGTAGAACACAGATCCTGTACTAATGCTTCTTCTGGGTTTGTTTCCGGGGGGTGGGAGTTGTTGGGGGGTTTTTTTGGCAGGAGGTGTTAGCAAGTCTTGGTATGAAGCTACATGTGTAAGTGGCTCATCTGGAAGCTAGCTGAAGAACCTGACTTTTCCCCCCAGAGGTCCAGCTGTTTTGTTCTCTCTTCAACTACCTTGTGAGATTGGTTCCTGTTTCAACCTTGCACAACGCCCATCACAGGAACGCAGGAACAGCAGGGGAGTAAAATATCTCAAAGGCAGAGACTGGTGCCTGACACCTCTTAGAAGCCTGTGAATGTATTACTGGTTGCACTGTCTGTAGAGGGTTAAAAGTCTCACACTAACGACACCACAGCTTTCTCAGGTCACAAACGCAAACCACATTATTTAATCACTTTGTGTGCTTTTTTTAAAACCGGAAATTTTAGCAGACCCATTTTTCAAAGCTGCTGAAACATTTCAACCCTCTGAGGTGAAATCTGACACTCGTCACACCTTTTTCAGGAAAATAAGATGACCATGACAAAGCATTGCCAAATAGTAAAAGGTCCCCCATTTTAACATTAAAGCGTTGAGACAGAACAAAGTAGCCACGCGAGGAATGGATATCAACGACTGGGTTTTCTTCCAAAGCAGCACACAGTACAAGGTATTGTCTTTGCCACTGCTAAGACTGTAGCTACAAATAACTGTTAAAAGAGGATAAAACAAAGCAGATGTTCAAACTGGAGAAAGATTAGAGTCTTTCTCCTGTCGACCTGCCAAAGTGCTTAGAGCACTACAAGAGATGCAGCAGTGAACCAGTGGTGAAAGCCCTTTTAAAATTAAAACACCCAATCAGGGTGCTCTGTTCCTCTACAGCACTGTATATTTATGTCATTAAAAAACTGCACATCAACAAAGATAAAGACATGACATCCATATTTAGAACATACTGAACCACTTGAAGGTACTTCTGTTTTGTCACCAAGATAGATAATGCATTTTAAAGAAACACCGCCTTTTCCAAACACCTAACATCTATTCAAAAGCAATCTGCACAAAAGAAGAAGGAGCTTTCCTTCGCATAAGGAAAAAGGTCAAAATTTAAATGCATTCAAAAAAACTAAAGCACACAGTCCCTATAGAAACAGAGTACCATGATACAAGAATCACCCCTATTTCATTCCGTACCTATTCAGAATATGCAAGAGAAAGTATCAAAATAGGAGGAAAGAATTGCTCTGAATTAAGATTACTTTCCCCTCAAAAAGATTTTGGAAAAGTTTCAAGCATACTGCTGAGTAAAATTAAACATTATACAGATGCGTCTTCTATCTGTTAGGTATCTGAGATATAATGATACCTTATGTATATTTTAAACGACATCTCTGAAGTGAGTTCTAAAAATTTATGTATGCTCTTTTGACCAAATCATTAACACTGTATTTACGTATTTTTCTGGCTTTAGTAGATCACACAGGCAACCAAGCCAAAAAGTAGAAAGAGTTATCTTCGCAGCTACTAAGTTTTAGGATCAACACTTAAGAGACACTGTAGGTACACTTCACTTGAAGTTCAGCTGACAAAGCTCAACAGAAAAATAACAATAGAAAACCGAGATTCACAAAAGAATATACTTATACGAGTGCAAGAAAAGGAGACAGACAGAAGCTTATTTCAGTCTGCAGTTTGGTTGAACAAAGCTATTCCAAGCCCTGCCTTTTCTTCTAAGATACCATAAATTTGGTGGTAAGATTAAGAGTAATTCTATTTGTAAAAGCTGCTTCCTCTTCACGAATGGAATTTATATGGGTTCTTTGCAGATGCATCTAGTCAGAACACAGGACACTACACTATAAAACTGCATGGCTTGTTTTTAAAAAGTATGGACAAAAGCCATGCCCAAGAAGACTCAGGAAAAGCTTGGGGTTTCAGTCACCTCTGAATTTTGATGGTAAAAATCACCCCTGACAACTTCACTGATACTCACATAGACAAAATCACTATTTTCATCTTTTCACATACGTGCACACCTTACCTCATACATGACTTGTCCTGAGGCCAAGCGTTTTCTGTCACCAAATGCTAACTGCAACAGATGTAAACTCACGACGTCACCTTCACTGAAAAAGGTAGAAATTAGGACATTTGATTACAAAGCTGCTTTAGAGGCCTTGTTATCATTTTATTAGATCTAGACTGATGTTTTCTTGCTGAAAAGAAAAACACCACTTCCCAAACCATCAGATAACTGGTCACGTGCAGCCGCTACAACACAAAGGAGGACATTTGGACACTAACAGCTTCAGGGGCAAATGCTAACCATACAATTTGAAAGCTTTAATATGTTGTACGGACTACAAATTGTTGCTTTAAAGTCAAACTTAAAAAGACTGCCACTCTGTGAACGGCTGAGCTGATTAAATAGCTTGCTGATGCTGAAAGAGAGAGATCTTTCTCCCCTTCCCTTCCCTTCCCACCAAAGTTCCAGCCCCTCTCTTGCATACACACGCTGCACCCTTCCACATACTGATTTGGGTCATTAGCCCAGCAGGAAACCATTGACTTTGCGGCTCAACAGGGATCGGTCTCTGCCAGGTGAGCTGGCCTGGCTCACAAAGGCTCCAAAGACCGCGCAAGTTGGCACAAGGTAATCCGCAATACTGTCACCTCCCTCCTTTAGGGGCAGCCGGCTGTCATATTGGCACGTTTAGCGCTCGAGATCTGCAGCCCCAACTACTTCGAATGGTATTTTCATACCATGGTGCGAGTACCAAACAAATCGTGAAGCAGTCCTCAAGAAACAAAGGAAATCGTTTAAGAATGCAAGCACAAAGATACAGCCACTGTTGCTTTGCCTTCTTTCAGAAGGTAGGCACTAGTAGGTCCCTCTTCACATCTGTTAAATCCTGTAAAAATTGCAGTGTAAGCTTAACACCTTCCACACCTGAGAGAATCTCCTGCACGGCTACATAAACAAAACAAAGATACATGTATCAACGGTATGTGAACAAAGATACAAAAAAATTTAAATGCATTCAGTGGCTTATAGTAACTTTTTATTCACCTTTCTTGTGTAGACTGAACAGCCCACAAGTAGCAACAATTGCGAGGATCATTCTCAGGCTCCTGAAAAGTAACAGCATAGACAGGAATCCTTCCTCCTTCAAGCTGAGAGTGGTGCCTACGTGGTTGGGAAAAAAAAAAAACAAAAAGAAAGAAAAAATGAAAAAAAAAAAAGGAAAAGGGGAAAAGAGAGAAAAATAAAAACCTGTGAGCCTACGATGAGCCCTAACTGTTTGTAGAAGGGTAGAAGCATCTTCTGAGAAAAAAGCTTATCCTTCCATGCTTATCCCCAAAGTACAGAAGGTCACACTTCCATCTCAGACAAGTGAGTCAGGGAAGCGACTACTTTTTATGCAGCAGTCAAGAGCTGAGGAAATTACTGTCCATCAAATGCAATAACCTGGGTTTATATCCTCCTCTGCCTAGGGAGGAAGAACATAAATGATTACTTCAGCTGCCAGGCAAAAGATTGTTCCTCCTGTTCCAGCCGACTTCAATATTGAACTTAAAATGCAGCCTATCTTCTGAACAAATTTAAGACAGGGCCAAACACAAGTACTTTCTCATTTCTTTACTCGGATGCTACGTAAAGCATTTTTCCTCCAGACTTCTGAACCTTACGTGTACCTTCACAATCTATTCTTGCCACCCAGTTAGTCCTCCACTGTCTATTTATGCATCCAACAGTTTCTGGTGAGTCACTGCAGGTTTGCTTAAGCCAATCCCTATCTGAATTTGGTCACATATTTCACGTGTGATTGCCCTTTGGCAGATATAAAATCGTCTCTTAATTTTTCTATTGCTTATAGATTTACATGCCCCTTATCCTCATCTCCAAGTGTTCCAAGCAAATTTTCATTCACACGCAACGTTGCCTCGGAATGGGTCAGTCCCCTATTTTGGACAAGGCTGACGTGTAGGAAAGAATATCTTTTCAGGCACGGATCAGCTATTGATTTTTCGTGTCTCACTAGTTTCATCCTGGACGCTTTAAAGAATATTATCCCCAAACCCACATTATTAACATACGTAAGCTTCTCAATGTATGCCCTAATTGCAGTAGCTGGTTCTGAAAAATCATTCCTAAAATCTGGTTCATCAAAACACACACGTTTCCTGGCTTCACTGAACACTACTGATCGGACAAAGCGTCTTAGAAAAATGAGCTCCATCGCATCCTAAACTGCTTGACGTAACCCCAAGAAGCATGCTTTCCACAATCCCTCGAGCCACAGGCACAAGGAGGAAAACAATCCTAGTCCACTGGGGAGAAGGCGGTCCACTTAATCCATGTATGACTTTTAATAGTTATTTCAGAAGAGGATTTCTAAACATTCCAAGATTATACCCAAAATTTCAGTCCCTGAAAAAATTCTTTCATGAACATGCTTCCGTAAGCAAACAATTGAGACCCCTGCACCTCGGGGCATGGCCAGGTGTAAAAGCCTACTTACTCCCTCTTCAAAGTTTTCATATTCCACAGTGACAGGTAGCCATCTGAAAAACCCACAACAAGCTGATTGCTTCTGCTTATGTAGTACAGGGTTGATATTGCTGTTCCTGAAGGATTTTGTAGTTGAAAGCAGAGATGTCTCCCTTCTCTGGTCACAGCTTCTCTTCTTTGTGGAACTTCAGCAGGAATTCTAGTGACAACTTCTAGATCTACACACACAAAACCATGCCATGAGTTAATGTGTCAGGCCATTTAGGCTGCATTTTCAACACTGACGTGACAACACGTCTCATCCAATTCTACCGTCCCGGGCAAAATACCCATTTATGCAACGCTTTCTTTTGTATGTTTCCAAAGAACAGAAGAACTCTCTGATCAGACAGGTATTCTCACTCGTATTTTAAAACCAGGTAAGAGCGTAACCTTCGTAGACAAATTCTTCCTGGGCTCTATAAATCACGCGTTTGGGCCTCACGATGAAGCTGGCTGAAGCAACACCAACTCCTGAAGCCACTCTTGTAATAGCCAAAACAGCATATGCAATCCGAATATGCAAATTAGAGATTTCAGTCATCCAAATGCACGATTTTTGACAAGTCGGATTCATTTTAACAAGCAAGCCTAAAATTTGCCCCAAGTCAACCCACAGAAGCAGAAGAACATTCCCAAGAAATAGGGCGCCTCTGACACAACTTCCTCTCAGGCAGCTGCACTGACTCACGTGGTAAAATTCCTACACCTCACTGGCAAGCATCATAGTGACGTACGGATCTTGGTGGCAGGGGGGCATTTATAACATTAGAAGGAGTATTAAGCCACTCCCATTTTTAATCAGGTCAGGACTATACCAAGGCAAACCGCCATCTGTAACCAGCAGTCAGAAATGCCTGCACACTAGTGTCTTCCAAGTGGGATGCATGTTGTTTATACACAAGTTTTCTTACCCTCAAATTCAAGTTTAAAAACTGCAAGCTTACCCGATGCTTCTATTTCATTCTGACTGCAAGATAAATCATCCAAACAAAGGTCCACCAGAAGTAGATGACCAACATCTGTAGCCACTGCTGCCACTCCAAAGAGCCATCGCAGACTCTGATGTAGGTGCCGAGTGCTCACGCTGGCTCCTCCGTGATTAGTTATGGGTTCTATAGCAGTTACCTACAGGAAAACTGCAAGCTAGCATTTAAGCTGTTTGACAAGCTAAACAGAAATCATTCAAAAGTGAAGCCGGAATTAGCACATCAGAAACAAGAAAGTAAATACAGAGGACCATAAGACTTAAAAGCAAAGCATTGTTTCCAATTTTATCAAGAAAAAAAACACACACCTATACAACAATCTGTTATTGCCTTCCACTTACTAGATTTCCTACAGTTATTTAACTGAATTAACTTCCACTTCAATGGTGCATTCTATTATTACATCTTACTAATTTCCATTTCCTACTGAGAAATAATGAACTCTATGAACCCACATAAGATCAATTATATGCAAGAAACTTTATCATATTTAAGGGATCTGAGTAAGGAAGACAAAAGTAAATCTCATTCTCCACTGCTCACAGCCCATGAGCACCGTGATACAGTCTATGCCTTCTTTGCCAAACGGGTATTACGATAAATCATGGCTGTCAGTCAGATGAGGCAGCGGTCTACTTGCATGGTAGACACACCATTTCCACGGGAATGCAACACTTGTAGGTAGTATTGAACAGAGATACCAACTTAGTAAAATTTACAGTAGTCCTCATTTAGAATAACAACCACATAAAGCAAAAAAAGTTTTAAACGCACACCAGCACTTTTATGAGTGTTAACAAAAGTGTTAAAAGCCAGCCTAAAACAACGGCAAAAAGAACAGCAGCTTGTTAGATAAAAAGCTAACTCCAGCTAAGGAAGAAGTGCACACTGCTCTTTAAGGTGTGAAGCAGCCTACATGCAACTTTATTACAAGGCGGGTGAAGACAGGCTTTTCAGCACCTGCAAGACATCCCAGGACAATACTGAGTGCTATAGCAGAGATAAAGCACATAGAGACTCCTGCACTAAAGCTAAACAACAAAAGAACATGGGCTATCCTTTAGCCTTCCAAAATGCAACACAATGAAAACAGGAATCCTTACGTCAACAACAAAGTTTTACACAAAAATAAAACAAAGAAGAGAGCATGACAAGATAGTCCATTTTTTTATTTATTTTTTTACCCCTAGAAGTGGGGAAAAATAACCAAACCCCTAAGCTCCAAAGTTTTCTCCTCTCCCATATCAAGCAGGTGCTATGACTACACTGCCTGGCAATCTACTACAGAATTTACCTTTCACCTCGGTCACAAGAATTGTAATCTTAGAAGCACCTAGAGTAACTTAGCTTTATTTTGTTTCAGGTTTCCTATAAATCGAATTAAAATTCCAATCTTCTCTGTTACTCAAAGGACTATCAAAAGCATTTTGATTATTCAAATTCTTGCTGCTCCAAGTCTTGATGACTGTTATGAGGAAAGCAGAAATACTGTACATATCTTGCTGCAGGATTAGCCGAAGTTCAAGTGTTGCTTCTAACTTCTTTTAAGATTTTTTTCTGTTGTACAATTGGCACCAAATGAATCTTTTCCATTTTTGCATACAGTCTTCCAAAAACATTTCCCAGTTTTCACACTTTAGTTTTCCATGTAGAAACTCCTGAAACAGCGTATTTTTCCATGGCACTATGCACTGGCTTTTCCTATTCTCCTAGACTACTGCCAACTCATTCTGGGAATGAACAAAGCAAGCTTTTCTCAGCTCACTGAATCTGAATGCTACCCTTCTGCCTCATACAAAACAGGAAAATTTGTGAAAATAACACTCAATAGTTCTGAAACATACAACCATTATAAAGCAATTTCATATAATTAATGTTTTAAATTCAGATATGCTTCTACTAGACTCCAATCCAAATAATACTCCATTAACATTTTCAGTTTTCTGCTACATTTCACATGTACATCCAGAGGGCAATGAGAGATGCTCCCACAAACAAAAAACAAAAAAAAAATTATGCCAAAATTCTTTCTAATCTTGTGAGTTTGTTTTTTTTAACTCATTCCTTCACTCTCTGAATGACTACACAGCTACTCTTACACTAAAAGGCAGTCATACAGTCACTTCAAACACCCTGCATTAATACACTGGTGGCTTGACACCTTGAACCATAGTTACTCTAATTTAGCATTAACCTGTAAAACTTAGTTGTCCACAGAAAATAATTCCTGGACTGTTTTCCATGTGGGTACAAGGTGCTCATTAAAGCCTTAAAACAGTAACAACAAAAACTGTGGAAAGTGATGTTAAGAATAGATCTGCATTTTACTTTTAAAAATAATCAGTCTGAAAATCAGAGAAACGTTCAGGCAGATTAAAAGCGCATATTACGTAATGCAGAATTGGGAAGTATTAGCTGCAGAATAAATTCAAAACTTATGGACAGTGGCCAAGTGCAAGTTTTACCTACTTGTTTTTCCTTACCCTTATTGCCACTCACAACTTAGAAGTTAACAGTCCAACTTGCAATACCTGTGTCCTGTCTATGCTGACCTACCTAATCTAATAGCAAAAAGACAGGAAGTAAAATGAAAGCAACAGACCAAACATGCTTGTCATCAGGAGTATTTGGGGCATAAGAGCAAAAATTCAGGCAAGCTTTGGCTTTATTTCAAAATTCATAACCTTTATCACACAACAGCCAACTTTACTCCCCAAGGCTTATTCGTATTTTCTCCTGAACAATTTTTCTGTGCTATAGAAAAACTCCCTAATACAACTGGTAACTACATTCAATTTCAAATCACTTCTGCAGACACAAATTCAATATCTGACATGACGCTTCTTAACCTTTCCTCTTCCTATTCCCACCATACTTAGATTTAATACATAAAACTTAACAAAGCTCGTCATTTTTCACAAACACAATTTACTTATTGATTATATGCTTTTGTCAGCACACACCTAGCCTTTCCATGTAAAACTCTAAGACTTATTAAGGTGATAGGCAAACTAACACGGTACACCACCAAACCAACTCCTATCGTTAGAAATTACCACAATACAAATGCTTACTACTAGTAATCACACTGCAGCATTACAAACAAACAAAACTCCACCTGTATACTAGTAAGTCAAGCAAAATAAAGTTATGGGAAGCCAAGTAATAAATACGTATTTATTTGTTGCAGATTCTAAGCTGATAAAAAAAATATAGTGAATCTTGATGTTCTATTAACTTGCACTGATTCTTGTTTACATTAAGATAATGAGACTAGGGGACACTACATCATTGGACTTCCTGGGTTACAGAAGACAGAAAAAAAGGAGTAACATTCCACCAGCCTCTCCCATCTACACAAACACAATATTCAATAAGCAGAGATTCAAGGACTGCAGGTTGAAAGTCAATCGTTCAACAATCCATCAGGTAACTCCCTATCGGCTCTTCTTTCCTATCCTAAGTCAACATAAAAATCTGTTCTGCTCTAAAGCCACCCGCTTGCTAGTCTGAGATTCAGGGGAATGTGTCTAAGTCATTTACAGCACAACTATGGAAGTTTCAGATATTTTAAAGACAGTATTTCTAACATATAGAGAAATCAAGCATTTCGGAAATGTATGTTACAGACACTGGGAACAGCGGGGTTTTTTTTTCCTTTTTCACTCTGGCCAATAAAAGATAGTTCTCAATGCCTTTTTGTGGCAGTGGAGAATTAGGTAACTATGTGCTCTACCATAAACCCAGAAAACTTGTTTTACAATCAGTAAGCTCAAAAGATAACGGTACCGTTAAGCCCAAGAGTTTGCACCAAGGCTCTCTTGACTGGATACTCTGAAGTGACAGTCTGCACTAATGCAAGATAGAAAAAATATCGCCTACAAAGAGACGCTCCAAAGCTTCTCCTGAAACAGGATTACGCAGCACCTGACAATGCAAAAGCTTCGTTCCTCTGATTAAAGTGTACGTACCCTTCCTGGGAGAACAACTGCTTTAACCACTCTCGATATTCCAAGGTCGTACAGACAGAGAACACTTCCCTCTGCTTCTTCCAACCCAACCAGCAGTCCCGTTCTTTTCTGCCAGGAAAACTCCTTTACCACACGAATGGTGGGAGGCTGTTCATTTACTCCACTGAAACGGTAAGCAGAGAGCCGCTCTCCCGTCACAGAGTTCACTACCTCCAGTTGAGGACCACACGCCAGCCATGCCAAGCCATTTCTCCCTGTAAGAGAAAAGAAAGCTGACTAAAGCAAATTTCCAATACAAGACTGAAAACAACTGAAAAATCACAGCCACTGCCCCTTTCCTTCACTAAAAGTACCCAAAAGGGAAGACCGACTTCCCTAGTTGTGGTCAATTATTCAAAGTCACCCATGGAGATCCTCCAGCACTACCTCTTAATATTAACAACCTTATTATTTTGCATTTCTACTTGTCATTCCCGCACTGAAGGATTTGGACTGCTTGGGATGAAGATGACAACATATTGATCTAGAGACTTCATCCCATATTCGGCTTGTTTTGGCTAGAAATCGTCTAAATACATACGGGAATACGAGTCTTAAAGCACACTTCAAAGATAACAAATCTAAACCAATTCATTTCTAGTTTATTAATTTTACTTGACACACGCCTACTTGGGGCAGGGATTTGGACGGCAGCAAGAAATTATCGTCAAATGGGCACTGCATGAGTACATCTGATCTTTTACACGGGCTGACGACAGAAAGAATTTAACACATTTTGTTTCACGGAACAAACTCGGAGGAAGTATTAACTCAATTACTGCACTTTCAGTCAGGTAGATGGATTCCACCTGGTCTAACAGAGCCTAGACAACCAGGTAGGCACCCAGCTAGCTCTACTTGCGGATCACCTAGAAAGTCAACTACCTAATCTGCTTAGCCACTTTCAGCAACTCTCCCTGGGTACTCATCTGCACCCTGTTAAATACGTTGGAAATATGGCTGCAGTGCTTAACAGTGTTATCCTCTTCCTTTGCTGTTTGTATTCAGACTAGGAAAAGAAAAAGCGGCGGGGGTGCGCCTCTGTAACGTTGTAGAAGAACTAGTTCCGCATGTGGTGTTATGATGGTCATAGAGCTTGAGCTGGTACAAATAAATAGGGCCCAAAACAACACTATCACTTTTTTGAAAACTGCCTTTTATTTAATTAACAATTGAGTGACCACAACATTGAGGAAGGCCCGCTGACTCAGCATGCTTAACTAAATTATTTTAATAGCACAAGACTGGTGAAGGTTGCTGTAATTTCAAAGTTTAACTATACTAGTTTTAAGGTTTTAATATTAGCATTTTTAATAGTTAAAACTTCCTTCCTGTCCTCTCGAAACCTGATGCATCTTAACAGCACCAGCCTGACACAGTCGATACTGTGACCCTGTGCTTCAGGTAACCTCCAGGCAATAAGAACTTCAGACCAAGACCAAATTTAAAGGAGAACGCTCACCTCCAGAAAACTTCCCGCTCAGCACAGAATCTAGGGTTATCTCATCTTCCCCAAGTGCCTCAGTAGTCACCTCTGGAAACTGCAGCAGACTGCTCGTTACCTGAGCTGATAGGTCTCGCATTCTTCACTGTAAATAAAGAAAAAAATGCAAAAACAGACTCATGTCAGCCATAACTGAGATTTGCTTTTTGAGATTGACAGAAGTTTCATCAGTATGCCGCAAGTAATCTCCTAGACAGCTCCTGTAGCTCTTTTCCTTCAAAAAATGGCACTCGGGACAGTTTTTGATCTCACAGCAGAGCAAAAGGAGAATCCTTTTACTTTTCTAATGCCTATGAGATCACCAACAAAAAGCGACACAGGGGTATTGATAAGGTCAATAACAGGAAAAAAAACAATACACCGAGTTCAAGTCTACTCAGATATGTCAGTCTGTAGTAAGATGCAATCCGAGAAAAAGCATATTTCAATTAGCGCTGCAGTAAGAGGTGTGAGGTTCCATTAGTCCTTGCTCTTGATTTTGTACCTCATTATTTATTGCCAATTGTCTTCTAGTAGATTTCAGGCATCGTTTGTGTCTTGTTCACTTCTTGTGTGTTTATTTTGAACTCTAAGGAATACTAAGTTCTTAACTACCTTCACTCTCAAACTCTTCCAGAAAATGTACCGTTGATGTTTCCGCATGACAAGCCATACAGACTTTCATAGCTCATCAGTTGGAAAGTAGTTTTCCATACACTTATCACCTGAACATAACACAGCACCTTAAAACACGGATTCTTTTCTACACTTAAATCCCCATTTTCCTTATTCCAGTCCTTTCCTTCCTATTGCCAGTCCTTATCACATCTCTGCACTATTGTACAAAAACTTTGAGGCCTTTCAGTTTCCACACCTCTATCAGTGCTCCACAGACAGTTCACGTTTCACTATGTCAAGATAGATTTTTTTGGGGGATGGGGGACGGGGGACGGGGACTTAAAAGCTCAGGTGACTTACAAGATTGAATAGGAGGCTAAATAAGAGATATTCCACACACATGGAAATACAAACTACTTCAGCTCACTACGTTTTGCAAGTTCTATGGGTTATTGAAAAAGCCTCCGGAAGACAAGACAGGTTCAAGCATCTCTTCAAATAGCACTGCTTTCTCCATGGAGTCTCAGAAGGAAGATATTCTACGTAGCTCGCTATTCCTGGGCGTTACACATGCTGACCAACTCGGGCATCAAACAGAACCCTTACCCTATGCCACAAACCAGTACAGCCAGCCACTTCAATGGGCACACAAAGCCCATTGCATTAACTGTAGCACACATGTTCTCCCGCAAGCAAAGTTTTATGGTTGCTTCTTCCAGCGTGCACTAATAACCTATTTTCCTTACGGCATAGGAGGTTACAGCTAGTTCTGAAGACCAGACTCTGGGAGCAACACAAAGTTATTAAAGGGAAACGCTTATAAATAATACCATTTACACAGATTGTACTTCTGTGGAGAAAGGTTATGCTCTAAAGCCTGGGCATTGGAATCTACTATATTTCAGGTCACAAGCACTCTACCTGAGAACATGTTCCAGTATCTTCTGCCAGCATGAAAACAACGAGCGCGTGAAACACAGGCAGTGTAAGCCAGGGTCCCGCACTAAGCGCAAGTCAACCTTCGGAAAAAAAGGTTGCCGATGGCAAAGCCAGTATTGCAGGACGCTGCTGCAGCCGGCCAGCCTGACCGCCCTGCCAGCATTCACAACTAGCACAGGTCAAGTTCCAAGTGGGACAACTCATTTGCAGTAGTTTTCTCGCGTTTGCTTTTTGGTACTTGTCATCCTTTCACAGGGACAGCGGGATGAACTTTTGCACTGCATCCAGGGGCTCCAGAGAGTAAAAAGCCCCACAGTTTGACCAGCCTTCCGGCTCAGTTTAATTGTCATGATTTAATCCATATGTTTTATGAGTAACCCATAATACCCAATACAAATACAGATCTATTGGGTTGGTGAATAGCATCTCTCAAAGGCCTTCAACGTCCAGCTGTTTTGACAGGTGCCTTCAGCAATACCGTGATGCTGAATAAGAAAGGAGGAATGACCAGAGAAGATTATCACGGGAAGAAATTTCAGAAGAGGAAGAACAAGAGTCACCCTGCGTCACCCTGCCTTTGCCACTGCCTACCTGGACAGGCCAAGAGCACAGAACTTGGCGTGGCCAAATTGCACATCAAATTTTAAGATACTCTACTGGGGAGAGTTGAGCGTAAAAACAAACCACTCGCCACCCCAAACTCCCCACCAAATCAGAAAGAATTCTTCTCTGGTGGAAAGCTCACACCTTGACACAGTGTACTCCTGCCTACAGTACACAACAAATGTGCTTATCAGGCCCATACCACCGCTAAGAACCATCAAGTACGTAACACTCCCACGCCCGGACCATTCATGGAACTTTAAATTTAATTCCGCTGCAGTTATTAACTGCATAGAAAAGCACGTGAAAACGCTAGACCATCAGGCATGCCCAGGTTTCTGCCAGTACGCCAATGGCCGTTTGAAACATTTTGTTCCTAGACATCTGGCTTGGTAATATGGAACTAGGAAAATAAACTCCACAATAAAGCCTGAACTGTATATACAGTGACCTGGCTATCAGGACGTTTTACTTGCATCATTCTGCTAAGTTGAACCAAGGATTACTGGCAAATCCACACAGTGGGAAAATAGTTAGATAGAACTAGGTTAAAGGCGTGAAGCCTCTCCTTTAAGAGCGATATCCAACACTAACTGCGTTTCTGCTCTCTTTGAAAACAACAACTACAGTCACATTCCTCCTTCTGTCTGGTAGAAAACAGATCAGTGTAAAATGCCACAGGCCTACTCCATGTTCAGGAGGAAGCCAGAATCCAACCTCCCCGCTGTATGCTACACCAAAGTGGTCTGTGCACAAGTTGCCAAAATTACCGTTCTTCTTCACCCTTGCTACTTATGACCTCTAAACACCATGAACTGTTTCCAAAGAAAGGAACATGCCACAAGTCATAGACTGATGACAGATTTCTGGATTAAAAATCCCCAGGGGGAAAAAAAAAAAAAAAAAGAGAAATTACATGTTCAAGTGGAATCACATACAGCCAAGTCAGAGTTCTGCGATGTCAGTTCTGACTGACGGTAGTCCAGGAAAATCAAAGGCCAACAATGTTACAGGCTTTCTGAAGAAAAAGCTAAAAATACGCTCAGTCGCAGCTGAAGATACGGTTTCACAAAACACGTTGCCTTCACTGCCGCCGGAAGAGAGGCCTTGCTGCCGCCTCCCATCTCTCCATCTGCTCCTTTGTTCTACTGCTGTATTCCTGCGGCTTACCTTGCACTGACTTGAGCACTTTTTAGAGCACTTTACGAGCCAGGTTAACTGCCTAAGCAGATGGGAAACGAACCCAGAAAAGTAGATAGTTTTCCACCAGCTTAGAGAGTTAAACTGGCTGGCAGAGAGAACTAGCAAGCATGAAAGTTGGCACAAGGAAGGAGGCAGGACAGTGCGTTGGGAAGAAGGAGAGGGAATTCGTCCGTCTCCATTTTGTGGCAGTAAGCCGTTACGCTAGCTCATACACGTGTGAAACTACACACACAATTTGCAAGGAGAGCTGCAGAACCCTTTCCTTTTAGAAAGGACACCACCCGAGACACAGTCAGTCAACTTTTAACTCCCTCGTGCGCGTAGAGACTCACTGTCTCACTGAGAAAGGCTGCAGCTGACAGGCATCATTCTTTCATTCAGCCAGATGTGGAAGCTAAAGCGATTTCAGGGAAGTGCTACCTGGTGATCAGAGAACGGACAACAGCGTGCGACACGATTCAGGTCACATTTTCCAAGGAAACAGGACACAGAGTGGGAAGAAGCCAAAGAAGAAGAAATGGAAGAAAAACTAAGTCCTTTTGAGAAACCAGCATCCACTTTGTTGAATAACAGCTAAAGATGACAATGACAGAATTTTTTGAATTATTATTAACGACTGGTTCAATGACATTTTCCCCAGAAAAGCAGGAGGCAGCTCACAAGCGCTGGAGGAGCAGTGGATGGAAAAGACACTTTCTGCACCTTAGTAGTCGGGTTCAGTGAATTTGCGCTTTGCCATATTTTACTCCAGCCGAAAGAGGATTTAGTGAGTGAGTTAGCAGGTGACTTTGTGAGTACCACCGGGTCATTTCTTTCCCACTTAGGCAGAAACACCCCCCCCGCCCCGATGCTTTAGGCAACCACCCTACATTTCATCCAAAGCCTAAGTTCTAGTCTAAAAAGCCACTAGCATAACAGAGACGGTCTGTATCGGAACTCCACAGCCAGGCTTATTTCACTCAAGCGCAGCCTACAGATTCTCTTGCAGAGTTTGTGCGGATGCTCCACAAGCCCAAACCTACAGCAGAAGGCAAGGAGAAGGAAGAATTTCAGCTCTCTAGCCCAACAACCCCCAACAGCTAAGACCATAGATTTGACTTCCCTTCAAAGGAAAACACAAACAAAACCAACACAGCTCAGAATTTGACACTGGAGCCAGTTTACCCAGCCACCTCCTATGGTTATTCTCTAACACGACCATACTTTCATTCAAGAGTCGCAGCCCCTGTCTAACGTGGCTAAGCTAGCAAAAGTTCCTAAAGTCCCTTCTGAACTTACGCTCTTTTTACATTGCTTGGCGTACCTGGACAGACAGACATAGGCGCTAAGTGTCTCAGTACAGAACACACGCGCAGCCTTCCTAAGAGAGGGAGACAGCAGCTGACATTTCCAGCATACCACACCGGTGTGCCATCGCCTCGGTGCCTGCCCCTCCCAGCACAAATTCTAGAATCACAGAATCACAAGGAAGAGAACTACCAGAAGTTCTCTTCTGGAAGCAGGCGGCCTTCCAGAATCACTGGAGGTCATCTGGTCCAAGCCCCTGCTCAAGCAGGCTCACCTAGAGCAGCCTGCCCAGCACCACGTCCAGACGGCTTCTGAGTATCCAGCTCTGAAACGTACTTGGACAAACAGCAACCTGACAAGCTGAACCGCAAAAACATTGGCAACACGTGCAACAGGCCCAGGCTTTTGGTGACTCTCTCCTACCAATTTAAGTATTCTCTCCACCACACAGGTGAAAAAATACCACACCAGCAAAGGCTTGTCACCATTACTTCTCTAAAACTGTATCCAACAGCTTGCTGGGGAGAAGACACAAAACTAATAGAAGCCCGATTAAGTTCATTTCACCGTCTTAAAAAAGCAAACCCCGGGCAAATCAATGCAGGAAAATGAGCCGATGCAGTAAGTGGATGAGGAGCTGTCCTCAGCAGAACAGGGTCCTGTCCTGTGTGCCCAAACACCTGTGACAGCTGCCAGCCAAGACTGATGCCATCATCCAGACCGATGGGCCTAAGGTGGCACTTGAACTACCACGTTTAGCCGTACACCCTACACGGGGTTCAGCATTCCCGACAGAATTCAGCCCCTGAATGTCCCCTAGTTTTACCAAACACCATCAGCAAGCAATTACTAGAGCTGAAAGACTGACTCCACGCTTCCTTCTATTGGCAGAAGCTCCAGACCTCGAGTCAGGAAGAAATGAAGCACTTTTGTTTAAGTCAGCAACTTTGCTGCGTGATGCAGGCTTCATGCAAAAATCAAGAGACCCCCACAAAACGCGCGGGATTCCTGTAAAGCTCTGCTCTCCCCATTAAACCCAGCCCTCTTCCCGCGATCAATCGCCGCTCTACGCAGCGAGCGAATTTCCCGCCTCCTCCTGGAAAACGACAGCGAAAGGGGGAAGAGGGTAAGAAAGTCACTAGAGAGAATAGAAAAACCCTCCGAAAAAGTGACCGAAGGAGCGAGAGGCGAGGGCCTCCGCCGGCCGGGCGGCCGGTGGCCGGGCCGAAGAGAAGGCTCCCGGCGGCTGCCGCCCCATCTCCCACGCCCCCCCAGCCTCTGACGGCCGCCTCCCGGCTGCGGAGCCTCGCACGCCGCCTCCGCCGCCGCCTCCCATGTGCGCTGCCCAGGCCGCGCCGCCGGCCGCCCCCGCCGCGGCCGGGCCACGTGCGGCGGGGCAAGGCGCCGCCGGCCAGGGGGTCACTTACATAAGGGGCCGGTCGACGGCGGCCAGGCCCGCCCAGGGGCCCCGCCGGGCCCGCGCTGCGCCAGCGGCGGCCGAGCCGGCCTAGCCGCCTCAGGAGCGGCCGGTACCTGCTGGTAGGCGGGGGGAAGGCAGGCTGCAGGCCGGCCCGCCCGCCGGCCGGCCGGGGTCGCCACCGCCACCGCCTTCTCTCCGCGCCGCTCCCTTCTGCCCGCCCCTCTCCCGGCCCGTTTTTCCCCCGTACGTGCCGATGAGGGCGGCGGCATCTCCCGCAGCGGCTGCGGTGGCCTCCGCCTGCCCGGCCGCGCCACGCGGGGCTCCTGCGCCACAGAGCGTGCCGCGTTCCGCGCTCGGTTCCTGCTCTGCCGCCCGCGCGCCCCGTTCCGTGCCGCGCCGCTCCCCTCCCCTCCCCCCCACGCGCGGCACCCACCTCGCTCGCTCACCCGCCGCGCGGGGGGGCGGGGCGGCCGAGTTCTCGCGAGACCTGCCGCGGGCACCGCGGGAATTTTCAAATTCGCGGGACACGGCCCCGGGCTGTGGCCGCCCCCGGACTACGTGTCCCAGCGTGCCGCCAGCCGCTTCCGCTCCCCGCCCGGCTCCTTCCGGTGCGGGCCGGCTTTGCGCGGGGCACGCCGGGAACTGTAGTTTCTGGCCTACCAGGGCGCCCGTCTCTTCGGCGGGTTGTAGTGGGGGCAGCAGTCTTCCTCGGGTCCCAGCGGCCACCTCAGCCGCCGGGGAGCCTGGAAGGCGGGCGATCCCACGGCGCACAGGGAGCACTCCCACCCACAGCAAAACCACATGCCCTGCAGAGCCCACTCTCGGCCCCCAGCACCTCACCCTGCGGGGCCGGGCCTGTCCCACTAAGAGGGAGCTCGCCATGGCCGGGAGATGGCCTGCTCGGGCCAGCCCTGCCTACGGGTGTCCCTCTCATCGCCGGGGCCACCTGTCCCCCTTGGGGCACTTGGTTGATGCTGAAAATGGGTTTCAGAGGAGCTCGGCCTTCCCCAGGCATGAGGCCCTGCTGTCAGGGCAGCATCCCTCACCACTGGGCTCCACTCCCGGCAAGCTTAGCCTGGAAATTGAACTCCTCACGAGTAGTTTGCAGGCTTCCTTTGTGGTCTTTTACACCTCATTACACACTCTTGCCAGCACAGCTGTTTCAGCAACAACTACAATCTTGGCAGTGTCAGTGAAAACTCGGAAGAAGATGCAACCATATTGCAGTGAAGCTTAAGCCTGGTACCAGCATGTGAGGTGTCTGTAAAGGCCGTGGTTCTGTATTAACATCCTTCAGCAGTCTGAATGGGGTTTACACCAGAAGTATTTGCTCGTAGAACATGCTAAGTGCCAATGAGAAGAGGACTTTGTACATTTTGTAAACAAGCAGGTTTCCAGGCATGCTGGATTCCTGGTCTCCAGTGTATTTCAGTTGTTCCTACTTGATTGTAAAGGTCTAAACAGGAAGGAAGCAGAAACACAGCTAGACACTAATGAAATAATACTGACAATTAAAAATACTTAAAGTAGTTTAGCTCTAGACATTAGATAACATTTTAGCTAAAAAAAAACCCATATGGCAGCATAAATAAGCATTTCTCTACAAATAGAAACCATGATTATCTCATGCATTTACCACTGAAGAGAGGGCAGCAGGAGGAACTTACCTGTACAAAACTATTTACAACTGTCATGATGATAGTTCTTTGTGTCAATTTGCCAAGCTGAGTTGTGACCTTCTTTCCATTTACTTTGCAGCACAAGGTACATGTCACCATCACCTTGGCAAGATACTTACCCTTTCGGGTTTTGCCTCTTGGAGGTAGAACACCAGCGAGAGAGAAGTATCACTGTACTTGTGAATTACTGTTCACTGAATCCTAGTTCATGACTTTTGATGTTCTGGATGTTGTTTCAGTTAGGGTGAGACTGTGACAACAGGCTGATGTATCTCTTGAGCAACATTGTTTATGTACAAAGAATGAGCAAAGTCCCACTTTCCTGTACTGAGCAAGAATTAGGTGACAGAAGATATTTCCAACCCCCTTTCCACCAAACAATTGCTGCTAAGACCACATCTTTTTCTCCAGGTAGCCAAGAACAAGACATTTTGTTCCTTTTTATCATGTGTGTGAAAATCTCCATCAACATGCAGAAGAAAGTTTTTAATCAATCTGCACACGCCTGTTTAGAATATGGTACTCCTTTTATTTCAGCTACCAAAAGAGCTCAATTTATTTTATACTTATCTTAAATAAAAGAAATCCAATAGCCATCCTAGCTTCAACAGAGCATAACACAGCCACTAACACACTTAAATGGCAGCCACCTAATTTCTTTTACGTGAGTGTTTTGCTCTTGTCACAAGTTAAGTAAAGCTCACTGAAGTTACAGTAGTGCCTGCAGCATAATTTCTCTTCATCCCTCAGTTTAAACTAAGGAACTAAGTCTTCTGTTTTCAACTTTAAAAACAAAAGGAGAGAATTTTGGTGTTTGGCATTTTAACAGAATTTTCACTTCATGCTATTTTTTTCTCCAACCCACATAGTATTCTTCACAAAGAGATTCATTGCACATCACATTCAAGATAATTTTCATTACAATTTACAAATTGTCCAGAAAATACCAGAGCTATTAAGTCTCACTCCAGCAGTTTCATACCTACCTTTTCTCTCACACTCCCACATGTATGTCCTAAAATACCCTACAAATGGTAAGAGTGAAAATCAGAATACAAGCCAGTTCTTGCATTCCAGACCTCTTCAGCACATCCATAATGAGTTTAATTGATTTTAGAGC
This sequence comes from Buteo buteo, assembly GCF_964188355.1. Taxonomy (NCBI): domain Eukaryota; kingdom Metazoa; phylum Chordata; class Aves; order Accipitriformes; family Accipitridae; genus Buteo; species Buteo buteo. The sequence goes on from NC_134182.1 coordinate 23,347,943, forward strand.
AAAGCAGCTAAACTTTGAGATGAATGTTTAAACCTGCAACACAGTAATACATGCTCAAAAAAGTTTACTGAAAAAAAAACGAACCAGGTAATAACACTAAATGATCCTACTTCAGATTCCTGTATACTCTTTCAGCACAATAGCTTCTTGTAAGTAAGGACTAATCTGTTTCCCATTACAGCAAGGACTCCCTGTTAGAGTTTATTTAAGGACACAAATTTATTCAACACAAAATTCAGAAGAAAAAACCCTCAATATAAAACATTTCCACTGAACACTCTAGAATATAGTCTACATAAACCATCTAAGGCGTGTGGTTCAAAGATGACTAGCAGACACCCACCTCTTTCTTCACCTCCCCTTTCCCAGGAGAGGAAGCCCCTGCCAATATCCCAAACTTGTCTGATAACAGCTTGCCCTCCCCCCGCCAGTGCCTCTGGATTTTAAAGGGATAGGCTATTTAGCTGCAGTTTTCCTCTTATCTTTAATAAGAAAGTATACGTAAAAAACCAACACAGTTAACATAAAATTAAGGTTACACCGTTAGTCACTGAAAGGAGAGAAAGTAAGTATGAAGCAAAAAGTGCAAGCCTAATGATACCCCTTTGAGTGTATGTATTGTAACATGGTCAAAACACTCTTGACTTTAAAACAGACATTTTCAGATATTAATAAACAAATCTGCAATGCTTCTAAGAAGTGGCAGGACCATCAAAGGAGTGACAAATAATGCTCAATTTCTCCCAGCACTATTAGCAGCATACATTATCTCTAAATTACACCTGTGCCTCTTAAGGTTAAATCTACTATTCTTTATATTATTATGCAAATGCTGATCGTGACTCAGTGGCTGCTGTTTAGATCTATTAATTTGTAGCATATAAGAGCACCAGTGTAGGATAAGGAGCCCACTGTGCCAAGGCAGTGAAGTCGCATGGAACAGCCGGGCTCCTGACCTAACAGGGGAGGCTGTGCACAGTCACAAGGCATTGGTGAGACAGTATTTTCCTGCACAAAAGGAAGCCTAACCCTTGTCAAGTGTTTTTTGTGAGGAAACGGGGCATTCTGAAGGTGCATTAGTTTTGCAGCTGTGTGCAGGCAGCTCCTCCCAGACAAGCTGAGCAGTGTGACACCGGTGGCACTGCATATGAGAACGTACTGAGCGGGTGATACCACCAGCTGATGGGTGATGGCAGGACTGACTCTGTTATGTGTGAGAGGCTGTGCCTGAGTCAGGCAGAGTTGGGGTGGACTATGGAAGGTCTTGAAAGCGAGGACAAGTGGCTCTTATCTGATGTGACAGGCAGTAGGGAGCTAGGGGAGAAATGCAAAGATAGGCATGGCAGCACTGGAGGACCAGTTAGGACCATAGCCTTTGCTGAGGCATTTAAAGTGATTATGTGCAGGACAGGGCTGCATTTATTAAGGGCAGGACAAGCACTTTGGCAGTAAGCACGATTCAAAGTGGCAACAGCTTGGGTGAGAGTCTTATCTGTATGTATGGAGACAGAAAGGCTTCGTGTCAATAATTATTTATAGAACAAACCTTGCAAGGCTCAGACATGGCCTGAATAAGGACACAAGGAGAGATCTGGACCAAAGATGTCCCCCAGTTGTAGGCATACATGAACATAGGCCTAAACAGCAACTGAGGAGCAGCATGATGAAGTAAGTGGTCTGGTTCAGCTGAGCTTGAGCTTGAGCTTGAGCTTGAGCTTGAACTGACAGCGAGGCTTATCTGAGCAGGCATCAGAGGCAGGCAAGGCTGTGTTTGGAAATAAGGTCTGCTATTCATCTTGCCCAGTTTTAAGTGTCTACAGTGCAGTCATCAGCATCAGCATCAGAGCCGCTCAGCTAGGCTCCCTTTTTAGGTAGAGGAGGGAGAAAGGTTTTTCCTGGGTGCCATTCATCTGACCTGCTTTAGATACCTCCTATAGGATTAGCTGTAAAGGGAGTCTAGACAGCATTGCAGGTGGAGACACCTACACTGTACCCTTTATTTTTGGTCAGGTTAATCCCACCTTGAGAGACTGATCTGAATATAGCACTGGATCTTTAAGTTGCTCAGCAGCTGAATTTATGTTTGCCGTTGGAATTACCCAGAGATAAGGCATAGGAGAGAAAGAGGACAAGGACGGAGCTTTATACTACCCGTGCTGGAGTCTGGCAAGCAACATAAAGAGGAACCTCCAAAATCCATACTGGCTGAGTGAGGGAAGGGAAAGGGGAGGCCAGAGCTGTGAAAGACAGAGGGAATAACCTCTCAGCAAGAGAAGCTCAGTTGACTTGTGGCAAGTGCCTGACAGGCGAACAGAGATGTAGGGGAGAGCTGGAGCTACCTAAGAGGAGGTCATTTAAGGCTCCCACAAAAGCATTGCTGACTGAATGCAGGAGCAGAGGTCAGGTGAGGGAGAAGAAGCCGCAGTAGGAGGACTCCAGGCTTTCACCGAGCTTAAAAAGCAAAAAGAACTGAGTTGCATGTTTGTATTGGGTCTGCATGGCCAGGTTTTGGCAGCAGGGGGGCTACAGGGGTGGCTTCTGTGATAAGCTGCTGGAAGCTTCCCCTACGTCCGACAGAGCCAATGCCAGCTGGCTCCAAGATGGACCCGCTGCTGGCCAAGGCTGAGCCCATCAGCGATGGTGGTAGCACCGCTGTGATAACAGATTTAAGAAGGGAAAAAAAAAACTGGTGCAGCTGGAGAGACGAGTGAGAACTTGTGAGAGAACCAACCCTGCAGACCCCCAGGTCAGTGAAGAAGGAGGGGAGGAGGTGCTCCAGGTGCCAGAGCAGAGATTCCCTTGCAGCCTGTGGTGAAGACCATGGTGAGGCAGGCTGTCCCCCTGCAGCCCAGGGAGGTCCACGCTGGAACAGATATCCACCTGCAGCCTGGGGAGGACCCCACGCCAGAGCAGGCGGATGCCTGAAGGAGGCTGTGACCCCTTGGAAAGCCCGCACTGGAGCAGGCTTCTGGCAGGACCTGTGGCCCCACGGGGGACCCACGCCAGAGCAGTCTGTGCCTGAAGGACTGCAGCCTGTGGAAGGGACCCATGCTGGAGCAGTTCATGAAGAACTGCAGCCCATGGGAAGGACCCACGTTGGAGAAGTTCGTGGAGGACTGTCTCCCATGGGAGGGACCCCACGCTGGAGCAGGGGAAGAGTGTGAGGAGTCCTGCCCCTGAGGAGGAAGGAGCGGCAGAGACAATGTGTGATACACTGACTACAACCCCCATTCCCCATCCCCCTGTGCCGCTGGACAGGGAGGAGGTAGAGAAAATCAGGAGTAAAGTTAAGCCTGGGAAGAAGGGAGGAGTGGGGCGAAGGTGTTTTAAGATTCGGTTTTATTTCTCCTTATCCTACTCTGATTTGATTAGTAATAAATTAATTTTTCCCGAGTCAAGTCTGTTTTGCCTGTGACGGTAATTGGTGAGTGATCTCTCCCTGCCCTTATCCCGATCCACGAGCCTTTCATTATATTTTCTCTCCCCTGTCCAGTTGAGGAGGGGGAGTAATAGAGCAGCTTTGGTGGGCACCTGGTGTCCAGCCAGGGTCAACCCACCACAATGTTGTTTAAAAGAAAGGGAAATGTATAAAGAGTAGTTACTGGGGGCAGGGGGGGAGAGAGGGGAGAAGGTCGGTTGGTTGTAAACAATAAGAGGATTAACAGATGCATTTATTGAAATTATAAAGAGCCAGAAAAGGGTGAGCAATTAAAGAGAGTGAGGCAATTAAGGAGATGAGAGAAAGTGGAACAGGAGCAAGCAGAGGAGTGAGAGGACAAAAACAAGGAAGAGAGCTCTGTGTCTGCAGCACCAGTAAAGAATTAGAGACAGATAAGTGGATGTGAGACAGTGGGGGGGGATCCAAAGTCAAAACACTGGAGGAAAGCATTGAGATCTTGTGCAAATAGAGAAGGAAGGCAGGAAGATGCAGTGAGGAGGGGAGATGCTGCAACTGAAATTGTATGCAAATTGTATGCAGATTGAAAATGTTCAGCTAAGATGGAAAAATCAGGCTGTTTGGCGTACAAAATGTCATTAGGCTTCATGCAGTTAAGATTGTTGAAAACCTAGTGGACAAGCTATATTTGAAAGCTAATGTTCTTATTTAGCTCAGTTAGTGATTGCCAAATCTAATTGTTGGGGCTGTGTAAGGAACAAGTGGAGTCAGAGCTGCAGCAGTACAGCAGCTCTGAAACGGGGCCCCGAGACCTGGGCACTAACTCAGCTGCTCACCGCCTGCTGCTGTGCAGCTGCGGGTGCCTGAGTGCCCGGTGCTGGTGCAGCCCTCGGGGGTACCTGGCCCTGGCGATACCCCCTCCCCAGAGGACTGGGAAGCCTGGAGCACAGTGCTGGGTGTGGGGAAGGGCTCCAGCACTGCTGCCTTCCTCACTGAGACAAACCCTCTCCTTTGGGAGAGCTGGGGGAAGAGCCCAAAAGCAGTTTATGAGTTACAGGGAGCCGGAGGTGGGGCTCAGACACCCCAGTGGTGTCCTGGGCAGCACAACCTTCCTTCCAAGTCGATAAGTCGATATCTAATTACAGGTGAGACTCACTAGCACAGTCTGCTGCTTTGTGCCATGCTGGCACTGCCTTGCGGCCGTCACTCCGGTATAACCAGTCAGCATCTACTTTGCTTTTGTGTTGTATTCGAGTTTCTGCAAATCTGCCTCAAAAAGCTAAAATGGAAAGTGATGCAGTTTTGATAATACATTTTTCAAATCATTGTGAAGAGCATACAGTAGCATCCTCTACAAGCACTTCTTAGCTGGTGCTCACACTTTGGAATTTTCAGTAGGCTGTACTGAATTAAGCCAGTTGTCAGATGAAGAAAGCCCTGTGTTAAATGAAGTTCAGACTGTAAGCGTGTATCAGGGACATAAAGGTGAAACAAAAAAAAATGCTGCAGTGGTGTAATAATGATTTTCAAGCACCCAATTGTTTATAAACACAGGATGCTGAGAGATGTGGTTATACTTATCCAATAAGTAATTGCAAGGATACAAGTTTAAAAACAAGAGTTAATGCTGCCTTTCAGTAATTACATAGGAGGAATCTATTTGGAAAACATATCCTGTGTCTTTAAAGAGAAATATTAAAAAGCCTAAAACACAACAGACAGGAGTTTGGGCTGTTTGAGAGGTTTCATTGTGAATTGTTTCAGCTGAGAATTATTTATTTAGTCTGTTTTATGGTTTTTAAAAGATTAATCTTAATTTAATTTTCTGGATTCAGAAAGATGGGTTATGAGATACTAGCAATTAGTTCTATATATTTTTTACTCATAAGTAATTTATAAATATTCTCAGCCTTTAATTCTACTATATATTTCATTGGGGATAAATATTTTCTATTTTTCCTTTAAAATGGTATTAATTCAATTGTAGGGCATTACTAATATTACACATTAAAAGCATTAATTAGTGCTTTTCAATATCAAAACCAAAGTAATTAGAAACTTAATGAACCAAAAATAGTATAACAGGATCTCTTTTATTCTCCACTAGAGCAGCAATAATTTAATATAAAGAGAGGCACTCCGGAATTACCCAGAGAAAGAGAAAATTAAATGGTGGTTGGAACTGCAGTTGCTAAAGAGCCATGCAGCCATTAAAAAAAAGAGAGAGAGAAAAAAGTGTCCACATTTCAGTTCAAGCAGAAAAAGGGACCTTACAAGACCTTGAAAACTGCTTTCTGAAGCAGCACACTGTGTATTGGTTGCATCTTGGTTTCATCTGTAAAAAATGTTACAGCTTGATTGTCAGAGCTACTCCCAGCTGCATTTTATGCATTACAAAGTTATGTATTATGAAGTTTTGATATTTTTTTTCCATTGGGAGCAATTGTTTGAAGCCTAGACATCTTCCTCTTGCTAATTTAAAATGTGGCTTTTCTGTCCTTAAATCAAGTTGGGACAGGAAGGTGCTCTCTGTATCTGATCCTCTGTCACCCCTGTGCTGTGCATGGCAATTGGGGAAGTACTGTCACTAGCAGGTTTGGTGTGAGCTGTGGCGCTAAGTCTTTGCTCTAACACTTAGTTTGCATACATATGTTCCTAACTGAGCAGCAGAGAGAAGACAAACACTGTAAGGTCTGGCTTCAGGGAGGTGGGAACCTATGTGTCGTGGTTTAAGGAAGAAAATTAACTCTATCCCAGCTGAAACCAGGGCACTGAGTAGTATCAGTAGCTTGACTAGTGCCATTCAGGCTTTTAATTTCATAATTTCATAATTTAGGGACACCATGTCATCTACTTAAAATCTACAAAAAGCTTCTGTAATAGCTTAAAAGCGAGGAAATGAGGGATTTCAAATGTTTTGCATTGCCCACATAAGCAGGGTTTTTTTCTCCTGAAGTACATGTATTTATTCACAATGCAATAACCTTCATGTTAACTCAAAATTAATACTGTTGTGTCAACCACAAGGCTGAGAAGGAATGCAGATATACCTTCAAGGGTTATGATTGCTTCTAGAAACAAACTGGTCATCATGACAGGACTGATCTCATGTAACTTTAGCCATATGAAAGATGACTATCTAGTTTAAGTGTGCCCAAAAGACTGTTTTTCTTCAGCTATGCTGACTGATCCGTAAGTCAGATTTCCCTCACTTACAACCCTGCAGTGCCCTGGACCTTACACCCTCCCACCTACAGCACCACTGCCAATAAACAAAAGAAGTCATCTGGGTTCCCTCTGTAGCTGGAGGCAAGAGTATGCACTTCAGAAGACCTTGTTTGTCCCATTGCAGGAGCAGCTCCTGGGTCGGTCAGCATGAATGTCCCTCTGGGGTACCTGGGTACCTCTAACATCAGAGGGAACCTGGACAAGTTGCAAGGAAGGCTGCTTCCGTTTTAGATAGCTACAGATGGCTGGGAGGAATTGCTCTGTTCATCAAGGGTTGGGAAGCTGCTGCTGCTACACCTTGCTTAGTGCATAGCCAATTAAGTCTTAAAGCAAGCTTCTCCCATATGTTGTGCTTGTTAGACTGCTTTAAGACCTTCCAATTATCCATACTGATCATGAAATGAAAGGCAAAATAAATCCCCAGATGCAGGAGTCTCTAATTATATATCGCAGTTCTTTATAGGGAAGTTCATGGCCCGCATTTGTTTACCCTTCCTTTTAAGTTTCTTTTTGGGTTCTTGCAGGTAAAGGTAGGTGGTTGCTTCAATGTTTCTAAAATGACCAACATATCAAAACAAATGGTAAGCTGTGCTAATGTGGATATACCTTATACCAGTTAATTCAGAGCAGGCAGTTTCTTTCCTTTCAGTTTTTTTGTTACCTGACCACACAAGAAATTCCCAAGTTCTCCAGCAGCATTATACTTGCCCAGCCTTTTTGATAATTGGTGTCCCTCATTGTGCAATATGAAGGTCACACAATTAAAGTACCCACCAGTCAACAAAGTGGGACGTTCGCATTCCAGTAGTAGCACTTCGTTTGCATTGCACTTCTTGAGAAAATTGGGGTTTATACTTGATGGTGTAAACAACAGATACTCTTTTACATAGGAGAGGAATAGAAGTCCCTGCATAGCACGTGTGCAATGTGGCTGAATTAATTATAGTGTTTGAGCGCGATGGGTTTTATCCCTACGGTTCTACTGATAAATCTCAATGGTCATTAGTTCAAAATCAAACTTTTCCCACAAAATAAAAAAGAGAACTTATTCAGATCTGAGGTTGCATTTCTGGTGTCTCTTGTGACTCTGACAAATCCCCATCACCTTCATATTGAAACAAAGGAATAATGACTTTGCACATTTGGAAAGAAAAGAAATTAATCCTAAAGAGTAAGATCTTAAAATCTAACTTCGAAGTAGTTTCCCCGTGATTTCTGGTGCAGAGGGATTTTTTAACTCAGTTTATGCAACACAATAGCAACAGGCACTGCACTGGAACTGAGAAGTGGGTTGCTATGCTGAGGTGCTGCAAACTAGCCTGCAGATGCTTCCTGACTCTAAAATAAAAATATTCCAATAACTAAGAGAGGGGTTGTTTCACTGGCACCAAAATCACTCTGCTGCCTTCAGTTCATTACCACTGTGCAAATACTGCATGTGTAAGGTGGTTTATACCATGTTCAAATTTGGAATGCCCTAATTTAACATAACGAGCTGGGGAGAGATCAGTTTGAGATTGTTGGTATTAGGCATTTTCTTTGGTGGTTATAGTCTTCATGTGACCTTAGGTCAAAATACCAAGAGGTGTAAACTAGAAAACTTGGAGGCAATCAAATCCAAACTTATGTAGTGAAAACCTGTATGCTGGAAAATACAACCTGAAAAAGGAAAATAAATCAGACTGGCTTCTTTTGATAAGGAATGTGGTCATATATGTTGAAATGACTGTCAAGTACAGATTTTTAAAAAGCGTGCAGTAACTGGCAGTTCCTCTCTAAGCAGACAAAGCAAATTCTAGAAGTTCCTCGTGGCTGTGTGCAGGGGAGCGCAGGATATCTGTTTCCTCTGCAACAGACTGGCTTTTGAAAATATTTGAGAGAAAGAGTCATTTGCCTGTGCAGGTAAGGTTTAATGTCAGTGTGCCCAGCTGTGCAAGAAGCAGTGCTGAGTGCAAGCAACTAATACATTTGCCAGCACACCAACTGCGATGTCTAATTTATTGCTGTGTGGGCTGTCTGTGTAGCTCAGCCCTGCAGCCTTTTATTCTGCCAGATTCTGATCACCTCCTGAGAGGTGCTAAGACATCTCATTTGTCAATGGGTGCTTGGCACCTTGCAGAAAGTGATCAGCGCCTTGTTGGGTTTGACCCACAAGTACAGAAAAATAAAGGTTATCCATCCTCTTGCATACAGAGACAGCTAACACAAAGCCGGTGCCCTTGAAAGAGCCACTGTGACCTCTGGTGTGAGCAATTTAGAGGATGAGACATCACTCAGTCTGCTGAATCTGCTCATTAGCTGCTGGAACAAAGATTCACTGTGAATAAATAGTCCTTTTAGCTTCTCCTACTCCACCATTTCAAAGCTAGAAAACATTTTTCTGGAAGTGGCATAACGGAAATGAACTGAGTGCCACCAGCTTGAGGGTCTACCTGGGTAGCCTCAGGCATGGGGCAGGCTCCAAGGGAGGCTGTGGAGAATCACCCTCATGCTTTGCCCTCCCGCCTGCCTGCATGCATGGGTTGGTTTGTGCTGGGGAGGGCTCTTTTTCCTGCCAGAGAGCCCCAGCTTGTATGTAGCACCAACTCCATTGGAACACATCACCTGAGGCAGGGATCAGCTGGATTGTCTCCCCATCTTCACTAGAAACTACACCAGCAGCTTGTACCACGCTAATTAAACAAGTCAGTGCAGCTTTCAGGAAAAAAACGGATGCTGATGTCCTACAAGGAGCATTTAAAATGAGTTCATTTGCCAACCTGTGTTGCTGTTCCTTTGCTGATTGTAAGAAAAGTACTTCTTTTAAGTGAAGAAACAAACAAGTATATTTACTATTTTCTCCCTTCTGCTAGCAAGCATTTCTGCTGCAGGTTGTATGGCTTTCAGCATCAGCCAGTGGGAAAAACATGGGGTTCCCTGAAAAAATGCTGACAAAGGAGCAATTTATTTTCTTGTTTCTTTGCCCTCTCCTTGCACTGTGAGCCTTAAACAGTGGATGAATCTAGGAATTATTTCCGTAGCTCAACAGGGACACAGGGCAGGGTGCTGCCTCCCTGCCGTCAGCACATCCAGCAGAGCCAGCTCCTCCTTCTGGGTGCCACCGCATGCAGCACATTTGCATGGGACTGCCATGCTGCAGCACCATAGCTGGCACCCTGGTATTTATCTTCTTCCTGTGGAGGGTTATTTCCACCCAGAATTTCATAGGACTTGGAAAGGGACTGAACGTTTAAAGGCTAGCAGGGGTTTCCAGAGCAAGGAAGAAAAGCCAGTACATGCGTGCTGTTAGATCCATCACCAGTTGTGTGATCCACAACTGGTTGTGAGCAAGTTGTATGATTTCACTTACAATCATTTATATTACAGTACTGTCTAAACCAGCACCAGTCAGTGAAAGGATTCCAGTCGGGGATCTCAGTGAAAGCAAGTCTTGCCTGGTTTCACTATGAGACTTGTCCTGCAGTCCTAGAGGAGATCCCAGATTTCTTTGCAGTCTCCCAGTCACTTCATTGTGCTCCTGGCTCTGCTGCTGCTGGCAAACAGGCTGCTGAGCCCTTCTGGTGTTTTTTGTTTGATTTTTTTTATGTACGTAGCAAAAAAACATAGGTTCAACAAGTTTGGTCTAGATGCACTGGCTGAGATCAGAGTCCTGTTTCATTAGGCTTCATATAAAGACAGGATTATACTCAGCCTGTCTCACAACGTGCTTGCAACTTGACAAACTGGAAGGGAAACAGCTATAAAGAGAAATGCCTTGCCAAAATTCATGCAACAGATCAAATGCTGAGCCAGAAACATTAGCCAGGTAGAAACATTAGCCACAGACTGGGTAGCAGGTGGATCTGTGTATTTATTCATACCAGTGGCTGCTGCCTCTTAAGAAATGCGCTCAGAAAATTACACTGCTAAATTAAATATATTTCAAAGGAATTGCTGGCCGCTGGCTGAGCAACACTTCAGCCAAGGAACAGCTCTAGCAGCAGCTGCTCATGCTGGATGATTAACATCACCTTCCCTGAATTTTGCAAAGCTAACAGCATACAAAGACCTACCGAAGGGCCAGATGGCACCATTCACTTCTAGTCCACATTCACCCTTGATTTCAACAGAGAATTCTACCTAAAAATAATCTCTGTGATTTGGCCCTGGCTTTGGAGAAAAAAGATGCATAGATTTTTCAAGCTATAAGAGGCTAATTCAGTATTCTAACCACTCGTTCTGCAGGAGGACAAATCACTGGATTTTACCTAGTCATTTCCACATCAAGATCGTGACTTTTGGTCATATGAAAAATTATACTGCTATAGTATGCATGCTAGCTGAGTGCCTCTCACTTCAGCTGCAATTAAACTGTGGGAGTGGAAGTCCTCCTCCCCAGCCCCCTACCCTCCTGAGTGACTGTGGTTTGTCCCAAAGTATCACAAATCATTTTAGCTCCTTGTATATGTGATAGATTCTAGCTGCTCTGGACCTTCCACTTTATTAATCAAAATCAGCTCCCTGTGAAGGAGGATTAGGTCTAGCATTTGCATTTGATTGTGTTGCCCATTAGGTCTGCCAGAAAAGAAGTACTGCTGTAACTCAAGAAACATAACCCTGGAGAGAGATTGATACACTGGATCCCTGGACAGACACTTAGAATTATGTACTTAAGAGTTCTGTTGTGGTTAACCTGCTGCATTTTTAATAAGGGAATTCAAAGTCCTTAATACTAGTCAATCTCTTTTAAGACTATTTTGCAGTGAGCTGATCCAAATCATTTCACCTCAGCCTGCAGCCTTTTTTGGACAGTACCAGGATATAGTGCAATGTGCCAGTGAGACAGACAGAGGGACAAAGGTGAGGTCTGCAGAATGAAAAGGAGGGAAACAAGGATCTGAACTATGGAGGTTACGTACGGTGTTAAAACCCCACAGCCAACTGAGGGAAATCAGGGGTGATCCTGAGGATGATAACTGAGCAGCTTGGCTGGAAAAAAAAGAAGAAAAATCAGAACTCAAGGGTTGCCTGTGCTGAGAAGGTGATTTTTTTTCTGTGATACGTAGTAATAGGGATTGGGATTGCTCAGCAAGGTTTAGCTGCCCTGTAGGGCTAGCGCTACATGGGTTGCTGGTTGCTGTACTACCCAGGCTGCCTTGACACAGCTTCCCCTGAGAAAACTGTTCTTGTGGCCATGGCACTGAACAGTTATAAGAAAATATGTGTGCAGGACCAAAATGACGTGTTTCCATCTACTTCATTAGCTCAGGTAAGGAGATGTCATATTTCTGAACCAGACAGAGTTTGCAAGTGTCTGCCAGGAGCAGAGAGCAGAGCAGGCAAGCAGCCACGTGCAGGGAAGCCCCGCCATGCCGTTTAATTGTCATAAGGCGGGCACTTTCTCATGGCTCAAGTAGAACAAATAAAGTTTCTATCAAGAAAGCGACTTGCTGCCAAGAGGGAGAAGGAGCACAGTTGTTCATATAGCAACAGAAAAAGACTTGAAGTAAATCTAAGTCAGCACCCCACTGAGTGACAAGTGGTGATAATTTCTTCTGCTGCTGCCCTTCTTTCTAGGTTAGTGAAAAGGACAGGTCTGGTTTCAGGGCCGTTACATCCCCATGTGGCCAGATTATTCTTTTTCCTTATTTGGGTGCCAACCATCGGAAACAAGCTCTATTCATTGCACAACTTTTACCATTTTGGGGTTCTTTTTGTTTTGTCTGTTATAAAATTCTGTATGGGATGAGCATCAATAGGGCAAGAATTACACTTGCCAGAGGCAACAGCTGTTATGATTGTGCTTGAAGAGGAAGAAGGAAAATCTTTTTCCAATGACTGCCAACAACTTCTTCATGCTTTTTGGATAAGTGAAAAAACAGCTGGTGCAGACACATGTTGCTCTCCCTCCTCATCTGGCATTATTAGCAACTGTTAGTGCAAGTCAAAGTAATAGTCATTTACTGGTAATAAGTAATTTTATCTGAAAATATTTCATTCCCTACATGTGCGAACACATTCTCAAATAGAAAGGTACAAATTAGTCATGGTAATTTTATTGAAGTAAATGGCATTTTAGGCTGTTTGGACTGAAACTTGCACAGCATCTGATGTTTATGGCTATAGCAATAAAAGAATCCTGATATTTTCATCAAATCATTTGAATGAGAGGTTAGAAACTTGTAATGCTCTGTCTGAGAAACTAGTAACGTGACAACACTCTGCATTAAGCAATTGCAGAATTGCAGTTGGTAGGAAGTGAGACTGTCGACATCTCCTCAGACTGAGGGACAAAAACATCACCAAAACACACTTTGCTGTGACTGAGAAATCCTTCTGGTGAAGAGAAATAAAAGACAATACCAAAGGGTTTCAAACCCAGCATCAAAAGCAGGTGACACGCAGCACTTGGCATGACTCAGGCAATGTGCTACTAATGAGCTGCTCCTCCAGCCACCTGCCTTCTTCACTCCTTGCTCCTCAGAGAGGAACAGGCCCAAAACACCTTTGCTTTCACCATTTCCACTCAGGATAATATATCATTGCTTCTGTTACCTTTCTCAACTCAAGCAAGGGAGGGGGGGGAATAAATCCATGTCCTATCTTGGGTGCCTTTTTTTTTTTCCAGGGGAAGGAGTCTGCTTTACTCTTTGAGCTCTTCTGAATACGTTTCTTAGCCCTTCCTGCCATTTCCCATGGTAGCAGCTAGGCAACATGTTTTCACGCAGAAGGACTGTCTCCAGCAGGATGGGGAGGGCATTGCATCCACCTCAGGAGAGTGAGTGTGCATCTGGCTCTCACAACAGCTTCCCTATGACAGGTCTGGCTGGAGGGTGGTACCAAGAGCTGCTTCTTGCATGGATCAACTGCTGAAGCTGAGGAGTTCTCCAGGCTGGACAAAGCCTCCACAGGCTTTGTCCTTCCAAGTTCCACAGAGATACCTTGAGCAGGTGTCATGGGTGGTCACCATGGTGCATTAATCAACCACAGGACTATGATGAGTACCCAGTGTGATACAGATATGAAACAAGGTAAATACAGTTGTCGGATGTGTCAGGCTGGGCTTTGGTGCTATTGCATAAAGGCAGAGGTTGAGCCCTTGCCTGCAATCCCGTGACTAAACCTGGTCACTTTTGTTCAGGGAAGATTAAGTCAGATGGAAGCAGGTGAACATTTGGGACATTTTTTAGCAGAGAATGTGCTAAAGGTTGCCAAGAAGAAGTCACGGCATCCTTTGTCGGGGTTGTTAGTAAGGAGAGTGTGCTGGGAGCTTCTCCAGCTCCAGCACTGCCTGAGTCAGCCATGGCAGTCCTGTGATATAAGGCTGCAGCGGGCCTGTGAGCCAGCTCCACCGCTGAGTCATTGCCGGGTCTCCAGCATTGCCATGAGTCATCCCTCCTTGGCTGTTCCTCCTCTCAGAGTTTAAGCACGGCAGGAAACCCCAGACAAAAGGGTGTTGGGTAGAGGAAGTGTGGTGCTCTTGTCAGAAACCATCACACACTCGCTGCCTTCCTGAGGGATGCCCAGACAGACTCACTGCTGCGGTTAAAATCTTTCCCTCTCTGTAATGCACCAATTGCCCAGGGCATCTGGCATAATCAAAACCATTCCTCTGATTTACTCAAATTCCAGTTTACTCAGATCCCAGTCACTGGTTCACCCAGGGGAGCAGTGATGGCTGGGGCTGGCAAAGAGCTTGTCATGTCCTCTGAGCAGCAGCAGTGACGCAGTGTCAGTAAGCCTCAGACGAGATGTGCTCACAGCTAGAAAAACTGAGGAAACACGGTGCTATGGCACCGGCTGGCCCGTAAAGCCAGGGCTTGGCCAGAAGGTGGGGATCGGTTTTATGGAGTATTGGTTGCAAATTAATGATAATGATTAATTAGATATTACCAGATGATGTCTGGATTACAAGAACAGAAGAGTAAGTTTGGGGGAGCATCAGAATCCACCTTATCTTATAAAGGAAGCCCAATTAGTAAACATTTTCTTGGTAGCCTTTCTAGCCAGGAGTCATTCATCTAGTCTGGGATAAGTCAGAGATAGTCTGGGTCTAAACAGAGCCTTGGCCAACAGAGAGTCTGTTGTGGTTTAACCCCAGCCAGCAACTAAGCACCACGCAGCCACCCACTCACTCCCCCTCACCCAGTGGGAGGGGGTAAAGAATCTGAAGGAAAAAGGTAAAACTCATGGGTTGAGATAAGAACAGTTTAATAGAACAGAAAGGAAGAAACTAATTATGATAATAATAACAATAATAAAATGGCAATAACAATAATAAAAGAATTGGAATATACAAAACAAGTGATGCACAATGCAATTGCTCACCATTTGCCGACCGATGCCCAGTTAGTTGCCGAGCAGCGATTCCTCCCATCCTCGCTCCCCCCAGCATATATACTAGGCATGACATCATATGGTATGGAATACCCCTGTAGCCAGTTTGGGTCAGCTGCCCTGGCTGTGTCCCCTCCCAACTTCTTGTGCCCCTCCAGCCTTCTTGCTGGCTGGGCATGAGAAGCTGAAAAATCCTTGACTTCAGACTAAACATTACTTAGCAACAACTGAAAACATCAGTGTTTTATCAACATTCTTCTCATACTGAACCCAAAACACAGCACTATACCAGCTACTAGGAAGAAAGTTAACTCTGTCCCAGCCGAAACAAGGACATAGTCCCAGGAGACTCGCAGCCCAGCATCGACCACTAGCATCACCCCACTTCAGGGAACATAACAGCATGCTCAGAGCAAGGATGATGCCCTGAACACATGGAGCTGTCCACTGCTAGCCATCAAAGCTGATGTTAAAGGTGCTTCTTCACCCTTAGCCTGAAGAGCTAAGTCTTGGGCTGACTTTTCTGGGCGAGGAGCACTGGCCCTACCATTGCCTTCACGCCATCCTGAACTCCCTTCTCAAAGTCCCAAGTGACCTTCCTAGCCACGTGCATGTAGCTTTCCTGTTTCTTACTGTCATTGAACCTTATATGGAGCTCCTCATCTGACCTGGACTGACCTCCCAAGCAAGCCGATCCTGCCACTGTCCATCTGCCCTGGTCTGGGAGCTGACCGTTTTGTCCCCCCCAGGGGGTACAAGGAAGTCACCCCTGCGTTGTCCTCCTCCATGACCTGCTGAAGGGTGAAAATTCAGTTCTTTCATGGTCTCTTCTGACTTCACTTCCTTTTAGAGCAGGAAACTCCATTAGTTTTCTTTCCTTCACTGGCTTATATTCAGCACCTGAGATTGCAGGCTGCATGCTGGGCAGGTGCATCAGAAGCACACAGGGTGCAGGCTTGCATTTCCCAGGGTGGCAAAATCCCAACTGCAGCATCCCAGAGAGCCTGAAACTCAAATCCTCCAAGTGGAGGGCAAATGCTGAGATCCATTTTAAAAGCAGCAGGTTGGGTGGCAAGAGGTGGCAGGGCATCAACCCCACAGAGCCAAGCCACAGCTCAGGGACTGCCAGCTCAGGTGGGGTCTGAAGTGTGACACTGGACTTGCTGACACAGACCCAAACAACACACCACGTATTTGCAAAGACTTCAGAAACCTTGGAAGGGATTGAAAGAGAGGAAACTCTTCAAGGAGGTTGTTCTTGGCACATGAACAAGAGAAAACCAATGCAAAATGTAAGTTAATCAAGTAGGATCAAATGGTGCAAGGCTTTGCCATCATGGGATGCTGAGGGAGGAAGAGCTGTGTGGATTGGCCTCCATCCTGCCAGACGGGCAAATACTCTCAGCTGGGTTGCATGAGTGGCAGTCTATACTTGAGCTGGTGGCTAAACCAGACTGGAAAGCATTACTCTGAAAACAAAAAGCAGGGGAAGTGTATTGGGTCTCTGTGGCCAGGTTTTGGCAGCAGGGGGGCTACAGGGGTGGCTTCTGTGAGAAGCTGCTGGAAGCTTCCCCTGTGTCCGACAGAGCCAATGCCAGCCGGCTCCAAGAGGGATCCACCGCTGGCCAAGGCTGAGCCCATCAGTGACGGTGGTAGCACCGCTGTGATAACAGATTTAAGAAGGGAAAAAAACTGGTGCAGCTGGAGAGACGAGTGAGAACTTGTGAGAGAACCAACCCTGCAGACCCCCAGGTCAGTGAAGAAAGAGGGGGAGGAGGTGCTCCAGGTGCCGGAGCAGAGATTCCCCTGCAGCCCGTGGTGAAGACCCTGGTGAGGCAGGCTGTCCCCCTGCAGCCCAGGGAGGTCCACGGTGGAGCAGATATCCACCTGCAGCCCGGGGAGGACCCCACGCCAGAGCAGGTGGATGCCCGAAGGAGGCTGTGACCCCATGGGAAGCCCACGCTGGAGCAGGCTTCTGGCAGGACCTGTGGCCCCATGGAGAGAGGAGCCCACGCTGGGACCCATGCTGGAGCAGTCCGTGAAGAACTGCAGCCCATGGGAAGGACCAATGTTGGAGAAGTTCATGGGGTCTCCTGTCTCCCATGGGAGGGACCCCAGGCTGGAGCAGGGGAAGAGTGTGAGGAGTCCTGCCCCTGAGGAGGAAGGAGCAGCGGAAACAATGTGTGATGAACTGAACCCAATCCCCCTTCCCCATCTCCCTGTGCCGCTGGAGGGGAGGAGGTAGGGAATTCAGGAGTGAAGCTGTGCCCAGGAAGAAGGGAGGAGTGAGGGGAAGGTGCCTTAAAATTTGGGTTTATTTCTCATTACCCTACTCTGTTTGATTGGTAATAAATTAATTTTCCCCAAGTCAAGTCTGTTTTGCTCATGATGGTAATTAGTGAGTGATCTCTCCCTGTCCTTATCTTGACCCACAAGCCTTTTGTTATATTTTCTTTCCCCTGTCCAGTTGAGGGGAGTGACAGAGCGGCTTTGGTGGGCACGTGGAGTCCGGCCAGGGTCAGCCCTACCACAGGAAGGCATAGGGGTACAAGCTCAGTCTATTCTACTCTCCCTTGTAGGTAATGCATTGAGAGCCCAAGACTTAGGCAGAGAAGAAATTCTGAAAATACCTGTAAAACAGCATCTCTGTCAGAAATGGGGGAAAATGGCAATATTGCTTTATGAAAAGAAGCTTGCCTGAGTTGCTATGGCTAACACATGGCTGGATGCTGGGTAGTAACAGTGCTGAAAATTACTGGCTACAGGCCACTAATATGTCTGAACAGAGAAAATGCGGGTAAAACCAGAGCCTTGCCGAAGTCAGGGAGAATGTCATCATTTGATGTGCTGCAAAGCACCAGTTGCCAAGCCTGAGTTCAGCCCAATGTTATTAGCACAGCTCCAGGGTGTCCATCTCAGTTTAGGGACACTCACTGTGTTTTGCTGTTTATGACTTTGTCTACAGATATGTTAATAACCACTTGGGCTCAGGCTCTAGCTTGCTGGCTGTGAAGCTGAAGTTGTATCACATATAAAAGCATGGCTGGACATAGCTCAGTTAACACCCCCAGAAACATTTCTCGGTGTGCGAGGCTGCCAGGACACACAAGGGTAAGGTTTCACCCCACCGCACAGAAGACAGGATTAGTACTTTCAGTGCTGAAATACACATTTTCCTATTTACTATCAGAGTGCCAGTTCTAAATTCCCAGCAGAGGGAAAAGAGGATTTAGATCAGGCAGCTCCATTGATGCAAATGTATTTTAACTCCTCCAAACCAGCTTTTTATCCCAAGAGTGATTTTTGCTGGTATTTTAAAATTATCTGTAGGCCTGCCAGAGCCAGCTTCCCACGTCTCCAGAAATCCACTGTGTTCCTCTATGTGAATGCTCTCCAAGTTTGTAATTGGTGAAAGGACAGGTTTTCTGTTCCTACAGAGATCCGAAACACAGATTTTCTGGTCAAACGGCAGAGATACTATTTTGGCATAGGCAGATTTCCAAATCATCTTCAAGCTGCTTTCTTGCTGGGAAGACAGGAGTCATTTCAGGAGCTTCCGTCACAGAAAATAAATTCACTCAGGGCTGCGTGCATGTACCTGGCTGTGCTGGGCAAGGAGGGCTTTGCTCTGATGTAGCATCCCGAGCTGCAGCAGTCCGCTATTAGGGAGGACAAGGATGAGGAAGATGAGAATAAGGATGCAGATGAGGAGGAGGACTCTCCCGGGGTTACCAGAGAGCTGAGTTCCCCTTCACAGGTGTGATACCCAGCACCCTGTGGGCAGGGGGAGCCTGTGGCCAGCTCCCGAGGGCTGGTGGCTGCAGCACAGGGGCACAGGGGGCTCGTGGACCTGCTCCCCCTCTTACCACTTGGCCAGGCAGGGGAAACCCACTCCACCCAGACTCAGTTCAAGCCCAAGCAAGACTGCTGTGAACCTGTTAAAATGAACCCCTCAGCAGCCTCCTCATCTTTTACCACACAGCATAAAAATGCAACACATCGCCATATAGTGAAGGGCCTTTCCTCGTGGCAGCAACACTGCAGGGTGAAAAAAATTCAGCCCAAACAGACTTGGTCTGTTTGGTATAGTGGGGAAGTATGGCTGTGACAATATTATGTGTAATCTCACATGGCAAACTTGGGAAAAGTAAGCAAGTAGACTGGAAGGCAACTGTGATGCTGGAGTTGATATGAGAAGTGTTCACATAGGATAACTCAGTTTCTGGGAATGACACTGCAGGTCAGAGTGCCCAAATACAGCTGTCTCCCACCTGGCCACAGGCACTGCGTATGCCATTAACGGACGGATGTGGGCTCACTGAGGTGTACTTCTAGCATCCCTGTCTCCTATGTGGGATTGAAGGCTTCCAGCTTGGGTGTTGTGAATCACTGCATGGCGGAGCTAATGTCTCCACTGACTCTGCTGGGGGCAGAGGCCTCTGCACCTAGCTGAAAGGCATGGTGGTAGGATTATTCGAAACATTGCATCAGTTAAGGTCAGTCTGTTCTCTTCTGAATATGCAAAGGAACTTAACTTAATGAACTTCTGAAAACTGTGTGTCTTTTACCTTTTAGACTTAGAGTGCTAAAGACAGGTTCATTGGAAAGGCACTTGTAACTTGTGGTAACATAAACCAGAACCAGACCTCAACATCTTCCTTTACTTTTCCAGGTGTTACCATTAGGCACTTCTTGATGTCTGCCCACCAACTTTGCTCCCACAGAGATCAAACTATCTACTTGTGTTTGTATTCAATAATGACATATTCTTGAGCAGCTCAGTGGCCATCTGTGCCTTTACTCACAGACTATGGTAGTACTCATGAGGAACCAGCAGGCCCTGGCCCTGAATTAGTATCAGATATTTGTGTTTCCTAGATCACATCACTCATGCAGGGACAGCAGTGTTTGGGTTTGAGAGGAGACGTCTCTAGAAAAGCCTGCTCTGAGAAATTAGACCAGTTCAGGAGGACCCCAGAGGTGGCAGGAGAGAGGATATGAGGCTTCCAGGACTATGCTTGGATTTAAATGAGACCCTATGGTCATTTGCATTAGAAACAAATTTGTTAATTTGACAAATGAATCAAATACAAGCAGGCAATCCCTCTACTGCCAGCAAATGATCCTAAGGTTCAATGGGTGATATGTATTAGCCTTTTTCTGTGATGTAATATCACGGAAATATCTCCTTAAGATGCATTTCAGTGCATTTGGATATCTTACATGTCTTTAGGATATTTTGCAATATTATAATAACTCTGTCTCCCTAATAATATGCAACAGGATATATCTTATTTGTGTTCTATCAGTACCTACAGGCCTCAACTGAGTTTGGGACTGCTTTGCCAAGTACTATGAAAATAAATCCTGGCCTTCAAGACCATTTCCAGAGACAAGAAATAGAAAGGAAAATGACCCCAAAAGTGGTGAGTAACTTGCTGAGGTTCATCAGTCCATCGGTGACACCGTCAAGAGTACAAAACAGATATTCTTGAGCCCAAGCCATTAGAGCACTCTATCTGCCTAGGGAGAGTTCCTCAGTGTTTGTGGTTCCAGGACACACCGTGGTTTGGTATTTCTGCAGAAACATTCAGAGCTTCTGGCCAAGCATCAGAGGCTTCATGTTCCAGGTGAGTAAGGGAGCAGGAGTACAGCTCCCACATGAGTGCTTTTCCTAAAGACAGTCACTCAAGGGCCAAAATCGGTGGGTTTTTTGCCTTTTGTGTAAATATATTATGTAAAACATGTACTTTAAAACAATAGCTACAAATGCCCTACGTTGCCTGGAGCTGGTTTTCTATTGTCTTGAGTGACATCTCATCTCAAGCATGGATTAAAGCCACACGAAGGCTGAAGTGTGTGTGGCACATAGAGATGGGAATGAGGGCTGGCAAGTGCCATTGTTCTCCTCTTTGCCTCCCAGTGAACAGTGTTTAATTCTGGTTTTGGCTGTCAGAAGAGATTAGATATCTAAATCCTGGTATCAATAAGTGGTCTGTCTGATCACTTAAGTGCAGAAAACACATTTCACAGAAGAAACCATCAGATGCATGATTAAGCCATTTGTGTATTACCACAACTGTATAGTGCCTGTTTACGGAAAGTCAGCTTTTGAAAAAAGAACTCAAACAATACAAAAATAATTAAATTAACAAGAGTCCTGGGGATAAAGGATTAATCTTCCCAGCAGGCTGTCAGTGAGGATGAAGGCTGGGTTACCAGCTCCATGTAAGTGAGGTCTTCCTAGCACAGTAGCAACACCCAGAGCTGTCCTGAGGAAGGCCCTCTCCAGGGGAACAGCACCCGAACATAAATGTTCCTCAAAGATAAGTGAAAACTAAAATGTGAATGATGGGAGGAAATCAAACAGAAAAACAGTATTCCAAAAGGGGGAGAAAAGGAATGAGCTATTATTTTAAATGCTTACCAGCAGAGGACACTTCTGTTAGCTTTTGGCAGAGCAAAAGGACATTGCAAAGAAAGTCAGAAAAGTGCTGCTTTTCAAAGCACTTTACTGTCAACTCTGAAATCATATGTGTACATAGCCTCCAGAGGCTTGAGCAGAGGGATATGAAAATCTCTGCTGTGTTTTTTCTCCCAGAGGCAAGGGGAATATATTTTTCCTTATAAAAATAAGGAATCATGAAAGAAATTTCTCAGGAGCATTGTGGCCCCAGGTGTGCTGCCCTGGGGCATTCCTATGCCCAGTGGGGCAGGGCAGGCTGGTGTCTCTGCAGGGAGGGCAGCAGCCATCAGCCTCTTGGGGCAACTTGACATGGGGAGAGCCTGTGTCTCCTCTCCATCACAATTAACTGCAGTCATTGCTTGTAGGGGGTTTAAAGCACACATGTGTTGCCTCTGCTCTCCAAAAATGACACGGGAGAGGGCAGAAGGAAGATGTGCTCCTTTCCCCCCTGCAGCCCTTTTCCACGCAACAGGTCCAAGGCCCATGACAGAGAGGAAGGAGTTGCTCCTGCAAGGCTTCCAGCAACTCGAGGCACCCTGTGCTTGTCCGGTGCAGGGGCAACAGGCTGGGGCCCCCCCCCAGCCTGAAGGCAGGCCATCTCCCACCTTGAGCCAGTACTGGTTCTCCCACCCTGATCCCCAGCTCCTTGCAGTGGATATCTGGGCCTGGGACTGACAGTGGCAATAATGGTCCATCTGGTGCAAATATTAAGCAAGACAAAACAAATTCAGGGAATAGTCCTGTTATGATGGGAGGGGTATGTAGGAGGGACAAAGAAGTCTGTACAAGCCCTGTTCTGGTCCAAAGGGTGAGGAAAAGTTTGGTCCCTGCTCTCCCCCCTAGCTCAGAAACAGATGGAGGAGACAGCAGCTAGAAACACTGGCACCCATGAGCTATTTGCTCTCTCATCACTTGCAAGGCTTTTGGGGGAAAAAAACACAAGGAGGAATCATCAAGGAGGGGCTTCTGAGGTGGGGACCTCTGGGGAGCACAGCTGCTGCTTACACTCAACATCCGCTCCCTGGGGAAGAGGCCATTCCCTCCCACCCGGCATCCTCGTCGCCTCCAGCCTTTCTGTCCCTAACTTCACACCCAGCAAGCCCCTTCCCAGTGTGTTTCTACATAGAGGATTTAAATAAAGAAACAAAAGGAAAGTACGTTTGTGGTGCTGATGTGAAACTCACAGCCCGTGCAACAACAATTCTGCTTGCACCTTGATTCGTTCCTCCCTTACCTTTGCCTACACACAGCAAAGGGTCTGGCTCTCCTATGCACTGTACAGGGACTGGTACAATGGGACCCAGCCTCAGCTGGCTGCTCTGCTCTTCGGTGATGAAGACAATTAATAATATGAGCAAAGAAGGGAGAGTTTGCCCAGAAGGAGGAAGCCAGCATGAGCAGGACCTGGTGAGCAATATCACAGAGACTTGTTTCGGCAAAGAGTAAGTTATAGGCTAGCACAGGTCTGTGTTTTACATAAATTTTATTGTGTTTTGGAGAAGACAGTGTACAGTCATTCAGGTTACTCCAGCAGCGGGTAGTATGTTTAGTATGTGTGGTCTGGTCTTTTTCCTTCCAGCTACTCAGCATAATTCTTAGGAGGATTTTATGCTCTAAAGGGTAACTAAAACTACCAGCATCTGTGGGGACATCTCTTCCTATTGGCATTAATGACATTTTGGGGAAAATTCCTAACTATATTCTGAAATAAAGAAGAGCCATCCTGCGTTTTTGTGAAAATTCAATAATATCTCTCTATCATTTTCTAATACAAGTATCTAAAAATGTTTTCCGTAGACAAAATGTACCGCCAGTGTTGGAGAACATTTTCTTCAACACAGAGCTTTTTATTTGTTGTAGTTCTTGTCATACATCACCATCTCAAGTCTTTTTATGAATAACAATTGAGTGGTTTTGAGTAGACAGGTTTTTTTATTCTGAAAAGAGCTCTGGATTTGCAAGAGAAAAAAACTCCTAATGGAGCTGCAATTGCTTTAACAAAGTAAATTTAAAAAAAAAACCTGATGGCTGAAGATTAATCATCTGACAGTGAGGAGAGTATTGCTTAAGGAAGGAACACAGACATTGTGCTTGTGAGTGCTGGCTTAAGATACATCTATCTCCATGTACTTCGCATCGCCTCCATACCATGGCACACTGCTCCCAGCCTTGTGCCAGCAGAACTATCCTCTTGTTACATTATGGTTCTGGGAGCTAAGATGGCTTTTAGATTAAAAATAGTGGGTTGAGTTATTTTCCTGGCAAAGGAGACCCCCTACTCTTTTAAATTGTGGCAACACCTAGGGCAGTGCCGGCAGAGCAAGGGCACATGTGCTATGGTATGGAGGCAGGAAGAAGCAGCTGCAGAGGTGCTATAAATTGGAGTGGCTGCTGAAGACTTCTTTTGAAGTCATGGTCTTACTTTCTAGTTTTCTGCATCAGTTTTTAGCCAATGCTTTTTCTCTGATGTCAGTGCAGTTATATACCTATTTTCCATAGGCAGAACTCCACTGACAAGCAAACATGTTTTTTGGGGAGTCCCTTTGCCCACAACTGTCTGCAATTTCCCCTGTAATTCAAAATAAGAACTTCAGTTCCAGATTACCTTCTTGTCTGTTACAACCCCAGGTTATCATTTGTACAATTATTATACTCAGACCTAACATTAAAACTAGGAATTGAAAAAAGCCCTATATAAACATAACACAGAATCCATATTTCAGTCATTAAAAAACAAAAGGAATCAAGGCTTTCCTTGATTTTGGATAGTCCGTAAATGTCTTGAGATAGTACCTGAAAGAAAATAAGCAAGAGAGTGAACCTGCACATACAAGGAAACTGCACAGTTTCAATACAGCTCAGCTGAGGAACCTTAAAACTCCTCCAAACTTCCTTGCTTTGTAACCTCTGTGTGTTACTCTGCAAAAGAGCGTTCTGAAACTATTTACACCAGGTTATTTAATTAAGTGAAAGCTGATAATACTGTTAAGGTTCTAACAGACCTAAAGCAGAAACTTGAGGAATTCAGAGCAGAGGACCATACCTACTCCAAAGGACTGCAGAGGTTGCAAAGGAACCCTTAGGAAAGGTTCACATTTACAAGGCTCAATAAAAAGAGGCTTTAACACAGCGGAAACAGTGATGTAACTCACGTCAGATTAAATGACTGTCAGGCCCACTTAACTCAACATGGGCTCCAGCCAACTGCCTTACTTTCACCCAGTCACAAATAAACAGATACACTTCATGTACATCATATTAAATTTCAATTTTATCTTGAGTCCTGGCTCTGTTCCTCTGTCCTTCCCTGGTATTTTGCAAACAGCACTCCAAGAGCAAGCAGCAGCATATGGCAAGAAACAGTTTGATACCTGTGATGGTGATAAGCACGTGGCCCAATGCAGCAAAGAGTAAAAAAGGCAAAGGCGAAGGCTGGTAGGGACCAGGTTGCTATGGCAAAACCAAACCATTCCACAATTTCTCCAAAGTAGTTGGCGCCAGAAATGTAGGTGAACAGTCCCCCTGCATCAACAGACAAAATATGTAATTTTTAGTCATCTCATGCACACGGAAAGTTCTTTCCCATAAAGTCAGCAGCACAATATGCTACCTTTCTTATTCATAGCCCATAACAGCAACCTAAACCCACTGCCCTGAAGCCAGTGGGGCCATGCCAAATGAGGATCTTGTACAAGATTTGTGTACAAGTACAAGAATCAAAGGTGACTGTAACCCAGAGGCTTTCAGCACTTTCACAATCATTTATTTTTATTTGAAAAAGGACTTAAGAAATCCCATTATTAGATTTAAATTAAAATTATTAACATTAGTCAGTTCTCTTCAGGCCCCCAAAATATTTTGCAACTCCACTACCTTTGCGGAATGCAAAATCTGGATCTCAGTTTTGCAGCTTAGCTTGCAAATCACATCTACAAGAGGCAGGTAAGGATCGGAAGTGAGAAACTCTGGGGGAGAGATATTACCATCTGTAACAAGCCAGCAGAAGGAGTCAACACGAAAACCAGGAAACTCCTGGATCCCCGTCCATATTGCTCTACAGAGCTAGACATTTCCTGGTTCACGGCTCTGGCCCACAGCTACTCTTCCTCACCAAGCCCCACCTTGAAGGAGATGGAAAGGAAATTCTGCACCTTGCATCCTTAGTGTTATTTTTTCCCCAATTTTTACAATTTGAATCTCCCTTTTGCAGTGTAAGAAGTCCACTACTTCTTCCTGGGCATGGAGAAGAATATTTCCTTCTTTGCAGTTGCCATTTACAAGGCTAAAATCCTCTTCCTATGTCCCACTTCAATCTTCTCTAAATTACCCAGCCCATTTCCTAAAACCTCTCCTCACAGCTCGTGTTTTCCAGATACTCTTGTTGCTTCTCATGGACTGTCTGCAGCCAGCTCACACTAGTCCTCGCAGCTCAGAGGGGCACCTGAACTGAGTACCTGTGCCATACTGGCATCTCTGCTATTGTTGTTGCTTTGCTGTGAATTCAGTCAGAAAACATTATCTAATCTGCTGCCCTACTTTCTCCAAGGAGGTGGGGGATAAGAAGAATATACCTTGAGGAATCTTGTAAGTGACTTCCCCAGGTTTCCTCAGCTGGCGCAGCAGGAGATCACTGTGAATGTTGATCCCCATTCCCAGCAGAAATAAGAGGAGGCCTAAGAAACAAACAAGAAATGGATTAGAAAGACAGCTCTGCCTAGTTATCCCTACTCAAGCACATATGTGAGGTTTATCTTTGGAGCAGGCAGATAGGAGACCTAATGTGAAGTGGGTGGATTCTTTTTCAAGTCAAAAGATGCGCTGCTACTGAGAAGGCTACTGAACAGGAGAAGCATATGCGACTGGTGACAAATTACCCTGTATCTCTGTGTCAGTTTGGGGATCACAGTCCTGTCCTCTGGGAGCACCTGCATTGGATAGCTTCAGTGTGGGGAGCAACTCTGGACAAAATGATGACCATCCTGAGCACACTGTTTTGCTGGTGAGATCAGAGCACTTCCAGCTGGTGTGAGAAAAAGCTGAACTTCCCAGCTGGCCATAGTCACCATTTATTGAACATCAATGGAGGGGACAAAGTACCCAACTGACACTGCTGGCTGAGGCCAGCCCGCCACAGTTGTGGACATTACTGCAGAGTAACCACTGAGCTGTAGTCAAGTACCATTACTCCCATTTTACAGCTGGGCAAAGAGGAGCACAGGGAACACAAACTTATCCAGCACATCACTGGAGCCAGGAAGGGAACCTACATCTCAGCGCAGCTCAGTCCACTGCCAGCAAGGCTGCTTGGACAGAGCTATGGGCAGGCACATGGAGCAGTTACTCGCTGAAGGATGCTGACAGCTTCTGGCCAGAATAATTCATTGACCATACTCCATTTAGCTGAAAAACGAGAGGCATTTGATTGAGAAACTCTGCAGGTGACATGCCCTACATTTAACGCCACATTAGGCTCTGAGAAAACCACCTCTGATAATGACTGGGAAGCACGGAAAGAAATAGAGCTGGTATGTGCTATGAAGTATAGAAAAAAGATTAAGTGCTGATAAAACCTCAACAATTCCAGTAGCAACAGAAAGTTGGTAAGAGTGTAGAGCAAGAATATACTGTTTGCTTTTTCTTTAATATTTCAAGTACTGCTAATGCTGATTTCCTTTTTTTTTTCATTAAATACATATTTTATTTATCATGCAAATTATGTGATGTGGTGTTTTCTTTGTTGGGTATGGGAGCTCTTCCTAAACAATGTCCAGGATTTTTAATATGTGATGCTGTCTGAAAAGACTGAACTTGCATCCACAGCCTGAAACAGGGTACAGAAAGTACCTTGGTTATTTTGTACTTGTCATATCCAAAACATTTCCTCAGACCTCCATGTGAATCTTAATTTCTATATGTGCATTTAAAAAACATTCTCTGTGCTGCACCAAATGTGTAATGCCACCTAGCTGCTCTTGCTCAGTTATTCTCTCAGGGATTTTACAGGGTGAAATTCAGCTAGGCTATTAAGGAATATAAAGGAACCATATTAGCATACAACGAGGCTGTGCGTGATCTCTAATCTTCCCATGTGCCTCACATGAGAAAAAAGAGCCCTTTGTCTCTAAAGCCTCATTTATGCTGGGGTTTTGCCCTTCCTTTCACTCTCAGTCGAAATAGCTGCATCAAGTGCAAAGCTCCCTGGCAAGGAAAAGAAAGCCACAGTTTGCCCTTGCACATGGCCACTGCTGGGTGGACACTTCTGGCTGAGCAAGGGCACATCCCCATTCAGCTGAGGCCTGAGATCGCATCTCTGCAGCCTGTAGCAGCAGGAGACTCTGGAGCGGTGTGAGTAAAACAAGGCTGGTGATTTGAGACTAACACATAACATCATAAGCCTTCAATGGTGGCTGCCTAGCAAAAAAAAAAAGTCACTGCACATTTATTTGTTTTATCTGGGCCAGCAGGCAGGTTTTATGCTGATTTCCATCACAATTGATTTGACTCACATGTTCAGTAAAGATTAGGACATAGTTCAAAATGCTTACAAATTGCTTGGAGATTAGATCTTGGGAATCCTGCAGCTGTAATTACCTGATGTAAATCTGATGTCAGTGCACCAATCGTTTGGATATTCAGCACAGTAAATCAGGTAGTACCCCTGGAGGAAGCCATTATAGATACAGAATAACATGCCAAAGAAAAGCAATTGCAGTGGGAAAGGTCTGCCTCTAGTGAAGAACGGGTAAATAAATGTCCTAAGGTAAATAAGAAAACAAAGTCAGCACATTACTCATGATAACATTGTATTTGCAATTTCTCTGCTGTAGGAAAAAAACTTTAACAAAACACAAAATATAAAAAAGGTCAATAAAGATTAAAAAAAAAAAAAGAAAACAACTGTAACAAAGTAAGATCAGCAACTAATGGGAACAAATAATACTGCAGATACCCACATACTTCTGGTCCTTCAGGACTGAACACAAGGGGGGAAGCTAGAAATCTCATCCAGAGTCACTGCTGCCTTGGAAATGTCTCTCTGCCTTCCTTCTCCCTTGTTGGCAAAATGAGGAACTTCTGCCCACAAACAGCATTTTTGTTTTAAGACCTTGGCTGCCTTTTGCTGTAATGCTGCAGAGGGCAGAGCAAAGGATGCTGTGGAGGCACATGCGCATGCTGATGTTCAAACCAAAGTATTTCAGGGCAGTACTAATTGTAATATTGATTCCCCAAATGAGCACTGCTATGCCACAAGCACTGTGGAGGAGTTTTGTTATGGAGAAGACATTTCTGCTCCCACTACAAGGACCAATCCCTGAGGGCTTTAGCCCACGGTGCCAGAAGGAGTTGAAGGCAGTGTTGAGAGCCCTCTGGCTCTCTCATCCCCTGCAGTGTATAGCCTGAGGTGTAATCCCCTTTCCCAGACTCTCCTGCTCCACTCAGAGACCTCTGCTCATCCCCAACACATAGCTGCTCTGTCCTGCTCCGCTTGGACACCTCAATGCAGAGGCAGAGCAATGTTGTTGGCTGCTTGGAGGAGCTGCTTTGCTTCCAGTCCCTGCCTCTCCTCCATGCTTTCAAACTTTTCTTTAAAATAAGAAGAGCTAAAAACCTAAGTTTAATATGGTAAACACCAAGATTTCCATGCTGTTCCAGCACCTAGGGCTTCCTTAGACAAAAGCTGTGCTAACACTAGCATTAACATGTGTAGGAGCAAATAGTTTGTGCTTGTATAGTTTTAATTTTCACATATCTTTGCTTCAGGTGGGTGTATCCCTCTTGACACATTGGACATTCCATATCATCCCTGGGAGAGCGAAATGGAAAAGTTATATTTATATTTGTTAGGTGTTTTCTTATCTGGCCAATTAAGTTCTGCATGTTATAAAATCTACACTCTTAATTTCTTTCTTTTGCCCTGTTGGGCTTTGGATGGTGCTCATCATATCAGTATGTAAGCACTGTTGATAAGTAATCCACATTCCGGGTTGCCAATATCAACTTAAGCAAGCTGAGGCATAAAATTTCATCACATTATAAATCTAGATTAAATCGTACTGAGTGTGTCTGAAAGTGAGTAAGCAGAGTACAAGCAACAACATGTTAATGTATTCACTGCTTTCCAAAGCAAGGTAAGCCAGATTTCCAGCAATTAAGGCAGTTGTGATGCAGAAGTTATAAATACTTCTAAATATAGTGAAATCTAAGAGGTATGCAAAAATATTTTTTAGACAGTGGTATCACATTTGTCATATTTATTACAGTATAGAAAGGAATGCTCTTTGGAGTAATGTTTCCAACAATTATCGGTTTTGCCCTTCGGGAATGGGATGCTGGAGTTACAAGTAGGCGAGGCCAGCTTTAGGAGTCCAACCTGCCTGTTGAAGTAATATTGACAAATTGGACCTGAACAGCCATGAGAAAAAGTGGGAAACTTGCTTATGGAAGCTTGGAAAAAGCAAATTGTATAGAAGAGAGAATAATATCAAACCGCACAAGGTTAATTTAGGAGGAAAATTTATACAGCAGATTGGAGTGGGACTCGCCCTGCTTTATCCTTTGTCAAAAACAGTTATGTTTGAGAGTCTCTTCATTTTTACAGTTGATGCAAACAGAAGTTTCTAGCATGAGCTGGCATTTCTCAGCTCCCAGCAAAGTTGATTATTGCTGTGGTGCTTCCCAGTGCTGCTGTTGCAGGATAAATGTTATAGGCCCTTGAAAGGTGACTTGTCCTGCAGTAACAGGAGGGCAAAAATCAGCTGTAGACCTATCTACCATGGATGCAGTGGATGCAGGACAGAAAGAACCAGCATGCAAATTATAAGTACAATCGCAGGGGAGCCAGGAGGCATTGGGGGGGGGGGGGGGGTGGTGGTGTTGAGGGAGTGAAATCCTGGCATTGCTGAAATCCCGCCTCATAGCAGTTTGAAAATCCAAGTCAGGAATTCATCCAAGAATCTTTGTTGTGGAACAACTTCTCCAAGGAAATCTGCTTGGGTCTGTAAATCCAGAGGCTGGATTTGTTTCTCTGTATCCAAACAATGCCCTAAGCCTTTGTTTTAATACAGTGCTTGTCAGCTTGTACTACATAGCTACTTGAGGGTACACAAACTATTCCTGATGGGTTTTGAAAAAGCAACTGAGATGAAGCAAGGACATTTAATAGGTTTAAATATTCCATGGAGGAGTCTGCATCTCTGCTAGAATTATTTTGCAGTGTGAAAATCAGAGGGGGACTGAAGGCCACCGTTTTAGAATAACAGAACAAAAACTGGCCTTTTGGATTTAGACCAATGATAAATTTGACCTTTTTCTTTCAGTGCGGTATTGATGACTAATCCTTTATTCCTTTATTGTTTTTGCTGGCCAAAGGCACTGCATCTGACTAAACCATTGCCAACAGCTTCTTTTAAATGAGTGAATAATAAATTATTCATCTTCTTTTCCATCATTTATTTTCCAGAAGAACAGGTTTTGAAGAGAAAATCATTTGACATTGCATCAAATTTCATCTTAAAGGTATTAGTCCAGTTCCTTGAAAACTCCAGAGACCCTCACCCAGACTGGGGAAACTATAGGTTTGCTCTTCTCGCCACAGAAGGTGGAAATCTTTTCACAAATGTTACCGTAATCCACTAAGGGTGGGCTCTCAGTTCTCCTCCAACAGCCTGTTGATTGGAGATGTTTATGCTGCTGCTGTGTCTTCTCCTCTCCAGGTGCCAGATGCAGTAGTTCAGATAGTAGCAGCTCATGTTTTCCAGTCTGGAAACTCGAGGTGTTTCCAGTGCTCATGAGGTGTTTTACACCTGGAGCAACTGGGTCAAGAGCTCAGGGCTGGCAGCTGGGGATGGGGGGCGCCTGGCTCCCTCCCACCCACCCATGCACTACATCACCCTGTGGGACACCAGCCTACTGCTGTATCTGCCCATCTAGCCCTCTGCCACCAGCCCCTCTCCCGGGCCTAACTGGGATGAACTAGAGGCCAGGATTCAGAGATACTGCAATAGCAGGCAGGGCTGATGAGGTGTCTTCCCCTTTGAAGGAGGTGCTGGCCATAACCCAGCTTGTCCTACCCATGCCGGGGCACTGTCTGAATGCCCTGGCCCATCCCTTGTGACGCTGGCCAGCCTCCAGAAGAGAGTTATGGACTTCTGACCAGAGCTGCTCTGAGTCCCTGCTGGGATTTTTTCAGCTCCTCTTGGAGGACGATACCCTGGTGAGGATGAACCAATGTGCCAAATGGTGCCTGAGAACTGTTTCCACAGGGTCTGGACTCCACATGCTCCAGTTCCTCACTTGTCTCACCCAGATGCACAGAAGGGGAGGAGGGCTGGTGGTCCAAGGGGGACCAGGCAGCCAGGCCCCCCTGAGGGTGATGCCTTCAGGGCCCTCACAGCTCACGTATACGCTGAGCTGACTCCCCGGCCGGCTGGGGATGTGCATTGGAAAACGCTCCACTGAGCGGCGGGTATGGCCGCAATCATTCCAGGGGTCCTGCAGGGGGGCGAGCCGTGCCCCTCCTGTGGGGGAAAGACATCGAGAGCACATGTCACAGCCCCTTCTCTTGCTCCCCGGAACCCCCTTGCTGAGGTGCCATCTGCACTTCTCACCACTTTATTGGTTCCTTCTCAACCAAAGGCCTCTCTAAGTCAGAGGGCACCCTCCCCAGCTCCTTCCCCCTCTGTCCCTGGCCTTGCCGGCTGTCCAGGGCTCCTGGAGAGGGAAGGCTGATGGGATCCATCCTGGTGGGCACAGGCCTGATTTCCTCTCCCTGTCCTGCCTCTGTCTGGTTGCTCCTTGGTTGCTTTCAGGAAGGGATGGGTACTGTGGCGGGCACTCAGCTCTGATTTCACCTTTGGTGCTCTGTTTTTAGTTTTGACCCTTTGACTCACCCAGTCCTTTTTGTTGTCACTATTTGGGACTATTATTATTTCCTCCATCATTATTTGGCCTTTCTCTAGACTCTTTGCTGCAGCTCCCTTCTTAGGGAGATGCTTTTTCTTTTCTTTGTTCAAATATCTGTACCGCAGGAGATAGATAAGCAAAACTATGTGATTTGTGTTACACTAACTACAGACCAGTCAGACCTGAAAGGACTTCCCTGGTATGAAACAGTGGCGTTCTCTTTGATCTGTCTTGTGAACAGGTTGGAAAGATTGCTGTCCAAATCTGGGGAGATTATACCAACCTCAAAACAGTTTTATTTGCACTGACAATTAACAGCATAGGAGTCTTTGCCATAGGTCATCACAGGAATCACATTGCTGGGGAGCTGCTGGCACCCTTGGCATACCTGACCACTCAGATGAAGGCTCAAGATGTTCACAGACATGATGGACTTCTACCTGGGTGTCCTAGTTTCAGCTGGGATAGAGTTAACTGTCTTCCTAGTAGCTGGTACAGTGCTGTGTTTTGAGTTCAGTATGTGAAGAATGTTGATAACACACTGATGTTTTCAGCTGTTGCTAAGTAGTGTTTAGACTATAGTCAAGGATTTTTCAGCTTCTCATGCCCAGCCAGCGAGAAAGCTGGAGGAGCACAAGAAGTTGGCACAGGACACAGCCAGGGCACCTGACCCAAACTGGCCAACAGGGTATTCCATACCATGGGACGTCACATCTAGTATAGAAACTGGGGGGTGTGGGGGCGAGGGGATTGCCCCTCGGGGACTAGCTAGGCATCGATCGGCGGGTGGTGAGTAATTGCATTGTGCATCACTTGTATATTCTAATCCTTTTATTATTGTTGTTGTTCATTTTATCATTTATTATTTATAAATAAGGGTTATTATTTATATTATTATATATTTTTATATAATATATATTATTTATTATAAGTGTTATCATTATTAGTTTCTTCTTTTCTGTTCTATTAAACCGTTCTTATCTCAACCCACAAGTTTTACTTCTTTTCCCAATTTTCTCCTCCACCCCACTGGGTGGGGGGAGAAATGAGTGAGCAGCTGTGTGGTGCTTAGTTGCTGACCGGAGTTAAACCACGACACTGGGATATCTGTGATGTCCTGCACAAAGCCGCTAATTATTCTGAAGAATTATGGATGCCATATGACATATCCCAAAGACACCTGCTGCTGAAGAGTCTGTGCTAAAATCTGCACAAACTTTCTCTTTTTAAACCCAATCCTGTAGGCTATTTGTGGACTGCAGTCTGAGGTAATTTTTAACTTTTACTATTTTTGAGTTGTGTTACACTGACTCCCATTGAATACTTTTAGAAGACGACTGTCAAGTCTATTCTCCATGTATAGTCAACACTAGGGCACAATCTGGCACCTAATTTTCCTGTGCCTAATTCAAAATTTTTCTATTATCCCAGATTGGGTTTAAACAAATGTAACAGTTAAGATGTCAGTTCCAAGCAGTAGGCCATCTTGCTATCAGTTGAAAGGGAAAGTAAAACAAAATATCCCAATATACTTTCAAAAGTGAAACGAAGCATTTTAACGCTCACTCATCACGACATCTACAGATGACCTAGTGTCACAAAGTGACAAAGTGGGGTAGACCCTCCTCACCCCTCATATTCCTCTCCTCAAATATCTTACCCTGAGGTGCTTTGCCCTTCCCCACTTATTCTTATGAACTCTGCACTAGCCAAAAAATGTCAAGAAGCCAGGAGTATTTAAACAAGGAGAGCAAGCAGGTTATTAGTAGCCAGTTGTACTCTGCAGGATAGACCATGTCCCTCTTGCTAAGAAGGTGTGCACAGTGAGACATGCTCTGACACAGCCTCAGGAACAAAATCTCAGCTACGACCCAGGTCACACACACACCAGCAATGCTGGCAGGCAGGAATGCCAGACTGACCGTTAAGCCTCTGGTAATACCAATTGCAGGTACAGGACAGATGACAGATCTCTTGACTGCAGTATTGCAGTTGTATCTCAGCTCCTGATGTAAGGAAGGCTGTAAATTCAGGAGCTGGGCTTCTTTCTGGAGTTGATGTCTAGCTGCAGCTGCCTGCGGAGCCCACCAATGCAGAGGGTTCGCACTGGCTGTGCGTGCCCCTTGGTGACTGCCAGCTGCAGGGCACATCTTCCTCGCTGGGGTGGGGGCCGCTCTGTGCCTGGTTTCTGCATTGCTGGGAGTGTATGAAACCATCAGATAACTGTAATCACTTGCTGGTCCAAGGCCCGGTTTGTAAACTCATCTTAAATCATTGTCTAGTGACTGTGACGGGAGCAAGAGAACTCCCTTTTTATTTTAATCACACAGATTTACAGATCTAGCTATGACTTTCCAAAACACAAGCAGAACATCCTACTTCCATGTTCCTCCAAAGGTCTTTGGACAAACTTCTGATGACTATAATTTAAGGAACAAGAAAGATATACATATTACTGAAAAGCTTACAATTCAGCTGTATAAAACAATAGTAAACCTGTCATGTCAGGTTCATTTCCAAGTATTCTGTCTAAAAAAATGTGCTCAGTCTACAGTCCTTGGGGTGTTTGTGGCTCACTTATGAAATTCATCCTGAAGCCTGTTTGTAGGGACACTCTTTCTTTGTGGTCTCTTAGTAGCAGGTTCAGGGTTGGATGAAGACTTCTGGCAAGAGAAGACACTCATCTTTCCTGGGCAAAATATGCAGGCATATGTCTGATCAAGGGATGGGAAAAGGACTGAGGAAACCCTGAGACAGATGGCACCATGCTTGGGTTTGAGGAGTTCTTGAGAAGAAGGGCAATGGTGAGCAGAAAGTCTGGGCAGTACTGATTTAAGGCAAAGATGGCAGAAATGCAGAAGCATTCAGTGCCAAAATAAGAAGAGGAATGGAAGAGACTGCCATACTGAACCATTGGGGCTGCTGAATTTGGACTGGAGATTAATAAGAACAGACATATTAGAGATAAAAAATAACATACAGTAATAGAAAATAATTTATTTGGGAGAGCTGAATAGCTGTGACCAAGAGTTTTCATGATACTGAACAGAAGTAAGTTTGAATGCAATGAAAAGAAATTTCTGTTAAATGTAATACAGAAACAACATTGAAGTAAAGAGCTTGGTAGGACTGGGAGAAGAAGGGGGATAACCACAGGTTACAGACACAGGCAGGTCCTTTAATAAAGACAAGAAAAAGTCTAAAGGTTTGGAATGTGTATTCATTTTCATATTTCAGGGGATAAATTGTATTCCATTTAAGAGAGGCAGAAGGTAGCAGCTGCCCTTGGCAACTGACCACCATTTACTGCACTTTCTTTTGAATGATCTGATATCAGCTTCTGCCAAAACAGAATGCTGACTGTGAAGGACCTCTGCTCTAATCCAGGATGATAACTTCAGGGTTTCATAATGTCTCACGAGTCTTCTAACATTACACACAGACTGAACGAGTTAAAAATTACAAACTCCCTAGAACAGATAAGCAATAGCTTAACACCAGCATTTACGAGCAAAGCTCCAGGGTGATACTCACTATCCCAGGAAGGCTGACGCCATGGATGACAGCACTTGCAGAAGCCAACTTCATCAAAGACTGACAGTCAAAGGAATCAGCAACTGTGCTTGACTTCTGGCCACACAGTTAAATACAGACTTCAGATTGAATCCTTGGTGCTGGGTTGGAAAAGCTCAGTTGCTTACAACTGCATTTGAATAAAGTGAGATTATAGGAAAAAATATACAGATATTTGCAAAAGCATGTGTATCTGATGTGAATGGCTAGAAATAAAATGCTGCTTCTATATTACTGCCAATCATTGATGAAAAAAAAACCCGTGGTGCATTTGACCTTGGATAAATTTAAGGAATCTGAGCTACATAACGCTCAGTTCCAACACTATAAACACCTGAAGTCAGTCATTCTGATCATCTAGTACTAGTCAGTAATGCCTCATTGATTGCTACAAATTTTAGGCATGATACACAATCAGCAAAGTAAGAAGGACAAATACAGTTTAGGGACGAAACTGAGTCCTCTTCACATTGCATAGAGGAATTACTAGATATGCTATACTTAATAAAATACAAGTTGTTGAAAAAAGGAAAGCAAAGGGAAGGGACAGGACCTAAGAATGGGTATTTGGTTTTAGTTAGTAAAGAAGAACTGTGTAGGCTTGACTGCAAGGCAAAAATTTTTGGTTTTCTAAATTCACTACAACAGCAGGCAGGTTTCAAAAGTGTTTTGCAAGTTTGTTTATAAATTACTTCCTTACTCCTCTTGTTCTTCTTCCATTATTTCTTACCCTGTCACTGGAAAAATCTGGTATCTCCCAGTGATCACCAGCATCCAGTTAGAGCCAACAAAGGAGAATTCTTCCTTGTCACTGGTAAAAAAGGCATTGGATTGTGAAAAGCATTGATCTTTTCTACTGGCCTTAGGAGGTATAGGAACAAAACCCTATACTGCAATTATTATGCATTTTCTAAAGGGAAATCAAGAACAAAATTGTTGAGTTTGGTGCATTAACAAGCTGCATCAGCAAGTCACAATCGTTCAGCAAGTTACACTCAATATGCATTTATATTGGTATATTTGTTTCTCAAATGTTTCAATTTTGGTGTACAATAGGTTTTAAACACCCTTAACTACAAAATATTATTTTTTTTATATTTAGAGTTAGCTAACCACTTATTTCTTCCTTTTTGTTTGTAATGTGAAAAGGAGATCTGAACGAGAGCTGAACTAAACACTGGAAAAAATTGATTGAATGCCCATAACCAAAGGCAACTAAAGCAAGAGCCTAGAACCAGCAGTTAGTGTCTTTCTTGCCATCACCTGCCAAACTGGGCAAATTCATTGGAAAGATGGGGATTTGTTTTTAAAATATTTTTCTCTTTTATAGCCAAGAAGGTAAAGTGAAGCTAATAGAGCAAAGGAGATATGTCCTCTGTACAGATCCCTGTTGAAATCAGTACCATCCCATACAGACCCACAGTTTGTCCTCAGACACTGCACAGCCAAGTATGGGAGTCCAGGATGTACAGCATGATAGACATTTTGTCTAAAAGCCAAATACTAATACTTGTAACAGCCTCCTTGACTGGGAGTGCTATATATCTGCAACAGCAGGAGGCAGGACTCATTTCTATATTTAACTTAGGTAATCCTATTTTCTTAAAATAGGTTTGTTGTGTGAAGGAATTAACATAAATTGGATATATTATAGGATAGGGACAGTAGCAGCAGCAGGTGTCCCCCGTCTTGACCTTAGTAAGATTTTTTACACTGTCTCACCTGTTATTCTTATAAGTAACTTGGGGTTTCCTGGTTTAGAGGATGTTATTTTAAGTGGCTGCAAAAGTGATTGATAAATTATATCAAGGGATAATTAACAATTGTTCATTATCAAACTAGAAGGATATTTTGAGAGGTTCTGCAAAAGACTTTTCTGATACTAGTCAGGTTTTTTTTCATGACTGATATGCCTCTGGGGAAAAAAAATATTATTCCTAATGTTTGTGGCTGGCACAAGTCTGGGAGATGCTGAGCACATCAAGAGTGAGGGCTAGAGTTTATAATAATCTTGAAATATTGGGTTTGTAGTTTTAAAACAGTACAGTTGATTCAGTAAAGACAATAGCATAATACTACACTTGGGTAAGACTGACCAAATGTAAAAGACAAGCTGGAGAACAGGCTGGATAGTAGAAGGAGTGCTGGTAGGTAGCAAACTGAGCATAAGCTAATGACATCAGGCTGTTGTTAAAAAGGCAGAGGTTAAAATGTAATGTGGGAATGGGAGTACTGTTGGAGACACCAGAAGTGATCTTTCCCCTTTGCATGGTGTTAATAGGAACTTAAATTATACTGTGTCCAGCTGAACTCTGCACTTCAAAGACAAGGACAAAGTGGAAGCAGCCCAGAGAAAAACAAATGTGGTCTAGGAAATGTGACATGTAAAAAGACTGAAGGACTCGGGGTTGTTTAAGCTAAGTGAAAACCAGTGAAAGACATTATAACAATGTACAACTGTATAAAATGTTGCTGCAAAGAAAAAAGGAGTAGAACATTCTCCTTGTCTACTGGGAACAAAATAAGAAGTAACAGGCCTAAACAGCGGTATAGAAAATGCAGCTTAGACATTAGGGAAGGGCAGAGAAGCACTGGAACATACTAGCTGAAGGGTTGGAGGAATCTCCATCAATGGCAATTGCTAAGGACAGGCCAGACAAATGTCCATCAGGAATGAGAAGAAAATTTGAGGACTACACATGGCCAGGAACTGGCTGGGAATGGGAATTTGGAGCTATCTTGGTGAGAGAGAGGCTCTGACATGAAGCCGAGGCACAGGAACAAGATCTGGAATTAGCTGAAAAAAACCCCTAGCATGAGCAAAACCTCTTGCTCAGGCTGCAGACTGAACTCAATGCCAGGCCAGCTATCTCAGTTGAAACCGTAACTAAACTTGGTCCAGATTTATACTTGTATGAGGATTAGAGGACAGGACAAGGGTCAACATGACTAGGTGGATTGTGGTGACGACAAATGTGCAGATCTCACGGTGCTTCATGATTACCTCTACTACTTGATAGTACCTGAAGGGCAGCAGTACTTAAAGATTATGAGAATATTTGTTGTTTTATCTAAGCAATGGTGTGTCAAAAGCTTAGCCAGCCAAAGCATATTTTTCAGCAAGGTATCTCACTCTTTTCTTCTCCAGAAATAACCACTTGATATTTATGAAGACAGATCATTTTGTTCCTATTGCTAAACTGTGGGTGTCTGCCAAAAGCATGAAACGTGTGCCAGAGTAACTTAACCAGACACTACGCTATGCACTTCAAAAAGCTCACTGCTCCACTGGAGCAGAGTTCAAAGAGTTCACAGAGGCCGAGAGTGTGAGGAGCACAGAAGGATGCATCTACATGAAAAATGGTACAAAATCCAAGGATGCACAAATCTGTGCTCTTACAGCTGCACTTATCAGAGAAAGGGTAATTATTTTCCAGAACTGGTCCACGTGGGGCTGAGAAATGACCAAAGGAAGCCTGACATTTGGTAAGCTCTCCCTCTCCAAAGCTAAATCTTGCTCAGACCAACAGACACTAGACTCTAGAGTTGCAAGACGCATTGCTAATAGTCTTTAAAATACTCTTAACTGGCTTTTTCTACTCCAGTAATGCCTTCTTTTCCTCTTTTATGCCTGAATTCCTACTCTGTCTCTATTTTGCTCTTCCACCCTTCCGGACTTTGTCCTTTCTTTGTCTTTCCTTCTTCAGATTCTCACATCCTTTATGGCTCTTTATGTGGTTTTTTTCCAATTAGGAGTTGTCCTTGTCACTACCCTACCACTGCACTCTGCCTCTCTTTCATTGTAGTTCTTTCACCTTTGTCCCTCTCCCTTTGCAGTTACGACTATGTATCTTTAGCAACAGGGCTCCTCTTGGGCTTCCTAACAGGTCTTTGTTCCCTCTGCAGCAGCTTTTCTGGATCCTCTAGCTGGACAGGACTCAGCAAGGACACAGGATTAGTATGGTTTATATTGACCTGTACATGAAAATACATCACACTTCCTCTACTATTAAATTCCACATTCTGTTGGCTTTGCACTGCCTCCATAGTGTCATGTTTCAATAAACTACAAACTCTTTGCACAGTTGGGACATATAACAGCATTGATCCACACAGTTGCTGCAATACAAGCTGGCTTTTTGTTCCAGAGCAATGTTGGGCACTTGTGGACGTCAGGGGAGGTGCAGACCTCCTGGGTTTCCTCTCTCCCAAGTGCCCATGCAATTGGTTTGTGTGAGGCAGGAACAGGTGAGGTACTTGGTGGTAGAGGGTTTCCAGTGCCAGTCTCTAGCTGGGGTGCATGTCCACCCTTGGGGACCTGTAAGCACTTGTTCAGGATCAGAGGCAGCATGCTCAGAGGCAGAATGCTCACTACTCCCACGCACAGTGAGCAGGCTCCCAGCCTCTTTGCTGGTCAGCCCAAGCAGCCGTGTCTGGCAGACGGGGTCACAGAGCAGGACCGATGATTTGGGGCTACAGGAGACTGAGATACACACCTAAGGACATGGGTGCATGAGGTGACAGCCAGCTACAGAAGTCTCACCCTCAACACGGGAGACTTGACACATCTGGGTTGTTTATTCTGCTACGTGAAGTAGTTTGAGATTGTAAGCTATGTGTTGCTGTAAAAAAAAAAATCTGTGAGAAAACTGAGGTTGTAAACTAAAGCAGTTTCTCTCTAGCTCTGTTTTATAGATGCTTGTGACAAAAACAGTCTTAAGTCCTGCCTCTGCTGAGAGTGCTTCTTTCACCATGCAGCAAGGTAATGGTAGAAGGATTCTTGACCATTTCACCACAGTCCACAGAGTTCAGAAGTGCATCACTGGGTCATCTTCTTCCTTATTTGTTACTGTGCAAAGAAATGCTCTAAGAAACTGAAAGATTGAGCAATAAACCTCTGCAGCAATTTAGGCCTGTTGTGTGTTGGGAAAGTCTTCTTCACAACTGAAATGGACAGAAACACTGCATACATTTTTTTCCAAAACAGTAAAAAATGTTAAAGCTGAAAATTATAATTTCTAAATCCTTAGGCTCACACTTCGAAGAACATTGGTTGAAATGTCTTACATTTGGAAAGGTAGTAATCCAAATGTCTTCTGAACCTGTATGAACTCATGGCATCCATGGTAGTACATAGACCCAGAGAGGAACAAAATTTGAATTGGCCAGGTCAGGTCCTGAGTTTGTGCTCACATTAAAATGATCAGAGGACTAAATGTCCTCTTTTTTTCTAAGGAAAACTACTACCATTGGCTGACTCTGAGTCACAGTCATCTTTGCTCCCTCCCAAAATGTGTCAAAAGATTTCCTAGCACTGAAAGTTGCTAAGTGAGACACTCAACACATAGAAAGTGTCATTATTAAAGTGTCTCTTGACGTCTGGATACTGCCCTCTCACATCATCTCCTTTTTCCTTTCATTTTTCTCACTCTTGCCCCACCTTCTGCCGTAGCTGTTTTTAACAGTTCTCCTACTTGTCCCTTCCTGTGCTACTCTCTTTCACCTGACCTTTTTATCTCTCCCCACCTTCTAGCCCTGACTGTAAGCCTCACAGTGCTTTTTACTTCTCTGCATTCAAGACAACTTGTATTTTCCTAATCCATGCTGCCAGAACTCCAGCTAGGAGGCCACTTCTTCCCTGTTGAGTACCCTACCAGCCAGAAATGCATGAAGAGTTCTGCTCTGACCCTACAGTGCCGGCCTCGACAATACTTGGCTGGATTGCAGACTCACACGCTGTGGTCCTGCTTATAGCCTCAGATGAACCAGAGGAACTCCTCTGCATGAGCAGACTCCAAAGATGTTAGCTGACAAACTTTATGTTTGAACAGATACAAATGCATTTCTCAGAAAAAACTCTGCCAAATTTAAATTGCTTTTCCTGGGAACAGCCAGAGACACATCTCTACACTTCAGTAACCTTAACCCAGGCCAAGTTTGAAAACATGAACACTTTAATGATTCCTTTTTTAAAAAAGGATTCTAAAGAGAAGAAAAAAACCACAAAGAACTCAATAGCATAATGTAAATATAACTATTTTTTCCTCTCCTTCATTGTTCTCAGGAGCCGCAAAAGTTTCAGAGATGCACATGCATTGTTCTGCCCCAGATGTGTGACAGGAGTCACTGGAAGGTTTACTTAGGACTACACTGTCCAGAGGTATTTTCATGTGCATCTCTAGCACGAGACCATGCTAATGTGACTAGACTGCTTTGAGTAGCCCAGCTAGCTTATTCAGAGCTCTCTTTAGACTTCCTGCCCCACGCCAAATGATGCCATGAAGGCCTAGCTCAGGGGGATTTAGCTTTCTAGGAAAGCCGCCCAGCCAATCTTTACCAGTACATCAAAGCGCTGCAGGTCATCACTCTGCCCCAGGATCTGCTCCAGCATAGTCCTGCCTGGGAACTGAACTGTTTCTTAACATCTTTGATAGGCAAACCCTCTTTCTCTAGTAGACAACACATCTCTTTGCAGACAACCTTGATACAGTGACATTTTCCAAAGACATTTCTGTGAGGCAGTCTTCCAGCATGGGAAGTGTTGGATTAAGTTGGTTAACTCTAGCACAGTTCTAAGCAAAACAGTATCTTATATATGGCAAAAGTTGACTGTGGGTGTTGCTACTCTATTATGTGTTTATAAAGAGTAATTAGGAAGGAGGAGCTCAAAACCAACTTCCTTCAAACGTGACCTTTTTTCATTGTTATTGCAGGTCACATTTTGATGCACCTTTCTAGGAATGGTGAAACTTTCTGCCCATCCTTAGCTATTAATATGGCAGCAATTGATGTTTCAAAAGTTCACAGCTAGATAGAATTTAGCTGGGTCTTAAAATTAATTTGGGTCTATAGAAAAATATGCACATTTTTCTTCTTATCAGTTGACTTTTCCCATCTTCCTGCACTGAATATTTTAATCCAGTTTTAATATTAAATTTTTTAGTGAAATTATTTAATTGCTATTGTTGTATATACAAGATGTTCTAAAAATAATTACAATGTCAGCTGAGTGGTCAGCAAAGATTAACACAGCTCTTCTGTTCAAATGGTGTAGATGTACATGAATTTAATTATTTGATCAAACTCACTAAGGATCACCCTACTGATCAATTCACTTGCCACATTTAAAACAACATCTAGAGGGAGAGAAGGACACTTCAAGGTGTGTAGCTTAAGAATAGTCTGTTGACTTATAGTTTGAAAGTATTTATCATAATTCTTCTTGACCAAAATGACTTCAATTTTGAAGAACATACCAAGAATATAACTTACACCGAGGGGAACAGGTACAGTGTCTGGGATGGACATTTATTTATAATTATACTACTAGGAGGTTATTTCATAAATTTTTATTCTTAACTGAGCTCCCCAAAACTGGGAAATTACCTAATTGTATAAGCTTTTGAGTACACAGAGGGGCTTGTGAAAATTTGTCCTTTTGTCAAACTATATTTATTGGCTTAGTAAAAAAGTGCTACCTCCCCCCACAATGGCTGCTTCTCTTATGATAGGAAGTCAAACAAATAGACTTGTGGACCTTGAAAGAGCAAGGTGCATAACAAATTTCCCACTGTGCATATGGAATGAACCCTAACAATTTCCCCCTGCTTTTTATATCCCACTTAAAAGAGCAACCCCAATAAGGGAATACTACAGACATCCCATGATTAAAACAAGTGATTTCCTTGTTTGGTAAAAGCATTATTATTTTTAAGTAAAAACATTTACTGAAGCTCCTGTATATAATTTAATCTTTTTTCTCTCTGTCTTAGTATAGCCCTTTATAACTCTGCTTTTCCAATACCAACAGCAGGAATCTGGTAATGCAAATCCAGATCTCTACATCCTCATCAATCTTACCAAAGCTCAGTGGAGATAGGTGCTCAGAATGTATCGTCCAACAATGCTTTAAACTCCCAGGATGTCAAGTGTTGTAACTTCCCCACTGAGCCCAAACCTCACATACGTGAGGTCAGAGGGGCCTACTTGTGCCTTGGTGACAGCCTCCTGGCTGGGACTTCAGGTCTCTGCCCAGGGACTGCAATTTGAACAGCTCTCTGCAGAGCAGCTGGGACTGAGCACCCACCAAGCCCTTCTGTATTTATCAGTGACAGGCAAATAGAAGTGACAGAGAAGTTTTGGAGCAAACATGAATACTCCTTTACCTATGGCCCTGCTCCAGGTAGCAGAGATGGAACAAAGAGAAAAAACTTCAGTGACATGCTCTGCGTGTACTGTGCAGTGTGTACTTTACTTCTGGAGGACAGAACAGACATTCCATGTATGGAGCTCAGGCCAGTGGACTGACTGCAAGACAACAAATGTCGTCTGGAATCATAAATTGTAATACTGTGCAGCACACAAGCATACAAAACCTTCTTGAACAACCACAGTAGGGAATTATGGCCTTAGGTGGCACAGTAGGAGCAGTCGGTATGATGGGGAATGGAGAGCAGGAGCATGGCACACAATAATGCTTATCTGGGAAGAAAACCTGGAGTATAAATACAAAACCAAAAAGGATTGTAAAGGTGCCTGGTAATGAAAAAGTAGCACAAATTAAGTGACATCAGATAGAAATATACTGTTAACAGGCATGTTGTCTTGAAAAGAAGTGAAGAAAGATAAAAGTCTTAAGTTATCTTGGCAGAAATTCTTCCAATCCAAAGATAAAAGGGAAAATTATGTGGGTATAGTTTGGGCTGGGCAAAAACTATAAGTTTCTGTAATGTCAGCCCACTTTCCAATGGGAAAGGAATGTAGTGCTAATAGCTAGGAAGGCAATCAGCTAGTATTCTATTTTGAGAGCATAATTAGGAAGGTATTTAATAATGCTAGAGGAGACAGCAAAGAAGCAATCTCCATACCAGCACTGGGAACATGAACATTTTACACTTCTGTGGCAAAGCATACAAAGAGATATTTTTGTTGACTATTCATACATTAATTTGAGGAACCTGGGTAAAAATAGCAATGAATCTAGTATTTTCAGTGAAGAGAAGAAATTAGATATTAGCATTTACTGAAACGCACTGGGATGAATCACAAAAAGTTAAACTCAGTGACTGGGGAGCAAGGAATGCACAAAA
Organism: Buteo buteo; assembly: GCF_964188355.1. Classification (NCBI taxonomy): domain Eukaryota; kingdom Metazoa; phylum Chordata; class Aves; order Accipitriformes; family Accipitridae; genus Buteo; species Buteo buteo. Next base: position 23,392,914 of record NC_134182.1, read on the forward strand.
AAGGCAGAGCAAACGGCCAGCCTCTGTTGGGGATATCGCTACCAGACCTAGAGTTACTGCTAAGTCCAAAAGGGAGGAGAGAGGACACAAATGTATTACTGTGTAGCTGGTGAAGGCCAAAAGGAATCTGGTTAGGGTCTATTGCAAAGCATTGAGGTGAAGCAAAACAGAGAACAGTATTTGTTACTTGTCAAATACCTGCATGTTGTGCATTGGGAGATTAATGACAGAGGTTTCATGAGGCCAGTATAAAAATGTCTTTAGTTATTGACACTTAATGATGGTAACTCTCTAGGACAAAAGGATAAAATAACTATTTCTATGGGGGAGAAAAAATAATCTCTGGATTGAATCTGGTGATTATAATGTCTGATTATATTCACTATTAGCAAGGAGACTACCACTTAGAAATATATAGCTACACTTCAAACTTAATCTAATCTCTCTGTTTATCCCCTTCTTGTTTTGAAAAACATAACTAAAACTCCTCATGAACTAACATAGAACACCTCTAAAAATTATGAACAAATAAATGACTCACACATCTGGGGCCCACACCCATCTGCATTTCTCTGGAGGCTTGAGCTGCTTTTCTTACCGATCACAAGTAGGCACACCTACATAAAAAAATGACCAGCATATCCAGGTAAATGTTGCACCTGCCTGACCAAGCAGGCAGTACAGGTAGACTTAAAAAGGGACTACATTCTGCAGAGCCTGGGGAGAGGGAGTCTTTTTCTTTCTCCCCGCAACTTAATTTTGGAGAGTGGGAAACTGGACAAAAGAAGTGTAAAAAACTTATGCAGGGATATTGTTTTCAAATGCTCCTGGTTTCCCATTCTTTTGCCATGAAAGCCTGCTTTCCCTGATCTTTTTAGAAAGATGTCAATTCGTAGAAAACCAAGTACAGCTACACCAAAAGTCACCTACAACCAAAGGGGTTTGGGGATCCAGCTGTGTCTGAAAGAGCAGCCTACTTAGTGTCTGTCAGATTCACCTGAGCGCACTTCAGAAACTAAAACAGCAATTATTTTTTTATATATATACACTAACAGAGTAAAAGATCATGGTTTTGATTGGAAACAAAGTTGCAAGAGAATAAAATAAGTAACTAAATGTAATTCTAGGTGGTATTTGAAACTGAAATGCCTCTTTAAATTGCTGGTGCCTCAGCTATTATGGGCAGCAGAGCGGGGAGCAAATGCAGCATCCTGCCTTTTACATGAGTACCTTCAGCATTAGCTTTGTAGGTCAGTGAGACAAAGCCTCAGACAGGGGGGCCCCCTGCCACTGTGCATGGTGGCATCTCCTCTGCTCCCTCACCACTCCTTCTCCCTTCTAAGAGAAATGCAGCATTAAGGTTCACATGGAATTTGATTGCAATGGCTTCCTCTCATCACCTTATATTTGTTTCCCACCTTGGGTTTTTGAAGCTGGACTGCCAAAGGGAAATGCAGCAAACAGGCTTCTCCCTGCCACCTGAGGGCTTCAGCTGGCATTCTCACTGTATTCCTTAACTGGCACAGCCCCTCTAGCAGGAAAGGCTGTATTACAAACTACATTTCCAAGCAAAATACTTCGTAAGTCATTTATCACAAGAAGTATTCCTGCACATACATCTCATGACACTTGTCATTTTCAGCTCATGGCCAGCTTTTCACAGAGATTGCACGTACAGATGGCAGACTTGGCATTCAGTGGTTTTCTCACTTTCTTCCTCCTTTTCTCTGTCTACCCACCCCATCAGTGTTGGAGGCCCTACCAGCACAGGCCCTACCTTATGAAACTGAAGAAGCTATGAGCTTACCTAAACCAGATGTGACAAATTCATATTTTTATAGGATGTTTGCCTTAGCACCATAGAGCATTTGGATTTGATTAAATTCACACCATGCTCCAGTAATAAAGTGCACACTGAGACATGAAGAGCTGGCTAAGGATAGCAAAGAGGCAGGGGGTGGGATTGGGAATTCCTCCCTTTCCTCCCCGAAGCAGCAGCGGCAGCAGCAATCTGCCTTCAGCCCTTCATGAAAGCCTCAAGCAACGCACCATCTTGTGCCTGCCACAAAGAGAGAGGCTGCTGCCTAGTGGTGGCAGAGAAAGATGGAGAGCATACTGGCTGTCACAGTTCACTACAGGCTGCTGGACTGCTGCTCCTGGGCTCCTGGCTCCATCCACCTCCCTCTGGCATCCTCTCGGGCAGCAAATCCTTGTATAGGCCTGCACTAGGGCAGGGTTGGCTCTTTGGCCAGCAGTTGGTACCCAGATGACCATCTCCTTTCTCTTTCAGTAGCGGGCTGGATGAAAGCACACCACCTGCCAGACCTGGCTCACGGGGCTCCACTGGGCAAGCAGAGAGGTTCTACAAAGTCCTTGTCAATGAGAAGCCATCTGCATTAACCCAGGGAGTTTCTAGAAAAGGATTAGAGTGGTCCTTACGACACTGCAGCACATTCCTCAACAACCTGACCATAAATACAAAATTACCACTGATAAAGCTGGCATATGGCACAAATTCTACACAACTGGTGAATATCAATGTGGGTAGGAAGCATTACTGAGCACTAAGCCCATGCAGAAAAGTTACTTTAAAACCAAACAAATATAGCCATACAAACACAAACCATTCCTAAGGAGTGGTAGATTGTAACCTTGGTTACAATTGTGGTTACACCAGCTCCAGGGTGCTCAAAGTAGCCTGGAAACACAGGGCTTCCTAGTGTGACTCCAAAACAAAAAGCACTCTTCCAATCTGTAAGCATGGAATTAGCATATGACAACAGGAATGTGATGTTATCTCTAAATATGCTACAACTCTGGTATTGTATTCTACACCCAACACGCATGTCTTCATTTTAAAATGGATATAGGAAAAGAGGAGAGGAAAAAAGCCACCGAAATTATCTGAGAACTGAGGGAAAAAGTGTCTTGCATTGAGGGCCTTCAGCTGTGGTTCAGTGACATTATAAATCTGGTTTAGGATACCTCAGTTCAAATAAAAAATGTTGCAGCTACTTGACACCATGTCCAAAAGCAGGACAAATTAATTTTGCTGGTTTAAACCTGTTCCTAAATTCATAAAAAGGTAATTTTATCCTAACCAACTTCATGCTGCATGAAGTATCATGTGTCTGCACCACTCTAATGCTATGTCACATCAGGTAATGTCTGTTCCCCTCTAGCTGGCATAAATCCACCATAAAAACATAAATTCAGCATAAACACCATATCATGTGCAGTAACTAATTCATCAGAAATATGATCATGTGCTCCTATATTCTCTGGATCACACTAGTGCAGATGGAGGACGTGACAGCTCTGTAACAAGCAAATCAAAAGTTGATATGATTACTGTATAAGTGACATCATGGTAAGAAAATACTAAAGGATACCAAGGAGGGCTTTAAATTAGGACAGAGTGAGAAACAGCAAGCACCACTGGGAGAAAATCAAGGCTAGTCAAATTCAAGCAAGACATTTTAAACACATTGTTAAAGTGATAGTAAAAGAGTTCAGAATACTACACTACCAAAGAAAACAGTGGATTCTCCATAGAAAATGATGGATTCTTCATCTTCAGGGGTCTTCAGATCAAGACTTGAAGTTACTCTGAAATACATGCTTCAGTCAAACACAAGCTACTGGGGCAGCACAGCTGGTCATAACATATAGGAAGGCGGAACAGCTAGCATAGCAGTCCTTTAAAAATCTATGTTTCTCCGTTATGGACTATACTGTCCCTCTGAGCATACCTCTAACCAAAACTTCCCTTCCGCATGCATGTTTGGTATAATAGATGAGACAAAATTAGGAATGAAAAAAGCTGCCCTGTGGAGAGAAAGAAGTCACTAAATTATGCAACAATATATGAAGAAACTTTTCTCTGTTTCATACAAACATAAAGGAACACTTAAATACAGGTGTCAGATGATCAGTTGTACAAGTAGGAGTGGATTAACAAAATACATCTTTAATTAAAAGTAGAACAGCTTTATTAAAAATTTTAAAGTCAGAAAAACTGCTACATCCATTAAGTAAATGTAATTTTATTATTGATCAATTGTGTGGTTTACACATTATACTTGCAGTCAAGTTTAATCATGAAAGTATTTAAAACTTGTTAGATTATTTCTAGTAAAGATAACAAATTGAAAAAAATATCAAGATAAAGTTTGGCTGTTATAGCAAAGTACTGAACCTCTTTTCAAATACTATATGCCAGTGAAATGCCCTAACCCAGTGTGACCAGTACCCCCTGCTTCAAACCCCTGGTAATATGGTTAGCATAACCAATGCCATTTTATAAGGCAAACAGCCATAATACGTAAGCATGCTGATCACACATCACTCCCTTCTTTCTACCCCTTTTTCAACATTGCGATAAGACAGTTTGCCCACCAGCGCTGTCGCCAGGATGTGGTGGCACCTGTTATGGAGCAGGGAAGAGTAACAGCCCATGAGATATTGCCTATAAAATCCAGCAGCTGCAAGTGGGCTTAGATGGGAACCACTGCTGGACAGCAAACCTCATGATGCCCCAGTGGTCAGGGACGCCTCCATCACCATCATCTTCTTCCTCTGAGGACTGAGTAACTCATGTTCTTCTAGCTAAAGTCTGAGTCCAGATTACAATTACTGTATCACGCACTGATTATTAAGAACTTGACATGAGCTGCAGAGGTCTAGGTAGCTAAAAAGTCTAGGTAAATAAAAAATCTAGATAATAAGAAAGCTATGCAAATTATTAGAAATTCTGTTTAACTGTAAGCTACGCTAATTGCTAAAAATTCTGCGTAACAATAAGCTACGCTAACTGCTAGGAATTGTAAATAACAATAAGCTATGCTGATTGTTAAAATTTTTATGTAATAATAAAGCTCTGATTATAACCATAACCCTGTGGCCATTGGTCACTCTACCAAGGATACCTCAAAGAACCTGCCTGTCCCAATAGCTTCAGGTGACACCACAAAAAACTACTAATTTTTTATTTTTGTTGCTCTTTCACATAAAAATAGAGCACTAATATTTAATACAAAACATTTCAAATATTAATTGATTCAGTAGAATCTCAGAATAGCTTGCATGAGAAGAGACTGCACACTATAAGAATAATACTGGAGCAAGAAGCAGTATTAGAAACAAAATTGTTTGTTATACAGACTTGGTTAAAATGAGGGCTTTTATATTTACAAGGAAAAAAGTGTACTCCACCCACAGATAAGAAGACCCCCCAAATTATTTGGGAAAGGAAATGTATGAAAACACAGTGCTTCTACCTAAGTCTAGCAGTAATGTTGAAAAAGAAGCCAAATATATATATATATAACAAATATATCACTAACATAGTGGTTTAGCACATTAAATCATTCTCCGTTTTAAATTTATCTACAACAGCCTAGAGTTTCTATCCCTAAACTGTCTGTAGAGATACTGGGGCTGGATTTTCAACATAGTGATTTTGGTTGAGTTGCACATAATAACTTCTGATAAATTATTACATGAATGTCTTCTATTTCTAGGAAGCAAAATAAAAAAACAGGAATAGGAATTGGGGTAAAAAATGGCAAACCAAGTCAGAAAAAGTTTTGCCTCAGAAGCTACATAGCTCTTTACCACGTAACGGCATAACGTTGTCCCATGCACGTGCCATTTGTGAAAAGCCAGTTTTTTCCATGAACAGAGAACCAAAAGGCAAATTCCTCATGAAAGAGCTCCATAGAAGATGGAAGTGGAGCAGAAGATAAAACACACTATGTCAGAAGGTATATTCTGGTGATATACTCCAGAAGCAAGTCCCACTGACTGCAGAACCAGGGGACAATTGTAGAGCTATGTCACTTGAAAGGTATCACCAACAGTGGGTCAAAAGTCTACTTTTTCTTTGATCTCCTGATTAGTAAATACAAAATGAATTAGAGTTACAGTGTTCATTGACATCTGATATGACAAAGTTTCTAAAAAAAAAAAAAGGAAAAAGAAATGAGAGAAGAGGGAAAGGGAAAGGATAAATTGGTACTTTGGTAGTGAAGTGGGAATGACGAATTGAGCGTAAAGAACGAATTTTTGTGTTGTGGTACAGAAAACCTGCAGTGACTTTGTTTTTTTCCTGTGCTAACTGCACAGCAGTGCGGCTCGTTCAGTCCTTGCTCTCTCACTGCTGTAGTGGTTTTGCATTCGGGCCATCCTCACGCGTGTTCCCACGGCTTGCTTTGGCGGCCGGCGCTGCTCCCGGCGCTGCAAGTGCTGCGCTTCTCCTGCCCGCAATAAGCACTTCGCATGTCCCTTTACACAACATTTGGATTAGTTTCATCCAAAACTTTGCTCCATCTTAGCGAAGCCTCGTTCTATTTTTTTTTTTTTTTTTTTTAAGCTAGAAATCCAAAGCACACGCCCTCTCCCCTGCTTCGAGTACCACCTGCCCCTTCCCCCGGCGGCCAGGACGGGGCGGGGGGGAGACGCCGACCCGACCGGCCCCCACGTTTCGAGCAAAGCCCGCGGCCGCGGAGCAGCCGCTCCCGCGCCCTCCCGCCGGCGGTCATCAGAAGGACCGCGTCCGAGACGGAAGGGAGCGATGCTGCGAGCAAGACCTGCCCCAGCCCCACCGCCCAGCCGGCCGCGGCTGCGCCCGTTCCCGCAGCTTCCCCCGTTTTCCGAGGAGAGGCCGCCGCTCCCCGCGGCCGCCGCTCGCCCCCGGAGCGCCGCGGGCCGGCGGCGGGGCGGGGGCGGGGGGAGCCCTGCCCGGCGGCCGTACCTGTAGAAGTAGTGCCAGCAGAAGAGGCAGCAGAGGAGGCGGCAGCCGAGCGGCTCGAGGCGGGGCGGGCTGCGCAGCGCCAGCAGCAGCGCGGGCACCAGGAAGGAGGGCAGCTCCTGCAGGAACCAGGCGCAGCGCGCCGGCAGCCGGCCCCGCGGCCGGCACAGCCGCTCCTCGTGCTTCCCGTAGCGGGACGGCACCCGGAGGTACAGCGAGAGCTGCAGCAGCGCCAGGGCGCCCAGCAGCGAGCTGAGGGCCAGCACCAGGCTGGGGAAGCACTGCATGCTCGGGGGCGGGCGGGGGCGCCGGGCAGCGCGGGGCACCGAGGCGAACAGCCCTCGGCCAAGCTCCGGCGCCGGCCTTTTTAGAGCCGCGGCGGACACCCCGCCCCGCCGCGCTGCCTCCCGTCGCCCGGGCTCGTCAGAGGGCGCAGCCCCTCTCGCCGGCGCGGGCGAGGCGCCCCGTCCCGTCCCGTCCCGAGGGGAGCTGCCCCCCGCCCCCCGCGGGGGCCCGCTCCGGCCCTTCCCTCAGCCGGCCCGGTTCGGCCCCGCGGCCCGGTGGCGGCCCCTCCGCCGGGCGCGGCCCAGGGGCGACGGCGACGACGGCGGTTGGCGGGCGGCGGTTGGCGGGCGGCGCGAGGGCGGCGGCCGAGGGGCGCGGGCCGCGCGGGGGCCGCGCGGCCGGGCGGCTGAGGGGCGAAGGCGCAGGCCGGAGGTGTGGGTGCGGGACTCCCAGCGGGAGGCAGCTGCTCCCGGCAGGAGGGGAGCGGCGGCGTGTCCGTCCCTCTCTGCCCCGGGGGTGTGTTGCAAGGCTTGGCTCATCGGGGCCTGGCGGTCCCACCCCGGGTCGCTGGGCGACTTTTGGGTCACCGGGCACGAGGCTCTGTGCAGGCCGCGAAACGGTAACTCGGCCTGCAGTGCTTCTGTCACCGCAGATGCCGCGCCGCGGCTCGCCCGGTGATCGGCGATGTACTGGCCGAGCAGCCTTCGGGTGGCAGGGAGCGTCGCTCCGTTTGCGTGCCGGTGGAGAGTAAAGGCAGAGAGGTGCTGAAGGCCAGATGAAGGTTAGCAAATGCAGATGCCCGCGGCGGGACTAGGGAAACCCAGTCCGAAACCTACTCGTCTGACAGCTCCAGCTCATATTTGGCACAACCGGACCATGCTTAAACTTTTTAAGTGCCCCAAGTTTTAGCAAAGATGGTCCTAATGTCAGCGCTAGCTTTGGGGTATGCTCAGAAACCCTTCAGTCTCAACGACGTGAAGCAGTTTTGACAACAGTTTGCCTAAAACTACAGTCCAGGAATTAGGCTTTTCTTTGCCTTTTCCTCAGGGATCTTCATTTGGTAAGGATTGTCAGGGTGTTGTTGAATTACTTCGGGAAGGCTAACAGAACATTAAACTCCGTATTGTTGCTGGCCATTACAGCCTATCACCTCAAGGCCATGAATTACGGTTGCATCCATGTCATTTTGCAGCTTCGCTGAGAAAGCAAATTAGACCCAGCTCCACAAAGGATTGGACGCCACACGAAATGCTCTTGTGGAGCAGAGGTGGTAATTGTTTTTTATTCAAGGTCTGAGTGGTGAATGCACTAATCTAGGATGTGGGAGACTTGGGTTCAGTTGCCTCCTCTGCTTAAGGGGATTCTCTTCCTGCAGAGGCTGACCAAACCACCAGGCTACAGACTACCCTGTAGTCCAGGAGGCACTTGTTCTGTTCTGCTGGCTATTCCATGGGGCAGTTAATTAAAACAGAGGAGCGGAGCTCTCTTAGCCATGGACAATTTCTCCCTTATCCTTGTAGAGTGCTGTAGTCACTAAGTTCATGTTTGTTGCAGTAAGCAAAACAGGTCGAGGCTTTTCTGGCCTCAGAGATGTGTGGCATATTATGGCTGTCAGCCACATGCCAGAGCACTCTTCCCCCCCAGAAGATGCTTGTCTGCCTCCAGGCTGCCTGCTGGAGACAGTGTCTGGCACATGCCGTCTCCCAGCTGTGTATAAAAGAGGGCTAGCTGGGCTGGACCAGAACTGTGCCAGGCATGCTAGCTGTAAAACAGCATAGATGATAGCAGGCGAGTGGCATCGGCACCTGTGTTCAAGCAACAGTTCCTGGCTGTGAACCATCAGTGGAGGAAGGTACTTGTAGGAAAGATTTTAGAAATTTAAGGCTGTATCTGAATTAGGAAGAAGTGCAGTCCAGAAGAAATGGCTCTGTAGCGAAACAGGTGGATATGAGGACCCAGCGTCAATAATATGCAAGTTTCATGGGGAATTACTTCAAACTACCTCTAGTCTGATCCCATGAACTGAACACACATTAGTGAAAGAAGCACATTAGGGGCATTCATGGAGTGCATCTTCTGGCTTAGTTTCATCTGAAGCAGAACCAATGATGGACTCAGACTGTTTAAAACAAAGCTTAGCAGTTAGCTGGGGATGACTGTGGGAATCACTTCAAAAGTATGCTTTGGATTCAAACTGAAACTCTAAAGGAGGCACAGCATAAAACTAGAGGGGTGTGTGATATCAAACACAGCACTGGTAGCTTCAGGTAGTCCCCCGCTCATCGTCCTGGTTGGTTGGATTCAAGCTGAAGGGGCCTAGTTCTACTCATTTACAGGGGCAGACAAATGGGGTGGGAATTCTAATGTTTAAACTGTGAGCTAGTCACATAGAAACCATTTCCAGTCCATGGAGAGAAGGAGGCACTTTTAAGGTGAGATTGATTTAATCCAAAGAGGTAATAAAATGAATAAATGAATCATAATGTAGAAAAGCCTGTTTCTCTCCATTGGCTCTAAAAGATGTCTAGGTAAATGTGTCAGGAGAACCAAATCCCACTCTTGCTCTGTAAGTTAGAGCTCTGAAGTAATTTCTGTGGACAGACACTTCTCCAAGTTAAGTATCACAGTGTTTATGTTCATTGTTGGAAACAAACACTGCGAGATTATTCATCACATTCAGCCACTGAACAAATCTTCCCCTGAGAATTCCTTCTTCCTGCATAATGTCATATCAGGGATTGCGAGGAGAAAGGTGAAAGCAGTGCTGCAGAAGCATTCTTTGTATACATCAGTGGGTTTTGAGAAGGTGGCAAGGTGCAGTACTGAAAGAGCGTGGTCTGTATAGGATCACCAAAACTTTATTTTAAACCAAACTTTATTTCTCCCATGCGTGCATATGTCGATGTTCATTTCACCAGCCCAAAGGAGCATCAGGCAGTAATGAATCTTGCCCTGAAATCGTCTTGAGCCAGCATGATCAAGCTCTAAAACACAGATGATTTAATTCAGACTTTTTCTCCTCCAGTAAATTACAGGTATTCTGAATGCTTTTTTATGTCTCAACAGTAAATAATTCAGTGGGAGTATTTGTTGGAAAAAAATACTTCAACAGTAAAGTGTTTGCAGGCCTTCTGAATTTGAAGGGAGAGGGGAAAAACATACAGTCTAAGCCCTGTTTGCATATCTGATAAAACTTCAGAACTCTTGGCTTATTTTATCTTTGAAGAGAAAAATCTAACTCTTCTGAAGAATTGAATTGTACAAAATATACAGGACATGTGAAATGAGGTATGTCATAGGTATAAATTTATAAATAAGAATCATCTGGAGAAAAAACATGGCTCATTCATAAATCTAGAGGTCTGTGGATTTAAGAGGCTCTTCGGAAGAAAGTTATAGATGAAAATCAAGACAGTTTTGTACTATTGCAGGTCTCTTCCCTGAGTTGAGGAAGTAGCCAAGAATCGGTATGGCCCACTGCAGAATCACAGAATGGCTGGAGTGTAGCATTCCCAAAGCACAGCCTGCCTTCTTCTGACACACCTGTGGCTCATCTGATCCCATGCTGTATGTCCCTGCTCTGGTAGCTCTGGGTGAGAATAGAATGGCTCTGTTTGATTGCCTTTCTGCAGTCCAGGGAAACTTCTTATCTGAGAGCTCCTGTAAACCAGAATCAGAGTACAGTGGAAGTAAGAAGTGGTCTGTCACTTTTACCAAAAGGACCTGGAGCTTGGGTGTAGAGAGTACCATTAGGTGTGTAGTCCTTGCAGTTGCACATATATAATCTTTAGGAAGGGCTGCAGGATTAAGTTCTGAATGAGAACACTCAATAAGATCAACAATTGCGTAAGGTTGTTCCTTAGATCTCCCAGAAGTTATATGTGCACTGGTGCAATTTTGAACAAATCTCCTTCCAGTGCTGACATGAATGTAGCTAGACTGAAGTTAAGAAACATTGAAAGCCATCAGCTGCTGTTGACACTTTGTTTTACATCATATGTATCCTGTGCTGAATAAGAAGCTGTTCATCTCCTCGTAGTTTATTTCCTATTGTGCTATCCTCATATAACTTTTAATGCTGCAAGAGCACAGAGTTAATTTGATGTAGACGTTTCCCTCTCAGTCACAAGCAGCCTTTTACTACTTAGCAGGAATTGTCATCTCCTGACATAAGAAGCAGTGTGACTATCACTTTGCATCACACGTTAGATCCAGCAGGTGAAATTTAAAACATTTAAAAAAAGACAAAATTCTTTTCATTTTCCTTCAGTCAAAGATGTTGATGCATAGAAAGAGTAGGAACCAAACAACATGTGGTTAGTAAAATTACATTACTAAAGGCCTGTTCTGTGACTTGTGCAAGCAACTGTAGAAAAGCAATTAGAACTGCAGAAGTATGCATTAATTTGGCTTGAGAAATTTAATAAATAAGCTGCTGCTGTTGCTTGTACTCCTAACACTGATGGAAGTGTGAGAATAGATTTTGAGGAAGACAGGGCAGATTACTCCAGCATGCGTGAAGAAGGAGGAATAAATCTCTTGCAGGATTAGCTTTAACCTAGTGCACACAGAGTTTTGCAGCAAGTTATTTTTAATAGTGTGTTTGCATCATGACTGGAATGAATATAAAAACTATGACAAACAAAAACCCACAAACAATAGGGAGAGAGTTAATATTTTAAGGCTGGTTTTCGTTTTACTTCAGATTTTCTTGAACAGCATCTACATAAATCAGCCACGAGTTCAGAATCTAACCCCCAGTTCTCTCCTTTAATTTATCTTATCTAGTGACATTCTTGCTGTGTTGTCTGGTTTTTGTATTCTGATCCCTGAGAACACAGTTCTTTCAGCAGAGAAGGAAGATATCTTTACACCCACACTGCCCCACCTATTCCAGTTTGTTAGCACTAAAACATCCTAGCCACTGAATGTTACAAGAAGATGTGGAAATACACTCAAGTTAACTGTCTGGCTCACTGAAGCTGAGCCAGAGAATCACAGAATGAAAAGCAGGGGGAGCTTGAGGAGCACAAGAGAATCTTCCTCATCTGGTGTCTGGTGTAAAGCATTGAGTCCACACAGCACAGAACTGCAGTTTCTGTGCTTACCGGAAGCTGGGATGTTGTCATTGCAGGGAGTTTCTCCTGGGAAATTAGCTATAAACTCTAACATGTTTCTCCTGATCATTGTAAACCATGTATTTTCAAAGATTTCTTGCTCGGCGTCCCAGATGGGAAGGCCACCTCCTGACAAATTCCATGTGAACGCTGCAGAGCTTGGGGGTGCTAGCGCAGCTCAAAGAAAATGTCACAATTTTTTTTAATGTGGTTAGTTACTTTCTTTTCAGAAACAGTTGAATTGTTGGCTGACCTTTTCCAAAAACTTTGAGCTGGCACCAAACTTGGAAAACTGCAGACCGTATGGTTAGAGCTGGCAAAGTTATAAACAATGTAAGATGGGGCCTAACAACGGGAAATGCCAGGCATCATTAATGATTTTTTGTTATTTTTTCCCCCTTCCTGCCAGGTATGGAGGTAACAAATGAGGTAGAGCAGCCCCTGTGCTGCTGCGTTTCCCTGCCTGAATCCCAGCAGCAGGGGTTGCCCCTGTACCACTCTTGTTGCCTGCCCAGCCTATGACTCAGTGGCATGGGAGGTCTGAGCCAGCGGCACATGCACCCTGTGGAAACTCCAGCTATGCTGGATGGCAGGGCAGATGCCTTCCCTGGAGGTCCTAGGCCCTTTCCTCTTAAAATCAGGGACCTGCCTGGAGTGTGCCACAGCTTCCTGCTGATGCAACTGGGTTTCTCCTCCATGGAAATGGAGAATCCAGGAAGCAGATAGGACCTGCACAGAATAGGGCTGGCATCCTTACATAGATTGGTTGGGTAGTAAATTCTGAGTGCCCAGGTCCTGCAGATACATATTTATACCTCAGTTTCCTGTGTAGGGTCTGTTTCCAACCAAGTAAATTAGAGAGGTTTGGGGTTCTGAGCTCTTATGATAGTTAGCAAGTTCAGAAACAGGAAATTTGATGAATAGTTTAGGTCTGTGCCTTGCTTAACATCTAGCAATTGTTTTGTGTGACTGGGAGGCATGCAAAGTTTTCTTTTCTCACCAGCAAGCACCCACCTTCCTAGCTGGCTGTACTGTTTCATTCTGCCTGTTTGGTCTGCACTGAGGCAGCAGTCCCACTTTGGCTTCTCTCAGCCACTCTGGTATCCAAATTACCTCCTGAAGGCTCTCCATATCTAAGGACACTCCACAGGTGGAGTCTGAACTGCAGCAATCCTCACATGCTAGAAAACTGTAGGTAGCCTGTGACAAACCAGGGTAGACCAAGCCCTTACTCAGAGAAAGACAGAATGGGCTGCTTGGGGTAATTCAGTGTGATGCACAAGACCAATGTCATGAGTATCTCCATATGATCATCTGTTTGTATTATATATATATAGTATCTTGAACTCTCAGAACTGTGAAAGCACAGCAGTATTAGAGTTCTGCCTGTCAGTACTGTATGGCAAGTCAGGTCTAAATTGGGCCCTTGCGGCCAAGAAGGCTGATGGTATGTATCCTGGGCTACATTAGGAGGTGTGTTGCTAGCAGGTGGAGGGAGGTGGTCCTTCCCCTCTCTTCAGCACTGGTGAGGCCACATCTGGAGTGCTGTGTCCAGGTCTGGGGTCTTCAGTGTCATAGAGATGGAGTTACTGGACAGAATCCAGCAAAGGGCCAGTAAGATGACGAAGGGACTGGCACACCTGTCGTGTGAGGACAGCTCAAGAGAGCTGCGACTGTTCTCCAGAATCTGGAGAAGAGAAGGCACAGGGGGATCTCATCAATGCATATAATATTTGAAGGGAGGTTATAAAGAAGACAAAGCCAGGTACTTTCCAGTGGTGCCCAGTGCCAGGACCAGAGGCAATGGGCACAAACTGAAACACGGGAGGCTCTGCCTGAACATCAAGAAAAACATTTGCACTGTGAGGGTGACTGAGCACCAGACAGGTTGCCCAGAAAGGTTGTGGAGATACCTATCCTTGGAGATAGATATTCAAAAACCATCTGGACATGGTCCTGGGCAGCCTGCTCTAGGTGACCCTTCCTGAGCAGGAGGGGTTGAACCATATGACCTCCAGAGGTCCTTTCCAACCTCAACTATTCTATGATTCTGTTAAATTCTGTGGCAATTTCTTTTACACAGAGGTAGGGAAGTTACCAAGTGAACCATTTACTATTTGAATGTTGTTAACACATTTATTTTAGTAACTGGATGGATTTGTTTGTGATTTCAGTGTATTTTCATTTTACCACAGATTTTGTGATTATAATCACAGTATATATAATACATTTATACATAAAGACCACTAGTCTTTCACCGTATTTTGTTTTCCATTTCCAATTGTTTACTCTGCCAGAATTACAAGACTTGAATGAAGCTAATGTCTTCATGTAATCTCTTGATCCTAATATTTAGGGCATTATGACAAACCTCAATTAAAGTAAAAGTTGCAATAAAATTAAGATGATAATCCTGTATCACTGATATAAGTTGTTTAGTTTGGGCAAGTGCATAAGCCTCATCTAAATCAGGACCGAAACAACTATTAGTGAAGCAGCTGAGAATACTGGCATGTGAATTGCAATCTCAAAGTATAGCTTGGAGTATGACCTGTCCCATTGAGAGGAATGGCACAGATTGTATCTTTCAGTGATGATACTCCAGGCAGTCTGCAGACTCCTGGACCTATTTTGCATGCAGGCTGTCTATAGGGAACAGACCCTTGCCAACACTAACTGCCAAACCATGCATTATAATCCCAGCTGAGAGTTATTTGGTTTAGGCCAAAACTGTGCCAAGGATCATTCTAGCAATTTAACAGTTGCCCTCTAGTGCCATTCATGGCATTCAGCAGAGTAGGTGCAGCCGAAGATTGCCAGAATGTGTTTATTTTTAATGAAAGACTAAATTCCTCTACATCAGTCTGAAGCCATTAACAGTTTCTAAAACAAATTTGATAGTCACTAAATCGACATGTTATTGTTATGTTTTTAAAGAGGTGGGACAATTGGCAATTTAGTAAGTCAAATCAGCAGAGTGCAAATAGTAAAAGAGAAATTTCTCCTTGAACTGTATATCTGAGCAAGAAGAGTAATTACAGGTGTCTCTCATTCCAGCCTCAACTTCTGCAGCACCACCGAGGCCCCATGTGTTAAGTTGACTCTTGAAACCTGGATATCTTCCCTCCTACCTGGCAGCATAGCTCCTTGCTGATTTTTGGCTTCTTATCATCTTTTGCAAGTTTGGTCTTCACGAGCTATGTAAGATCAGCACCTCACTTGTTTCTCTAAAGAAAATATAAACAACTGTTTCAAATAAATTTGCTTTCTCTTGGTTAGACCTAATGGGATGCCTTGTAAGGTGAGGACCTTTGTTTCCTGACCTCGCAGGAAACAGCGTAAAATTCTGTTTTCACCTTCTCAACTCTTTCCACCTTCCTCTGAGTTACTTTGGGTACTTTTAAATCCAAATGGTACTTACAAGTGATTGTGCCAGTTACAAGGGCAATTCTGTTTCCAAATCTGTCATTAACATTATTATAAAGAATGTTTCCAAAAGTGCTGAAATAAGCTATAAAATGACTTTAGGACTGAAAAAATCATACAGCAATATTTTAAGATTACTTGTTTTTTAAGATTGAGAGGTGACTTTATACATGTGAAAGTACCTTCATAGAGATAAAATACTTGGTGCTAAATGGCTCTTTAGCTTATTAGAAAAATGTGTAACAAAAAACAGTATCTGGAATTAAAAACCAGCCAACTTCAAGAAAAAAGTCATATATTTTTAAAGCTGGAGGTGGCTCTCATAGAATAAACTTCCAAAGAAAAGCAGTTGACTCTCCATTGTTTAAAGCTTTCCAAGTAAGACTGTCTGCATTTCCACAAGGTATGCTTCAGGTGAATATAATTACGGAATTCAATACGTGAGTAGTTGAATAAAATAAAGTGGCCTCTGTTAGGTACTCCAATAAGGTGAATTACACTCTTTCTGGCCTTGAAATGAGTGAGTCTATGAGAAGAAAGAAGAAGCCATTGCTGGATCTAGTAAATCCACTTCTGTTCTGGTTATAAGCATGAGCTTATGAAGCTGTACTGCCCATACCAGAAACATTGTTCTTTGGCCATTCAAGAAGTCAGGATACAGCCTAGAAATAAAGTGTTGTCCAGGACAGTGTGACATGCTAACAATACCCAGCCACCTCCACCTGTCATATGGAGCATGGATGAGTTTCTCCAGCAGAAGCCAGAGAAAGTAAATAGAGGCACAAAGCCACAATGCAACTACCAACACATATGCTTACCAGCCCAGCCTCTAGAGTTCAGCTTTTCACATACTGCATTGAATGGTTCAATTAGATTTGCAGCAACAGTAAAGATAATATAATATTAGATTATTTAAGAAAGTTTATGTGATGAAGTAATCAGGTGGATTGTTGCATGCTTACGGTTGTATACCTACTTGTAAATAATTGAATGTATTTAATTTAAATAGGGCAGTGGTGACAGTAAAGATTGTGTGATGTAGAAGATGGAAGAACAGTCTCATTTGACTCTCCTAGAGTCTGATATCCTTGATTACACCTCTAATTGTTTCTTTGTGTGTTTTTTTATCCTCACAGTTTGTTTTAATTTTGGCTTATTTACTCTTTGGCACTGATCTAGTAACAGGACACCACATGTTGCTGTGTTGTGACTTCTAAAAGCCTGGCTGGAGAATCACTATTTGCCAATTTCTACTAACTTTCACTTCTGTCAATATAATAAGCGGTGGATAGACCCTTATGAAAGTATCATGCAGAATGAGAATCAGTTGTGTCTGGCAGTTACAGTAAGAATCTGGGTAACATGCCATCTGGATAATAAAAGGCACCCAGACCCTTGTGTTACCTTTATACAAAAATCTGGAAAAAGTAATTAGATTTCTGTCATTACAGCTAAAGACCTACAGTCCAGCATCTGAAGTGCCAGCAGGAACTGGAGAGGAGACACAAGGAGTGTTGGTCATGGACTGAGCAGAGAGCAGTAGCTGCTACGTCTGCAAGGGGTAAATGTGAGGAAGGAAAGGTATGTGACATGGGGGCAGAGCATCTGTGTACTGAACGTATGATTAAATATGTTTGTGGATTCAAGCAGAACGTTTGAAGTACCTGGTATGAAGTGGTCAATACAGGATTACCAGGGGACATGATTTAGCCAAAAGGACTGTTTCCTGAACTGTAAGCTAACACCAAATGCTAGGCTTTTTTTATGTACATGTCTGTGGTTTTTCATAATTTAATCAGCATGGCATCTGTTTAACATGCGCTTAATCTCTGCTACATGCCTCCTCCCTGCCCCCATAAATTCATTGAGGTTACTTGGAAAGACTCCTCTTGACTTCAGAAAGGTTGGATATGGCCTTTTCTTAAATGTCAAGGGAATATTATAGTAGTCACTGGCTACCATTTTGTGTTAGATTTAATCAGTACCATTCAAGAGGAGACCCTGGGGACATGTATTTTCTCATATTGTTTCTTCAGACTTTGCTGTTGTCCTAAGTAAATGCTTGAACAGACAATAAAAGTTTAGCAAGAGAAAGAATGGTTCAGTATTTTACCCAGCACTTGGGAGATCTACATTTACTTCTCAGATCTACCAGAAACTCCCCAGGTAGTTTTGAGCAAGTTATTCAGTCACTTTTTCCCTCAGTCCCTGTTTTGTGAAATGGCAATTATAGCACTCTATTAAGTCATGATTCCCTGGTTTATAGGAAGGCTAGTGTGTTCAGGACTATTGAGTTTCAATACTATGAGCTTCTTGTTTAAGATAGACCACAAGGAACTAAGATGAAGGAAGTATGGATCACCAACCTTGCAAGACCTTGTCATTAGCAGCAGTGCTTCATGGCACAGCCCATACACGTATCCTGGTGCACAAAGCAAGCTGTACCAGTGATGAAGCATTTCTGACTTCACAGTCTGTGAGGCTGACATATTCCTGGCACGACCTTAAACAACATAGGCCACACTGATTTTATGACTCTACTATTGAAACATAATTCTTTTATTTTACCCCCAGCAGTATTCTTTTAGGAATAGTTTGTCATTTTTCTTACTTATGTTATGAGCAGCTTTGGTTGTTCTTCTATTTCAGCATTTCCCTTTTGCAAGCCGGGTACACAAGTACTGGTAATGGAAGGGCCATAATACTGTTCACCTGTTTTGCCAGGCTGCTCTGACTATCATATAGGAAGTAGAAATCTGTGTGTTTGGTTTGATTGCTTTCTGGTTGCTTCCTTTCTGGAGCTGCTGAGCATGCCTACCTAAAGGATTGGCTGTAGCTAAGGGATGTGTCAAGCTTACACTGACTGTTCAGATTGCTGTTTTGTTTGATGTGTCTCATGAGGGTGTCCAGTGACACCATCCATCCTTCTGTCCATTTGGGAATTACAAACTGCCCCAACTCTTGCAGAGGCCCTTCTACCCAACACTGACATCCTATACTCCCTGCAAACATGCTGCAGAGCCCTGGGGAAGGTTCACTGCCTTGTCACTTTCACTAACCCCCAAGGACTTGTAGCAAAGGTGGGGTGAGTGGAAAGCAACAAGAGGGAGGAAGCATGTGAACCAAAAATTGCATGTCTGGAGTAGTAGCTTTAAAGTCACGTTGTTCCCTGTAAGCAGATTTCCTGCCACGTAAAATGGGCTTGCAAACAGCCATTCCCAGAGGCTTGGCTTAGCTTGAATGCCTGAGCAGAGCAGGAAGGCCCTTCCTGCCAAGCCTTCTCTTGGGTCAGAGTGGCAGGATCTGTGGCTTTCCTCTACCATCTCCCTATCAGCTGCACTCTCCCTCACAGTGAGCTTACAAGCCTGGTCCAAAACCAACACAGCTCAACAGCACACTGAGACTTGGCATGGCCTGGGAGAAGAGAAGGGCACATGACCTCTTCTTGGGGTTATTCTGGCAACATACTCTTTAAGTTGTATCTCCTCCATGGTTGGAGACAGGGACTTGCTATTTGGGAGTACTTGAATCTAGGCTCTGTTTTAGAAATGTGGCATTTGCCATTCTCTTGAAGATCCACAAACATTTGTTCAAGTTAGAAGTGTTGTTATCATTAACTAGAGCTAAAATCAAAATTTATGGCTTTTATTAAGAGAATTAGAATAAGATCAACAAGATTCTGGTAGAATTAGAGGACAACTATAGCTGAAGTACTGACCTACATAAAGAAAAAGAACAAACTAAGAACATTTGGTGTCATTGACAGGAGAGAAGCAACCTTGCCTGGGTTAAGCCATATGCCAAGTCCCATAACTTAGAAATTCTACATATTGGCAACCATACAGAACTCATACACTTTTAAAACTTAACAAATGTCTGCTTACAGCTTTATAGAAACTCTAAAAATGTCTAATTGTAATAACAAGTGGAATATGAATTCCAATGGACTAAAACTAAAGTTCTAAAACTAGAACGAGCACTTAAACTTGTGCACACCTAGGAACAGTTCAGGGCAAATTTCAGTTTCTCTTAGGAAAACATTCTGAATTCCTGTATTATACATACAAAGTAGCATGTATTTTTACAAATATGCAGGCAATTCAACATATATGAAATTGTAAATATGTGTTTCTACATGATACTTTAATATAAATCCCATCAGTCCCATTGAATTTATCTAATTGTTTACTGTTACCAAGTGAGTGGCTGACTGACCTGTGGACTTGCCGTATTGACTCAGTATGAAACCATGCCTTTTCCTTGCTATAAGACAGAACTGGATACAGAAACATCTACTTCTCTTGGACAGGCACAGACGGGCTGTTCAGTCACCAGCCAGCTGTCTGACTACATATGTCAGCTGTAGTTTAATTAATGCACATAGCTAATAGATAGCTTCTGGCTGCATTAAGAACTGAATGAGAACTGATCTGCACACAGGATAGAGTATGAACTGGAACCAGTTCATTACTCTGGAATTAAAAGACTATGATTGGAAGCCTTGGGGAAAAAAATCTGATTTAAACATCCCATTCTAACTTGAACACTGAAAAAGACAAATGTTTTCATGTGGAACTAACTGAACTGCCACAAAGGCAATCAGCACAATTGGGATCTACAGAGCCACAATAACTGAACATGCCTTTGTTGCTTGAGTTGATGGAACCAGTGTTGCAAGTAGCAGCTAGCCTTCGGTGTTGACCTACTGCCTGTTGAGGAGGGATTGAGGCATCCACACTGCTGTCACACACCATAGGTGTTTGGCAAACTCCATGAGAAGGATGAGAAAGCTCTTACGTAATTTTCAGGCATGGGACAGAGGCTGTTGAGCCGTTTGGTGGAGATCAAGTATATTCAGCCTGCTGGGAGGGACTAGGCCATAGTCACTACAGACAGGTGTTTGAAGAATTAGCTAGCAAACTTTAAAAAGTTTCTAAAGAGCTTACAAGTCATTGAAAGTATGAAATTGGGACACATTTCACTATATTTCAGTGGGGATTGGCACCAGGATAAACCACTGCCAAGCGAAAACTGCCAGCCCTAAAATATGGAGGGTTTTTCTCTATTTAACAAACTAGTTTTAAGAATTTTCTATGAGGGAAAAGACATTCATTTTCACTTCACCTCATCCTCAGAAAGTCTGGTATCTTTCTCAGAATTGATTTTGGAATGATTTTACTTTAAATTACCGTATTTTAACCAAAATATTTTGGTTTTCCTAAAACTGGAGGGAAATGTATTGTTTTTCCCATATGAATGATGTCCCCAAAAGTGCTGAACATTTCAGCTATTCTTTTAATCAGTCTTTGGCAGATACCAAGCAGGGAAAATATAGGAAGAAAGAAAATAGAGAAGTATCAGCAACATTAAGCAGAGGCATTATTGTTGGCACTGCTTATAACAGCTTCTGGAATAGTGGAAACAAGCTGGGTCTATGTATTCCCTTTTCCACTACGCTTATTTTATTTTACTTAGGCAAATTAGTTTTCTCCATCTATGTTATAAAATTAACATTTGAACAGAGAAGAGATACTGCTGAAACATTATAGGCAACTAAAAAGGAACACAGTAGTAACTGGATTGTTTTTTCCTGTAGGAAAAAAAGGACTTTTACTGATATTGTCCCTTTTTTTCCAAATTAACCCATATTTTCTTCTCAAAATAATTGGAAAGGACTCTGCTGCTTTGTTAGGAGTTGAAAGCAAAATATATAAAAATGTCATGCTGATGTGTATCCAAGCTTGAGCAACTGCTGCTGCAATTATTCCTCCTTCTTCCATCCCACAAGGCCTTAGCTTGTACTAGGCTTGGCCTGCCTAATCACATTGTTCTGGCACAGCCTGGGCTGAATGTCCCACTTTTTTCTGAACATTATTGGCATATGCCAAAGAGCTCATGGAGGAACTTATGGAAGATCAGACTCTATCATAACAACTTGTTGAAGGGTCTTTCCATGGAGATATGCCTCCCCATTGGCTTCTTCCCAGCAATCACAGAATGCTAAAATATATCAAGAGCAGTAAACCATATGTAGGATAAAAACCACTCCTGAAATGCACCAGGTGTTGTGATGAAACCAGTGAACTGCATTAGGTCTGTACAAAAAAATAAGGATAATGTCATCTAATCTTCATCATCAGAACATCTCCAGTAGAACTCATCTGACAAAGGAGTGTTAAATTAGGGCACATAACAATGGTAGAAGAAGTTTGCCAGGAGATTTGACTGGAAAAATGCCTTTCCATTTTCAGGCACTCCCCACAATGGCAAGAGCAAAAAGAAATTAAATTCCAAAACTGAAAAAAATTAACAGAAAATAACATTTTATCTATGCTGGCAATTGGCTAACATTGTTATGCCATGTAACTATGTGGTTTCTCTGTTCTGGTAACCTCTGGCTGGGCATGGCCTATACAGAAATGCTTGTTGATCTCATGAGTCATTCCCAAGAGATGGCAAACATGACTAAAAGACTGGAAGACAAGACACACGCTACAGAATGAGAACCAAAAGAACTGGAGGATGATTGAAAAGCTGTCAAGAGAATATCTATGCAGTGACTATGCAAGGAAAAGGACATGAAGGAAAGATGCAGAACATGATCACAGCACCCTTTTGCTCCCATTTCTCTATAGCTGCTGTTCCTGTGCAGGGAATCCTTTGCAATCCCGTGTAGAACTGAGGGGAGAGACAGTTGTCTCACTGGTCCCAGCCCCAAGACAAGGACACCAGCAATGGTCCCCCTGGCATATAACTACCATTCTCCATTATACACGTACCATAGCACTTTAGCAAGCTCTGCAATAGTTTGCTTGGCTCAGGGTTGACATTGTCTTGCTATTTATGAAATCAATAAAAGCTTTTTGTTTATTGAGCATATGTTCTTGGTTAAAAGGTTTATTGAAGCACACTCGTCCTTCATAAAACATGTGGATGTCTTTTGGGACGGACAGTCAAATTTTTAATGTCACAGGAGGTCATATTCAATTACAAATACCATGGCATATTAACAACACATGTATAGCAGCTTCAGAATTGATAATGTGCCATAACAATCTATTAAAGTTCATTAAAAAGGTTGGATGCTTTTTGTGAATCCATGCATGAAGAAGGACTGGGTCATATTTAATACCCGTACACCCTGCTTTTGAAGATAAAAGTGTCTCCACACTTGCCCAACTGACAGAGGCACTGAGTAGTCACCTCTCCTCTCCTTCTGTACTCTGCTAGGAAGAGCTTTCTGCTATTCTGCCACCCACTGAGTAAGCATTTGCCTTTAGAAACTTCTGAAACACAATATGCATTGGTAACACAAGGCAAAAATTTCTCAAATGCTTCAAGCCATGCCCTGACATGATTCCATTTTTCTTTCCCTCTTCCAGAATTCATGGTCATTCTTCAAACATTGGTACTGTAGCTCAGAAGATATTTTTCTCAGATTTCCACTTACTGAAAAGCCTATCACCCTGTGAGCAGATAAAATCAGCATTCTTACAATAGTAGTACTATTAATATACCATTTAATGTCTACAGTATGGGGCTGTGGAAACTGGGGGGATGCAATATTTATGCAGCCAAATGAGCTTTGAAACATCTTGGCATCAGAGACTATTCCAGTACTTTGTAGACCATGTAGCTTAAAGCAATTCAGGGAGAGAAATATGAAAACATGTTTTCAGGTTCAGTTCAACATTTCAACAAAAGAGAAGCAAATGAAGAGAAAAAATTAGTCAACATAAGTCAATTATACATTTCAAAAGAATGTTTTCATTTAAAATCTGAAAAAATAGTGTTAATACTAAAGTTGCTTAAATCTACAAAGCATAAGTTAATATATCATTCAAATTTTTTAAAAAATCCTATTTTGCCAAATTTTTTTTGTTGAAAAAGAAAAGCCACTAATCAATTATTTGTATAGATCTATCTGAGGCTGGCTGCTGTATATTTCCTGTTCCTGTTTCAGTTTTAACACCTTTTTTGTACTTTCATAGACTCCATCCTATTATCTCCATCTCATTCTGCAACTTTCCTTTTAGATAAAAAAATTGAATTTTTTTACTTACTTTTAATCTAGCAGTGAAAGATGATAAGAAGCAGCTATTTTATATGGATGTGTTTGTTTGTTTGCTTGGACAACAGAGATAGCATTCTCAGCTATGTTCTTTAAAAACAGTTCCTGACCCAGAATTCTGTGTAAAAAAGCAACATAAAAGTTGGCATTGAAAATTAATTCTACATTACCAAAAACAAGTTTTAAAAATACAGCAGCCTATTGTATGTTATTGTATTGAGTAACTTCAGCCAGTGTGGGCTGTTGATTTTATGTTATAAGCTTTTGAGAGGTGACAAAAGTATACTAACTATATTAGAGATAAACATATTACTATTGATTTATTAATTTTAAAATGTGGATCAGTTGGGAAAAGATCATTTTCTCTTTCTTGGTGCAAAATATAATAAGAACAAATTGTAGTAGATCTAAGCACCTGCTGTGTTTTGTTTGTTAGCACAATTATATTCAAACCTTTGTCTTCATTTCCTAAAGGCCAAGTTATACATACAGCCATGGTGTCACTGGATTTCCATTTCTGTCAGTAGTAGAACTGATTGAAACATCACCACATTCTTACATTTTTCTTTGTGGTAGAAAGAAAAACAGATTTGGCAGTAAAGGAATGTCGCAGCAGAAAGGTTCACAAGATAATAAGAGCTGGATGAAAACCAGGGTTGTCATTGTGCCAAAAAAGTAATCTAAATTGTTTTTATTTCAAATGTGGTTTAAATTTAATTGCATGTTCAGGGCAGAATTTCTTTGCTTTATGTAACAGTGACTAGTAATAGTGAGTTTTACTTTGGAAAAATAAACTTGGTTTTACTTTGAGTTTGTGAAGACTTTTTTCCTTACCATAACACTGTCAGTATGGACTAAATAGGGTTTCCTTTTGTATTTTTCCATGCTTTTTGCTCATTTGAAAAGTGTCAAAGAAATTGTCGTTTTTTGAGAGACTGGCATTTAATGGTCACTGTTACAAGTCAAATGTTAAACATACTTCTCCTCCACACAGAATTTTCATTTTTCTAATTATAGTAATTTCTGTCATGTGTATGGCAGGATGCTGAAGTAAGGTTTGTGAGGACTTCCTAGCTCTAGTAGATGTTAAACATAGGATGACTTTACATCTTTTGTTTGTTTCTGAATTTACAGTGCTTTTAAAAATATTTTCTTTTGGATTCTTAGAAAACTCTGAGAGTCTGACCTGAGTCCAACAGGGATACCTGTGTGGGAGAAGGTGACACTGGACTTCAGCTTTGTATTCCTGTTTGCTGGAGTAGTGACTCATGAAATACCTGTACCTACACCACTCTAGCTCCTGTGGAAACCCTGTTGACTCCCTCCCTGTGAGTGTCCCAGTGGGTGGCCTTTCCACTGAGGTCTCAGGGCTGTGCAGGCTTGAGGTGCAGGGACAGATGTGGGATGATGCAGTGACCATAGCCCTCCATGCTGACTAGTGGACACAGGGGACTGCTGGATCTGGGCCACCCTGGCAGCTGAGCTGTCCTAGACCCATGTGGCTTAACCCCCCTTTGATAAGAATATTAAGTTGATATGCCTTCCCACATCAGAAGGAAACATGTTCCCCCCCCAAAAAAAAAATGTATTGCCTCTTTCCAGTCATCAATATCAAAGATGTTGAAAGGATTGTAGGAAAGCAACATGCCATAGTCCCACTGGATGCCAGTGGGAAGTGGGTACCTAACCACGCGAGGTGCCTGGGAAAATCCCAGACAATTGCGAAATCAAGCAACACTCAGCTGTCATCACACATTCCAACAAAGGCTGTACGTCTCTCATTTGCAGGCTCCAGACTGTCTCTAACAATTTGTGTCTCTCTTTTGAGCATGGGAACAGTGCTGCTTCAAGGAACAACGACACGTTCCTGGTGCATTACAAAGTAAACCCCTTGCTGTTCTGAAAGAGCCCGTGGCCTGCAATGTGGGGACAACAGATCCCACTAAAGTTAGGTTCATACTCTGGGTGTCAAAATGTTTCTCAAGGACTGGGCTTCCTGTTCACGTTTCTGCTATATTCCCTGGTTTGCATTTTGCCCATCATTTTTTCCATTCTTCTGCTGCTAGCTATTTTTCATTAATATCTAGTCAGCAGGAACCTACCCTTCTTCAACTTTACAAGAATTTTGACAATTGAAATTCACCCCATCATGTGTTTCAAAGCAAATCTCAACAATTCTTCATCTATTCCTAGCTGTGAATTGCCCAGACATCTGACCCAAATTATGGCTTCAGCTGGCAAGAACAGGAATTTGCTGAATGCAAATCAATTGCTTCCAAAGACTTTGTTTCATCCATGCAACATTTTAAAATGCAAGTTTGAAGACCAGATTGGTAAGAACTCTTTGTTATCACTTCTTACCAACTAAAGACTGTGATATCCTCCACTATTTTCAAAACAGATGGAAAATTAATTTCCCTGAAATTTCATTTTTTTAATGGGAATGTATCAATTCCAATGCAGACTTTCAAAAGAATAATATTGGAACGACTTAAAATGAAAATGGAAGATTGCAGCCCAACCCTCTCAATTTATTTTCAGTCTTCTCATTTCCCTTTCACTGTTATATTGCAGGGTTTTTTATGTCAGAAATGCTGTTGTAAGGTGGTTTCTATGTCTTTGGATACATTTTTTCTCATTCTCTCCAAATTTTTATTCTAGATTTTGTTTATTCACTTAAATTTTGACTTTTCGTCCTAAATTAGAATGAAAACAAAATTCAAAATGCAAGAATTTGTCTTGGGATTAAATTACTTCCTTTCACCAGCTCAGAATTTGATCACAGCTGAATCATCTCAGTAGCAGGTCTTGTATCACACATCAGATTCCAAAGAACTGCCTGCAGTTCATCTCCATCTCCAGATAAATGCGCTATCTTCATCTTAGGCTGTCTGAACCTGGGTTAGTACCCATCTGCCATACTGAGGAACTTTTAGTGAGGGTCCATGTGCCTTGAGGCAGATGGAGTGTAGTTATAGCTCATCACCGATTTCAGCTCTCGGGTGCCTTCTGCCAACCTTTCCTTAGGATGTGAAATGCCATATTCAAGCTCTCCCATGTACTGAAACTAGTGGCACAGGTCACTTAGTGCCCTTCTTGCCTCATCTCATTTCTTGGAGATCCGCCTATGCATGGGAATTCACATCTCATCACTTATTTCCTCCAGGATAACAGAGTAAAAAAGGATGCAAGGCAGGTGCAACAAAGGATGCCTTAGCCACTTTAATACCCTAGGAAATTATACACAAAAGTATCCTGAGCTGTGACGTCCCGACAGCAGTTCTCATCCCTGTCTGTAAGTCTGAGACAGCAGACATAGCAAGAGCTGTGATGGAGACCTCACTGTACTGTAAAGCCCCATTTACATGCCCTGTGCATGTGCATATGCACAAACTCACTGAAAAGTAAACACAGTTCTGCAATGACTGTTCAGACCCTTAGGGTTTGACTTGTGTCCTGCATCTCTTTTTTATTGGTATCTCAGTGTCTCGATAGTTTGCCCTGGGTTTCCAGACAAGAGTTCACATTTTGCTCAAATGCTGTGCTTTGTGACAGCAAACAAATCCTAACACCTTGTAAAGTCTTGTGAAAGCAATACTGTCAGGTGCACCTCATTACCTGTCCTGACAGCTGTAGCCTTAGGAAAAGACTTGATCCAGCACCATAAATACTAATGTAAACAGAGCAGGGGCTGCCACAGTGTGCAGCCAGAGTGAGACAGGGTTGCTGGGAGGGCCACCTGTGCACAGAGGTGGAGTAACATGATCATCAGCATTTCTTAGCTCTTTGCCCTCTTCAAGTCAGGATATCTTTTGAGGTTAGAGGAAACCAGGAAGTATAGGAAGGTTGGGATGCAGGTCCCTAAACATAGGTGTCTTCTGCCATTTTACACATAGGACCTACATGGGCTTGTGTATGACAAATAGACATAGGGTTTTATATGTCTCTCTCCCTCTCTAGGACACTTGTCAGTCCCACTTGGCTTTAATCCACCTGCACCAAACTCTAGGTATATGCCACCCCTCGTGCTTTCACAGCATGAGTCCTCCACCAGTGATGGCTTCCTGGTGCCAGATCAGGTGCTCATCAATACTCTCCCTGCCTGTATGGGATCAAACCTTTCCAAATCATGGCTTATCTGCCAAGGATCATCACCCAAACAATGAACAGAGGTTGTGGCTGGCACAAGGAATGGTATTTGGTGACACCACTTGCATTTCTCTCTTTCCAACCCGCCTCCATGTTTCTGAGTGCCTACCTTGATGCATGGATTATTCTCAAACCTATTTCAGAAGAACAGTTCCACTAAGCATGAATTTAAGAGCTATTAATTTACTTGTGCTGCAATGATAAGGTTTAAAATTAACTTGCTCAAGCAAATCCTTGTACCAACATGTCAGCATCATGTTTCAGCCAACAACTGGTGCCATGTCTTACCTAGATCTCCAAAGCAAATTTCCAGCATGTTATTTAGGAGTGAAGGAACTGCTGCATGGAAGAAGGTCCAGAGTCCATTGGCCTCCAACAGCAGGTGGTGCTGGGTGCATCTGAGGAACCCTGCAACTGGGACTCCTCACACCCACCCAGGGCTTCTCTTGACACATGAGATACGAGAGGTCTGATTTTAATGGCAAGGCCCAAGGATGCTGCTTTAGAAACTTTTCTTGTGATTAATGTTAATGAAAATATTCTCCACATGTGTCCACTCAGTGTCTAATTTCTGCATGAGTTGTGAGTTGCTGGTTTGGGTGACAACTGTCTTGGCAGAGGCTTAGAACTCTGAGCTTGGGAGCAGGGAATCAGGGATGCTTTTGGTTTCACCATGCCCTGAGGAGGATATGCTCAGCTGTTTTTTTGGGTGGATCTGAGGGTGGAATAGGCATGATATTTGTTTCTGGATTTTACCTTGTTTTATTTGTCCAATCAATGTATTGTGGGACATGTCTCTATACCTAAAGCCTGGCAACTAGAAATGATACAGGCTAAAGAGAATGATAGCTGTCGTGCCTGTTGGGCCAGTGATGATGCTGGGGATTAGTGACTATCAGCTGTTTTAGTTTCAGTAGTTTGTCTGAAGCTTGGCAGTTGGCTCCTTTTTAGTCTCTGTAAAAAGTCTCTTGTGAATAACTCAAAGTATAGGTCTCTGCACATATGTCTTTTCAGATAAACTCTTCTTTTCATAACACATGTTCCAAGAGATGATAGATTTATGTTTTGTGCCAGAGGTGCACTTGGGTAAAGACAATTATACTGACTGGTTTACTGAGTAGGGAAGGGAAGTTTTTCTTACTTGTGGTGCAGAGATTGCAGCTCTGGCTTGATTTAGTTTCTGTTCAGGAAGATATTTCAGGTTGTTTACTGGTGGTTTGAGTTCCTCTTTTGATCAACATATTTTCTTTAATTAATGTTTATGTTTCTTCCATAGGGATAATTCATTTTGGCAAATTGTTTAATGACTGACCTTTTATTCTGGAGCAATTATTTTAAACACTCTTAACTAGAAGTTACACAGGAAACATTTGGAACTGTATCCTCTCTGCTCAGTGATTTAGTCTTGGCTGATGTTTGGTGACATTTCCACCCCGAGGAAAGACAATATAACTCAGAGTTTTAGTGCCACTCTCTTTGTGGACCATTGGACAGGTTTTAATGCAATGGTAGATAATTTATTTCCTATCTTTATTGTCTCTAACAGACCTGTAGATAAGAGTTTGAACTGGTACTTTATAGCTCGTGTTTTCTTTCAAACCTTTTCCTCCCATGACTTTCTAACACTCACCTCATATAAAACATGTAATTGTGGTACTGTTGGGATTTCTCCTAAAGAGATGGGTTTGCTTTGAGGGATTGCTTTTCCTCCATTTTAGCAGTGCTGGGAAGTAGGAAAGTGAATACTAATTTTCTGTAAGCAGCGCATGGACTAGACAGGCCTGGTTCTTTGCCACCATGTGGAGAACTTCTGGGATTCATAGAGCTAACAAAAAACCATTTGATGTAACCTTAGGCACTACTAAGAATACACAATAGCAAAAAACAATCTTATAGGAGATGTGGTATGACAAAGTTTGAGGTAAGTGGTCTGGGCTTGGCTGCTGAGCACCGCAAATTTCTGCACTAGCTCCGTTCTGCCTTCTCTAGGCTAAAGTGTGGGACACAGAAGGCAAATGGCTGTCAAGGGTCCTGGGAGATCAGCTTTTCTTGGACCTACATTTTGCAGAATGTGTGTCCACTGGTGACTCACCAGAGCTCATCAAGGTCCTCACAGTATCTCAGCTTTAGACCTGTAAGGATTGGATGGGAGTTGATTCTCTCCGTATTGACCCTTGACTCAAGCAGCTGCATTCCCGGGATGGCACCCAGTGCTAGTGGTTTCCCACTTGAGTTTCACAAGATCTGTTAGTCTCTTTTTTCAGGCCATATGAAAGAGACTTGGGAAAAAGTTTTGCCACTTAGTTATCACCAGGCCTTTATCCTGAGGCTTAAGGAGAGATAGAGGAACCTCTGGGGGATGAAGCAGTGAGGGGTTTTGTCCCTTCTCTGGTTGTCATCTTTAGGCAAAGAATTTGGCAAATAGACTGCAAACTGTGTGTGGTTTAGCTATAAACCCTCATCATTCCTCCTTTGTTCTCAGTTGGGTTTTCTCTCTGGAGCATGCAGCTTCTGCCTGAAACACGTGGTTCTTCCACTGGG
Organism: Buteo buteo; assembly: GCF_964188355.1. NCBI lineage: Eukaryota > Metazoa > Chordata > Aves > Accipitriformes > Accipitridae > Buteo > Buteo buteo. Next base: position 23,423,254 of record NC_134182.1, read on the forward strand.
TTGATTTCTGTTGATGGGGGCTGTGTTTTGATTATGGGGATTGAGTGTTCTTGGTCTGTATTCCAGGTGCTTTTGGAGTAAAGGCTGCATTTGTCTCCTGTGTTCAGTTATTGTATAATGCCTAGGAAATGAGACAGGGCTTGGCCCTCACTGAGTTATTACAGTCTCTTTTTAAGTGAGTATTGGTTAGGAATATTGTGAAATTGCCTTTGTGGCCTTTTCATATTGCTCATTTTAGGTTGCATCTGAGTGAGCAAAAGTCTCTGAAGCAGGTATCTGAAGAAAACACTATCAGCTGCAAAGGAGAAAGTTTTCACTCTAAAATAGGCAAAGAATGAGTTAGAAATTATTCAGATAATCTAGAAGTTTTTAAATGAACTAAGACTGATAAATCTCAACCTGAGTTATCCTGAAGACCTTGTGGAAGTAATGTCAGAGTGATGCAACCTCTGCAAACCCACTTAGGGCAAACAAGGTAGATTGAAGATGAGAAAATGGAGAATGTAGTAGATAACTTTAAAAAGTGTAGAATGGAGATGGGAAATCATCCACTGACCAAAGGAAATTTTCCTGAAAAAGTCTTGATGGAAAACATTGAACAAACTGTATCTGGAAGACAAAGAAGACGAGTATCAGTTAATATAGGTTTGTCAAGTACAAGTAACATTAAACCAGTTTGCTTTGCTTCTGCAATAAGGATAACAGGTCTTGTGGAAAGTGCAAAAGCAAGAGTTCCCACATTCCATGATTCTAGCCAGGCCTTCCTTAGCACTGTTTCATTTGATATTCTTGTTATAATTTAGGGAAGCATGGTTTAGATGAGTGGTTTTCAGTCTTTTCTAATGTAGATCCGTGAGGAAGCTCACAATCCTCCATAGTAAATTTTAATTACTGAAAATATGCCTACTTCTCTTTGCTACATTTCAGAAACCCCTTAAAGGTAGCCTATATCAAAGCCTAAGGACAGTAATTTCAAAATCACTGGTTTACACAGAACTACCATAGGGCCAGTACAAAGCTGGTTGCACATGTGACTACAGAGTAGCCACTGATGGCCCACTGTTAAAATGTAAAACGTATGGAGGTGGTTTCTTTGGAATCTCTTCTAGGTTTGCTCTGTCACTAGGTAGTGAACCAAAAGTACATAGGTCTCTAGAGTCACAAATCGTAGCTGGGAATGCTATGAAGCATTCTCCAGAAAACAATCTGAGAAGATTAATAAACTAATTGGAGAAACTTAACTCGTATCAACAGTGTTGTTCTGGAGGCAATAAAGCAAATACTATTCTTGTAAAAGCAAGACTGTAGACCGCAAGACATAAGAAATGACCGTTCTGCTCTACTCAGTGCTCGGTAACAACTCAGCCTGTGCTGGTCTGGTTACATCCCTGCAGATGGAGAAAGTCAAGAGAAGAACAGCACAAATGACTACTGAGCTAGAAAACATGACTTAAGAAGAAAGATTGAATGAACTGGGTTCTCAGGCCAAAGGAAAAGAAGACTGAAGAAGTCATGAAGATCTTTTACGCCCTTAAATACATATAGGGTTGCTGTACAAAGAAAAGGAATAAAGTTTCCCATAGTCACAAGGAAAAATAATAGGCTTAAGTTCTGCAAAGGATATTCAAGATAAATGTTAAGAAAAACATTACAATACTAAGGGTTACAAAGTGGAGCCTGTGGGTTCCCCAGTGCTGCAGGTCTTTGAAACACAAGTTTGTCAGGAAAGGTGCAAGTACACTTTGATGCAGCCTTAGGGCAATGGACTGACTGGTCTCAGAAGTCCCTTTACAGCCCTAATTTCTAGAAGCCTGTGAAGTTGTCCAATTTAAGCTAAGATAATATTTGATAGTGGATTTCATCCAGCCCACATGACCAGCTGTCTCCAGTTTAAAGAGACAGAATAATTTACAATAAGCAGTTCTTTATAATACAGATTTATAGTACTACAGTCAGGTTTGTAGATGATTTTACTTGAAAATTATGTAGATGACACCATTTATAACTCCAGATTGTAACTGCTATTTGTTTTGCACCTGGGTTATATTTCAGTTATGTCTTGAACTTTTTATTACTTTGTGCATTTTCACTGTTAAGGATCTGCTTGTAAACCATTACGTGCCTTGAAAACCTTGACTGAACTCAGATGGGCATAGTCCATCTGAATAGCTTTTATAATCAACAAACTTTGTTGCCTCACTGTTCACACACTTGTGGTTGTTTATGTGTATGCTGAAGAGCACAGGCCCTACCACTGATTCCTGAGAGATTCCACTGATGTCCTTTCTCCATCAAGAAAACTGTCTTCTATTATTCAACCAGTTACTAATACATAAATTATCTTCTTTCTAACCTCCTAGCAATTTAACTCTTTTTCTAAAAGCTTCAAAGGAATCTAACACACATCCTGACTTTTCTCTGCATAGTATGGGACCTTTCCCAACATACCACATTTAACTATGTGACTACTTCTAGTCTTATCTTGTGCCATGTCCTTGAGTGGAAGACAGGATCGCTGATCTGTTTCCTGGATTAAAAATTAGTGTCACATCTGTCATCTTCCATTCCTGTGGCTTTGCAGCTGGGGTATTACACCTGGATGGATTATATATCTAAGTAATAGTTTCGTGACTTTGTATCTGAGTTCTAGCTATATTCAGAACTCCTGTGTGAATACCTTCTGGCCGGGCCGGCCAGCCATTATTCATATTATCAGCTCTGAGGTCTCATTTATTCATTCTTTAGTTTTAGGAAGTTTATTTGACATAAAGAAAGGCTAAAGTCCAATGTAGCAGACAGCAAAGCTTTTTCTGCTAACCTTACTGCCATGGCCTGTTACCTGTCTTGCTTGCTGCTTTTACTCCTTGTTATCATATCAGTTCCGTAGACTTTTGGCTGGTTTCTGTTAGGAAAATTTTCTGAGAAAAATATATCATGCTGGATCTGACAGCTCGAGACAGGCGAGGCTGCCACAGCTCCATGTCCCAGGCCAAACCACTAGCGAGGCTGAAAATGTGTTCCCAGTAGGTACATCCACACAAAGCACCCCAGGTCACCTAAATCCCTGCCTTTTCCCACCTTTGGTTTCTCCCCTAAATATCTGGTAAGAAGTCACATGCAATTCCAAACTGCTCTTCCCCAGCATCCCATAATGTGTCCTACAGCCCCAGGCAGTGACCTCCAGAGTCCAAAAGGAGATCCAGAGAGCTGTTCCCATGACACCTTGTGATGGGTTTCAAGCCTGGACACTGGGGCTGAGGCTTTCCTGGGACAGCCCTGTGTGGGGCCTGGAGAAGTTGCTCCCTCATTCCTTAGGGATCCTTAATTTGGGTTCCCCACCTGCCCTTGTGCCTCTCTGCTCCACTGGCATGTGGAGATGGGCCTTTGGTGGGCTGACAGCTCCTGTGATGGCCCTGGGAGGAGCCGGGCAGGGTATTATATGCCCCTCTGCCCCGTCTCTCTGTGCTCCTTTGTGGGTATGCAGACAAGCTTTTATTACATAACCTAACAATTTCCTCCTTCTGATGTGTTTAGCAACAGTTAGTATTAGCTTTTGCCTTTAGTGACTTGCTCTTTAAAATCTTTTTTCTGGCCCAACTTTTTTTTGTTTTCACATTTAACTTGACTGATATCATGCTTTATTCCTTGCTTGAAATAACCTTTTTTTTTTTTTTTTTTTAACCTCTGTTAGCTTGTGCTGTTTAACCACACTGACATCTTTGGCTTATCAGGGGTCTTTCAGAGTTTTTATTCATTAGAAAGGCATGTTTATACTCAGCTTCTAAAATAGTGTTCTTAAGCAACCTCTGTGATGCCTATAAGCATATTATCCTCAGTTTCCTTTTAATTTCTTATCAAACAGCTTCTTCACTTTCACATGAATCTCTTTTTTAAAAAGTTTTAAGTCATTATTGTGGGATTTGTGTGTGTGTGTGTGTGTGTGTGTGTGTGTGTTTGTCTTTTTTTGTTCCTGCCAGGAGGCTAGATTTAATACATTATGATCCCTTGTATGGGGTACTACTTAAACAGTTACCTCTTGAACCACGTGCACTGCTCAGGACTGAATCAAGAGCTGTGTCTTTGCTGCAGGTCCTCTAAGGTCGTGGCTACAGTGTGACTTCAATAACTTTAATTAGTTTGCACTGCCACTGAAGAGGGTGGTCTTGCCTTTCCTCCCTGCTGCTGCTCCTTCCCTCCCGATCAGGAAACAGAGAACTAACTCAGTAAAACTATGTGACACTTTTAACAGTGCCATTTAAAATCTACTGCCTTTCGCTTTGGGAACAGCGTGTTAAGCAGGGGGTTGAGCTGTCAAAAGCTCCAGCTCAGATCCCTTTCAGGTTTGGCTGGGGCTGAAAGTGTTGCCAACAGCAAAACTTTAAAAACATGGCTTAGGCTCAGCTCTGGTCCAGGTTCCTGGTCCTAGCTTACTTCAGACTCTTTGGGCAACATGTCTTTTGATCTGTCACTTGCCATGCTTGAACAAGAGTGCCTAAAACTGACTTCTGAAAAAGCCAGTCTATAAGTAGAGAAGATTTATCAGGAAGAGGATCAGCACATCTTGGAGGAGCAGCCTTTTGCACTCTTCTGCAGTTGGTGGGGAAAGGCTTCGGCCTCTGCAGCTGGTAATTTTATTACAAAGAGAAGGAGATAGATAGAAAACATCACACTTCTTACCAGCTTTGCCAAAAGCACTTGAAAACAACTTCAAAGAAGGACACCCCCCCTCCATGCTCAGAGTGCAAAACATCCCTTTGCAGGGAGTTAAACCACACCAATGAAGTGGGGGAGAGACATCTTCTTTGATCATTTGTTGCACAGACAAACTCCTCAGTAACAGTTTCTAGGTTAATTAAATGTTACTTTTGTACTGTCAACAGCTGAGCTTGTGTTCAAGCCTCAGAATTTGTTTCTGTGGCTGAAAGCTTGCACTCCCTCATAGTCGCAGCATAAGACACAAGCCTTCCAGCTAAGTAACACACAAACATAACAGCAAACAGCAAGGTGCGAGACCTGCCTTCCTAGCTTAAGTATTGGTAGTGGGGGAATGAGCTTCCCATGTCAGAGAATCAGTTATTTTTTCTAATTTATAATCATGAATGCGTAACTCTCCAAAATCCATTTCTTTTCTATAAGGGAAAGAAGCATGCATTCAGTTTTTATGAACTTTCCCTTTTTTTCCCCAACTGCTCGATTATCACACTGGCTCGGTCAACTCACTTCCTCTACACAAAAGAAGAAATGGGGAGAGAAGAGAAAACAAGTCTTGCCTACTCCTTTTACGATTAGGAGTAAGAGGAACGAGTGGATATGTGTGGAGGGCTCTGGTTGCTCTGTTACTTTCCCATGTCTGTATGTCAAGTCTTACAAAGCTTAATGATAGCACAAAAATCCTGCTGTCATGGGAAAACCATTATTTCTATGAAGTGCTACTTAGAGTCTATCTGAAATAGTTCCTGTCATAAGGGAACACTTAAGACAGAAGGTCAGCTGTCACTTGGGCAGCCTCTCCTTTAGCTGTACTTTGTTCTGGGCAGTGGTTCCAAAGATTTCAAAAAAGGCTTCAACTACAGGAATGAACTGAGCTTAAAAATACCCTGTGGTGCTATGAATGTCAAGCCCCTATATTGCCAAGCCTGACTGTGAATGCTACCCCTGGAAAAGTGCTTCTTTCTATAGCTAGAGACACCACAGGTAGCATCTGGTGCTACAGTGTAAATACTGACTAATGCCCAGCAGGTCTCCAGAACAGATTCAGTGCAGCCAGATCTAGGGAGGTTTAACTGACAAATGGACATCACAGTCCTAATTTCCAAAATGTGCATATGGTGAAGCACACACTAACTGAGCTAGCATATGCAGGGTAATCCTATTTACAGAATTGCCAACTACACATGTCCAAAAATCACAAATCAGGCTTTTCCTTTACATAAAGGGGCTAGTTTTAAAATAATGAGATTAAAAATTAAAATACTCATGACCTTTTGCTTGTTTGAACCCTTTAATCAAAACCAAGTAACAATTTCCAGCTTCTCTCCAGCTCATGACAGCTAGAAACTGAAATATTACTTCTAATCAATTCTGGGCTTGTCCTGTGTTCCCTGGACTGTGGGAGTCAGGGCTCTAAGAGACCCTCCAGTAGCACGATAATTGCAATAAAATAGCTCAGTTCCACAGAACACACTCTTGGCAGCAGAAGGGCAGATCTGCTTATGAATTTCATTCTAAATAGCTGTTGGATGAAATTCTCTTATCCTTCAGTTATCTAAGTTTAGGAAACTGTGCATCTCCAGGGATGGGCTCAGGCCTCTCACACCAGCAAAGACAGTTGAGCTTTCAGTCTGACCATTGAGGGTCATGAAAAACCATTACTGGCATTTGTCCCCACTACAGGGCAGGATTTCTGCTGTCTTTGCGCTTGGGAAGGCACAAACAGCTGACAGTGCGGCTTTCACACAGGACCTTTTCCAATGGGGGCAGTCTCTTTTAAAGTATCTGAGTGCTTTGCAACCCTTTTGAGCTGGTATTTCCAGAGAAATGAACTGCAAGTCAGCTTTTAAATCAATATGTGGTGAACGAAAGCCTGCTGATGTTATGACCACCACTTGTGTTTTTACATAGAGACATGGAGCTCAGGACATCTGTTTCAGTGAAGGTGAAGTGCCGGTAGTTTTTACCATAAAGGTAATAGATGGCAGTAAAATGAGGGCTGTGAGCATGTAGCCAACCTCAATAACTCATACTCAGTTACAAAGCACGTGATCCTTTTCTCCATGAGGTTTCTATCAGGGCAGTTTTATTCCAAGGCAACAATTTTAAGTACCTGTCACAGGGTCAGGAGCCACCTCCCTTGGGCAGAGGCAGTACAAACACAGCTCTCCAAAGCACAGAAGAGACCAGGCAGGAGGAAGTATGACTCAGAAGGCCAGTGAGGCTCCAATCTGTGTTCGCAAATTATTTTTGCCTTTCTTCCAGAGTCTAGGGTGCCATGTGTAAGCAGACCTGCCCTCTGTGCCCAAGTGTACTCGTTCATGCCTCAGCTACAGACTTTCTTGCTGGTTCTCTTGAATGCAGGTTTGAATATTCTCCAGCTGAGAAAGGCTTAAAATTTATGTGTCTCATTTCCTGAGCATGTGTTCAAACCACTAATTTAAAATTTAGGCATTAACACCAATGCCTTTTTTTTTTTTTTTTTTTTTTTTTTTTTGCTTTTAAAGGATGCAGTGAGCATTGTTTGGTTCTGAAAATGCAAGATGTCACCACCAGCCCTGAGGATAGGACCCAGGTTTGGGTGCCCAATGTCTGGAGAAGGGCACTAACTCCACACTTTTCCCAGTACATCTGGTGGCAAACTGTAGAGGCTCCCTGACCCATAATATGCCTGGTTTCCAATCCTCTTTAAAGGGTGCCAAACTTTCCATGTCTCCTGTATCAAAAAGGATGAGCTCCAGGTTCTGGCTTTCATGTTAGTAGCCCTGACTGACTGCTGTAGCCTCACAGTCTTGTAACACACTTAGGAGTTTAGAGACAATCGTGCAGGCAGAGTATGACGGACTGCCGATCCACTTTCAGCTCCTCCGATTCACAGGCCAGCACCCTGATGGCTTTCCCTCAACATCCATTGCACAGTGAGGCTTGGCTTTGAACAGAGCAGCCTGGAGCTATTACTTCTCACTGCCAGGGAATAACCATAGAGCATTTAAAAGGAAATAAAGTGTGTTTTAGAGCCTTTCAGATCATCCCATTGAACTTTAATAGAAATTATGCTTCTGCTGGGAGGTACTCTATAATTAAAATACCACCAGAAAATACATGTTCAGTGAAATTATACATTTTAATAGATTGCTATCATATAGCAAGAGCCTGATTAGTTTTCTTTTTACTAAATCACCTAAGAATTTTCCATACAGATTTAAGAGGCTAACCTGACTTGGAAGTCTCAAAAAAGAAAGCACTTTCTTAATGCAAAGCAGTCTTATCTAAGGATTTAATTTTAGGACACTGTTTTTGTAGAAAAAAAATTACCATTGCTAAGAAAACTTTGTGTATTGTCACTCTAAACATAGAACTGCTTGCTGGAGGAATGCTGAATACTCTGTTCCTATCTTCAGGGCAAAATAATATTTTTACTTCAGCGTGAAATGGTACTCAAACTTCAACCCCTTCATGGTTCAAGATAAGACAATCATCTTGCCTGTTGCAGACAGAAAGAACTTCTGCTGAACTGACATAAAGTTTTCTTATTCCGGGACAAATTTTAAAATGGTATTCCTTCTCAGGTTGAGTATTTGATGATGCTAAAAGAAGAAAAAATAACAGATAAATGTTTATTTTGTCATAGACAAAATGTTGCTTTATTCTCTGAGCATGACATCACATCCAAATAACATTTCAGATTCCCAGAGCAGCGTAACAATCCAGTCAAGTTCCCCAAAAACTTCAAGGGGATTCACCACTCAGGCCACCATGAGAGTGGGATCACGCTCTGAAGATGGCAAATTCTGTGTTTTATTAAAAATTCCTGTGCAACTATTTGTTGCAGGGTCTCTCCTGCCTTCTAAACTTTTCTGAAGCTGATGCCTGCACGAGTAACATTGCTCTGTGAGCAGCAGGACTGATAAAGCCCGGTTTCATGTGTGTTCACCTCTCTGCCTGACCCATTCTGCAGACTTTCTGGAGGGTCCCCATCTCCTCCTCCTCCTTCTCCCATAGTGCAGGCATGCAGCCCTGTGCTCCTCGGCTGGGGCTGTGCTTGGCTTCCCCCCACTGCCTGCTCCAGGCAATGCTGTCGGCATCCCAAGCTGCTGGGGCAGTGGGCAAGAGCTTCACCTCTTTGCAGCAGGTGGGATGAGTATAAAGTTGCTAGTCTGGTGGGGGAAGCAACGACAGCGGTCCATCATCATCCCTTCAGGTGCTGCACTGAGCTGGGCATGCTTGGAGCCAGAATCTCCAACTCTGCCTTTCCTCCAGGGATGCCCTCTCTCATACCAGAGACCAACACAGACGCTGATATGGTACCTTCCTTCAGCACCAGCCAGAGCTTGTGCAAATCTGCCTGTGAGGGGTATTGTGCTTTGTTCACAGGATTTTTTTCTTTAGAAGTATTTCACAACTATGAAAGGAGAAAAATTGCTCATGCCATCAGTTCTGTCTGCAAACTCTCCCACTTCTTGGCAGTAGAATTTATTAGTGGTGCTTTGGCACCATCGTGCACTCCCAGGATGAAAAGATCAGTTGTTTTAGTTGTTTCTAATGAATATACAATTTTAAATAAGTTTTCCACATAAATTAGATTTTTACACCCTTCAGTAGTGCCAGATGGACAGAGCCATCTGTCAGAGATTAACAGTCATTAAAGGACCACTTAGTATTAAAAAAAAATAACAATAATGTAGCAGTCCAAGAAAATTTTTGCTTTGTACATTGGTTGAACTAAACAATTGCATGTGAAGCTGCTCTTGTTTTCAAAGATCAGCATTTATGACTGCTTGTATAATATTTTACTGAATTGGAAACAAGAGATCGTTGGATGATTACCCCATTTTTACAGCTTGGGGACATTTCTGAGGGTCTCTGATCTGGGATGATGCTGCAAAAAAAATTGGAAAGAGCGAGATGGCACGGCCATCATACAGCTGTGGGCGAGTCACAAGCAAATGGGGCATTGTTGCAGGAAAGGGAAGCCCTGAATAAAGTGTCTTTCCCTTTGAATTGAGAATAAAAACCTGTATGAAAGTTAGCAATAACATTGTTTAGCTGATGAGCATTGCTGTTGTCCTGCAGGCTCCCTCCTGGAGATCTCATTTGTATTTTCCCTCCTCACTGTCCCACTGCCAGCCCAAGTCTCACACCAAGGGAGCCCAAGCCCAAGCTTTGCATCTCTCTCACTTTGCACCAAGGGCTGAGGGACAGGCCCTTTGGCCCTGACAGCCCATGCTGGGGCTGCACTCCTCAGGCCACCACAGCCGCCTCCTGCCTTGGGGACCCTTCCCCCTGGCCTCCCTTTCCAGCCACAGCCCATTTTGCCACCCAAACACTGGTGCTTGGATGCTTGCAGAGGCTGTCCACCCGGCAGGGCAGTAGCCGAGAGCACTCTGGTGCTGCAGCAATGAGTAGGAGTGTAATCCTCAGCAATTAGGAAAGGCAAAAGGTAAACCCCCAGGTCTCCAAAAGCTCAGCCTGCCTTTTCAGTGTTAGCAGTGCAGGGTAATAACTTCCTGGCAGGAACTTGTTTGTTAAAGGGGGTTTGGCTTGTTAGGTGCAGCAATCTGTGTAGTCTCTGCATTATGTTATACTTTATGGCCACTGGAGGTGGGACTTACTGAACCAGGTAGTCCTTTCCCTTCCCACATTTTTATCACTTTAATCTATCAATGCCAATAATGACAGTGTTTAATATATTTTTTTCTGTTTCCACTGAAAGGGTGAACTGTGATCAGACAGCTGACAGAACTGCCATCAAAAGACTGAGATTTCAGGGTACTAAAAAAAGAGAAAGCTAGCTAAATTTATCTAAAAAGACCATTTAGATAAATTATATGTTTCCAAACTGGTTGTGCCTAATGAAATTCCCCATAGGTATTTTCACCACTGGCAGAAGCTATCTCAGAGCTGGCTGAGGTTACCTGAGAATTTGGGGAGGGTGACCAAGGTCACGCAAGACTGACCAAGGGCAAACGGAGTGCGTAGCTTTATAAAGGCGGAACAGATGAGCAAGACAACAGGAGACCAGTTGGCTTAACTTCAGCACCCAGAAAAACACTGCAAGAATGAACCAGGCTACTTGCAAATACATGAAAGATGCCAAGCAGATCAGTGATGGCAAACGCAGATTAATGAGGAACTAATATAAAACCCATTTCAGGTTCCTCCTGTGACAGAATAAAAGTGGAAACCATCATTGTACGTAAGCAACAGATGTGCTTTGACTACAATAAAGCTTTGGCATTTTCTCACACAGTGTGCTTGTAAGGGGAAGTGACTTGAGTCAATGTGACACTAATGTAAGGAAAGTTCAGAATTGGTTAGAAAACTTGTTTCAGAGAGTCATTATCAGTAAATCCCTGGTCAAACTGGAAGGGTGGACCAAGCATGGATTTACTGAAGCCAGTCTATGGTACTATACTGTATCTTCATTAATGCTTTGGATACTGACAGCCTGGAGCACGATTATTAAATTTGCAGATGACGGCTAGGGTGGAAGGACTTCCGGTACACAGGAGCCAGCCTAAGAGTTCAAAATGATCTAGCCAAACTGGAGAAACTATCTAAAAAACAGAAGGCAGTTTGATAAGGACAAGGGAAAGGGCAAACCTGGCATGTGTTTCTGGATGAGCAGACATCTGACAAGGCAACACCTGGCTACACAGCCGTTCTGCTGAATTTAGGTGTTAAGTGTGTGTCACGGCGCCTTGCTGCTGCAGGGAAGGGTGAACATCATACTAGGTCACACCATGCAGTAGTGAGATGTGTGAAAACACAAAGTGATACTCCTCCCATTTGGCACTGGTCTGGCCTCAGCAGAAATGAGTCATTTGGGATGCTACAGTTTGAGGAAGCATTGACCGGTGGCCTGGAGGGAAGCAGCAAGAGCAACTAGTCATGGTGTAGGAAAGGATGGAGAGAATTAGGGCTGTTCCTGCCAGGGAAGAAAAAACTGAGAGGAGATGCAATAAGGCTTTCACAATCAAAAACAGTAGCTGCAAAGGAGATGGGAGACTTTAACAAGTCTGCTGGGATAGCAAGACAAATGGGATTAAATTGCAGAGAGGAGATCCCAACACAAGTGCCCCCCAGGAAGGGCAGCAAAGCCCTGGCAGGACCATGCTGGGGGACTGTGGGCCACCGCACCAGAGGCTTTTCATGGACACATTGGAGAAACATCTGCCAAGGGCTATTTAAGTGTGTGGACGCTGAATGAGAGATGGCATGGCAGACCTCCCAAGTGTCACAATATAACACTGCCATCTCTCCACATGCCTGCGAGCAAGAAAAAGACTCTGGTAGCTGTGGTGGAGGTTGCCAACATTTCTCTCTTGCTGCTACTGAAAGGAAGTCAAGTACCATGGTTTCTGTTTTAAAGATGAGGAAACTGAGGCACACAGCCTTGCTTGGATGGAAGTTTGGCATTTGGTTGAGCACAGAGCTCAGCAAGAAGGCCAGCGCTCTCTCCTCCAGGATGTACAACCCTGTCACCAGGGATCTGGTGGAGCAGTTGCCCAGCTGGAATATGTTTTTTGATAAAATTATCAAGATTAGAGCCAGAGCTCATTTTTGTGTCTATGTTACGTTGCTCAGGGAAATAGTTAAGAAAAACATTGTGTTTTGATTTATAGAATACTTTAGAAAAAGTTTAATCCCTTTCATGAGGTGTATGCATAAGAGAAACCTGAATATTTCATTGCATTTCATTTGTCTGTAAAATTGATGCATCCTTCTTTCTCTCCAAGGGGGTCTTTTCTACCCTGTAAATTTCTTTCTAGAGTTACACATTGCAAAAGGTGAGGTATTTGTCTGTTATGCCAAAAGGAAGAGGGCAGTTAAAATAATAGACTTAATTCTTCTGATCTGTAGATGGAAAGGCTGAAGAAGCTTTGACCTCCTTTGAAAAATCTCAGGAGGACAGAAACTGAGAGCTATTCCTAAAATGTCCTTACAAAGCATTTTGAAACCCCTTGATGACAAATACTCCACGGCAGTGACTGTGTCAGTACCTAACTGTGCTGTATCAGCAAGATTGCAGCCAGCAATTGAGGGACGCAACTATCCCACATCACACCTGGGCACTGTGTCTGGTTTGGTCCCCCAAGGTCAAGAGGGACACTGAAAAACCAGGTAGACCCCAGCAGAGTTGGAGGGGTAAGTGCACCGAGGTGGTTATGGGGTGGGAGATCTTGGCACATGAGGAAAGGCTGAAGGGATTGGGTTCATTCAGCCTAGAAAAGCGAAGGCTCAGCAGGATTTCATCCCAGTCTTTCAGTGCTGGAAACATGCAGAACTTGGCTTGGCAATGCCCTACATCACCTAACCTAAGGCCCTGCTTTCAACATGCATTGGGCCAGCTGCTCTTTCTGGCCCCGGCCAGGCTGGGCTTTCCCCCAGTTTTTGTTTCTCTCCGTACAGCAAGTTGCTGGAGAGTCAAAGAGGCAGCGTCTTCACAGGATTGTCTCTTACCTCTGCTTTACCTTTCCTCCTACAGAGATACAGCTCCGCGGTAGCAACAGCTGGCAGCAAAAGGGCATCTTTAGCATCCTGTCAGCTACAGCCATGCAAAGCATCTGTATACAACACAGACACAGTAGCTACACTACCCGTTTTAACATCTCCCTGCTACCGAATGTAGAGCTACACCAGTGCTAGGTCTGCAGTGGCGTGTCCACAGAAAGGACTAGTGATGGCATGCTACAGCCATATGAGGTGCCAGGGCCTGGATGCTGGATGCTTGCCAGTGGCAAAAGCAACTCAGCAATGGAAAGTGAAGAATATGAATTTCAAAATGTCATCATTGGCCCAACACTGTTCCAGCTGGAGGCAGTTGGAAAAAAGTGGACACTGTCTCTTTTTTTTTTTTTTTTTTTTTTTCTCTTTTTCAGCCCAACTTTTTAGTCCCTCACCTTCTGACTTTATTTTGGAATGCTGCTTAGTTATAAAATAAGCTGGATCCAGCCTGAGATTTCTCTCTCAGATAAGATCAGTTCAGCTAAAAGAAACTCTAGTAATGGAAAAGCTCATATGTCAAGAAAATGGAATCTAGCAGTATTTAAAGGAAAAAGAGGGGGGGGAAAGGAAAAAAAAAAGGAGCAGCTTGTCTCCTATTCCTTTTTTTAATGAACAAAATAATCTCGTAAAATCAACTAGCAGATCAGATAAATGAAACTTCTGCTTAGGGTTAGAAAGCATGGACATTTGCATCCAGATACAATTTGCATGCATCTTCATCTCTGGTTTTGTTCCACTGCAGGAGCTGCCAGCAGCATCCTTCCACAGCCTCTCCCCAGGTTACAACGGCTGAGATCTGGCTCCCTCACCACCTTCATCAGCTCCATATCTCCTTAAGAATGCGAAGTTTGATCCATCTCCTACTGACTTCAGTGAGAGCTTGGTCAAATGCAGAGGTATTTTTTTCAAGCTTTGAAAAAATAAGTATCTGTGCAGAGGTGGGATACTCTAACATATGTGGCCGAGTGGGTGCCCCCCGGGGTGGCCGCCCTCCACTTGCCAGGCCAAACCAAAGCACACAGACCAAAGTCGAGGGACCGCCCTGCCCCCCGGTACAAGGGTGGGAGATGCCACGGAGGATGCTCACGTCCATCCTGCCTCCCTCAGCTCAGGTGGGCAACAGCTCCAGCTGCTGTCTGGGGCCCACCCTGCTGAAACCTGTGAGACCTTTGCCACCAGCTTTTACTCAAATGGGAGCACATCCTTAACAACCTACCTGAAACGCCACATGCAGCGGAGCTTAGGGAAAACCTTTCCCCTTCCTCATGCAGCCCATAGCCCAAGCTCCCACCTCACCCCTAATGGAAGAAGCCTTGAAATTCCAGACAAACCCAGTGAAGTAATTTTTGCATGACTTGCAAAACACCGAGAGATTACGAGAGAGCAAGAGGGTCCGTGTCCAGAGATACAGCTGGAGGTGCACCACTGCTTTACTTCGAATGTTTGCTCATGAGCTTTGTCAACAAAAAAATTTGTATGTAACAGATGCCGTTGCTATTTTTTACTGTAGTTGCTGACAGAGATAACTCATTAGGTGATGATCTCCAATGTAAATTTTTTTTTTAAGGGAATTTTTTTTTTAAGTTTTTGTTTGTTTGTTTGTTTGTTTTAAACCACAGCATTGCAAAGCGACTGTTGAAAAAAAGGAGCTCTTGGATATGGCCACAAAGTTCAGGACAAACTGGAAAACGAAAGGCTGCGATATTTTAAAAATAACACCAACTGCTCCTGCCTATTTAGGGCTAGAAACATCGCCCCCTCCCGCCGGGGCCCAGGGATTTCTCCTGCCCGGCAGCCCCGCTCCGCGGCCCGGGCGGGAGCGGCGGGAAGCACGACACTGACACCTAGTGTCGGCCAGCCCTCTCCCGCCCCAAAATAGCTCTCCTTTCAGAAACAAAAATCACCGAGGGGAAAACCCCCTTCTTTCCGCAGTACTTTGCCGTGAGCCTTGCTGAAGAGGGGCGGCCAGGGGCGGCCCAGTGCCGCTGGCTGAGGGCAGGGCCGACCCCGCTCGCTCGCACGAAGCCGGTTGCTGCTGAGGGCAGCAGCAACTGCGGGGGTACCTGGCCCACATCTGAGAGGGGCTTTGACAGCTGGGAAGCACGTAGCAGGAGAGGGAGAGGAGGTAATGGCAGCAGGAAACTCCCATTTTCCAGTCAACGACTGTGCAATGATGGGAACACGTCCCAGACCCCCAGCACTTTCAATCTTGTACAAGACTCCGCTTGCACGAGACTCTTACTAAAGGCCTTTCTCTAGTACGAGCAAAGGCAGTTTTTCACAAGACTTACTGATCAGAAGAGCCTTCACCTGCACTTAGCAGAAAAGGCCTTTCCCTCTGGACCAGGAGTCCCGAGTCTGCCCTGAGGATCGCCTGCTCCAGTGAGCCCCACCAAGGGCACCCACCGCTCCGAGGGCTCCTGCTGCAGATGCGGAATAGGAAGCCTCCCAACCCAGGTTTGTCCCAGCCTTCGTGAAGGGGTTAACCTTCTGGCTAGTTTTCCCTACTCTTCGTAGAAATATACTTACACATTTTTTGAGTTTTAGGGCCTTGTTTTCCTGGGGTTTGCTTTTTTTAAATGAACATGAGAATACTCTTGCAGTTTCCATAAAGTACAGGTTTACACCTGCCACAATGCATCTGCTATCCACTTTACTAGAATTATTTTCCCACACAACTCCAGTGCTTTGGACTTGGCTTGGAAATACACAGGGCACGCATCAGTAACGCATCCCGTTGCCCTGCCACCCAGGTAACTTCTTTGATGGATGAAACACCAAGCGCATACCAGAGCTAAGCACTTATATACAATAACCAAGTCAGTTTATTTCACAACAGCTTGAAAGCAGCATTTGGTTACATCTCAGCCCTGCAAACAGAAAACCATTTCTTACAATGCAGAAAGTGTGATTTCTCCCTGAAAGTAGTTGTGACACCAGTCAGCATTTCCAGACCAGCCATTTATAGCAGACATCCTACTGACAGGTTATTTGTAACACTGGCTCTTTGGACTGTGATCATAAAGGAAAATAGAGATTTTTATCATAAAAAATATGCATGGGCTCAACACCAATTCACCACAGCTGAGCTTAAAGGCTCACTCTTCAGACCTTTATAACAATTCCTGGAGACAAATGGAAAGTCATTTAAGTATCAGCTGACACATCCCAGGGGACGCCTTCCCCTACCTGGCCGTGCAGCCCGGCAGCTCAGTCAAGCCTCTGCGGCCCAGGCACTAAGATGCTAACAGTCCACTTCATGCTCCAAGAGTTCAGCAGAAAAACATAATAAACACCTTTTACCAAAGAAGGGACTTCACCCAAGAGCACTGCTGTTTTCAGCCATGTGAAGCTGCAGTCACAGGCTCAGGAAAGTAATTTCTCACTGTTTTAAAATTCACTAGAGAAAAAAAATCTGAGAAGTTTAGGTTTGGAGAGTTCCTAGTTTAATGCTTAACACAATGTTTTATTCCTCTTGTCATTTACGTCTTTGTCATACATAGAGCAGATACTGTATCACTGAAGTCTAAAGTTTCATTAATAGCTTCACTCACAGCAGATCTGAGGCCCTGGATAATTCTTTAATGGGATTTAAATTAAATTTCTAGAATTAGGACATATTTTTGTTTGAAAACAGTGATTAACTAACTTTGGTTTCATAAGCTTTGAAAAAGGTATATAGAACTGTTTGCAGTGAATACATATTTACATTAATGTCAATAGGGATCAGAGGGCTGAGATAATTATTTCTCTTAAATCCACCAAGAACAAAACACATTGCCTTAGAAACCTGGGGGCGTGGGGGTCCATCTGTCACCTTTGAGTAAAGGCCAAGACACCTTTATTTACCTGTAACTTAAAAGATATCAGCATAGGATTCTCACCCTTGAGTTTCAACAAATTGAGCTACACTTGACAAAATACCTCCAACATTTCTTCTCTTTGAAGTAGCAGTAACAGGCTGTCCACCACTGCATCCAGCCCACAGCTGCACTGGGCAATATTTTGCAGCATGTCAGCTCCCAACCAGGATAGCAGAACAGTTGCTGACATTAAATTGGAAATGCAACCATTTTATTCCCCACCTATGCCCATTCTCCTCATTTCTCTGCCCTCTCCAAAAAGACCCAAGCCTCTATGAAACCCACCCCCCAACCAACCAAAACCAAAAAACAGAAGCAAACAAACTGATATAATCTCTTTCTTAATTTAGAGGCATCACTACCATGGCATTTTCATTCCTGGGGTATAAGTAGTGGGAGAGGCGTCTCTGACCCTGACATTAGGGAATTCACACACTAAAGAGGTACCAGACAAAACAGGAAGAAGCCAATGCTGAGTTTTCAGCTAATGCTGGAATAAGATAACCCCCAAATGACACCAGGCATCTGGATGTTGTCTGCAGCATGCATCGACAAATTGTTTTCAGAATTAGACAAAAATCAAATAAGAAAAAAAAATTTGAAATAAAAGCTCTAGAGACAATTAGAATAGAGGCAATAGATTTTTCATTACTGAAAGAATAAAGTCAGTTCATCCCTACAGACCAATTCCAAATCATGTTTTGCAACCATCTGTTGAAAAGGCCATCTGGCTGCACTGTGGGCCCCGAACCATCTCACATCTTTGGGGTGCAAACTGGATCCTGAAACTTGTTTTTCTTCACACTGAAGATCTTTTCATAGGCTAGCTTCAAGGGTTAATTTCAGAAAGTTTCTCAAAGTAGGAAGGCAAGCAGTCACCTATACAAGGGACTTTTAACATTTCTCCATGAATGTAATAGTTTGGGGCAATTTTTGAGAGTGGATCAGACGCTAGTTAGCACACTGAACTCAGCCCAAGGAAATAACAACCGCAAATCATGGTGACTGATGTCATTTGACAGCAAAGCTTCCTTTGATGCAGAGGAAAGCATTCTTCCTGAGGGAATAAGGGGAAAAGGACAAACACAAAGTGGAAAAACCCTACACCAACCACCAAAACGACATGCCAGAGTACCGGGAGACTCCGCCTGCAGGCGGCAGGTGGAAAGCCCCCATTTCAGCACTTGAAATGCCAATTCAAAATTCCCAAGTAAAGCCTACAGAAATACCCAGAACCCCCGAGACACAGCAATGAGCCCCTGAGCGGGAAACGGCGAGAGCAAGAGCTAGGCCTAGAAATGGGGCGAGCTCGTCATTTCCAAAGGCTCCCAGAAAGAGACTGCACTGGAGTAAGAGTTCAGTTCAAATAACAACATCGGATCAAACCCACTCGAGTCATGATTTTTAGAATAAATAAATGAAGCCAAACAGCCGTTATGAACTGGTAGCGATCTCTAACCAGCACCACACACGCATTCTCAGGCTTGGTGAAAGGCAAGAGGTGGCTCCTGATGCCCACAGAGGCATTCACCGCCCAGGAGCTGCTCACGCCTGCGCTTTCTCCTGCTTCGGCCGATCTGAACCCAGAGCAATAGAAGACCTACTGCTCCATTTCAGTGTCAAAAACATCAAGCTGAAAAATTAAGAATTCAGTAGATGGTACTTCAAAAGCACTTTTTAAAGACAGTATTTAAAAAAAATAAAATCCATGAAGTTCTTTTGTGAACAACGCGAGAACAGAAGAACAAAGGAGTATTTTAATCAACATCTCCACACGCTGAACATTCTCTAAAATGCCAAAATTTTACAACGAGAATCACATCCCTGGCTGGAGTAACCGCACCAGAAGAGTGGTCAAAGCTCAGTCATCCTACGCGTAGGAGAAACCTCCACAAAAGTGAGCAAGACTGTCAATATTCAATATTGTCTAAACCAGACACTCCTTGTCCCAAAATGACATATTCAAACGTATATTTAAGTGAGAATAAAATGTGTGGTAAAGCTAAAATAATGAAACTATAGTCTTGAGTGAAGATCTTTTCAGGAGATTATTTGCTTTTCTTTCTGACACATTTTAAACTGACACACCAGGAAACTGAGCACTGAAGTAAAGTCCGTCCATCCCCACCAAAAGAGAAAAAAAAAAAAATTAGTTCTCTGAAGTCAGATTATTTTCTGCTTTCAAACAAACAGGGTTTTTACAACAAATCCTTCTAAGTTTGAACAGCTTTCACAAAGCTTTAAATTTCTCTGAGTGGGCTTCTGAACTGTCATTGCTGGTTATTATTAGTAGGCACAGAAATTCCCATTTTAATTAGAAACTTTATTTTGAAATACATTACACAGTTTACATGTGAAGTGCTTTCACTGTAAGATATTTCATAACATTGTGCTGAGCAAAATGGCTGACCAATTTCCTTGAAGCTCTTCCAGTTATGTTTTGTTTTTATTAAAACTATCTTACAGAACTAAGATGCAACTTAGGCATTTGTATTCATAAGCTAATTACTATGTTTACCTTAGGGAAAAGATATCTACTTAACCATTCCAATTAACTATGTGTTTCAATAATGACGTTAAGCATTTGGCATAAGACTGAAAGAAACCCGAGTCCTAATTAAACCTGTATTCACCAAAGATTTAAAAAAAAAAAAAATCTTCATGATCAAACTACTTTTTTTAATAAGGCACAGTCAGACAAGTATTTATAAAGACTGGCTACCAATTCAGTTTTACCTGCACAGCCTTCCTGCTGGTCCATCAAACATAATCTGAAAGTTGTTTTCCCTGTCTGCTGCTGAGACTTTTCAAGAACAAGGCAGAGCAGTAAGGCAACTAAAAGAACAAACATGCAAAGGACTTTGGCATTTGGGATGGATTCTGAACATCTGCAAAGTAGTTCATTTTGTAAATGGAGCATTCACCTGTTATTATTAAAATGGTGGCCAACCGTGATAAGGAAAACAGAAGTGGTGCAAGCAGTGCCTGTTTGCAAAAGGGTATTTTAATAGGAATAAACAAGATGTCTGGTATGCTTTCAGGTGAAGACTTTGCATGCAGCAATTCCCATAACTTTCAGAGATAACCTAAATTGAATTCTGAAATTCCCCTCTGCCACTCAGAAAAGCTGAATGTACCAGGAGGTTGCTTGACAGCAGGTGAAATACCAGGGAATGAAATCTCCATTTAGATAATGAGCCAGTACTGCCATCCTACTTTGCATTTCTTATTAGAATGAAAGGAAGCCTTCAGGAATGGTAACTCAAATAATTACACCATTATTTTGGCTGGAAGAAAGTTCAAGAACTCTTAAGATGTGATGATGTTTAAAGAACATGAAACAATTCTACCCACAGTCAAAGAATAAAAAATAAGAGAAGCCTTACTTTCCCCTCCCCATTAAATCTTTGAGGAATAACTGCTTGAGCTTAGCACTGTATGGCTTCTGCTGCCTCTGAATGCTTGACAGATACTCTAAGAATTATAATTTTCAAGCTACTGTTTGTTTTCAGTTTTAAGTCATTTCAAATAAAAATACTGCATCTATTTCACTTTAATAATCAAACTGAGCATAAAAACCATTAAAAGTGTATTTCTGATACAAATTTGTATCACACACTAAAATACTATTTTATAGCTAATTGTAAAACAAAAAGAATTAGAATATATAAAAGTTTTTTAAAAATTCTTTTGCACAGCTGAACTCATAGTGCAGGTTTAAGATTTAAAAAATCTGCAAATGAAGTAGTCATAACAAATGTTGAATATAAAATACATTCTAAAATATTTTACAGAATGGCTGAATTACCAAGCATAAGAACTGAGGATAAAGGATGTTAATGACAAGCAGCCACATACAGAACACAAAGCAATAAGTTTAAATCAGACTATTTTGGTTTGTGTAGCCCTTTATTAGCAACTAAAATAGAAGATATCTGTTGTACATCACGGGTAGTAACTGACTATACTGGAGTTTTATTATATTCTAATACAGGATCATTTATAAATGCGTTGTTTTCCTTTTTTTTTTTCTTTTATTAAAAAGCTTCCACCCCTTTTTCCGTTTACAACTTGCAAAACTATTCTGAAAGCTGAGTACATGTGCACAGGTCTGCAAAGAGTGCAAATTTAGGATATGGTAAATGCTTTACATGTTGTATTTGTAGGGACTGTCTACCACCATGCCTTCATAGCCATCATCATTTAAAAAAAAAAAAAAAATAAAAAAAAAAAAAAATCACAAAATGTTTCGATACCAGCCTTCCTTCCATTGTCCTAAACAAGAAAGCATTTTTAAATGAGTTGAAACTAAGGAAGGACTACACCTACTAGAAAAGAAGAGAGTTCTATTAGTTTGAGGTTTCAGTATACCCAAAGACCAGGGACTGTATCTTTGTAAGGGCTAGGCTGGGACCCCGTATACAGAGCGTGTGCAGGTGCCATCCCTGAGCATTCAGCAGTTCAGTGGACCATAAGTGCTCCAGCTGCATAACTCACTGAGCTGTCTTGCCAGTTTCGACACTGGCTTGACTGAGCATAATTCAAAAATGAAAAGCTCATATTCATTCCATTCTTCTGGAGCTCGTTGATAGCCTGAAGAGAGAAAAAACAGGTGTTTAAAAAAAAAAAGTATCTGTGAAATTATGACATTTTCTAGATCTCAGTCCTCTCTCCTCCCTCCAGGGGTCCTTGCACATCTCTCATAGTAATATAAGCACCTCCGAGTAATTTGTAGACCTAACCCATTTCTGTGCCATTTCATTTACTGACACTCCCGCTGCTGCACTACGTACATCCATGCCGTTCTATCAAGCAATACTAAACAAACTTTCAAAATAGATCCTTTAGAAACAATGCTTTCAGTTCTACAGGGAATTTATACAGAAACACAGATGTAACAGAACAGAACCCAACTTTCTAGATCGCATTTCTGCCATTAAGGAAAAAGAATGTATGAAGATGATTTATTAAAGTGTGACAATTGGCAAAAGCGAATAACAGAATTTAGCTCAGATTCACTGCAAAACTAATCATCATCTGAGGTTAAGAGTTGGATATTTTTGCAGAGTTGTCATAGTACTGAATTTTGATATCTGCATCCCCAATATTGATATTGCTCATACAAACTTTTATATACTCCACTTTAAAAGGTTCCTCTATATGTTATCCATATAGACTACGTTTCCAGGGAATTAGGTTTTCCCTTTTAAAAAGGTTAACATGCTTCCTGTTTCAGATTTGAATTACAGTAAAAACACAGTAAGATTCACTCAAGCAATATGACAAATCTGCAGCACTCCAGCAGTGCTGTAAAGCAGCTGTGACCCAATTTAGACAACTAAGTTAAACCAGTTTATGTCTGCACTGCATCACCAAAGCAGAATACGGTAACTAGAAAGTACCAGTTAATCTGAATTCTACTTGCCATTAATTTATGAGTTAATGGTGCACTGCACTAATACTTACAGGTGCAATCTCTCATCATATTTGCAAAACTCAAAAACGCTGCCAGACATCACAAGGCACTCACAATAGCTAGCTAATAGCAATACAGAAAAAATATATACGTTTGTAAGTACTGATTCAAAAGAGTAAATATGTACTTCTTCAGGGAAATAGATTTATATGTTTGTTTATTTAGGACCAAGAGAAAGTGAATTATTGTACTTCATTGAAATTCAAAAGGAACGTGGTACCTCATCTCCCTTAGGGAACTGAAGACCCTCAGCCCTTGTAAGAGCTTACATTTGTCTATATGCAAGACATGGAAATTGGAGACCAAATTGAGAACACTTGGAAAAATAAATTAAGACTTGTCATTTTACAACTAAGGAATACTCCAGCAATATTGTGTTTAAAACAAATGTAAGCATTTTGCCCAAAGTTACATTTTTCAACAAATCAAAAGTTACTTACGTTTAATAATACGCCAATAGGATGTCTTCCGCATATTGTATTATGGTATTTCTTCAAGTAATTGCTAAAAGATACAGGATCTAGCTGCTCTATAATGCTCATACCCTGAAAAAAAAAATTGATAGCAATGATTACTTCACACATTCATAAGCAGGTGTTTATACACCACCTATTTATGACAACACAGAATACTTCAAGAGGAAAAAACCTCCACTTTATATCAAGGGTTTCAAGGGAATCTCAGCATTTGAACTCTAGCTTGTAGTCATCTTGTTGCCATCCCTTGCCAAACTAAAAGTGCAGGAGCTCTTCCAAAGCTGTCAATGATCCACAGATCTGTGAAGCTATCTTTGCAGATACCAGTGAAGCTCATATTAAAAAAGCTCCTCCCGCAGACTAGCTGATCCCCACCTCCAAGGATGCCCTACTTCCATAGGATTTTGTACAACAATAACGAGATAAATTTACTAAAAGGGCAAAGCAGGAAGAAGTTTTGCCTCCATCTCCTCTACCTGATAACAGGGCTCAGGGCTGAGCACTTGCCTGGGACTTCTGGATGTCCAAAAACCCTAGACAAATCATCAATATACACACATGCAATTCAAGCACGTAGCAAGTGTAATATATCCTAGACACATCAAGCTTGCAAGGCAGTTGTTCTGGGCACAGGCTGGCCATCTGCTCAGAGCATAAAAAACAGATCCAGAACATCTCTAAAGCACTAGAAAGTTGGTGCACAGCAGAAACATAAAAGCCAGGAGATGACGCTTCCACTTTATAAGAGGCGGTCACATATATACATCCTTTTCTCCATCCACAGTAAGACCCATGATCCCATGGAGTCATACTATGAAAACCAGCACATGTGTAGAAAACAAAACCTTCCACATAAACATTTGCATTCTTAAAAGCAAAAAGAATCCTACAACTCCAGATACAGCCTACTCTTACCCCATTCCACAGAGTAGATCAAATACAGTGAAAGTAGTTTAAAGCAAGTCTAAATCAATTATTGTCCAGGTTTTCTCATGGCTTTGCAATTTTGCCTGTATCAGACTCCATTCTCTTGTGTTTTTCCTTCTTCTGAAAATGATTAATTCCCTTCACCAGGTAAATGAGCTCCAGACACTCCCTAATTCAGTAAGAGACATAGCTGTGCTTCTTACATGTAGCTGATGAAACTGGAAAGTTTTCCTTAGAGACTGAAAAAAATCCATACACTTTGCATGGGAACAACAGGAGATTGATATTAGAAAGGGATAGAATTTCTGCTAAGGTTTCTGCAGCTGTCCCAGCCCCTTCCCCTGCTTTTGGAAAAGTATGGGTGATAAAAGGAGAAACCACGGTGCAGGAAGCAGTCAGTCTGTCTAAAGACTCCACCTCAAGAGTGAAACCTCTTGAATACTCTGCAAGGGCGTTGGCTGATCTGGCAGATACACTTAATTATTCAGACTGGATCACAGTTTAGGATGGAGGAGCTTGAGATTCCCAGGAGAGTCAGGGAGGATTAGGAAACAGCAACCATAACCACCACCTTTATGTACTTTTAATTAAAAACAGACATAAAATGAATTCATAAAGAGATAAATTTTATGGAAAAATAAAACCAAACTATGCTGACCAATTGCTGGCAAGAGCTCAGTTCTTCCAGGGTCATGGAGGGGGTGTTTGGACCCCTGGCTGGTAATTACAGCTGTTACTCACTCCAGATCTACAGAACCTAAATGAGTGCCAAAAAAATAAAGGTAGCTATTCTCTAACTAGCAGTCATTACATAGATAACCATTGCATTTCTAAAGTTTAAACAGCATATCTTTGAACCGTTCATTTACTTGTAAATTGTACATGTCAATACACAGCTAAAGAAAGCAGAACCAAACTTAACTATATACTCAAGTGAAACTAAACACGCATTATTCAGATACTGAACAGCTCAAGAGAATATATTTTATCCATTTGTAAATCCTTTCATGACTTTTTAAAAAATGAAAATGGCTGCTCCATTGAGAGACTCATTTTATAGCTGTAAGTCACTGGAACATACTGGGCAAAGGCATCTGAGCATTTGTCTCAAATGAATGGACATAGATTTATCAGAATGCCTAGTAAGCTTATTTCAATGCACAGTTCAGCACTGCAAAACATTTAGAGCTATGCAGTTCATCCCAGAAAATGCTAACAGAGCTCCATACATCACAGATTGGAGAAAATCCATAGGAAATGGCTATTAACACATATCCTATAAGCACTCAGCTGTACCGAACTTTTCAAACTTTTGGATTTAAAATCCATTGTGGCAGAGGAGCAAAGACGACCAAGCTTGTTCCTCAGTCTAAAATGGTGTTGAGGAACAAAGGAAACATTTTTGTCAGGTTGTATTTTATTTTTCTAAAAAGCAGAAGTATGAAGCTAATCATTTTCAGTATTCAGAATAACTCAGCTGGGCACTGTTTAAAACAGAGTTAAAATACCTGACAAAACCCACATGATAAAATGCAAACCATCACGTGGTTCTGCAGTTTATCACATGGTTATTATGGCACCACATAGAAATTGCATATCTCAGTTAACCAGACAACTGTAAATGGCATCTACAATATCCTAGCACAGTGCACGTAATATGATTAAAAGCAGTTACATTCTTAAATACCATCCCCTATAGGATCAAGTATCTACAAGCTTACAAAAACAAGACAAAACACCCACCGAAAAAAACAAAACAACCAAAAAACCACCCCAACCCACAGGCTTATTTTATACTATACTCCAATACTGCTTTGGCTAGTTAAGTTTAAGTTTGCAATCAGTTACTTCAGCTGCTTCTTCAGACTAAAAAAAATATAAACCGGTAGCACGCTTATGGAAGTAGAAACAAACTTGGTCTTAGCACTAGCCATTCCAACTCTCTTTGCATGTGTGAGTCACTCAGACTAGAAGGTAAACAACCAACAGGAAAATTACTGGCTGGGCACAGCAGAGAGAGCAGGGTGCTGGCCATCCAGGCAGAGAGTCATGGTCTTGCATTATGCCCAAGCTAAGAAGCCTTCCCAGGCTGGAGCACTGTGGAAGGTTCTGACACACCGTAGTGGCACTTGCAGAAGCCACCAGAATTCAGCAGTTCATCAGAGTCACCCGAGAAGCCACTCGTGCTGAGCACAGCTCCTGCACAACCGCTGGCTGTTCCTGCACGGCTCTCCTCACCTGCATTATCCTCTCCCTTCAGCATTCAGGGTAACAGAAGCCTCCTATTGACTCAAGTGAGGCATAAGGTTTCACAAATAGATATAAAATGAGCAACCTGGCAATGAAGACTGAAGCAAGCAGTCTGCATTTTCTGGCTAGCTGTAATCAAAAAATAATTACTCTTCAACATCTTACAGAATACTCCCCGCTTTTATTTAAAAAGATGGTAGGTATCAGGTTATGATATACAAACAAATTATTGCACATCAGCTGCTCAATGTAACTCTTCATTTGAGGATTCTTCCCTCAGGTATCCCTATTAACCATGGGGCTGTTTACTCCTTTCACCATCAATTCACAAGGTACACTGTGGTACCCCCAGGGTAACAGCGGTCACATTAACAGTTACCATGGAGAAACCGATGTCTGCCCAGCAATATTTACTACTCTGTATTTTTTTTATGCTGGAGTCTAAGGGCTCTAACTTAAAATCACAGCAAATAAGATTTCTCACAGCAGTTACCAGGTTAGTAAATCTTCAATGCCCAAAGCGTTTAGCGTTGTTTATGCACTAGCCAGGAAAATCATCGTGCATCTGTACTTAAGGTCCAGTCTAAATAAAAAAAAAAAGAGACCATTGTCCTCCCACAAAGGCATTTCTAAGGAAAAAGAAATTTCACCTTAACCCAGAATATCTTCCTGCTTACAAAGCGCTCACCCAACTGCTTTCCTAGTTAGGTCCAATAAAATTATTGGGCCAGTAATAGTAGAGGTTAAAACCTCTGACGGTTTTAGTACAGTTTTGTCTCTATCTTAGTATTATTTTCTCTGTGGAGAGGCCTAGTGGTTACAACAATATGAGTTTCTTTAGCATGCCAAATGACATTAAAAAATTCAATACTTATCTAAGGAAACAAGAAGTAGCTGAGTGGGGCATACAAAATTGAATAAACTCCTTCCAAAAGCTGGAGAAATGTGACAGGGAGATCTTTGTGGCATTGTGGATAGCGTCCCAAGTGTACCAACAATACTGCTAAAAAGAAATTTCTGAAATTCACCAAAAGTAAAACCTACTCTGTACAAAGTTTGAGTACGGAGTCATGTGTTCAGACATGGCGTTATATAAACAGGCAAAAAATAACCACAGTATACTGCTACGCAGCATGTTTAGTTTTCCAGTTAAACTTACGACTGAAAAAGTATTTTCATAGTTATTAAACAGTAGATATCATTTTCAATGTTACAAAAAATGTCATCTCATTTTGGCTGAATAACTACCAAAAGAAAGAGTTGGTGCAGCAACATATTCACTAGAAGTAATTAAATGCCAAAGTCCAGTCTTTCTACAAGCTTTCACCACAGAAGTTAACAAGGGGAAACTAATGTTTGCTAATGCACCTTAATCTGTTCTCCTGCAAAAAACACTCAGAGCTGCAAATTCTGGGACTCTCTAGAAAAACACTTGTCTTTATAGAGAAACTTCTCAACTGACAACAAGAATTATTAAAAATGGGATAAACAGAATGAAGGCAAATTATTTACTGTTTCCATTCCAGTGATGAATAGTGGAAAAACAGAGAGATTAATATGGATACACAAAGCAAAAAACTCCAGAGATCTCTCCAGCAGATAGGATTTATTCCTTTAAGACAAGGAATAAAATTAACATGCCCCGAATAATGACAGTTTTCTCTTCTAACACATTTTACAGAAGTTACATAAATGATCCAAATAGTTTTAAAACAGATTTTAAGGTTACGTATTTCCAGAAGAATTACTTCTATTCCGTGCCTTAAGTATAGTCTTGAATGCTAACACAATTTTTTCATTTAAAAATAAATCTTTGGCTCCTGTGACTGCAAAGAAAATGCAACAGAATTGGCATCGTGATGTTTATGTATTTAGCATTCCTTTCAGCCATTTGCCAAACCCAGAATGAAGTATGGTCTACTGCTTTTCCCCACCACCTACTACAGAATAAGGGGCAAGGGGAAGACTACTCCCAAGGAAATGGCCCTACAGTCTCTCCTCCTCAAAATGGATGTTGCTGAAACCATTAGCATAATCATAATGCTGTTTCAATATGCAGGTATGATAGCTATCAAGCCTGAACTAACTACCACAATACTCGATTCATAACTCTTACTGTTTCTCTAAAACATGAGAGGGTATGTGGACAGGAATTATATTACACTAGGGCATTTTAGGTAGGTGAACATGCATTTATTCTCATAAATTATGCTTACTAGATTATACCCGCAATATATTGTGTGCAGTCAGTAAAATGGAGGATACTAGCTAAAAACAACAGCTAACTTCTTATTGTGGTAAACAAAGGAAAAGTATACATTCAATAAAATAGCTAATCTATAATATTTTGTTAGAGAAATTTCTAAAGTGTTCAAAGAAATGTAATGTACAGGAGAAATTTGTTAGTTATTTCCACCAAATCTGAAAACTTACCATTTTATCTAGGTGCTCAATGGATCTATAAATTTCTCCTTGGGATTCATCATAGTAACTGTAACGGAACCTCTGACCTTGAAACAAAAATCATGTATAAAATAAAAAAGGGAAAAATCGTAGCTAAAACACTCCCTAATACTTACTAAATAATTGAAATTATAGTATTTGTAAAGTAGTAATCTTCAGTTATTTTATACTTTTTAGCTCCACTGAGAAAATTCTAGGGCAATCATGAAAGTAGCAGCCCAGAAGCAAAGTAAAAAATACATGACTGGCAGCTATATTCCTAAAGAAAAACCTACTATGTAGAACTGACACTGCAGTATCACTTACTAATTGCCTGTCATTGCCTTGGAATCCAATCTATAAATTAAAAAGTAAAGCAACATTTCATTTTGCTATCCCTCTTGACAAAGTCAACCCTGGAGTCAGCTACTTCTGCTTTCACAACAATACCCACAGTAAATGACGGTTAAAAGAAAAAGTTCATGATAATTCAATGAACAGTTCTAGATGATTCATTAGCCACAACAGATTCTTATATACCTCCACCTATTCCACAATTCAAAGACGAGTAAAATATGCACTTAATTACGTAAGTTGACCAAAGATGACAATAAAAAAATGGGAAGAAGGTCTGTTGTGTAACATAAAACATATCTTTCTGAAGCAGTCCCTTTTCCAGCTATTATCACACTTAAAAGAAAAATAAAGTGTTAAAGCAGGACAGAAATCAAGGCTTCTGGAGTCTTTATAGCTCTGCCACCAAGATGAACTGGGATAGCTCTGGTGAATTGGCATAAATACTCCATCTGCTATCTTACCCAGCAGTAAAATCTACAAAACTTAATTCCGTCAGAGGGATGTTGCCATGTCCAGTGAATTTTTAGCTAATCAGTTTTGCAAGTTGCTTTGAGGTGCTTAAAAGAAGAGTAAAAAGAGCAAGAAACTTCAGACACTTATTTCATTGCAACAGTAAAGAGATGCATATGAACCCATACGCCTTCACCATTTATTTCCTCCACTACACTGAAAACACATTAATATTTTTCATCTATTGTTTCAGATTAAAAAAAGAAAAATCCTTTTTTAGCTTTACAGAGGCATTTAAGTTTGAAAGATACATTTGCCAGAAGTTAAAATGTTCAAGGTTTAATAAAATACTTTATTTGAAAATCACTACAAAATATTCATCATACTGTTATAATGAAGAGATGTGCAACTTACCCCAATGGCAAAAGTCAGAAGAAACCACAAAGAGGTTACTAGGATCAGCTAGGTATTTACTGAAGAGTTTTCCAAATTCCTGCTCTTTTGACTCACTCAGTGCTCCGACCAACACAGGAATAATAGTAAACTCATCCTTATGGCTTATAAGCAAAAGAAAAGAGGTTGTAATTCAAGTAACAGCTGAAGTTTTTTCAGGGCTTGTTAACTGAAATTGCAGTATGTTTTAAAAGGGCACTACAGTGTTGAAGATACAGTTAATTTGGTAAGCTCATACTATGAAGTTGGTTTAGAACCTAAAACTACTTCAATTTCAGGAAACAAATCCCCCCCACCAAACAGCATTTACCTTTGCTGCAAAGTGAAAACACCAGGTGAACAAAAAGACAAGACATAATGAAACCAGCACCAAAGTAAGAATGAAATTCTCCTTGTAGAGATGCTGTACAAATGTTGGGTAATTTTCCAACGTACATGAAAATGCTGAAGATAGCACCCAGATGTACACTGATATTCCAGGGAAAATTAAAAATACTATGAAAGACAAGTTAAATAAAAGATGGGGGGGGACCCCAAACCCCACCACAAATTGACAAATATTATCACCTTTAAAGAAAAAGTACTCAAAGTACTCATCTGAAAGAACAGGTGTAAACAGAACCTCTATTTCAAAATTAGTATTAAGGCTCCAAACAAACTTTAAATCCCACAGAAAACACCTATTAGTATTTGCACTTCATTCAGAGATGCCTTGCAAAGAGCTATTGAGAAAGATTCATGAAAGCATGTCTAATATTAACTCTATTAAACCAATATAAACAAACTTGTTTATAAGGGGTGTTCCAATTTCAACATTCAGGTGTTTGCTCCACTCACAGTTTTATTCCAGCAACTAATCCTAGTCTCTGACCGTCTCCTCCCTCAAATTTTTATTGGGGGGTGGGGAAGTGTGAGTATTAGACACCATATACAGTATTATATACCATAAAGGGTATTATTACTTCCTACTGTACTTCACATGTCGTTCAAATATTTAATGCACATAATACTCATAATTCCTGTAGAAGAATTAATTAGCCTTATTACCTTTCCATGGCTTTAGCAGTGTAAGGCAAATGCATTTCAATACTGTGTTCATCTTCATCTGTCTGTAGGGACATACGCTCAAACATTCCAGTCTTCCACAATTCTCCATAAACTGAAATGAATTAAAGATTAATTTTTACTACCTTTTTTTTTTTAAACACTGTAAAGCAAGCTACAGTGCATCTTTAGCAGAACAACCCCACTATGCCAAATTACTTGCCTCCAAGGGCTGTCATCATAAACCACTTGTTTTTAAATAAATTCAGGATTAAGATTTTGTTCAAGTCATTAAGATACAAACATTAATTGACTCAGTTTGCAAAATAAGTGTGTTAAATCAGTGACACCTTGTTAGTATATTAAGAAAGAATATCAGTTATGATACAAAACATAAGTAACACAAATAAAACACATTTGAAAATATGCATGCATTTGCCCAGTCACTGAATTCTTATTTTCACAAACTATACCATCATATGTTTAAAACAAACAAACAAAAAAAACAAACAAAAAAACCTGCTGATCAGCTGAGCCATTGCTGGATGTGTTACTATTTAATACAATTTATTATTAACTGAATCATGAAATCTAGAGACAGCGAAAACTGATTACGTAATCCACATTTGTAAGTTATCTTTTCTGCTCTCAAATGCGCTTGGTGGTATGCAGACTCATTATGAAAACTCTCCACTTGATGAAAAATTTGATGTAGGGCTGTGCCTCCTTCTCTACTCCATAAAGGAGTTCTACAGAAACCGAAACATTTGTTACTGAAGGAAACTTCTGCAGGCACTATGTGGAAAGCCTGAACTAGCTTGCTTAATCACAGTTATGATGAAATAGCAATACATCTGCACTAACTGAAAAAGATATTGTATTATTTACCTCGAAACACATGAAAGTCAAAATATCAAATTTATCTTCATTGCACCTTTAAGTTTAGTCTGAAAAACTGGTATTTCATGGATTAACAGTTTTAAAGTTCTGTAGGCACTCTGCCAGTTGAAAAAAGAGTCACATGCAATAATGCACCCAAATAAAAGCAGCATTTTGTTCCTCTATTATTCGTCTATCAGAAATAAACTCAAACCAACTAAAGCACTATTTTTTTTGCAGACAGAGTACTTCACAGAATAATGGAGCATGTGTGTAGTGGGCTATTATTCAAATGTAACACTTTAATTTTGAGATCCCTCTTAAAGATCACTTGTCGAGAGGCACACACTCATAATGGAAAAGATGAGCAAAGATTGAGAATTCTTTACTTGCAAGGGCAAGAGAAATGATAAGGTTATAATATAGCAATGCCTGCAACTACCCTTCTTTCAGAAGTTAGCTTTCATTGCAGTAAAAACAGATTTATACTTGTATGCCACTTAAAAGCAATGAAGTGCCCAACAACAAGAGAGTCCTTGGCACTGCAGTACCACAGTTAATACTCAAGCCTCAGCAATCTTCAAGATGTAAGCTTTATCATGCACTTACTCTTTTGGTCAATTCGGAGATCATACAGAGGTGTTCTATAAATGTCCACACTGGAAAGTGCACATCGGGAAAGGGGCACGTGATGGGAAGGCCCAAGAATGAAAATTTTTCGGCTACAACAATTAACACAAAAGCCCACAATTTAGACAACTGCAATTTGTAGTACAGAGACTTGGTTTAGAGTAACATGTTTAATAAAAATGTACAAAGTGATACGTTCTGGTGGTTACCAATAGTTTTACTTTGCTGTGTGTAAGATCACAGATCAATCCATAGCCTAGCCTTGCTTGGTAACTCAGAAATGATCATGAGATCAGTTCAATAATGCTTCCCGTAGCCTTAAATGTCTTAAGCAGGTTATACATCAGAGGACAATCATCAGCTAGAAACCTGTCTGACTGGACTCATTTGGAGGCTGAATGATGTGCTATAGTACCTTAGAACAGATCTTTGGATTCTCTCTTTGGACCAACACAACCTTCAGTTACACACCACTTTCAACAACTACACGTATCCGCCCTCAAATGAGGATTATGGATTTAACATCTATTCAGAGCTTTTCACTTATTTACTTGATTACCCTTACTTCAGATTTCACCAAATTCAAATTAAAGTCATTCTCGAATGCTGTTTTTATCCAGCTGTTGCATCAACAACAGAGACTTGGACCTGCACATTTGTAGCTTTAGCTGATACTGCAAGCTTTCACATGTCATCATGATGTTATTTCATCAAGTCCTCAGTTCCTGGCTGTTGATTAGATGTTAAGGGTCTCCTGCCACAGGACTTAAAGAAAAGAAAAAAAAAAAAACAACCTATAGGAAATTCAGCTTTTCAAATTCAGGATCACATCATCTTGTTTCTGGCACTGAACTAAAGGGGTGGGAGACACGTAAAGATTTTTTTTTCCCCTTACACATAAGTGCTATACTAAAACATTTTACAAAGCTCATAAAAACAAAATATCCAAATGTGCAATACTTCGGCTGAAAGATGAACTCTAAACATCCCATGTGGTAAAATAGCAAATGATCCAAAAAAGTTCAATCAACTCCATGCCACTGAACCTGGGGAATGCAACTTGTTCTAGAAATTTTAGAGAAACTAGTTATCTGTCACACCGTAAGTAATCTTTACTTTGTTCACAATAGTTTGGAACCTATTGTCTTTGGAGAGCATTCCAACGTGTTATCTCATTAGCAACTGATAGACATAGCCAGTTTTTATATTAACATTGCAAAATACATACTTTGAGTGAATACTGGAGATGTTTTACATTTTTGTCATTTAAAAAATCGTTGTGGTCAGCACAACACAAAAGAATTATATTCCTTTAACCTAGAATAACTGGTTTCATATTTTCAGAGGCAGACACAGACTACAGTAGTGTGCTGAGTTTTTTAGTTTTTCTTTTTTTAAACTGTTGTGCTGTTAGAAACAAGTCCATTTAAAATGATTACAACAAGTAACTTTCACTAACTTCAAATATTATATACACACACTGGTCACTTTCTCCACAGCAGAAGAGAATCCTGGTAGCATTCAGCTCATAATCCTGCACTGAAAAACCAATGCAGAATCATGATCAAATATTTTAATACACTTAACAACCAAACAAAACCTCCCAACAAAAACAAAACAAAAAAAGAAACAAAGACACCCTGCGACCAGTAAAAATAAAAAAAAACCAGCTTGGGCTTTTGTAAAAGCAGTGGAACATCAAACAATAAAGTAAATTAAATATTATTACCTGCAAAAAGAACACTTTTAACCCCTCCCTTCTAAAACATTAGTTACCAATAATTCCTCAATAATTTTTGAAAATACTGCTTTACATTTTCAGTTTCAACAATATTAGTTTTTTCTTTTGTAACATCCAAACAATTTGAACATTTGTGATGTTAAAACAGAAAGGATACATAAAAGACTAAAAAGAGTATAGAATTAAAATTTGAGTACTTCAAGATGTAAAAAAGTACAGAGAACATTCAACTTCTCAGAGAACTGCAATGGCATTGTCTTACACTTTGTAAAGTAAAACTTTAATACTTACGTAATATTAGGATCCACTTGTTTGTAAGCATGGGCTGCACAAGATCCACAATAGGTATATCCTGCATGGCTGCAAATCAAGGTGTACAAAATGTTAACATATTAAATATTGTTTAACATCTTAAATATGTTGATATTGCTATTAGATGGTAACATCTTCAATATTATTTGTCCCCAATGAGCTAGAAACAGTGATCCAAAAATCAACTCCTGAGAGAGCTGGAGAGCACTGTTGCAGTACTGACCGTACGAGACACATATCTGTCAAAGAACTATCTGCGACCATTTACTTGAAAGTTAGCAAGCCTCCAGGTCAAAGCACCTTTCATTACTCGTAAAAGATACCAGTAGGCACGCTACATAACTGCATATTATCAGAAGCTCATGATAATGCTGAGAGCGCAGACAGGGGACAAGGGAACAGCAAGCTGCTGGAGAAAGCTCTGGTAACTGCACTCAGTAACTGAATACAATGACGGTAGAGGGGTCTGGCAAAGAGAGACTACACATTACAGCAGATAAACAGAGAATAAAAATGCTCTGCCATTGAAGAATACCTCAGCATTAGAACGAATGGGCACAAGGAAAGGAGCAGAACGCAGCATGGTAGCTGTTACTGCAGAGAATGCAATACATGCTTTATTGTTTCCCATCACTCTGGCCTGGAGCCTTTCTCCACCTGTGTTCCTGTGTGTGCTCCAAAAACATTAATAATTATTCTGACTACTTGTTTCAAGTATCACATCCAAATCGTAAGACCTATTCCCCTCCAGACTGTTAAAAACAGGAGAAGACTCAGTTCACACTGCTAAAAGCATTAATTCCAGAGAACGTTCATTCCCCAGGGTTCCAGGCCAAGCGGCGAAGAACAGCTGACAGTCACCCAGCAGCATGGCCACAGCAGAAGGCCGTGCCCACACTGCACAGCGCTTGGGCAGTATCACCTCTGGAGCTCAGCTGGAGCGCCTGTGACCCTAGCTCAATAGTTATCGTTTATTTTGAGTAAGTATGTGCAACACACAACTAGAGCTTTCCAGATGGTCTTTTTATACAATGATACTGAGAATGAAACGCACTGCAAGTCCTCGGACAAACAGGATGTTTGAAGATACAAGTTCCCCATTGACAGGACTGGAGGATTTTATATTTATTTATACGTATGTATGCTCGCATGCATGTATATTCACCCACAGAGTGATACCTGGAGCAAGTTATCCTCAAAATTACCCTGGGGTTTTACTTCTGTGTCACTTGCTTCACTCATTCTAAAGAGCTCATAAAGGTACTAACATACACACTAAGGGGATAAACAGGAGACTGGGACCTAGTGAACCAGCAAGGTATGTCATTTGACAATGTCGGAAAAGCCTTCTGAAATGCTCCCTCTGCTACAGCCTTCTTCAGTCTTTCACAAAAATATTATGAGCCATATCCCACTTTACAGGTGGGAAAACAAAGGCATGGCTAATGAAACAATTTGGTGAGACCACAGGAAGACCTCCAGCAATTCTGGAAAAAGAACCCAGGTTACCTATTCTGCAGGTGAAAGGCCTCTTTCCTGACATTCTTGCGAGAAAGACTAAGGCAGATGTGGAACAATTTCTTCTGCACATATAATACTATTATGGAATACTTCAAACATTATGTCAATGCTATGTTAGCACAGGAAAAACATTGTATTTAAGGTGCTTTTTCTAGTGTTTCCTTCCAACTCATAATAAATTGGAATGACCAACATACTTTTCTTATTATATGTCTCAACTATTTTCAGGAAATTGCATTCTACCTAAATAGTTTAGATGATCCCCATTTCTGCTGTGGACAAAAAGCCCCAAACAAAACCAAACTAAAATAACAAAAGTAAACCATTTTGGATAGCTGAATAGTGTTTCATTACTTTTTATTTTAAGCTTTGCTAAGTTTTGATTGGGGGGGGCAGAGATGCTGGAGATTTGTTTGGTTTGTGTGTTTTGTTGTTTTGGGGTGTTTGTGTTTTTTTTTTAAATAGGTGTAGCTGTTCTATACTAGAAATGCACTGAAAGAGCTGTCACCTTAGACTACCACTCCACTGATACACCTCTTACCTCTCTTACTGGATCACAAGTGAATATTATGTCTGCTGTCCATCAGCAAAAGGAAACAAATCATATACCAAAAAGTGCACATTTCTTCCATTCTATGCCATATCCAAAATACTTCTTTAGAAACCACACAACATTCCTTTCAGCTAAATACTAGCTTTCACCAGTTTTCAAAAATCACTCAAAATAAAGAAGCATTTAACCAATCAAGTATTATATGTACTAAAAACAGATTTCAAACTTACGGTGCAATAATGGCTCTAGCAGGTCTTTTTGTGGACTGTACTTGAGAAAGCCAACCTTCTAGTTGTGCATTCAGCTGGGGTCCTATGAAGAGACAAGGAAATACTGAAGCCATAAAAGAATCTAAAATACCTAAAGAATTAATAAATAAAGTCCAAAAATCCAACAGATTTAAAATAATCTTAAATATCAAAGCCTATGTTTAAATCTCAAAAAAAAAAAACACAAAACAAAACCAAAACCCAACCAAAACCAAACCAAACATGCCGGTAATGTTGGAGGTTACAGTAGGAAAATTGCAACATCCTAGTCCAGGAAGTTCATTTATTGCACATCCAAACACGCACTTATTGTTTCTTCCTCTGTGGACTGATGCACATACTATTTCATCATTAGAAAGGATGGCTGCTGGTCTCAAAAGAGAGGCTAACAGATGACTGATTCTTCCGGTAACCGTATTTGCAGAATTCAGAAATAAAAATTAAGATGACCTATACCAAGAGAGCCCAATATGGAAAGATGATATAATACAAAGACCTTACAGACTGACATGATAGCCAATGGCTATGGTATTTGTTACTTTATTATTATCAAGCAAGCATAACAGCAGAACACAAAGGACACCGTAACCTGGAAAAACTGTAAATACACAGGAAAAAGCTAAAAGTGAGAAGACACCATGCTTATACTTATGCCTTAACAACTTCTGATCAATCAATATTTACAAGTATATCAACTTCTTGGCAACATTAACTTTGATAATTGGTCATCTAATACTTAACTTTTTTTTTTTAAAAACTAAATTCTGTACCTCAACAAGTGGCAAACATTCTTAATTCAATTAGCTGACATGATAAAAATGCCTTCTAGAAATACAACATTAAAAACAAAACACATTTTGGTTATCTACCATCACAAAGAAAACTTTTTGATGTAAAGCTATTCCTGAAGAAGCAAGTCTGGCAAATACAGTGCAACTTTCTTTATATTAAAGAACACAAACTTTCAAGAAAAACTCATTCAGCTGCTATTTTTACAAGTAACATATCATTAACAAAGAGAAAAATAGATGCACTTTTTTCAGTTGACACTATGCTTTTGACAGAACTGTATGTCAGCAGAGTTTATCTGTAAAGTATGGTGTAGTAAGCCACTTTTCTTCTACCATGCATGTTGTAGATTTTTGTATCTTCCCCATGCAGGTGTAAAACCACCAACTGCTAGAAGAAGTCAAAACCAAATTAAATTCCGGAAACTGTTTCACAGCTATGTTTCAAACAGCCCAAATCTCAAGCTGACAGCTCTCCAAGAAGCTAACAAGAACTACAGAGAACCAGAGCAAAGATGTCAACTTTTGCAGAATCCAATCAGTCACTCACCAGTGATAGCCAAAAAGCTTTCTCTAGAAAACCTGAGGGGGTGGGGTATCAAAGCCACCATTTTTTATACAAAACTTAAATTCATGTGTTTCATTAAGAAAAAGGACAACTTCTTTGGTTGTAAAGAACCCTACCTTCTTACATGAACAAGGTGAACTCATGCAATGCTGCTTCCCTAAGCCTACAATCACCTTGAATGTCTTAGTTGCTGTCTACAGTTCTAACAAGGCAAAAGAGTGACGTTGTTTAGCCACTGTCACTGCTGTACTAGTGACTTTGTGAAATTATGAAATTGTCAAAAAAAAACCCAGACACCAATTTTGCTCTGCTGCTTCTGTTGCTTGGTGAAATTACAAGCAGCAGAGACATGCAACAGAGATAAGGATAATGACATCTTAGAAAATGGATGCTGTTGCGGAGGCTAAGTAAAAATAAATAGATCTCTATTTTCATCCTCTTTCTAAGCTACTAGGAGACAAAAAAAAACAGTACTCTATTACAGTCTTACCACTCTTATTTTTTATATACTTGAGAGTGAAGACACAAATCACTTAAAAAAAACTTGACTCCCTAATTCTCCCAAAGGATGTAGAAGGATAAAGTACCTTCTGAATGAAGCTCTTTAGGAGGACAGTTATTTCCTTTTCAAACACCTATTCCCCAGAGACTTAAACAGAACACAGCTCTGCCCCACCTGACCCCTTCTCTTCAACGATGATGATCCACAGGCAGCACAACAGCAGAAGGGCCAGAACCTCTCAAGCAAAGCGAGACACCCTTGGGACTCTCTTCCCCAGCAAGGCACAGTGCTTGGCCCTCCTCCATCCCTTCTTTAGCAAGGATTTTTGATTAAGAAGGTGGTTAAGGCGATTTGCCTTTGCTTAAGACAAATCAGGTAACTTGCTGAAGAGTTTAAAGACAAAGTTCAGAATGTCTGGTAATTTCCTAAAATTCCATATGATTATTCAAATCTGGCCAAAACTTCTGATCTGACAGTGCAGTAGCAAAGATGCCCAGATTTGCTTAGTCTGCTATTACAAACACTCTGACAAAGTAACAAACATTTTTGTCCTAGAGGCAGTAAAATAACAGATCTGTATGACCCAAGGGATGAAACTTCTGTCAGTGTTTACTTAAGGACCAGGCAACACATCTGGTTTCAGATTTTCTTCCCTTTAATGTAACTACAAGGTGCCTTTGTAAATCATTAACTCTGACCTAATGTAAGTTTCCATTTCAACTGATACTTATTTGGACTATTTTAATAAAACATGTAATCAAATCTCTCTCTCCAAAGGACTAACAGAAAGAGTGGAGAGTACAACATATCCACCTGACCTTTTAGCTAAAGGGGGGGAAAAAAAAAAAAAAAAAAAAAAAATCAAACAGCACCCACATGAACTTACAGGAGTGTAGCCTACCTGCAGCTTCCTATGCTTACAAATACTTTAAGGGGGATATTCTAAAATTGTAGTTTTCTTGTTACCAACTTAGCATCAGCTTTTTGTTGAAATGTTCAGAGTTTTTCTTCCAATTTCTCAAACATGGCAATGCTTAAGGCTAAAGTCAAAATATTTGAATTAAATAAAAATACAAATAAACCCACATTATCACAGTATATATGCTCTGCCATATGGATTTGTATTATAGGAGATGAGTAGCTTCTTCATGAAAAGCTCTGTAAGTAAGTTTTGTTCATATGTAAATTAAGTTACACTGGAAAAATGTCTTTGCAAATAGTTACTGAGATAACTGCAGTAAATATCCATCTCCTAAGCTGACAAGCACAGATGAGGAATAGCGCTGCCGCCTATGTATCCTCCAGCTGCAGTGGTGGGAAGTAGGAGAGGTCCCTGCTCCTTGAGCCACAGGTGGAAAGCTCAGCTTGAGAAAGCTGGCAGGATGAGCGCAACAGAATTTTTAAGGCTAACCAGACAGAAGGACAGAAAGCCTTATGGATGCAACTTCTGGATGCAACAATCGATACACTTTAGCATTAATACTGTAAGATCAGACCTTGTATTGATTAAAGGAAGATTAGGTGGCAAAATATGAGCTTCACTGAAGCACATAACATTCAGATCTGCATTTCAATCCTATGAAGTAAAGTATAAATGTAGGTATGTAACTAAAGAATGCTGACATTATTATCTGTGGATATTTCACATCCTGTTTTGTTTCGGAAAGCGGCAGAAGTTATGCCAAATTAAAAATAATTTCGAGCACAGACCAAGTCTCCACCAGACAAATTTATGGATACAGCTACAGGCAGCATTTATTCAAATATCTTGCCTAAAAGGATAAATTATTTTTACAATCAATGTTATCCCCTCACAAAGCACTACAGTAAGGAATCCTTTCTTCCACGTTAAATGCATGCCAGTGTTACCCAATGAATAATGGCTCAAAAGACATCTGGTAGTCACACACACTTAGGTTCATCACCTCAATTTACAGCTGTCATGGTCCAGGCTTTGTGGGTTAAGCCAAACCAGCACATTCTTTCCACAGCCAAGCTCACCTCGTCACATGAGGCTGAAATGCTTATATGCCAAGTGTCAACACAAATATAATGGGAACTTGTTCCTGTCCCAGCAGCCACCATTACTAGTGCAAAACATACCTTTCCAGATTGGTAGGGAAGACGCAGTGCTTGCTCCAAATCGTCAGTCTCAGTGAATGCTTTTTTTACTGGAAAAGCATAAGCCTCAACCAAAATTCAGGGCAGCACCAGGGAAAACTGCTCAGGTCTCCCTTGGTTGCACGTGTACGGCAC
This sequence comes from Buteo buteo, assembly GCF_964188355.1. Taxonomy (NCBI): domain Eukaryota; kingdom Metazoa; phylum Chordata; class Aves; order Accipitriformes; family Accipitridae; genus Buteo; species Buteo buteo. Next base: position 23,464,229 of record NC_134182.1, read on the forward strand.
TTGCAGTAATGCAAGTAATGCTGGAGCACAACGACAGTAAAGCCAGAGTCCCCAGCTTCCACATTTCTACTTGACAGCTTTTACTTGTCTAAGCATATCTCCTACTGTATAGGAGCCAACATTTTTTTCTGAGCCTTACTCCTTTTATCTTTTAACTACCTTTACCCATTGATGACAAAGTCTACACCTTAAAAATACTTCTAATAAATATTACAGCATATGGACTAAGAAGTAAATAAGTCTTTATTCTTGTAGGGTGTTAGAAAAATCAAGGTAAGTAACAGTGAAACCTTGGGGGCTAGCATACATTTAGTTTAATAACTGGAACTAAGGGAACTCCTCTCTCCACAACTTTGAAGGTAAATCCAAAACATTTAATTCAATTGTCAGGCAAACTCCAATCTGAAATATGACAGAGGACGAACTAGTTTCTCTTCTTAGTTAAAATTGCAGAAAGTATAAGGATTGTTTTAAATAACACAGGCCCCACTTAAAAAAAAAAATCTCTTTCTCACTGCAACAAAAGCCAAATCCTTGAATAAAGAACAAGTTTTATCTACGCAAAGACTAGGATCTGTCAGGAATAGAAGGTGATTTCCAACAACTCATGTTGATGGGCACATTCTCTGCTGCTAGTGTATACTCTCTTCCAATACTGAATACTGATGAAGCGGTAAAATCAGCCTATAAGCAAGGCAGAAATTTACTTATGCAAACTATAGGACTGGGGAAAAAAAAAATTAAGATACAAATAAAGATTACACTGATGCTATATAAGCTCCTATTCTACACGTTGTAAGATGAACATAAAACAGCAGGTAATGCTTGAATGGGAAGATAAAACTGAAGCCACAACAGAAACATTGAAAGCCACTTTGGTGGCAGTTCTCACTTTTATGTCCCAATTTTCCAGTATTCACTAGCATTTTAATTTCCTTTACTGGAAGTTATTGGGAAATAAATAATCAAACTATAATGCCACTCATTAAAAATTATCTCAGCAGTTACATCATTCAGAGGTCCAAACAAATGACCTTCTGTTTTATAGCTCTGAGAGAACATGATTTTGGCTCTAATACATGCTAAATGTAACCTGAATTTGTGAAAGTATTGTGAAGTACTTGCAGGCCCATTTTAATAATACCAGGAGTGCACCAAATGTAAAGCTCTTTTTCAACTCCAACTGTACAGTAAAAGTTGAACCTGCACTCTTTACTTGGAATATCTTGATTCTGACTGTATTTAAGTGATTTGGCTAGAAAGAATAGCCTGGAAATTATATTTTAAATTATTCTGGTATACTTTTGCGATATACAATGTTAAAAAATACAGTTTGCATATTAATACTGTGTTCCATGATTAATCCATAAAAAAGCCAGTGATGACACATCCACTTTCCCCATAAAAAAGATAGAAGACCAAAGGGAGAGAAACATTCCATTTAGTATTTAACATTGCAAAGCAAATACCTTACAAATTTGCAAGACACTATGGTTGTTGTTGTTCACAGATTGCAAGGTAAGAACTTAAGTTAATAGCTGTATTTGCAATGGTTCAGCTAATGTCACAACATACAAGATTTTACGATCAGTACATTAATTATCTTGCTACTGCAGAAAGCTCCTTTCACTGCAACAGAGAACAGGTCAAAACTTTCTCTCATTTCAGTGACCCTCACATGCTTTTTTATATTTTTTCCTGGATCCATTTGTCCATGACCATCTACAAACAACACAGTGGTTCATTACTTGTACATTACATTTATGAATGAGCTGTGATGAGTTATTCCAATTTTGGGGAACATGCCAGGCGTCTTGGCACACCAGAGTTAAGCACTTTCATAAAAAGACTGGTTTATGATATAGTGACCATCTTCCTCAACCCCTCATCTGCATTTATAGTCTAACACCACACGAGACTGCACACATTATTTCCTTCTGGCCACTTCAGCTGCCACTTCAGATCCAGCACACTACAGAGAAGGGTTTCTGCTCTAAGTTAAGATAGGATGCAGCCCCTCAGAGGGTCAGTGAAAGACATCCCAGCAGCAGTGTTTGCCCTCAGAAACCATGGGCAGCAGGCCTGCTGAACAGATTACACATATTCAGCAGCATCACAGCAGAGCAGAAACAGCCGTAACCACTGTACACACTTTCTCTGATGCCGATGAGAAGTTCCAGCTCATCCCAACAAGCACACAAATTCCGGGATTACATCACCATTCATTAAAACGGACACTTTCATGTCACTCTCCAGGGCCCCCAAGCCCTGGAAGGTGCAAGTGAGAAAAACTGTACTATCTCAGAATCACACTGCTATTGCATGTTGAAACTGGCTACCTCAAAGAGCTAATAACAGAGAGTTAGTGGGTTTTGGAATCAGAAGAATCAGTATTTGGTACAAAGGCAGGAAAAAAGCACTAATGCAGGTCTTATTGGGGATACAAAGGAGTAGAAGAGACTGCAAACATGCTAAAATACTGGCCAACTTTGAGAGAAACATCATTTCTAAACAGATCATTCATGGCACACAACTGCCTTTTTCATTTATTTTCTGATCTGCAGAAGTTCTTCGAAGTATTATCCTTTCCAGCTAACCTAGACACCATCATGCAGACCTCAGTCCGAAAGACAAGGTCTGAACATCCCTGGCCGCATGTTAGCCAGTCAGCAGAAAACCAACTCTGAACACAAGAGTACCATGAAGTTTAAACTCTCTTCAAACATTTATGTGAAGACAGACCATTTACTTGGCTCATCATAAAAAATAGCTTTGAAGACAATAAGCACAATGGCCTTTCAAGTTGACACAGCAATTACTCTGCCAACTCACATTTGCATCAATAAGTGTATGGAAATGAAGGTTCTCCTAGTTCAAACAATTTGGCACAGGCTCCCAGAAAGCACACCTCTGACCACTATGGCTTGGTTAAGGGAAACAGAGAAATAAGCCATACCTAATACAATGACAAACTCATTTTGCAGGGCAAGTTTCAGATCATGTAATATTGTTATTCACACACTCTCAATTCGATTTTAGTCCTGTGATTTGGAATAGCCTACTAAAAACCTTTGTGTTTTGTCTGTATCAGCATGCCCCTAACTGAGGAAAAGTTGAGACAAGAAGTCTTATCAAACACTTTAATGAAGAGTGGTACAGTATTCAATTAGCACTTCCAGGAGCCAGGCAAGGCAGCCCAGCTGCCAGTGGATAAGCCATGTTAAGCACCCTAATGTGTGACATCTCACTTGTAATGGCATGCTATACAGGAAAAAAGATGCACATAAGCTAATGTTTATTTTCATTTCAGAAATGTATGGATTGATTCCCCACAGAACTGCTTAGTGCTTACAGAATCGACTCACATGGAGGAGTAAATCAGGAGAGAGCATCCACACGCTGTCCTGCAAATAGTCCATGCTCAGGATATCATGTTATTCCCATTATATTTCAGCTGCTCCTTTGGTATCTAGGAATGCATCTGTCCAGCATTCAAAATCATGGAAAATTATGCCATTTTTGTTTCAAATTGTCCTTAATCTTCCCCTTCCCCATGCTGGTCAAAATCAATTTCTCAAGAGGTCTGGACACTAGGTGGTTGAATTAACCCAGCAGGAGTGAGATTTTCTTCCAAAAATAAATCAGAGTGTAATATTTTTCACCACACAACAGTGATACTTTTTTTTAAAACAATATATATGACAGCAGTGCAACAGGGCAATATTTCTGTTTACATGGTATGCCTTTATCTCATTTTTGCAAGTGTTTTTAGTGGCCACCATGCACCAGGCTGTCAGTCCACAGAAGCAATGGCATGCCACATACCATTTTTAAGTTTCTTACAAGCAGACATATAGATCAAGGTCTGCCAGTAAAAAATAGGTTATTTAGACCAGTGGCCTACTATCAGCAATGGTCATAGAACTATGTCAGTTTGGAAGCTCAGCTGTAAAGCTTCCCATATTCAGTGCTGCTGCTAAGTAGGAGGAGGAACAACTGACCAGACTTCATTGTTAGTTTGCTGCCAGACAAACAGTCCACAGCTCCACATCTAAAGTCCATTAAGATGCTACACAAACTGACATGGAATGAACATGAACTTCCACACACCAAGAATTCTAAAGGAGAAGATACAATGATAATTTTGGTCAAATTTTTCATACTGAACTCAACTGCAGAAACTTCTTACGGAACTTGCTTTTAAAATTTTTCTTTACAACAGCAGATTATGGATGAAGAACACGTGGGAAGTCAAATGCTAACACAACCGCGAAGCCCATCTTCCCCTCCCTGCTGCCCTTCTCAGCTTCATCAAATGAGTAGGAAGCAGTGAGCTTTCTGCCTGGGACCTCACTTTCCCTCCAGTAACAAAGTTGTTTACTTACAGTTAGATGTGACATTCTAACATGTGAACATGCCTGGATGTGCATAATTGCACAGTCTCATCTGCTCTAAAATGTTAATTAGCATCATGCAATTAGATGATGTATTTGCACTAGAATGTAGTGCTTGTTTGTATTTTCCAAGGCTGAACCTAAGCAGTGCATATCCCATAGCTGGAGAAAATAGGGGAGTGAGGGTCTACTTTGAGCTGAAGCAATTGCTGCCCCACAGAAATCAGCAGTCTCTAAAGACAAGAAGTGGTATTCTAAACCCTCTTACATTGACCCTCCACGAAGAGCAGTAATTCCCTCTTACTTGGTTGTGGCTTCACCTCTGATATTGCTTCCACTCCTGCAGCGCAGAGGAGCTGGCTAATCCAGTTCAAGGACATCCTCTGGCCACGAAAGCTGGTTTGCATTCTGGATCCATCCTTTGTCCTCTTCTCCCTCAGTTGGCTTTGGCCCTTATTTCCCAGGGCTGACTTCTATAGCCAGATCTCACAGATAAAATTTTTTTAAGCATAGCAATGGGTGCTCTACTTCTGCAGTCAACCCCACCCGGATCCAGGACGCCATGCATCATCCTGGATGTTTTGTTGATGTTTTACCCTCAGGTACCAGGCACCTAAGGATAAACTGCCACTTAAAAACCTCATCCCCACACAGCCTCTTTAAAATGCTTTCAGACATAATGATTTTGAACACATCCTTCAAAAATCATGTTTCTCATTACCCTTTCAGACAGGATCATCTTGACTATGGAGCAGGATGAGGGTTTCAAGGGCATCCGCTTGCCCTGTTGTAATCAAACTCAGCTCTGGAGAAAGAGAGCAGTTTTCAGGAAACTGGAAGCTTAAATGCTAACCAGTTTATATATAACCCAGCAAATCGCTTCTGGGCCGAGACGGTAAGCACAAAGAGAGTAGGTAGGAGGACTTGACAATGCAATCCCTGGAGAATCGTGGGAATGCACTGAAGAACTACCACAATTCAAACTCTAATCCCTGCCTCAGCTCCATCCTTGAAGCTATACAGGTTGAAACGAAGTGGTAAAATCCAGATTTTCAAGTGGTACAATTGAGGAAACGAGCCTATGTTACAAGTTTGAAATAGCTGCTGACGTGTGAGTTTGGACTAAAATACAGGAAGATTTTAAGTTTCCATGGTGAACACATATCTTCTTGGCCCCCATTTGTCTCCTCTTGAGTTTTGATGGACCCTCCTAAATGGCACACAAATACTAGCTTCCAAGCAACGAATAACAGGTAGTCCCTGTCTTGCTGAACAGGGAGAATTCCAGCTTTCACATAGCCTACGTAAACAGCACAAGATACTCTTCCTCTATAGGAAGAGACATAAATAATGCTCTTTTCTTGTTTAAGGAAAACCCTACAAAAGAAAACAAAACACACTTCCCAAAACTCCTGCCCATACAACATTAACAACCACTTACCCCCACTACACACGCTGTGACTGTTACAATTTAACTTGTCAGCAGTACAGTCTCCATAACTCGTTACATGATTCAGTTCGGGTTTTTTCAGGCAGTGTAAGTGTCTGGGCAAGCATCCCACACCTCCTCAACAAGCAATACCCAGGGGGCTGCCCAAAAGCAACAGGAGCAACATGCTTTTGGATGTCAGACAAGTAGTACTGGCCAAACTAGTCACACAGAATTACCAGGGTGTAGTCTAACAAAATTAGGCACTGAATTTTTATAGAAAAGAAAACAGCCAAACACAGCATCTATGCTTCTTAAATTGATTTGGGGGGGGGGGGGAATAATCGTATTTGCAAGTATCCAGCAGTAACTTGGTATGAAGTCCAACGTCAAGCAAACTACAAAATTTATGTGTAAGGTCATCTAGCCATTCCACTTTGCAAATCATTTTTCTACTTTATTCATAAATGAAAATATAAATAGCACAAGCAAGCTGAGAAGCGTTACCACAAAGCTTCAGTGTTTTGATGTCTTTGCATGTGTTTAAATCTATACCTTTTACATAATTTTGTTTGCTTTCTGTAAACAGAGTACCACCTACCTTTCTAGACCACTGGAAAAAACTGTAATTGCAAGCTATTGACAATGGATGAGGATTTGAGACCAGTTTTGTAATGGACACAACAGTTATGTTTGGAATATTACACTCGGAAGGAAAACAATCATTCTCTATTGTTGTCTCGAAACGGCCTACCCACCATTTGAAACCCAGCTACTTATCTCACAAGCTGCCTCTTCCTGTGTTACCCTCCTCCCTGCATTTCTTTCCTTCCCTTTCAATTTTTGCCTCATACCTCGTTCATTAATCTGTGGAGGAGAGGGGAAACTGCACCTATTATGGCCAAGAGAAGTGTATGACTTTTCACATCTAGTTCTTCTTAAATGTCAGTTTAGGAACCTGAGTGCATCTTTTTATTTTTGTTTTTAAATTGTATCCCTCCCCTCCCTCTGAACTATTCTCTACCACGGCCTCTTGTTCATCTAAGCTTGTTCACCTGCAGTTTTGTAATGATCTTTACTCCTGAGGCCAGTAAAAGACCATCCCTTACACATCTCCTTATTAACAGCTCTGAAAATACAAACGTGCATCCTATCCACAACAGCAGAGTTCTGCCCCAAAACCCAACAAAACTTATTTCCAAACATACGTGCTACCAAGCCATTATGACAGGCTTCTGTCTTTTTCTGGGAGGGCGAGGGGAGCGGTGGTCCTCCCTCCACTGCGCCATGTCTGTCTTCTATTCTTTTTCTGCAAATGCTACATTTTTAAATGGATGGAGCCCATTCTGTACCACTGCTTTATAACTTTTCACTACTACTAGAGAAAGCGCTCTGGAAGAAAAGACAGAAGCTCATCTTGGACTACAAGAAGTGAAATGAACCTCCTTATTTCCCCCCCACCCCATCACCTGCCTTCTTAACCCTGCAGAACCCCCCCAGACATCCCGTGTTCTCTCAGGAAAAACAAAACAAACAAAAACCCCAAAACCCAAAACCCACAAGAGCGCTCCAAAATACCGAAATCCGTTCGTGGGCCCTCATGCCGACTAAGTGCAATATTCGGTAGGAGGCACGACGCGCGGGCTGGCTCTACCACCCCTGCCTCGAGGCACGGAGGGGCAGCGATGCGCGGCTCTAAACCAGGGGCGGGCACGCACCGAACGCCCGGGGGGGGCGACCGAGCCCTGGCCACGATCAAGCACCGGTTTTCCCGGCGACGGGTGCCGCTGCGCCGGTGCAGGCTCCCGGGCCGGGCCGGGCCGGAGGCGGCGGGCCGGTCTGCTCAGCTGACCGAGGCGCACGCGACGGCCACCGGATGCACGGCGGCACCCCCTCCCCGGTTCCGCCCGCCCCACCGGCTGCCCGGGCCGCTCTCCGCCGGCAAGCCGGGCCCGGCAGACAGCCCACGGCAGACAGCCCACAGCCCCCGCCCCGCTCACCGGGCCCGGGAGGGCCGCGGCCCCCGGTCCCCCCTCGCCCGCCATGTGCACGGCCGCGCCGGCGGGGGCGTGGCCGGCGGCCCCTCCCCGCGGCCGGTACCGGCCCCGGCCCCGGCCGCGGTGCCGGCGGCGGAAAGTGCTGATTCAGCCCCCGCCCCCCGCCCCCGGCGGCGCTGCGGGCCGCGGCGCCGGTACCTGAGGCTGTGTACCAGCTGCCGGCGTGGCTGGCCTCCCGGCAGAGCACCCGGTTGGACATCTTGGTGCCGGAGCCGCCTATGGTGTTCGGGGGAGGCGGTGGGGGACGGGCCCGGCCGCGGCGGCGGCGGCGGCGCTGCTCCCCCTCCTCCCCCGGCACGGCCCGGGCCCCGCGGGCGGAGGCGGCGCTGCCGGCGGCGCCTCCGGGCGGGCGGGCGGGCGGCGAGCGGGAGGGGGGCGCGCGGAGGCGGCGGGCGGGGCGGCGCGGGCCGGGGGCGCGGTGTCGAGCTCGGCCGCAGGCGGTCGCCCCGCGGGGGGGGGCGCGGAGGGGGGACGCGGGGACAAAGCCCGAGGCCGAGGCCACCGCCGCCGCCGCCAACTCCGCGCTGGCAGGTGGGGGGGGGGGGGGGAGGGCGAAGAGAAGGAGGCCGCGGCAGCGACTGGGTTTGGCCCGGCGCGGCTCCCGTGGACTAGGGGCCGCACAGGCGCCGCTCCCCCATTGGGCACGAAAGCAAAAGCCTCGCCGCCATTGGCCGCCCTCCCTCGCCGTTCCCGCCCACCGCTTTGACAAGCCCGGAATGGAGCGGCGCCGCCTCGTGGGGGAGGGGGCAGGAAGGCGGGGTTGGGAGGGAGAGTTCCCCTCGGATTCGCCGGGCGCGTTGCCGTGGCGATCGCTTCTGGCCCCGCTGATTGGCCGGGCTGTGTCTCCGTGGTGGCAGGGAAGATTACGAGCGCAGGTCAGATGAGGGGAGGCCGGTGCGGGGCGGGGGGAGGGGGCGAGCGGGGCCGAGGGGGGGGGAGCTCCGCCCCGCCCCGTAGCGCCCCCCCCCCCCGCCCGCCCCGGGTCGCGGAGGGCGGTGGTGGTTGCGCTCCCGTGGCGCCGCCCCCTTTGGGGGCGCGCGGCCGCCGGGCCCTCTCCGCGCCCCCGGCCTCGCCGCCTCGGCGGGGCAGGGAGCGGGTAAGGGGAGCGGAAGCGCGGCCGGCTGCCGGAGCCCCCCCCTTTCTGGCGCGGCGTGGCGTGGCGGGCCGGGGGAGGAGGTGAGGGTGGGCGGCCTTCTCGGGGGCGAAGCGGCCCTTTCTGGTGCCTGGGGTTGCCCCCTTGACGTGAGGAGAACATGGTGCCGCCTCCGCTCTCCCCGTGCCCGGCACGGTCTGCGGGAGCAGTTCGGCTTGCGAGGGCTCGAGGGGCAGAGCATCGTTTCCCTAAGGCAGCGGTTTCGGGTTGAGAGAACGGAGTTTGCTGGGCTGGAGCTGCTCCTTTCTGAGCTAGCACAGTTCCTTTCCTACGGCTCCCTGCCCGTACCGTTAGGTCTTCGGTACCGTGGCACGCGGCGGGAGTACATCTGTGTAGAAGTCTCCACTTCTTCTCACCTTAATCCTTCCCCACCCCTTTAATTTAATGGACTGCCGCCTTGGAGACATCAAGCGTAGCTCAAAATAGCTAATAAGGCAGAACTGGAAAGGGGAGTGTGGCCAGTACAAAAGGGGGGAGGGGAAAAAGCAATTTTAGCCACTGACGTATGACATGCAACCAGGAGAGAGGGAAGCCACAACAGGAGAGATGAGGGGCTGCAGCCATTAAGGCTGACTGATGCTGTTGTGAGGTGGAGAACATATGGGCAAGGTCAGGAACCGCTCTCCTCCCCCTTATGTCATTTTATTCTTCGAAAACTCCTCCAGCCAGTTATAAATGCATGCAAAATACAGAGCTTTTGTTGGTTTTTTTAACAGTAAAACAAAGGAAACGGGGGGGGACAAAGGTATTGTTTGCAGTATGTCTTGAAGATCAAAAAGGCTCGTGTTGCAGAGATATGGCTGATGTCATTTTTATCAGTGAGGATCCTCTGCACCCATGACACTGGCCTCCCAATACAGCTGAGGGGCAATAAGGACTGGAGTCTCCAATTAATAATATTTGTAATAGGTTGTCATGAGAAAATGGGGCCCAACTATCCCAGCAAATGTCTGGTGTTTTATGTAGCCTTCACTGCTCTATCTATCCTTATAGTATTCCATTGTTATTTTAAAAGTAGTGTGTTGAAAAAGGTTGATGGGGTTTATAACTGCTGCCTAGACTGGAAGAATTATCCTGCCTGACTGCTTTAACATAAAACTGTATTGGCAGTTGTGATTACCCATTTATAATTCTCAAATCTTTTACATAAACTTCAGTACTGGGAATAGTTCCTGAACTGACTACTAATCACTCAATAAAGTTAACTAAATGCAGCAGAGGATAAATTCTACTCCATGGGGAAAAATAAATGTTGTGATTATATACTTATAAGAAAGGTCATGCCAGCATATAGTTCAAGTTTCTGATGCACCATTGTCCCAGAATCCACCAAGAACAGTTAGAGGAGGCTGCTAGGAGGACCATCTTAGGTGAACTGGAAGTTAAAATAATTTTTAATTATCTGGTATTCCTTTCTACCATTTAGAGGAAGAGCTTTCATCTCCTCTAAGTGCTTCCCCTCCAATGAAAATATAAGAACTTCCAAGTGGTAATCTAGATGGCTTAATGAGTAGAAACATTTTATAAGTATTTTCTTCTGGGTTTACCACCTTTCTTTATGTAGTGTTTTTTTCTTCTTCACCTTCCCTTTTTAAATTTCTTAAATATATTTATTTTATTGTTGTTGCTGCATACCTCTTGGGCTGGATCTCTTTTCTCCTTATGCTTCATTTTTAAGTTTCTTTCTCCCTTGCTTTCCTTATTAACCTTTCTTTCCTCGTGGGTAGTTTTTTCTCACCTGGATTAGGTGTAGATTTGGATTAAGTTTTTACTTTATGTAATGTGAACAAAGCATCCATGTAGATGCAGAGGAACAACTGCAGCTCAGTGTTAGCAGTCATAGAAAGCACAGGCTTTTTTGCTAATCCTTAGATTGTGACACATGCCACAAACACCATGGCGGCCTGTTTTCCAGTGAATCTCTGTCCTTCTCCGTTATCAACTAGCACTCAATCCAGAGCCCAGTGAAACTGGAGGACATCCTCCTCAGTTTCTGCCTGTTCCTGCCAAAGCTTGTCATCCATAGTACTACAGGGGGAATTTCTGCTGTTTCCACTGGCAAGGGTGACTAGGATTTTTTCTCTGTTCCACATCACAGGTGGACATAATACCACTGAGCAGCGTTTAGTGATTTACGGTTCCTCTTTTTAAACTTCTATCACCTCCTGATTGTGTGGATTGTCCAGCTCATAGTTCACAAATGAGTTTCACCATGTCTAGTGCATACAGGTGACTCATGGGGGGTTACAAAAACGACTCAGCCTTGGATTGCCTTGAGGCCCCGTCTCTCTGCAGAGACAACTGGACTCACAGGGAACTGTGTAGACAACTTAGCCCTGGGCTGTCTGATAAACCCTAAACTAAACAGGGCGGTGGCTGTGCCATTCGAAGAACCAAAACCTGAACTGAGCCTTGAAATCCCTTAACAAATAGTATGCCCTGAGTCTCAATCCAACCACTATTCAGTTTCCTGAGGAAGTAAGGTAAAAAAAAACCCAAAACTGGAGGGTTTCAGCTTCAGTTTCAAATGACAACCTTGTGTATTCAAACAATCACAGACCAGCAAAGGAAAGATAAGGGAAAACTCCACTCAGATATACATAATCCATTTAGGCATATATCATAATCCACTCAGACATAGTCATACACACCATTCCACAAGTCAGGGGATAAAAACTCTTAAGATTCAGGTTGGAACTGAGGGAGTCACTTCTCCAACTATACAGTTGGCTTGTGAAGGAACACACCCCCCCACACCCCCCCACCCCCCCGATCTGGACACAGGTCAAGGTAGCTTCCCTGGGATTGAGAGCCCTTACCTGGAGGGGTAAGTGAATATTGTTTATGCTTTAAGTTTGTAAACACGTGTGCTTGTGGTTGTCTGTGAATCGCTTGTGGTTGTAATAGTGTACTACTCTTCCCTTAAAAATTGCAGTAGTGCATTCCTCCTTTGTATCTGTAAAACCTGCAATAGTGGCATGTTAAATCTGTAAGTGAAGTTCAAATAAATCGTTTGCTTGAACCTTGCAGTTAAGTCTTTTTCCGTCACACTGATCATGGATTGTTTCTTTGTTTAAAGGCTGGTGTGCTCCCTCAGTACCACATAAGGTAGGCAGAAACAGAAAAGCAGGCAGCTCTTCAGTTAAATAGATGGCGGTGCTGGGCTTCCTGGTGCTCAGGGCATAGAGGTATGGAAAGGTTCTAGCCACAGGCTGAGAAACTCAGCTGAGCTTTCAGCTGAAGGCTGTGAAGCATGGGTTAGGTTGGGAGATCCTCCTGCTTTGTCTGTAATTCTTCCAAGCACTGTTTGTGCAGGGAGAAGTAACAGGAGCACTTAACTGTTCAGAGCTATTATTTCAGTCATTTTTCTCTGATGTGCAGGGGAGAGTTGACACAACGCATGGCCAATCCCCCCAGTCAGCATACCCTTGAAGCACAGACCACTGCCACACATATATGTCTGTTGACAATTTGTTCCTTACCTGGAAGAAAAGCATGAAGGCAGATTGTGGCAAGAGTGACTTGCCAGTTAGTGTGCCCTTAGCATGCAGTGTTTTCCCGGAGTAACATCCTGTGCCCAGCATGGGTGGCACATGTCTTCAGCTGGCCCAGCTTTCAAGGTCTGTTGCTTTCCTGGTTTTTGCTCTTGTTGTCCTCTTGCATGTGGTTTATTTTGCCTTTCCTATCATGCTTTTCACATTGTCCACTTCCTGTCTCCTCCCTTCTCAGGAAGCTGTTCACTGTTACTCTAGGCTTTTTCTGTTTATGAACTGTCATTCTGCATCTGAGAACCTGCTGTTCCTAGCAGTCTTTCCTTCTACTGTTAAAAGCAGGTCCCCCCAAACTGCATAGTCCTTACAAGGGAAATATCTCCAGTTCCTATATAACGTAATAGCATCTAAGATAAAATCAGTGGGTAATTATCCATCTTGTAAATACGTCAGTGTACACCAGAGAGAAAAGAAGGCCATGTGCTCTCCAGGAGATAATTCTCAACCACCCAGCAGCCTTTTATCAGTTTAGGCTCCTCTCAGAAAACTGGTTTATTATGCACAATTGCAAAGCAAACTTGAGAAGAGAGATAAAAGCACATTGGGAAGAAGAACATGACATATTCCTAGTCAGTGTTGCACTAGTACTGCTGTAAACTACCCCATAATTATTCACATAGCAATTACATTTTGAGTCCTCACTTAAAACTGTATTTGGATAGGGAACATTAGCAGAAGCAGTGCTGATACTGTTTTCATCATGCCTCTTTCTGTAGCAGCTGGCATTCTGTACTTCTGTGATCTAGGCTATGTAGTCACTCTTAAAATGAATTCTGACTATGAAATAGAATAGGGAACACAAGCTAAGGCTTGGCTAAGAATAATTTGTTACATAATTAGTACAATGATAAGAATAAATCAAAACCTGTATTCCATCAAGCACAGTAGGCATAGGGATTCTTCTCATGTATTTCCTTTCCAACCTACTGGTTTCAACTGCTTGTATCTTTCAGAGTTTTTCAGATTTTTCATTTGTTTGAAAGCAGGTCTTTTATTTCTAGAAAGTCTGATGGGGAGAGAGAAGTTCTTTTGATCAGACTGCATTTACAATAGTGACAGCACCTCAGAAAATAAAATGGATAGCTCAAAGACCTGTACTGATTTTGGAGAAAGTCCTTGATAAATCGGAGATGCAAAAAAAAGATTTGGCAAGTCAAACTTTATTTTTAGGTGGTAACAGGCTTCAGAATATGAAGATTTAGAACCCTTTGATCAGAATTGCTTTTAGTGGGAAATCCTTTCTTCTGTCACTGTCCCCTTCAAGGTAAAAAGAGAATATTCTCGGTGGAAGCATTTAAAAAGGCAGACTTCAAAATACTGTGTATGAGTCACATATAATTCTTTCACAGTTACTGAATAGTAACTTCTGGATATTGGATCTAAAATAGTCATCTTGGAAGGTGTGCTGTGGTATTAACCAGGCATTCCGTTTTATTTTCTGCTGAATTTTACTGCCCTTCAGAGCATATAGTGACTCAGCTAGGGTAGTGTGGAGAAAACTGAAAAATAGTTGTTCAAGAATCAAGAGACAATGGCTTTCAGCTACTTAGCAGGGGCCTGTCTAAGGTTGCCATTTTCAATTATTTCTTCAAGCTTTTATTCTACATCTACTAATAACTTGTAGCCCCTTACATCTGTTCTCCATTTTATTGATGAGTTCCTCATTTTTATAAATGTAAAATCACTTGGGTTTTAATTTGTACTTCAAAATAAAATACGTTTACCTTGAAGCCCTCAGAACTGGTGTTTCCTGTGGAAAAATAGTACTTCTTTCTTTCTGGATTAAACGGGGATAGCAAGTGTCTGTCAAAGCCTCTTCACAGAATTTTCATTGTTTTGTAGTGGGGAGAGTTTAAAACAAGTAAATGCTTTGAAAATTTGGACTTTATCATTACTTCCCTAACTTTGAGAAATGGATTATTCAGATATGATCTGATTATTCAGATGATAGTAACTTGCTATCTTCTTCCCATTACAGAGTATTCTTGATGCAGCAGATCCCAATTGGTGAAGCCAATTTAACAAGTAAAGGAATATGGTTGCACTTTTCTTATTGACTTGTCATGCCTTTGCAAGAATCACTAAAATTTATTTCTTAGAGCTGGCGAGTTCACTGCTGCTAGTAACATTTCAACTTACTTTCTTGGAGGGAGCTGCCCAGAAAAACAGCTGTAGTAAATCTTCTAACATCATCACCTTGTGAACATGACTTTTTCATTCTCTTGGACTAGCTTACATGGGAAGACAACAGCAAGTGACACTGTATACCAAAGGGTGGCACCAACAGCTGAGTCGGTGGCATGCTGCTGGCAGGGACAGCTCGCCTTAGGACTGGTACTCATACTTTAAGGTTGTAGGTTGATGCAAGAGCTGTCAGAAACCCAGCATGTTTACAAGCTTTTGTGTAGCTGCTTCGAGGGTGTTACTGTAAGCTGAGAAATCTGATGGTATTCTGAATTCAGGCATGGTGATACATTATAGGACAATTGCTCTGTCTAAGGAAGATTAAGAGTTGAGCTGCTTCTTTTTGTATGGTCTCACACAAATTCTCGACATCATAGAAACTGGGGATCAGCATAGATTTTTTTGTTCTCCACACCCCCCACGTGTAACAATTCTTACAATCTTGTGATGTTGTCACCTATGGATGAAACCTCGGAATGCCGCTTTAGCAATAAAAATAGCAATACTAAGTCTTCATGGTGTCTCCTTGTCTTCACTTAAATGTTATTATTCATTCCAGAAAGTCAAAACACTGTTGTTAAAATCCTTTCAGTGTCTTTTTTAAGTGTCAGTGTTTGATGGAGACTGTGTTCACCACAATGCAATAGAATTAGTAATCTCATTCCACAATTTCTTTGCATTTTCTAAAATGGAGCTTTTTAGGCTTGGTTTTGGGTTTGCAGGTTTCTTTCCAATTTTTTTGTTCCCCAATCTTGCTGCTCTTGGACTACACTAATTCAATGTTTCCCTCTTAGCATATTGAGAAATAATGTAAAATACTGAGAGCCTTCCTACTAGGAGTAACAGCCAGATCTCATTCCAGCCCCTGCAATTTAGCAGAGAAATGAAAATTGAAGTTTTCTCCTCTGAAGGATCTATCTTCTGGCCACTCTTACACCCATGTATCTAAGCTATTAAAGAAGAAAAGCTGTTAAAACAAGTTAAAACAAACAAACAAACAAATCTTAAGATTACCATAGGAAAGTAATCTAGATGTCAGAGAACGACGTGAAAATCTCATTTGTGCAGTGGGCCACCTAATATACTGCAAATACGGTGGATGTCTTTAACTCATTGCAGGAGCAAGTCAAATGAGAGTCCTAAGTCTCTTTTTTTTGTGAATTTATGCACAATTACTGAAAAGTTAGGCAGCCTTTAATGTCACACAGGAAAAACCCCAACCCTTTAATGTCACACAGGAAAAACCCCAACCCTTGCAGCAAAGAATTTAATTTACAAGGTTTTACCTGCTTGCTATGTTAAAGCAATTAGCTAAGAAATACAGAATGGAGATGGGAATGGTAAAATGGCAATATCGAAGTTTATTTGAATAAAAACTTAGGATTTTGATTAATTGAGCAACTGTTGGAAGCCAAGTTTACCATTTCTGTGACTGTCAAACAAATTATGGTCATTCTCCTGGTCTATTAAAAACTGGGCTATGCTTAATCTAGATTCCAGTATCCAGTGCTAGTGAGCAACATTGATAATGCTCCTTGTTACAAGTTTCAGAAAACAAAAATAGGAATTCTGAGGGGTGTGTCTAGTCCTTGTACCCATTGCCAATTACCTAGCAATCCAGTTCTCCAGCTACCGTATTCCTATTTTCAGAGCTTTGCTAGTATTTTTTCACAACATATTGCTTACTGTCTTAATTCTAGCTTTTTCTTCCAATCTCCAGTCTTCTGTTGTGGCTTCTTATATTGTACCCCTGAGGTCTGTGGCCTCTACCCCTACTGAGATTACAGGAAAAGTAAACAAGGGGTCAGAAAAAGATGTTAAGAATGGCAGGGCGGGTGCGGGGAAGAGGTGTTAGTAAACCCAAAGGAAAAAAAATCAGAATACTTGCTATTTTACTGTGTAGATTAGGACTGTCTTGGACATTAGGAAAAGGTTCTTCAGTGAGAGGGTGGTCAGTCACCGGAACAGGCTCCCCAGGGAAGTGGTCATGGCACCAAGCCTGTCAAGAGTTCAAGGAGCATCTGGATGATGCTCTTAGTCATATGGTTCAGTTTTATGTAGTCCTGTGAGGAGCAGGGAGTTGGACTTGATGATCCTTATGGGTCCCTGCCAACTCAAGATACTCTATGTTTGACACTGAAAGAATGCTCCAGCTAGGGGTAGCAATACAGAGAATTGAATTACAGGACCTTTACAAGTCTCTTCAAGCTTTATTGTGTGTTTCAGTTAAATCCAGCACACCAGTCACAGGAGATCAATGACAAATGCTTAAGAGCACACCTCATTAATGTAAATATCTGAAATGTTGGACACTGTCTGCAGGTGATCTTTTCAGCTGCTGAATCTAATTGTTTAACTAAACCCATTTCCTGATGTTCTGAAGCAACTTTTCTGCTCTCTACTTCACAGAATAGAATCACAGAATGGTTTGGGTTGGAAGGGACCTTAAAGATCATCTAGTTACAACCCACCTTGGCATGAGCAGGGACACCTTCCACTAGACCAGGTTGCTCAAAACCCCATCCAACTTGGCCTTGAACACTTCCAGGGATGGCGCATCCACCTCTCTGGGCAACCTGTACCAGTGCCTCACCACCCTCACAGTGAAGAATCTCTTCCTAATATCTAATCTAAATCTACCCTCTTTCAGTTTAAAACCATTATCCTTGTCCTATCACTAGACTCCCTGTTAAAGAGTCCCTTCCCATCTTTCCTGTAGGCCCCCTTTAAGTACTGGAAGGCCACTATAAGATCTCACCAGAGCCTTTTCTTCTCCAGGCTGAACAACCCCAACCCTCACAGCCTGTCCTCATAGGGGAGGTGCTCCAGCCCCCTGATCATCTGTGGCCCTCCTCTGGACTCGCTCCAACAAGTCCATGTCTTTGTTATGTTGGGGGCCCCACAGATGAACAGAGTACTCCACGTGGGATCTAAGGAGAGTGGAGTACAGGGGGAGAATTATCTCCCTCGACCTGCTGGCCATGCTTTTGATGCAGCCCAGGATGTGACTGGCTTTCTGGGCTGCAAGTGCACATTGCTGGCTCATATTCAGTTTTTCATCCACTAATATGCCTGAGTCCTTCTCCTCAGGGCTGCTCTCAATCCACTAATTGCCCAGCCTGTATCTGTGCTTGGGATCGCCCCAACCCGCATGCAGGACCTTGCACTTGGCCTTCTTGAACTTCATGAGATTCGCATGGGCCCACCTCTCAAGCCTGTCAAAGTCCCTCTGGATGGCATTCCTTCCCTCCAGCACACTGACCACACCACACAGCTCGGTGTTGTCAGCAACTTGCTGAGGGTGCACTCAATCCCACTGTCCATGTTGCCAACAAAGATGTTAAACAGCACCAGTCCCAATACCCACCACCCATGAGGAATGCCACTCATCACTTGTACTTATTACTTCCTCACAATAAATTCTAACTGCTCTTAATTTGTTTGCTTTCTGTCTAGGCATGTTGCATGTGGAAGGTGCTATATGAAGTCAAATTAAGTTATATACATTATCACCCATGTGATTCCCATAATAAGTTGTTCCCCTTTGTTTCATGCTTTCAGGTGATGTAGCCACATGGAAGTACTCAGGCTTTCATCCAGCAGTGCAGTTTCAGTACTTTATTTTGAAAGTCTCTTAATAGCTAGTTTAAAACAAGTGAACAAATTAAATGTAAAGTGTTCTTTATTAAATAACTCAAACAGTAAAGCAAACTGTGCGATTAAGAAAGACAACATCATGGTTCCAAAGGATTTTTACAGCAGAAAACAAATTGCGGCAAATGAGCATTTCAGTCTAGCAGCCAAATTGTCATCATTTTTATGGAGTTAATTTCGGTCCTCAAATTGTGACTTGTTTTTTAAAAGATATGCTGCTAGAAATTCAATGGGATTTGGTGGTCTGTAAAGAAAAAAAGTAAATCAAAAGCAATTATTTTTTTTAATATTAAATTAGGTAGCTGAAGAACTAATCACCTTCCCTTAAAAGCAACATAACTCCTCAGAAACACTTCTAAGCATTGATTTAGGGATGACCAACTACCTAGAGTTACTCTGTAAGTTTCCAGCTTATGTCTGATAAGAAAGTTTTTAATAAGGAGTCTTAGTCACCCTTGGTTCAATGTTACTAAATTGCTAGAACAGTTACATACCTAGAACTAGGCTATAATCTGTAAACGTAAGTACTGTATGTACATCATTGGAAGTTACATGCATTTGCCTATCTCTTTAACTCATGCTATATAAAGTAAAAATCTGTCAGTGCTTTCTTGCTTCATTTTCATCAAATGGTTATTGAGTAGCTTTGTGCTTAGAGCCGTTTTCATTGTTTCTGGCAACTTATATAAACACAACAAAATGTCAACAAAAACTTCAAGTCTGAGAAGTGCTGTAACTTGCAAGTAGTCAATAATAAACACTTTTGATCACTGGCCTTAGTCTGTAAGTTTTTTTTAAAAAGCTCCTCCAGCTACAGCACATGAATCCTGCTAATCTGGATTCTGTCCACAGAATACATGACAAACTTACTTATTCCACACTGGGTCAGACCAAAGGTCTGGAATTGAGCAAATATGCCTATAAAGAGCATTAAAAAAATGGAAGAAGTGTGCAGAGATACTTCTCTGTACCATCCTGTTGGCTTCCAAGCATGTACAAGTTTTCTGAGCTAGCACCTTTAATAGTCATGGGTGGATTCCTCTACAACTTTGACCAGTTGCCCCCTGAGCCCAAATAAAATGTTAATGTCCTCAACCTGAGGCATAAAATTACATAGCTTAATTATGTGACCTGTGAAGGATCATTTCCTTTTGTTCATTATGAATTTACTACCTGCGTCACTTAATTAGATTACTGTATCACAAGAGATAATAAACAACGCATCCCAATTCATCATCTGATGATGATTTAACAGATTCCTAATATATTCTCTCACAGAGGTCTCTTTCCTAGGTATCACCTATTCAGTCACTTCATAAACAGATAGCAGTACATTCTTCTGACCACCTTGTCACTCTTCTTAATTTTTCATATTCTACCAGAAAATGGGAATTGGAATTACACACAATATTAAAAATACAAGAATATTATAAATTTAAATAGTGACATTATGCTTGTTTTTACCCCTTCAATTTCTAAGTCCTACCATTCAGAGTTTATTTTTGATTGAGCAATGCAATGACATACACATTTAACAGTTTAAAGATTTTTTTTTTCACGGGGGTAATTGTCAACTCAGAATCTATTGTTTTGTCACTTGCATTAGGGTATTTATTACCCTCCTAGGTGCATCATTTTCTGTTTATTGGTATTCAATCTTTCACTTTTTGTCATAGTTTCAATTTTTCATAGCAGTCTTCCATAGTTTCACATCCAGTTTATGAAGTTCCTGTACAATTACTTATAACTGATCAACTTAAAAAAAAAACCCAAACAGAAAATAAAACACAAAAAACCCCAATCTTATTCTGTTAAACTCAGTATCATTAATAGATTTTGTCAGGCACTTCTTCAAATTGTTATAAATGATCCTTTCCAGGATTCTAGTGTTGAGCTCATTTCACCAGGAAAATTCACCATTTGCTTCTACTCTCTCTCATATCTTCCAGTCAGTTCCTTGTCCATATAAAGGCTTTTCCTTTAATCCCACAGCAGCTAACTCTCTCTAAAAGCTTTTAGTGAATGACTGTGCCAGAAACCTTTTGGAAATTTAAAGACTGTATCATTTGGATTCCTGTTTACGTGTGCTCACTGACTCCTTCAGTGAGCTCCAAGAGACTTGGAAGACCTGACAAAAGTTGTGTTAAGTCCTCCTAAATATGTCATTTATCCATATGCTCACTATCCTGGATGGTAATTTCTACTGAATTCCAGGCATAGTCATCAGATGTGCTGGACTGTTCCCTGAACATCTCTATATTTCTTAGAAAAAGAAATTAGCATCCATTAGTTACTTTCCAGTTCAATTTTAAGCAGAAGATTATACAGCAGAGCCTGTAGTTCAGCTTTTTCACCTCTGAGGTTTTAATATGCTCAACTGAATAGCCAATTTGACCTTGGAAGTTTGATACTGTTAGTTTTTTTTCCTATATATTCCCCAACCTCTGCTATCGATGTTCCAGTTTCACTCCTGTGATGAGTCCCCACAAAGAACAGCTCCTCTCATAGTGAACAAAGGTGGTTTTTTTTAAAAAAAAAAAAAAAAAAGTTTGTGTGTAACACAAGTATCCAGACTGTAAGTGTGGGGTATCCACCTCAGGCTGTGTTTTACATTCAGTCTGCGGTAGAACTCCCACAGGTGTCAACTGAAGATCTGCACACTGCTCAGGTGTACACACAGGGTGTACCTTCCTCGATGCACTTTTGCCTAATTAGCTGTCTGTACAATGCAGTTCAAATTCACAACTCCTTCTGAGGTTAAGACACTGTTGATGGTTGTTCTGGCTGTAGGTACTGTGATGCGATTATGGTCATCGATACCAGCTTTTGATATGTTATTTCGGCAAAATTGAGAAATGCTTACATGCACTATAACTCACCAATAGTTTGGATACACCAAAAGGCTAGAAATTAATTTGGATAAGATGAACAACTGTTTGCTATTATTGAAGAATACCCTTCTACATTGACTAATAAGAGATTTGGGGCACCTTGACAGCATCATCTTTACTCAAAGGATAAACTATCAGTTTGCTTCTTACTGGGTTGACAGTGCAGGGTCTGCCCCATCCTTTAGAAGGTGTTTTAATCTCCAACAAAGATGCATGTCAGACCTGATGTGTCTGTCTGGTCTTTCTTTTAAATGGCAAACAGAACTCTTTACAATTCCACACTACAAAAATCTTGTTCAAAACTAGAACAACTTCTTGCTTTGCTTCTATAAGGTGAATTATGTGATAAAATTAGTAAAAAACCCACAAACATTTTTCCCTCCAAAACCTTCGCAGTAGCATACCTCATTGGGTATTCAATAAATAACTCTTATCACAGCATATGCACTTAAGTGAGGAACATGTCCTGCATGGTCATAGTAATTCATAGGTTCATAAACCTGCTCTAATGACTTTCTTACAACTAACAAACTAGCAAAACCACATCTGGGGTGCAAGGTCTGAAAAGGTGACATATCACCCAAGTTTGAGACCTACTTTCTTCCTAAGAACAAAAGGAACATTGAGGCATCTTACCTCTCTTTTGCCAGAACAGCCAGTCCCTGTAGCAAGATAGGTACAACTGTCTGATCCAAGTAGGCACGTGTGGGTAATGACTGAAGATCTACCTTCTGCTTTGATGTTTTCTCTGCATTTATTTTCTCATTTTCTACTATCCTCTGAAGTAGGAAAAAAAAAAAAGAGAAAATGAACATTGGTAATAGCAGCCACATCTACTTTGAAGCGTGAGTGCAAACAAAGTACCCATCTCTCTGCAATTCACTGGCAATAACTTTATTACACCTTTTAAGAAAATTTAAGTGCATATTTTTCCTTGCACAAAAACCGAATCCAGAGGAGCTTTCTGTTAAATTATTTTGGGGAAACAATGTCAGGAAGTCGTGAGTTTTCTAAAACAGAAGAGACCCAATCTCTATCATTTTTATTTCTGCTTTTGCATTCACAGATTTAAATTCCACACCACTGCAACAGGAATGACTACAAACAACAGTGGTCTCAGTTAAATGGTTCCTGTATGCACGCACGAAATGCTAAAAGCACAAGAAATTCAGGTGAAGTCTAACAAAGGGTACTATTAAAGTCAAGCACTTTGAGACCTTGCTCTACTAAAGTATAGATGGACACTTTAAAGAAAACATATGCAAAATGCTTCCAGGTGCCTTTTGTTCAGAAAGTGCTGAATCATCTTATACCATTAACTGTAGTTAAAAAAGGATACCCTACCACTGCTAGTAAACCAAACATATTCAATGCAACATACATGAGTCTACCGATATGGAACCAACATATACTATGCATTATGGTTCTGTAGTGGAAGCTGAGGCATACAGAGAAGCAGCTATCAGGGAGATGAGTCACAAAGGACGTTTAAGAAAAGTTTCTGCAAAAGCTTAGCATAGAGTAGGATCTTATAATGGAGAGAGATTGAAGGCATTTCTTTAATAAGGAATAGTAAATACATGTCATAGAGTTATTATTCTAACCCACACCATTACCAAGAGCAGAGAGAATGGATTGTGGCTACTCTTTCTCAGCATAATTAATTAAAGATAGCTTGGTTTATTCTGATCCAGTATTTCTAACAATCCCTCCCTTTGATACTTCTATAGAAATGCCATCAACTCCTCCTGTTGCCCTCCCTGTAATAAAATTCTGGCTGGCTTTTTGTGGCATAATATATTATATATAAAGATACACATATAAAAAATAGATAGCGATGGAATAGATAACAATCATAGGATACTTCCAAAAAACTCCACCTCATTAAAAGGTTCACTATTTACTTCAGTACCATTTAGTATAATGGAAGCAACACAACAGAAAATGTATTAACAGCCAGTTATGACTCAAGACTCAACATTTTCCCCCTTGATCAGGAATGTGACTTCCACTGTACTTTACAGCAACAAAATCTTTGTTACCTCTACATTTTCAGTGAGACCGTATTCAGAATGGGGATTTTCTGGAACCTATAAAATAACACACAGTCAGCAAAGTGAAAATGCTCTTTTCACGCATGTAGTGTTATGCACATAAAACATTTCTTTCAATACCTGCGGCTGTCCCTCCATAATCTGTTCTGCCTCCATGATTTGAAAAGTGGAATTTGCTGGAAGTACAGTAATCTTGGAAAGCAATAAAAAAATTGGTCAGCAGGCTGAGATGAAGACCAGTGTTAGCTGACTTGATATTGCATCACTCGGTCACTAAGGCACAATTACTAGAGAGCAAACGGAGTGGCTCTGTGCTCCCCCCCCCGCCAAACTTTTACCCGTTTTTCCCGCACGCAGCATCGAGAAGCGCCTTAAGGTTCGCGTGACGTCCGCGGCAGAAAACGGCACCGGGGTTAGAAAATACGGTATTCGTCATTTAAAACAAGAGTCCCCAGCGGCGGCCTGCTCCCCTGCCCGGCCGGGAGCACCCGCGGGAAGGCGGAGACACCCCCTCCCTAGCTGGCTGCCTGCCAGCCTGCCTTCCCTGCCCGCCGCGCCAGGCTACGCTACAGCACCAGTGCCCCGGGACCCCCCCCGGGCCGGACCGGGGCCCCGCCACACCGCGGGCCACGTGCGGGCGCCACCAGAGGGGCGGCCCGGGCCGTGCCCCAACCGACCCGCGGGGAAGAGGCGACACCCCCCCCAGCCGCTCTCACCCGCCGGTGGGTCCGGAGCTCGGCGGGGCGGGAGACCGGTGCTGTGGCGGGACACCGAGAGCCTCTCCACAGCAACCGGAGCCGCTGCCGCTGTCGTAAATTGTTTTGACGCAAGTGAAACGGTCGCGCTGCTGCCGCCGCCGAACCCCGGCGAACTGCGCCTGCGCAGGGCTAGGCCCCGCCCATCCCTGAGAGCCGGCCTGCGGGCAGGGGGAAACAGATGGCGAGTTCGAGCGGCCGGGGAATGATGTCATCCCTGGGCGGGGCCTTCTCCCTCCTCAGCGCCCTCCCCATTGGCCGGTGGGCGCGGGTCGCTGGGCGGTGCCGGTCGCGCGGCGGTTCTTCAGGCGTCAGAGAGCGGCTGTAGGGCTGCCGCTCGGTAAGGTGGCCGGCGTTACGCTAAGCGGCGCTGACTGAGGTTTTGGTTTTTTTTGGGTTTTTTGGGTTTTTTTTGTTTTTTTTTTTTTTTGTTAAGAGTAATTTTCCTCACTGAAGCAGAGGCTCTGGCCTGACCGCTGTTAGCCGTTTTGGGGTGCAGCCGGAGGAGCCTTGGCTAAGGGCAGTCGTGGGGGAGCGGGCAGGTGCTTCCGCTTGTAGGCGTCCTGCCGGGACTAAAACTGGCGGGATGTTTCTGTTCTCCAAAGAAGCCTTTGACGAACACTGGCCCTTGAAAATTCTGTGGTATGGAAATCTACTGACAGCCAATGCAGTCTGACGTCTGGGGAGTTCACTGGGACGTTTGTGCAAAGTAACTTTGCTGAAGTTAACTTTGAACTGAAAAGGTGGCTCTGTTAGTGAAGTAACCCTTCAGAGCTGTGTACAGTTTGCAAAACAATGACTGTTGGCCATTAATTTTGCCCAGCTGTGTTATGAAAA
Source organism: Buteo buteo (assembly GCF_964188355.1). Lineage (NCBI taxonomy): Eukaryota > Metazoa > Chordata > Aves > Accipitriformes > Accipitridae > Buteo > Buteo buteo. The sequence goes on from NC_134182.1 coordinate 23,489,188, forward strand.
ATGCAGCTGCTCAGCTTTCTCTAGGTATCAGCTTTAATCATCCTATCTTGACTTGAAACTGCTTCTTTGGTTGTTGTACTGTTACTAATTGCACCAGTGTTTGAATATCTATGCCTAATTCCTTCAGGGTTTTGGTTTTTTTTTATTAGGAATTAAATTCTGTGTCTGGTAACATTTGTGCTAGTAGATTAAGTGGGCCTTTAGAACCTTTTTATTTTTGGCTTGAGAAAGCAGTTACATTCCTGTAGTCTAATTTTTTTATTTTTTTAGAAAATAAACTTTGTTTTAGAACAACATGTCTATTCCTTTTTCTGTCTTCTTGCTGCAGTGATGACAATGCATATGAATGATCTAGCTGATGCTTTTAAAAGATCAGTGACATGGAGAAAACAGAAAATGCCATGCTCTCATTAGATTATGCTCTGATGTAATCACCTAATACTTAATAGTAATGATGAAGCATGTTTACATCAGTGAATTTGAAATAATGTTTACAGAACTGACAGTGTTATCAGTGTGATAAGCGGGCTTAAAAATGGTGGTGTAGTAAGTTACAGATTTGATACTCAACTGAGGAACTTGGAATTGCAGCAGAACTGCATGCTGTCTTTGTGTCAATTTGAGTCCCTACTGCTGGCAATCTTAGCTGGTGTCAAGGAGGCTTAGTGAAAACACAGAAGGCAAAATCCTGAGATTTTTTTTCTAAAACTTAAACAAAGCAGGAATACAAATAAAATTCTTAATGTGAAACAGGTGAGGGTGAAGAGGTGTGAGCTGTTCATTCTGTTCTGAGGCTCTCCTCATTTTTCTTTGTGTTCTAGCAATGACATTTTAGAGAATTACATTTAGAATACCTGAATTTGATGTAGCAATGGCTATACCAAGGGAAAAAAAAAATCTTTTTACCCATAGCCCCCTGTTTCCCCATTTATACATTTTCTATTATATTTGGTTTTTGCAATGATGTCATGTTGGGAGTGAGAAAAGGTTTCCTAACTGGACATTTTGTGCAATGGTAAATTGTGGCGTCAGGGTCGTTGCACCTTCCACAATCATAGGAATTAGATGCTTGTCTGCTCTGATTCCAAAACATATCACTGAGATACCACATTGTACCTCCTGTATTTTATGAGTCCTCAATCTTCAGGGCGAATTCAAATCAGGTGGATGAGCTGATCTAACAATTGGCCACTCCAGAAAACATGAGTTTCACTTGTGTTGTTCACTTCTTCCCCCACCCTTTTCTGGTATTCATCAGAACCCTTGCTGAGCCAGGACATCTCCCTAAGCCAGCAGAAAGCTATCCATTGCTCTGATTCATTTTTTGTTTGAGTTTTTTTTTAAGGCTTTTTTTTTTTAAACTGCACTAATGTTATGCCAGATTATTAATTAGAATAGTTCACAGGCAGGTCCCAATGAATGCTAGAGCCCGCTTAATATAGGAGGGTGATTCAGCTTGCAGATCACTGCAATATTTAATTGCCACAATAGTGAATTGATTCTGCAGGTTCTCACTAAAAGTGTTACCGTTTGCTTACAATTCCTGACTGATGCCTACTTCTGCAGCTGTGTTTTGGCTTAGCAAGCTGTATTCCCCTAACAGGTGCACTGTTTACTAGTGCATTGGTCTATATTTTATTGCCATGGCACAGTCAGGTGGCTTATAAAGGTGGGATTCTAAATACTCTTTTAAAGTAAAAGTAACTGAATAGATTTAGTAATCAGGATTGTTTGAGACTCATCATCTTCCTATGGCCATGGCTGTAGGGTTTAGGGTTATTCCATCTGGGGTCCGGATGATGGAACACCAATATGATGATCAAAGTACTAGTAGTTTATTGAGCTTAGCAGATCATTTTTATACAATTCTATAAGTTGTTTAGAAATTCTAATTGGTTGCTGCATGCAGGCATTTGGTGTCCACGCGCACAAGCATAAACGGTGATTGGTTACATCGGTACTGTCCACGCGCACAGACGTAAGAAAAGGTTAGTTATACACGCGCATAAACATAGGACATAATTGGCCGTATTAATTAGAGCATGCAAGACTTGTCTTAGTCCAATTGGTCAAGTCCCTGAACTGAGGTTGTTTGTGCCAAGTTCCCTTTATCGTGGAATGTGCACCTGTGTTTTTCTAATTGGGATCTTTCTTCTTCTATCTTCTTGTTTAGTCTGTTCAAAGCCTTCTAAAGGTGTCTGGAACACTCTTGTGACCATGAGCTACTTTCAGGCCCGATAACTAAGTTCCATATAATTGAACCCTACACATAGCCATTCAATTTGTCCTTTTATTTATTAATAAAAACTTATTCCTTCACCAGCTTTTCTATTATTTTGCTCAGGAATGGGATGATACTTAGGATAGTAGATGGATAATGGAGACTGTAGGTGGGTGGTAATCTGCTGTCACATGGCTTATTTCACTTGACTCCATGATATTAACACTGCTTGAAGTTTCTGGAGTTTCCTTGGTATTCCAAAATTTGTTAAATTTTTCAGATCGGCAAACAAGAGGGTTTGGGTTTTTTAAAGGACAGTTAGGTACAGTCAAAAAAACTTCCTGTTAGATACTGAACTTTTTCCAGTTGTGAGTAGACCGAAAGTACTTTGTGATGTTTTTGCAACAGAATTACATCATCTTTCTTGCCAAATACAGAAGAGCAATACTTAATGAACCCACTGCATTATTTTTTTTTCAGCGCTGACGGTTTATGGTCTCTAATAATGGTTCTAGGTTGTGAGTAGTTATTTTTTTATGTTGTATATTCGTACGTTATGTGCTGATAAAATTCTGTATTTCATATGCAGTGATAGAATAGCGAGGGTGGAAAAAAGAACGAAGGTGACTTGTTTTTCTTCCCCACATGACGTATCCATGAGGTATACTCAATGACACCAGTTTCCTCCGTGCGAGGAGACAGTCTGTCCTTTCGGTTACAGCGGCGCGGAGCGGGCAAAGCACGGGAGAACGTTCTCCCGCACGGCCGGCCGGACCCCCCGCACGGCCGGCCGTCACGTCCCTCGCAGCGAGCGGCCGGCCGCGGGCTTCGGAGAGGAGGAAGCCTCCCCGCACCCTCCTCGTCCGCCCCTGGCGAACGGCTGCGGGCGGGGAGCGATGCCAGGTGCCCGCACCGCGTGGTGCCCGCAGGGCGGCCGGCAGCTCCAGCCGGAACACTCGGTTTTATCAAATTGTTCGCGGCCTCTCCCCTCGCGGCGTTCCAGGGCGCTGCAGCCTACGGCTCTCGCTGAGGGCTGCGGCGGGCGGGCGCCGTCCCGCCGCGGCGCTGACGGGACGGCGGAGCTCCCTCCCCGCCGAGGCCCGGCCGCCTCCGCCGCCCCGGCACCGCGCGCCCCTCCCGCCGCCCCGGGGCACGCCGGGAGCTGTAGGCGCCCCGCCGCGCCGTCCCCGCCTCCCATTGTCGCTGCGGCCCGGCCGCGACGGCGGCGCGGGGCGGGGGCGGCTGCGCACTCCCTCCCCCCGGAGCCGCGCGAAAGGGGCGTCGCCGCCGCCGCCGCCATGGCCGGTTGTTGTCACTCCCTGGCAGCGGGTTATGGCGACGGCGGTGAATGAATTCTCCGGGCGGCAGAGGGAAAAAGAAGGGCTCAGCCGGCTCCAGCTCCGCGCCCCCGGCCGCCGCGGCCTCGCCCTCCTCGCCGCCCGGGCCGGCCCCCCCCGTGCCGCCGGCGGGGGCGGCGGCGGCGGCGGCGTCCCCCCACAAGCGGAACCTGTACTACTTCTCGTACCCGCTCTTCGCCGCCTTCGCCCTGCTCCGCTTCGTCGCCTTCCAGCTCGGGCTGCTCTTCGCCTGGCTCTGCGAGCGCCTCTCCCGCGGCGCCCTCATGGCCGCCAAGGGCAGCAGGGCCGGGGCCGGCGACGCGCCCGAGCCCGGCGGGGCGCCCGAGACGGTGCGGGCCTGCCACAAGCGGGCCTTCGAGTGCATCTCCATGGCGCTGCGCATCGACGAGGACGAGAGAGGTAGGGGAGCGCCGGCGGCCGCCCCGGCCTGCGCGGGGCGGGCAGGGCCTCTCGGCCGTGCGCCGGGGGCGGCGGGGGGGTGGGCCGGGGCTGCCGCTTTCAGTTGAAGACCAGCCCAGACCAAGCCCGCTTACGTGAGGAGTACGGGTTGCGAAGGATCTGTGCGGGCGGGTGAACTGCGCGCCGGTGCCCGCATGCGGTTAAGGGGCTTTGCCCCCCCCCCCCCCCCCCCCCCCCCCGCCCCTGCCTCGCCGCAGCCGGCAGGCGCAGGCTGGATCAAAAAGGTGCGGCTCGGGCTAATTTCCCACGCAAAGCAAGTCTTTGTATCTCTCTCTAACAACTTTAAAGTTTTTGATGCGGAGGTCTGGGTGAGGCGATTAAAAATCGGAGGGGGGGTGTGGTTGGTGGTGTGACTGTAACTAGGTTTCGGTTTAACCAAGCCAGTCGGACAACAGAAGCAGCAGGGACAATAATAAAGGTGCATCCTTTAACGTACTGTCTGAAAAATGATGGAAGAAGTGTTGAAGGGAGTCTTCGGGAAACTTGGCTCCCAGACTGTTCGTTTGGAGTTGTCTGACTTCTAAGGAAAGAAATATTTATGCGTATTTTGGCAATTTAAATAAAAAATATTTTTCTTAAACTGTTTGACATGCTTGCTCTTAAGAAATCTATCACTATGTGACTAGAAGACCTTAAGGAGGAATTTTTCTTTTTTTTTTTGTCTGGAGGATTAAAAAAAAAAAGGTAATTGCTAGTGCATTTGACTTAGCCATTTATTCTAAATGCAGCAGCACAACTCTGTCAGCATCTGAAAGGTAGTCCTTAAGGGCATGCTGTGCTGGGTTTTAAAATTCTCTGGAAACATCAGAATACCTTATTATACCTTTTCAGTTGAGCTTTAGTGAAACTGCTGCCCTAGAGAAGGAGGTTAAAAACATAGGAATAGGCCTTCAATAGAAGCTACATGCTGAGAGCACCATAAAAGCAAGTGATGTGTCTTGCTTTGCATTGACAATTTGGGAGTGGCAGTGGTAAGTAAGCTCTGGGAGAAAAAAACCCACCGTGTGCAGCAAGGTTAGTTCAGAACAGCTGTACAGTGTAAGAGCACTGAGGGTCATGGGAGCAAAGCATGAAAGAAGGTGAAGTAGCTTAAAACTTCAGTGGTGTTGGTGAGAGCTCTCTGAAGAGTAGCCAAGGCTGAAATTATCAGGTGCCTGTTCTGCTGTTGTGGCTTATAACTGTTCGTGGTTTGAAGGGTAAGCCTTCAAATACTGATTTTAATCATGGACTTGCTTTACAGATATTTTTACAGTTGTCATATATGAATTAGCTGCACAGGTCATACATTTAGTAAGAAAAAAATCTTTGCTGCTAACACAAGCAGTTGCAAAGCTGTTACAACCCCGCAAATGCAATATTCATTTCACTGAGAACTCACTTTGCTTTAATACACAGATTTGTTATTTGCTTATCTGTTTTTACTGGAATACATGCATACCTTTGAGTTTATTTTATATGTAAACAAGTGGGTTTTTTTATGACTTCCAACAGAAGACAAATTATGAGGCATAGTATGTGAAAAGGTTAGGATTTCTAGATTACTTAATATCCTGTTTAGAATCATAGAATCATGTAGGTTGGAAAAGACCTTCAAGTATGTGGCATTATTGCTGTTCTGGAAGCTATGCATGCTTCAGTAATTATGATAGCACTTCTGGTAATTTTTGTGCTTCTGAATTATTGGGGAAATTGATATTCTTGTTTTGGTATTTTCAAAATCAAGATTAACATCTTTTCCTGGGACTGAGAAGACACACATGGTGGGTGACCCCAGCCAGCAGCTAAGCATCCACATAGCTGCTTATTTACTCCCCTCAGTGGGACAGGGGAGAGAATAGGAAGAGCAAAAGTGAGAAAACTTGTGGTTCGGGGTAAAGACACCTTAATAAGTGAAGGACAGAGGTGGAGGAGGAGACGACGAGTGATGCAAAGGCAATTGCTTACCAATGCCCAGCCAGTTTCTGAGCAATGGCTGCCTTGGAGGACAGCCCCCAACCTGTTCTTCCTCTACCCAAGTTATTACTGCTGAGCATGATATTACATGATACGGAATACCCCGCTGGCCAGTTTGGGTCAGTCAGCCTGCTGGTGTCCCCTCCCAGCTTCCTGTGCACCACCAGCCTACTCACTGGGGATCTAGAGTCAGAAAAAAAGAAAACCTCGGGACTGTGCAGGCTGTTCAGCAATAGCCAAAATGTTGGTGTTGGTCTGTGACTGTTTTAGTCACAGATCTAAAACACAGCACCATAGGGGCTGCTATGAAGAAAATTAACTCCATGCCAGTCAGACCCAGTACAGAAAATCAATTACTTCTAAGGAATGTAACTTTTTTTTGGTTGTGCTTTTAATGTCTTAATCACTGAGATCTGGTAAACTGTTCTGTGTGGATTCAGAGCACTACCTTTGCAAACAGCTCGGTAAAAGGTGGAAGTGAGGTTTTAATGATGACCTTGGCATGTTTGCAACTGCTCTTCGGAATAGCAAAGCAATTCAGGCAATGGCAGAGGTGGCTGGAATCATCTCTAATTTGATTTCTAATAGCCATAATCAGCACTAGATTTACACTGCAGTCGAAACTGTTTCTATAGGTGATGGGGAGAAGCTTAAAGGAAAAAAGGCTACAGAGAGGATCAAAGTCACTCAGCTTTGATGATTTAATTTACCTAGCTTTGTCCTTAACAGTCAGGATATATGAGGCTGGTGGAGAAAGGGCAGTAATAAAATGATTCCCAAGGTGTGTGAGGTACCTGACTGTAGGTAGGTGCTGCTCCTGTGGTTTGTGTTGGTAAGAAGAGCAAAGCGTGGAATTACCTGCACAGGGTAACTTGCCAAATGTTATTAAAAGATTTTGAATCTGGAGAGGAGCAAGAGAAAACCCTTAAGAGGATTCTAGAAATGTACTGAAATATTTTTACTGGCACTGAAATTTGCTACAAAACAGATTTGGGACTGAAGTTATCAAAAGACTTGAGTGCAGAAGCCTCACAATCACTGGTAACTGGCACTTAGGAATAGTTTTGTGAAACGTTATCTCTTCTGAAACTAGGGTAATGATATCTGAAGGCTTCATTCTAGGCATTTTTGTTTTTTCTAGCACTGGCAGCTTTTTAATGCTAATCAGGTTTAAATTTTAATACCTAACATGCAGTATTCCTGTGTGGAAAGGCATGCTTAGTGTGACATAGCTACCTTGCAAAAGTATGTTTCCATATGCAGGCAAGTATCTTTTTAATGCAGAGTATTTATAGAAGGGGAGCAATATGCAGTAGATATTCATATTCTTCAATGGGTTATTTGCTGTCATGGTGTCAGATAGTATAGGTTAGTCCTAGGCGTGTTCATGGTTGTATTTGCTGTAGTATCCATGTAGGACATTGTTGGTGCAGAGTTGTACTCTAATTCTATATGTGTTGTACTTCATGTGAAAGTTGACATATACCTGCAATACAGCAGCTTCATGATAGGATGAACAAAGAAATACCCCCATGACAAATGAGCTGATCTGTATAAAAGTCAACCGGAGGAAGAGTGTCTCTTGTCTCACTCGTGGAGTATCTTAGACTCGTTGCTTTTCTTCTTGAGTTTCTGAGCTTCTAGTGTTACTTTGGTATTGGCTAACACTGGAAGATTAAGAGGCATGTCTCAGTTTGATGTTCCAGAAAGAAAAACTGTTAATTTCACCATTTCTGTTGTAAATGAATATGTGTAGGGTAGCTTTTTTACCTTTTTGGTGTGTGGGTTTGTTGTTTTTTTGGGGGGGGGGGGGGGGCCGGGGAACGACACTAATCTTTTTAAGGTGGATGGCGAAGTATTCCTGAAACAGGCAAAAGTGATTTGAGGCTGGTGTAGTACCTGTTTTTAATAGAAAAGCTTATTTGAAACTAAGTAGATGTAAAGTTGACAGTGTCCCTTTAAGTTTTTCTTTAAATCATAGGATTTTGTTCAAGTATCTCTTCCCTCCTCTTACTTGTTTTATGCAGCATTATATGGAACCATTCCTAAGCTTTAATTCATTACAGAAAATAATGGGTTCACTTCCTTTTTAAGCAGGACAAAAGGAACAAGCTGTTGAATGGTATAAGAAAGGAATTGAAGAACTGGAAAAAGGAATAGCTGTCTTAGTAATTGGTCAAGGTAAGCCAGTTTTGAGTTTTGTGGAAAAGATTTTGGTTTATGGCTTCTTCAAAGTGAGGAATCAATATTGCTGAATATGGTAGGTGCTAGGAATGGTCTGCTGTATGAATTCATTCATAAGAGTGTTTCTTATCCCTGTTTTAGCTGTAGGTGGACACTGGTCCATTTCTGTGTTCTACCTTAATGGTCTGGTCTATAACACATGCAAATCTTGCTCCAAGTATTTTCAGACTATCCAAAATCATAAGCAGTTCATGAAAATGCTAAAGTAAAACACTTGATTTCTTATATAATGGGAATGCCAAAATACTGAGTTCTGATTTGATTTGCCAAAGTTGACAGTTCATGTTCTCACTTACGCAGAATTTCATATTCCCTTCAGTACAACTAAAAAAGAAACACCCCAGTTTGGCATGGTCTAGCATTGTGTTTCTGAATAGCTTATGCCAAAATAGCTGAATATTTCAAACAAAGGAAGAAAGCCATCTGTGTATATGGAAACATTTTAAGCGGTAGAAGTGTAGAAGCAGGTATGTACCATAGAGAAATAGGTATAGTGAAGGACTTGGAAGTAATAATATAATAGTAAACAACCCAAGCTCCCCACCCTCCTGAAACCCCGAACCTGTAACTGCTTTTGCAGACTGCTATTTTGTTCCTCAGCTATGTTTAGAAATGTTTGAACAGTGTGTGGTGACATGTTACTTATGCAGCAGTACCAGTGGCATTTGATACAACCCATCTAAATTGCACAGTTTGGGGGGGGGGTGGGAAAAGCTTGACTTGAACAGATACTATTTTTTAGGAAGTGGTGATATTAATATCTGTAATTCTGTGTGTTTTGAAATGTAAAGGGACACAGTCAACTGAATTTAAATCTCTTAATTTTGCCAAAGTGAATTATTTCAAATTATACTTGCCTCTCAGTCACTTTTCAAGCTTTTTAAAAATCTTATTTGACTTCTGTTTAGAAAAATGCAGTGACAAAGAACATATATTAGGTCAGCATGAAATGTTAGAGAATATGCAAAGCAGTGCTTGGGTTCCCACTGCTCTATGAGCAATAATGTAAAGCAGATAGTGTCAACTAACTTTAAATTCTTGATTAAATAGAAAGCTCTAGGATTTTTGCATTAGTTTTGCAATGATGTTCTTTAGTGGAGGGGGCAGGTAAGGGGTGGGAGGAAAAGGAGGGAAGGCTGGGTGTCAGTATTTTAGCACTTTAAAAAAATTAATTTGCCAGATTGTGTTTTAACATTGATTTTTCTTTATAAGGTGATCAGTGTGAACGGGCTCGACGTCTGCAATCTAAAATGATGACAAATTTGGCAATGGCCAAGGATCGCTTGCAGCTTTTAGGTACCAGTTACAATTCATGACTTTGGAAAGTTTGTCATTATTCGCACAACTTCATCTAATGCATTCTTCTAAAATACGGGTTTGACTTTTAAAGCAAAGGTGTCATTATCTGTGTAGGGTCTCTTAAGTCTGGTTTTTAGTTGAGAGTAAGTAGTATTTTTTCAATGCTGTTGATGGATTTTGAAATTGGAATCTCATGACCCACTTGCCTATGCCTTAAGAAATTGGTGTAAAAGTAACTGAGAAGTCTTTATACCATAGCATGCTTGACTCATAAACTGAGGAAGTCTTGACTAACTCTAGTTGGAGTTAGTTTAGGTTTGCTGTGTTAGAGCTTTAGTAAAACTTAGAATATATTGCTGACCATGAATGCTAAGTGTGCCTTCTGTGTAACTACTTCATGTTCTGTTAATTCTGTTGTCACTTACATAATAATTCTACTGATTATTGGTATGTACTGTAATAATAATTCTTTAGCATTATGTAGACCATAAGGTTGTGAAATCCTAATTCTTGTAATTTTTATCTAGTAGTGTTCTATTTTAAGACTAGCAGGTAAGATCACTTCTTTTCAGAAGCACAGTTTTAGCTTTATCAAAATTAAGTGCTGTATATGAGCTCTTAACGGACAGAGTAAAACAGGCAGGATTGGAAATGGCATCTTTCTGTGCATGATAAACAGACAAAAATTCCCCCTCCTCATCAAACAACAAACCCACAGCTTTGTGTAGTGCATCCTCTAAATTGAGTTTTTGGAAATGCTTTCAGTTCAGGCAGTAAAATGAAAATAAAGATTTTTTTTTTTTTTTAATTGCTCTTTAAGGGAGAAGTAACAAATGTACTTGAGTTCAACTTGTGTACCTGCAGCTTTAATCTTGCATTGTGTTATTTTTGAGTTCTACTAACTCCCTCTTCTAGGAACGTATAGAGCAGACAGGAGAACTCGTGTTCTTTTCTCCTCTTACACTTTGTGATTCTGTGGCTCTGACTGGTGATTGACAGGGAAGTTGTGGCAACCACAAGAAAGTGAATCCCTTTTGTTTCCCTTGAGTTCCTGGTGTCCTTAGTTCTTTTTGGAAAAAAAAAAAAAGTGAAGGGAACATGGGGTGAAAGAGGCTTCCAGCTTCTATGCTTTATTATGGGTGTTTGTTGGTAGAACCTTAGTATGTGCAGATATTTCTACTCATTAGGGTTAAAGGCTATCTTCTAGAGGTAATATAAACTAGTGAACAAAAGAGTGAAAGTGATTACATGCTAGCAGCCTTTGATAAGGTATGGCTTGTTGTTGGCATCCTTAATTGCAAGTAAGTAGGATTTCTTTAAAAATTTGCTGCCGTTTGAACCTTGAAGTAGCAATGTCTGTATTTTGTGGGTAGTGCTTCATCCTTGCTTGTGTTATTGTAGTAGCACTTGCGATGTTGATAAGTTGATAGCTTGCTTGTGGTACTCTGATTGAGAAGATAAAAAGGGTAAACACTGCAAAAAACCTAAAGTTGAAGCTAAGCTGGTACGTTCATCTCTACTACCAGAATGTGTGATCGCATGCTGTTTTACAAACATTCATGTGCTTCATTCAGAGCGCATATTGAAAGGTAAACAGAATAGTGTTTATTGCATAAGTTGATGTCAAATATGATTTTATTTTATTTTTACTTTGAAATTATTAGAAGTTTAGTACTTTGTTCTACTTAGGTTCTTGTTCAGTTTGCACTAAGGATTTGCCTCAAACAATGTACCTAAGAGCAAAATTTGGATAGGAAGGAGCAAGTGAAGTCATCTGCCCTTTAGGAAGGAAAAAGATGTTGTTTGGAGAGATATTCCCATGGATTAAAATCCCTGCAAGCTTCATCATTATGGATCTATTTGAGTAATATTTGTTACACCATCTAACAACTTTCAAGTATTGACAACATCTGTTTCTATTACTTTATATGTCATTTTACATAGATTTTGTGGAAATTTAAGGTAATCTAAAGTCGAATTGCATGTGCAATTCTAAACATAACTTTTAGCTTGTTACTTATAGTGACAGATATTTGGAAGCTTTTAAGTGGTGGAGAGATGCTTTTGTAGTTGAACTAAACCTGAAGCTGTTAAGGTTCAATAAAGTGATTTTTCCTATGAATCTGGCTCTTAAGATCAAAGAGTAAGTGTTTTCCTCTAGCCCTGTGGAATTTTTCCATTTCTTAAGGTAGAATAGGTAAGTCCTTTATTGCATTAACTGGCAGGATAAAACAGACCTAAAGTAGACAATAATATCAATTATTTAATCCTGCTGGCTAAACAGAGATGTGATTGGAGACTGCCTAACTGAAATGCCATCCAGTCAAGCAAGTTACATTGGTAATACATAGAAAGTGAAAATTAAATCAAATGGTTTATAACTGTCCCTTAAAAGTGCTCAGTGCTTTGATTTTTTTTGAGGTGCATTGGATCATCAGTGTAAGTTTAAGTTGCATGACGTCAGTAATGGGGGTGTTTGACACCACTGATGGGAGTGTGATGTCTGATTACACCCATGTATTATCACCATGTGTCATCACACCACTGATGCTTTTTAATGTTTGACCAAGAGGATGTAGCTACTTACCTTGGATATTGGCTTTATTGTTTTGAGCCCTGTTTTCATCTTGAGTCTAAATTACTCTATTGTATTCTGTTTAAAGCTGTACTATGACACAGCCAGATAGCTGAAGTTACTCCAGGTGTGCTTCAGAGCACCTCAAGGTGACTCAATCACTTTGACAGTCCAGTGACAATATTGAGTTGTGCTAGCTGTTAGGGGACTTCTGAGTTCTACCATTTGAATTGGTGGCGGCCCCTGTTTTTGACACAGTTTAGGGTGTGTTAACTGTGCAGTTATTTAGATGAGTGGATAAATCTTGCTCTGATGGTTGGTCTTCATAGACCTGATCTCTCCTGGATGACTGATGACACATGTTAGAATCATTGTATTTGATATATTTAGAATCAGAGGAGGATATTAGTTTCCTACAATTGATACATAAAACTCGGCAGTTTGCTGTTCCTAAGACAGATAACCACAATGTCCAGTGCAACACTATTCAATTCTAATATTATCCATGTGTTGTAGCAATCTGTGTTCTCCCCTTTCAGAGAGACTTTCTGTAGGGGGACAGACTTCTGTCAGCACTAGTGCCTTTCTGTGTGCTCTGTGTAGCTTCAGTATTTTGGTTGAAGGATGCACATGGCACATAATTAAAATTACTTTCATCAGTATCCTCTTTGGTAATAATTCTGCCCGTGTATAGACATGGGCTTCAGTGGAGACCTTTTGGGATTATTCCGCTTTCTTGGAGGTCTTTTTGCTTCAGGCTTGTGTTACAGGGCGATGTTCTTTTTTGTTAGAAATCAGTTACTTTGAACTCAGTGTAGTGTTGCCTAAATAAGACAGCAGCTGCAGTGGTTTTTTTGGTAGGTTTATGTCAACGTGTATCATCAAGGAGAAATAATGAATGGGATTCTGCAAACTTCCCCCCCCCCCCCCCCCCCCCGCCCCATGTCTGCAGACATAGGGAAAGCATTTAGATGGAAGGTGATAGGGTGTCCTGTTAGTTCCCTGGAAGGATATTTAATAGCTCAATTTATTTTCATTGTTCCAGAGGGCTCTACAGCTACACTGTCTCTCAAGAAAAGGGATACATTTGCTTTATGTAATTTTACAAGCACTATTAAAATTATATGTTAATACATAATGTAATGGGAAGACAGTGTGTGAACTGAAACTGGACAACAGTTGGATTACATTTTTTTTGTTGCAGTTTTGGAGTTCCCGTATATGTGGAACTTGCTACGCCATTGATAATTGTGGTAAAACCCCAGCCTCAAACTGTAGCATTGAAGCAAATAGCATTTCCTGAATTCCTGCCCAAGCCAGTTGATTTTATTAAGGTCGCTCACTAGAAAGTTCTTTATTAAGTTCAGAAATGTTCTCCAAAACTTAACTGATTATCTAATATCTTACAAAGTCTATTAATACTGATTTTGTTTTTGAAGCTTCTCTATGTGCTTTCCATTTAGATTGCATGCACTGGGCAGGGAGTAGACTATTCTGCTGTCTTCTTTGGTAGTGCTGTGCCCACTAAAATAGTACACTGTGTTTGTGGTCAGTCATACTAACAGGACTTTTCTTAGACTTCTTTAGAGGGAGGTTTCTTAGGGTAACTTCTTGCAAGTTACAAAGCTTGTGGTTGGTTGTAGGCTGTTCTTGTGTGACTGACTTTTTTTTTGCTTTACTATACTTGACTCTTCATTGCTTTTGATTTAAAACAAAGTAAACCCTGGGTGCATGTACTAATCTTGAACTTTAACTTTTCACATTTGCCTGTGGCTACTAAGGTTTCACTCTAAACTGCATCTTGTTCAGTCTGGATATTATTATTAAACCATCACTTAAACTATTGGGTCTAAAGATACTTTTCAGGGAGGTTAAACGGTAAGTGATGATGAGCAGGCAGAAGAAGAAAGGAATGAAGTAGGAAGACTGGAAAAAGATTTGTAATAGACAAAGAAGCGGAATCAAGGAAGTGTTTACACCTGTTGGTTGTACAGTCTGCAAACTCTGAATGGCAATTCTTCCTCCAGTCAGGGCATTTATGAACTTGGATGTGCACATTTTCAGTAGAATTCAGCTGCTTTTGCAGTATATGTTTTCATGTTGCCAGAGGACATCACTCCTCTAGCTGGCCATCTCTTTTCCTGCAGCTTCTTTGTACTGTTATCACTTGGGGAAGAGGAGGAAAAAAAAAAAGGGGGGGGGCTGACAATGTATGCCTTGCATCCTTACAAACTGTGTTTTGTTTTTATAGACAGGGGGGTGGATGTGAAATAAAGGTAGGAGAGGCTGTAAAGTGCCCCAAAAGTAAGGCCTGGAGGTTTTTAACTGCAGTGGGAAGAGCAGGAGTGGTAGGTGAGCTGCAGAGAACAAATAGTCCCAAGACTTAATTCTTGTTTTGTGTTGTTTGCAGCCTTACACCTCTTTGACTTATGCTTTGGCTAGTTTATCATGACTTCTTAGAGTTAATTTCTTTCTCCTTAATCTTTAACCTTATAAATCTTGTGTTCAGATGTTTCTGAAGTTAATCCTCTTAAAGAACACAGCTTGCATGACAATCGTGTTGATTTAATTTCAAGGCAATTATATTTCTAAATAGAGATCTTGAAAGGCATCATCATAATGTATATATGGTGTTTTGCTTGAACAGTTGAGATTTCTGTAAAATGTTGACTGGCTGTTACTAAAGTGAAACATTTAATATGCAGGAAAGTGATGACTCTTTGCAGTTCGTCAAAAGTAACACCTTGGGGAGGACATTCAGAAATGGGTTATCAACACAAATATTTAGTAAATGAAGTCGAATTAATCTTGACCATTGATTTTGAGAAGTAACTACAATCACTAGACTGGAAAGATTGTTGTAATTAACTCAGCTGTAAATGGCTAGTTTTAAAGCTGTTTTCAGTCATGCTCAAACTGACAGAATTTTCTTACAAGCTTGCTAAACATGTAGAATAGATAGAAATATTCCTTTTATCTTTAACCCTGTATCAAGTATAACAAAGCCAAACTTGACATTTGTGTGTTCAACATACATAAATTTTCTTGGTTCATTTTTATTTTTTGTTTGTTTATTTTGTCCTTTTTCCTCCCTTCCCCTCTGTCTACTATGTAGAGAAGCTGCAGGCAGTTTTGCAAATTCCCAAGCCGCAAATGGAGGTCTATAATGACAGTACTAACCTGGCATGCCGCAATGGACATCTCCAGTCAGGTGGGTTTGGTTTTACCAGCGCCTATTGAGGGGATGTCTCTCAGTTTTTGGTGTATTACAAGGGAAAATATGCAATACTATGTTCTGGCCCCACCAACTTTTAAAAACATTGGTTCATATTTCTGTTTTTAAAGGCTTTATGTAAAATACATTCCATCCTTTCTATGACTTTCACAACACTGTGTTATTTTGTAGTATTAGGTTCTCTCTTACAATGACTGTCTTAGAATCCAAAACTATTTACTAAGACAATATTTTAGAAAATACTTCTCTTTCTATTCTTAAAGGAATTAAATTAAACCTGTTTTCGAAAGTGTCAAAGGTTATATGTAGGTTATATATTGTGCCTACATAAGTAGTTCTTCCTTTATGATAATGTGAGAGTGAATGTGCATTTGCATTAAGCTGCTTTAAATTTCAGGGTTTTTTACTCTGAGAAAGTGATACATGATTAAAATAAGGGGGAAAAAACACAGCTCTTGATTTTTGTCAAAGAAGGTTGTTTTTATCCTTTGCCAGAAGACTGCACCAGGGATACTAAGTAAAGAAGTAAACTTGTTTGTCTATACACAAGTAAAATTACCGCGAGGTTTGTGAATTGTCTTCAGGGAATGTTTTAAGCCAGCAGTAAGCTATTGTCACAACTGCGATCTCAACTGATAATTCATACAGTAGACTGTAATGAGGTTAAATAAAATAGAGCTAACAAGCAATGGAATTCATAAAGCTTGTCTACTGAGTCAAGAGCAGTATTTGGTTTTTAAAGTAACTAACTTGAAACTTAGTGTAAACCACATGCTTCTCTTCTTTAGCTCCGTTTCTAGTTCTGAAGTCATCTTACTGTTTGGTTTTATTCTTTCTAATGTATGAGAAGTCAAAGTAGTGGAACAATGTCACATTAGGCACCTTTAGATTGCTGTATGTGTGGTATTTTTGTTAACTGCATTTATTAAAAAGCTGTAGTTAAAATGGCTCTTCAGTATAAGTTCCTGTGTAGACTGAGCTTGAGAACTCTTTACCTTAAATGATCCAGTACAACTCTTGTCTTTTTACCTGCTTGGCTAGTGATTGAATGAACAAATACATACATACACAAAAGTTGATAACATGCTCCATCTGATTCAATATGAACAGCTTTTTCTTTAAACTCTTTCCTTTATATGTTTTTGTACCTTTTCCTCAATGTATCTCAGAATTGGATGCTGCAGGAGAAGGTTAGACTGAACATTTACTCTTAAAACTGTTAATTTAGTTACTTAAATCTGTTAGTAGCAAAGCATAGAATATCCTTTGGCATCTACTGGAAATGAAGAAACATTTTGCCAGTTCTGTGGCAGATGTTCTTATTTACAGAAATTCCTGGAGCAGGAGGTGGTCACTGTTGGTAAACTTGTGGAAATTGGTATTAATCAGTTTACCCATTTGGAGTTATATTCCTGGTGACTTACAGAAGATGGATAACTGAACCACTTCTGCAAAACTGTGGAGGAAAGGGTAGTGAAACAACTGCAAAGGGCTGTGGTCTTCCGGGGATGCTTTTTTCTGAGGACGCGTCTTCCAACTTTCTGAAAAGGAATGCAGGCTAACGGAGAAACTTTAATTTACCAGGCTCAGTGGGATCTGAGAAGAGACAGAAGAACTAAAGAGCAGGTCATTAAAAAAAGTTAGGTACCAAGCATCTAGTGATTACTTTGAACAAGACTGCAAGAGGCTTGTTCCTATTGCCATTTGCATTTATATTGCCAAAGGTAAACTTTAGATTCATAACTTGTGGAAGTTAGTACCCAAAGTACTGAACTTCTCCTGCAGCTGTGGGGTAGTACCTGATAGTACCAGGAAAGTCAGCCTATTAACAGTCATCTGAATTTCTTAATTGGCTGGTGCCTACGCTCACATGCTCACTCTCTCTCTCATGCTCTCTCTGTCTCCTTTTTTGGGGGGTGGGGGGAGGGAGTACTGTTTGTAAGATGCTGGTGCTACACATTTTTCTTAAAAGTACTTCCTTTATACTTGTTATAATAAAGATGGTTTTTTCACCTGGACAGCAGCAATCATTTAAAAGCACAAAGTAGATGGCAAATTCTTAGAAAACTGTACAATATCAGTCTGCAGGCTACTTGAGATAAGAGGGCTGCTGTTACTGAGAAAATAGAGGTGCTGCAGAGGTACTGAGCTACAGGGCTCTGGTGTAAGTTTCGTTTTTCTGTCTACATGAAGTATTACTTGGGCTGTTGCCTAATCAGGCTGGGCTTTTTAAAAGTCCAGGATTTTTTGAAGTGTGAAATGTCGTCATTCATAGTTTTAACATCAAGAAAGTGCCTTTTTGCCTGTTCTTTGGTCAAAAAGTGCTTTGCTTTCTTTCATTTGCCTTTGAAGGCCTAAGTCTTTAAAGATGTTTTTGCTTCTTAATTCTGTCTGATATTCTGTTCTCACAGCTATACTATGCATTTTTTATACTTCCAAAATGTTATTGATTTGAGATTCTTCCTTCCAAGATACTACGTGTCAGCCTTTCACACTATTTTACTTGTTTCTACCTACAAATGACTACCTATCCCTGTCATCTTCCTTCATAGTTTCTTAACTTACCTGAATAGCTAGAGATTTTTCTTGAGAATTTATCTGATAGATTTATAATGAGGTTTTATAAGACCTTATTACAGCAGTATCACCTGCCCTTCAGTTGCAGAAGGCTACACAGTAACTTGTCTCAAGAGTAGTAACAAGTAGCCTTAACCCAAAACTTTATTTTGAAATACATATTTATTGTTCAATATCCATCACTCTTATTCTTATAGCAGCCTTAAATTAGATGTAAAACAATTTAGCTGTTTGCTTTTTTTCCTCAGACATGCATGTTTCCCTTTGCATTGTAGGTTGTTGGGTTTTGTTTCTAAACTAGCTTGGGAAGTAGATGATGCCAGTCTTGCCAAAAGCAGTGTTAATGAGTTTTATGAACTTACTTACTGGGCATACAATACTGGTAGTATTACAGTAATTCCAGTGTACCATTTTGCATTTAATGTGTAAATCTCAGCATGATATACGATCAGAGAAAACATTACATTTCTCTTTCTTACTGCAACATTAGCACTGTGCAAGTAGCTCGTATTTTATCTCAGTTTTCACTTGAAAGTATTTGCTGGCTTGTCTTTAATAGTAGGCATATACTGGCAAAGTTTTTCAAGTTGCAAAAATTCTACTCTTAATACTGAAGTTTTTTAAGGAATTTCCCAAGTAGAAGAACAAGTATCAATAAGATCATTTTTAACACCATAATTTGGCCACAGTAGATCTTTGACACTGCTCTGTCAGTTCAGAAGGAGAACAGCCATCCTGGATCTGTGTAGCTGTGCTATCATTCAAAACATGGACAGGCCCTTGTTAGTTGCTGACGTTTTCTGTTAGGTAGTTTTTATTACTTGAATGTACCTACTTGAAAAATCTGAATATAATCTTCAAAGGAATTACTATTTGGGGGGCTATTGTGAATGCTAATCCTGAATAACTATTGGTCTTTCAATTGCATCATGTATTTTGCTATGCAGTATTTGCAGAAACTGTATAGCTAAGCAGTTTAAAGAGGTTTTTTTTAAATGAAACTACGTACATAAAGTTACAGACAATTTTAGACTTGCAAATTTTTTTTTTTTTTCAAACATCATTTCCCTGATGATTTTTAAGGTTTCACAACTAAAGTCTGGCAACTGTTCTGCAATACTGGAACTGCTGCGGCTAACTTTAAACTGTTTTTTTGATGCTTAAGAAGTTATAAAACAGCAGAAACTTGTTCATTAAGGTGCACCTTAATTGAGTTTTAGATGCACAAAAGAAAATATAATTGGTTTGCATTTTAGAAATACAAAGCATGCCGTTATCTTTATTAAATAAATAAGCTAGAGCTGCATGTTTCCCAGATTGTTTCTGTTTCCAGGTGTGTAGTACAATCAAGCTCCTCTTAAAGCTGTTCAAACATACCCTTACTTCACTTTACCTTTAAAAAACAGTTAAATGTAATAAATGCATTTTAACATTTCTTTCTGTAAGGGAGTCTGAAACTGGGCACGTGTGTCTGCAGCTTATCACAATCTAACCAGCAGAAAACCTTGGACAAAATTTTGCTCCTTACTTGTTCATAATTTTTTTGTTGTATTTATATTTGAATGACAGAGTAAAATTGCAGGGATGCTTTCAGGACCAGATAATTATTACTTCTTTATGATCTAGTGGCGTTAGCTTGGAGCTTTGAAGTAAATTATTCTCTGCAGTCAAGAATTAAGAGGGTAAAATCAAAATGATCAAGCCCCTATTACTATCCTATAAGTATATATGAAGTAGAAAATTGAATTGTTCAGTGTTTCAAATACACTTGAAAAAATACCATGGTCTGTCTTTGTGATTAGAATGTGTTTTAGGCACTTCCTACTGTTTTGTATGGAATGGTGAAACATTTGGCAAAAGGCTGGTAGAGATATTACAAAGGTTTTAAGGCCACTTGCAGCATATTTTCCGTCTTTCAGCAGATGACAAATACAAATGGATAAGAAATGTGGTTTGGGGGGGGGTTTGCATTTGTTACAGCAAAGTAAATATTTTTACATAATGAATAATAGGGGCTATCAGTCTGACGAGAGATACATGTATTCTTAAACACTTCACTCTTTAGAAATAGGTATACTTTGGATAAACTGTAATTCTGAAAAGTTTGATCACATTTTTATTTGCTGTTTCAATGAAAATTTGTGTATAAAATGAAGTTTCCCTCTGGACTTCACACTGAACAACTGTGTTCAAGAGTCGTTCATCAGTGCTACTTCCTGTGCTACCCATCAGGACTGACCACAGAACACATGTAAACTTAGTGGTCTTGATTCCTGGAGGTACAGCTAGAGTAAATCATAATTTGTATTTAAATCTTTCTCTTCCCCCACCCCCCACCCTGTATTTCTAGCTTCCTGAAATACTCCTTACCTGTGCAATTTTATGATACTCAAAATTGTAACGTGTGTGTATTGTTCTCAATAAATGGGGGTAGTTCTGGGAAAGTGTCATAGTTGAGCAACATGTTTGGGTGAAGGAGATGGAGAAAAACTACTTCAGCTTTTTGAAACCTTCCCATGTTGACTTTAAGCTAGCTGTGCAAATGAGGCTGAAGGAAAAAAACCGACAAAAACCAACCAAACTGAGTGCTACTTTTTGATTAAATTGGACCAAAGTGTTGAGTAGCTAGGTTAATAGATTCATATACTGCCTTTTGAACTTGAAAGTTACTAAGTATGCCTGATTTTGAAAAGTTTTTGACTTGGAAATTTCTGTGCAATAATAACTAAGTAAATTTAATCAGCTCTGGATCTGTGTGTGATTTAGTCATTAGGGGCTTTTTTTTGTTGTTGTGTTGGAGGGGGAGGGCCGGAATTGTGTTTTGCCTTTTTTTTGTGTTTTGGTTTTTGGGGTGTTTTGTTTTTACAAGAAATGTCTTGCAGATAAATGTAGTTAATCTAGTTAATCATATTCTTCAAGTTCTCTTGGTTTTTGCATATTGATACATCTGCATTGTTTATGATAACCCCTGCAGAGTTTCTGTGACTCTTAAAAGGCATAGATCTGTGACTGAAGAAAGGCTTTAGAAGCTTGTTAGCCAAGTAGTTCAATGCATGGATAACTGCAGGCTGCATGAAGGTTTGCTCTTGGTAGTATGCAAGACTTTTATGTTTAAAGAGGCTGAGAACATGGTAGTAATTAGTTGATCCTTCCATGATACTGTTTCATTGAAGAATTCTTATTTGAATTTTTTAAACACAACATTCAAAATTATGAGGCTTTCTACTTAAAGTATTTTTCATTGAACTGCAATATTATGAATTAAAAATTCTTCTTAGAGTCATTAACTTCCTTAAAAATCAGAGTTCTTTGGCCTGTTGCTTAAGACTAACAAGTCAAACTGAGTTGCAGATTTCTAAAATCTTAGTGAAGAAACTTGTAGGTGAAATCCGACTTGAGCTTCCTTACCTCTGACACCATATTTGTCTTATCTAATCAAAAGGCTTCTTAACCCTTTTAAAAGGATATAACATAAGGCAGTATTTACAGTTTCCATCACAGACAACAGTACTGTACTAGACAGTTTCCAGTACTGTATTCCCACCACAAAAAAAACCCCAATCTGATGTTGTGCTCTAATCATTAACGAGCCTGACCAACCTGCGTGCTTGCTGTAGCACGTTCTTACTTCTTAGTCTCTGTTTTGATGTTTTATACTTGCCATTTCTGTGCCAAGGAACCTTATTTTATCGTGTATCCCATACAGAGCATGTTGAAATCAAGTGCTATTTCAGTTACTCTGGACCAAAATGGCCTTCCTAATTGAATTCAGTGGTATAATATAATATTTTAAGACTTAATTTTAAATGTAGGAAGGTAAGCTGTTTCAGAGCTATCCCTTCAGAATTTACTTACACCTTGAGATTCCTGAAGTGCAATCAAGTTGTAAGAAAAAGCTCCTGGTAGTTGCTTGCAGGTATAACTATTTTAATTTTCCCAAATTAAAGTGCCTTGGAGAAGCTTCTGTGTGGAAGGTGCTGATAGTGTTAGCTAGCATCCAAAGTAGCTAGCCTGCTAACATCACTTAAGGAATGAATGCTCTGAGTCTAATGGCTTGAAATTTGGGGATTATTATAATGATTATTTTTAGGAGTTCTTGGGAAGGAAAATCTTCTGGCTGGTGTTCCATCATCTTCACTAAAGGAATAGATGGTGTTCTTCCCTTGTTACAGGATTTAGCTGTCTCCAGCTTTTCTAAGATGGCTAACTAGTGTTGGTTTTGAGGGCTCCTAAAAATTCAAAACCTAACTTTAGGAGAAAGCTACAGTTAATATCCCCTTAAAAATACTAAACCTTTTCAAAAACTTGTATTATTCTGCTATAATACTGTATTATATGTGTCAACAATACTGTCTTCAAGTTAGAATTGATGGTAGAAGTATGACTGCTGAAAATGTTCTCACAACATTGGTTTTCTTTATAGAAAGTGGAGCGGTTCCAAAAAAGAAGGATCCCTTAACACACACGAGTAATTCCCTTCCTCGTTCAAAAACTGTTGCAAAAACTGGATCCACAGGCCTTTCAGGTCACCATAGAACACCTAGCTACAGTGGGATATCAACTTCTGTGTCTAGACCAGCACCTAATCCTGCAGCTTCAACTCATAAGGTATGATAAGGATAAATATAATAGCAGTATACACATTAAAAGTCAATGTAAACTCCAGAACAAACTTTGGATTTACTGCCTTTATTGCAGTATTGTAGTAGCAGAAAGTTTTTGGAAAAAAAACCCTAAACCCCTAAATTTTTGGCCAAGCCTCTCGAGCTAGGCTGCAGAGTGGATTTTAGAAATCGGGAGGCATTGGGTGGCTGCATGGGCAAATGGATTTTAATTGTGATCGCAGTAATAAATGATAATACTTGTTTTGAAAACTTTATGGGAAACTAAGGAAGCTTATCTAGGAGAAAAATAAATGTTACTCCCAGTGTGTAAAAGAAAAAAACCCCTCCTAATCCAGGACTACAAGTTTTCCTCCTACATGTTCCTTCTCTTCCAAAGCATGTATGCACAGGTTGTATTGCAACCACATTGGAAAGCAAATTATGGTTAGATTGTGACTGAAATACAAAATTAAGTTCTATAATAATAAAACACAAAAATGCTGCATTTCTTTTGACCCATCTCTTTCCCTCCCATCGTTATCTCCCCCTGATACTCACACAGTAAAGTAGAATAAAGAGCAGTATGGACAGAACATAAATGTGGTTAAGCATTGCTGCTGCTATAATATGAAGGCTTTTAAGTGGCCTGTTAGCAAGCATGACAGCAGTAGAAATTCTTGCTTATAGGCATTGAGAATCTGAAACAGTTTGTGATGGTCTATGACTAGACAATGCTGGGGGAAAATACCATAGTTAATTATAATGAATTATCTTAAAAAAAAAAAATAATCCCCAAACCAAAATCAAACCAAAAAGCCCCTTCTCACTGGAGCCTAAGTTGTTCTACTGGTGGCTGAATATGATAGTATGATTTGTAGCAAAATACAGCATCAGAATATCTGGTATGTGTTAATGTATTAGGTTTTACCAGACCATATGAAATGTAAAAGTAATTTTGTTAACAGTATCCTTTAAAGTATCAAGCTGGGTTTTTTTTGTTTTTTTTTGTTTTTTTTCCTCCCCTGTTCTCCAGGCTGCTCCTAAAAACAGCAGAACAAATAAGCCTTCTACTCCTACCACTGCTCCTCGAAAAAAGAAAGACTTGAAGATATTTAGAAATGTGGACAGTAATCTTGCTAATCTTATCCTGAATGAAATTGTTGATAGGTAAGTCTGAAGAAAAGCAGGCTTTTCAATGCAGTAAACCAGTTTTTTGTTCAGTACAGTCTTGGTCCACTTGGAATGAAAATTAGTACTTTTTGTTTGGTTTGGGTTTTTGGGGGGTTTTGGGTGGTTTTTTGTTGTTGTTGTTGCTTTGGCAAAAGGATGAAAATTCATATCAGAAATGTTTATCGGTTTAAATGCTTATTATAAGTTCTAGATTTCCTCAAAAGGGTTCTGTATAAATAGTCAAATGCATTAAATTAGTCAGCTGCAGCTGAAAAAGAGCATCTCATTGTTAGACTAATTAGTATTCCATTTCTTTGTTAGTGGACCAGCTGTCAAATTTGATGATATTGCAGGGCAGGAACTGGCTAAACAAGCTTTGCAAGAAATTGTTATCCTTCCTTCTCTTAGACCCGAGGTAAGCAACTGGGTTTTGTTATCACTCTGTCACAGAATCAAAGAAATATATTGTGCTTCACACATTAAGTAGTGATTCTTGATTCCTGTCTCTACTGGTTATGATTCTTATCGATAGCTGTGTGGTGATAGCTGTCTTGGAAAACGAGAATGAAGAGTTTATGTGTTAAAATAGTACCATGAAATTCCTTGTCATCTGGTTAGCCAGTGTTGGAGAAAGTGACTGAGGCAGTAGCTTAAAATAAACAAAAACCAGCAAACCACAAACCCCTAAAAGACCAAACCAAAAAATTCCTGAAAATTTGTGAGGCTGACTGTTCCAGATAACTATAGCTGTGTGTCCAACCCTATATGGACACGTAAAAGACAAAGCTCATAACTGGAAGAGTAAAACAGATGAGATTTGTATAGGTAAATTAAGTCATGACAGTATCTGATTTGAAAAATATTAAATTGGTATTGTGGTCAAGTTCTCTGTGTGCATGTTGGTTAAACATTCTTCTGCGGAAGGAAAATGTCATTGTACCATCTCTGTTATTACAGTGCTTTAGTATGTCAACTTTGTTGTTCAGTAACACTATACAATGAGCTGGGTGGGAAGGACTTTGAGATATGAGGCTTGGAATAGTTACAACTCTTTTGCAATAACAGTTGATATTTTCAATAAGGTTGTCTTTGTATTACTGTAGTTAGCAATGGGCCTGACCTTAGCATAGGTTGAGATATAACAAGGACAGAGAATCCTGCGACTTTTTAAACATTCCTTGGAAGAAAAGATGTTGGTTTTATTCCTTGTAAATGTACACGGTAGATGTGGCAACTATACGGGAATGTTTAGTAAATTAAATATTACTACAGTTTTAACCTTTAATGAGTCTTGAACTCAAATTCATATTTAAACAAGCCAATTAATGGCATTTTTGTAGGAGCGCTAGAGTTGAGGTGAATAAACAAAACAGTGGCTGCAACTATTTCAGCAGTAAGATGCTAATAAAATGCTAGCAATTAGTTCAGACCATGTTTAGTATGATTAGCCTGTTAACAAAAATTTTAAAAGCTTAGTGTGTCTCAGTGATAAATGGCAGTTGCAGCTGAACTGTGTAGGTGATGATCAAGATGAGGGAGAGTTGTAGATTTGATCTGGACTATCTGAAAATGGTGGAACTCCCACAAAATGATTCCAAATAAGAAGAGTCCAGCAGGAGATGCACATGGTGGTGTGCAGTATGGAAGGCAGAAACACTTGACAAATGTAGTTATCCAGGTTAAAATGCTGCAATACATCTGTAAGATAAGTAGTATGTCTTGGTGAATAGGATCATGCTGCCTTACTATTTTTAGTGATCAAAGTCAAGCACAAACAAAATGCTGTGAATGATGAAATAGTACAGAACGTGCATGTTGGTCAGTCATCTTAGAAACACTACACTGGTAATGGAGCCATTTGTTATCATGGATATTGTAGAAAGGAGTGCCTGCCAACAGTGGTGTTTAGACCTGGTGTGTATATATAAGAGACTCCCTACTATTCCTTTTGGTTGGTTGGTGGAATTACCAGAAGCTGGAATGGAGGCCAAAAAAGGAACTCCAAAACTCTTGAGGAAAGTGGTAAAGACAAAGCACTGGGGAAAACAGGCTACTAAACTAAGCTAACTAAAAGATACGTACTCTGAGAAATTGTAGATTTGCTTGCTGTGGTGCTGCGTATGATGGGTGCAGTTCTACAGTGTAGGAAAGATGAATCCCATGCACAGGGAGAGGGAGGAGATTACTGTCAGTAGCATTTAGGGAAAGTAGGTGGTGATTAAGTAAGATTCTAAATAGTTTCAGTCAAGGCCTGTCTTCTCAAGTTTCATTTAATAAAAAAAAAAAGAGAAAGATGAAGGGGTTCTTCCATATGGAGTTAGTAGGAACATTGCTTTAATTCTTTTACTACACACTTGCATTCCCCTCTTTTTAAATGCAGTTGGGTGCTTTAAACTTAATAGGCTAGTCTGTCTTGTGGAATGTGTTACTGCCTTTTATACTCCTTTCATAGTGCCTCTATGCACAGAATGATCATGACATAATTTAACTGCTGTGTCGGAAAAAATAGTGATGTGCATTAGGTCAAGTTAGTGATAGAATGTAGTTCTTTAAAAATGTGTACGGTTGTAGCACTGCCTCTGTTCATACCACTGCTAGCCAGTGAGCCATTCTCCGTCTTAAACCATTTTCTTACAAAGGTAAATCAACATCTTCTTTAAGTCTTTGGAGGTAACTTATGATGATGTACTTTTCAGTTATTTACAGGACTTAGAGCTCCTGCACGTGGTTTACTGCTGTTTGGCCCTCCAGGAAATGGGAAGACAATGTTGGTGAGAAAATGACTTCATGCGTGTGTTAGTGGGCTTAAAATGTAACTATGAGGGGTCACTTTCAGTTTGGGTATTGTAGTAATAAACCATATATTCTTCCTGGATATGCGTTATGGTGTCAATTTAATACAAAAATGCAAAATTGTTTTTAACTGTGGATTTTGCAGGGGAGGGAATTGCTAAACTGTTCTCTATTTAACTCTTTTCAATATCACAAGTAATATTTTAAAATTTACACCAGCAAGTCCAAGTTTCATTTTCAGAGAGAGTAAAAGTAACATGGTTAATTGATTGTGTACAGCAATGATTAATCACAAATGGTCTGCTCTCTATTAAAACATACTAGAAGTGCATTTTGGAAATGGGGAAGGAGCGTAGTAGCAAGGGAGGAGGGGGTTGTCTCGCTTCCACACTGCTGTGTGAAGAGCCTAAGTGCTGTGGAACTGTCTGGCTGCTGCTTGTTTTCTCACCCTGATGTGCTGGGTTTGGGGAACTGGAGTGAAATGGCTGTGCATCAGCCAGGGAACGTAGCATGTCCTGATGCAGCTGAGCCAGGCACATCATCCTGCATCACATGGCGTGGCTGCAGCTGCACTCTCCCTTTGCTGATACTGAAGCTGGATCAGCTCTGAAACGCAGGAGTGTGAATGTTGAGCAGCTTGCTTGGGCTCATCTGTTGTGTTTCACATACTGGAACATAATTGCTAATCACTAAAATTACAACTGTGTAACCAAGGAATCATAGTTTCTTGAATGTGGTGAAACTGTTAAAGAAGAGGGTGCTCTGGATGAGCATTCTGGCTGAACGGATTCTTTTTCCTAGCTTTCCTCTGAAAATAGTTTTCTCCGTACCCTATGATAAAGATCAAAAACTCCGTAATTTTTAATGTGATTTGATCCAACTGCTGCCCTAAATTACCACCCTAAATTAGTTAAAACTGTTTCAGATGTCTACTCAGGATACATTGAAAGGAGCTGGAGACTTGTATTCTTCAGTAAGCAAGTTGTAGTTGGCTATAGACATGATGTGATCAGAGAAGTGTAAGGGAGCCTGGAAATTTCTCTAGTGGTTCGACTGCTTAGCTGTTCTTATTTGTAAGTGGTCTGTACAGAAGTTTTCTGTAGCATCTACAAGGTGTTCCCTTTGAAGGAATAGGGGTTTTCAAAACTGTCAGTCAGGACATGAGTGCTAACTACAGAAGCAGAGAGGTATCTTCAGTGTAATATTTTAAAAAGTAATTTTTTTTTCCCTCCCTCTCCTAGGCCAAAGCAGTTGCTGCAGAATCAAATGCTACTTTCTTTAATATAAGCGCAGCAAGCCTAACTTCAAAATACGTAAGTAGTAGCTGTAAATTATATTGATCTGAAAACACGTGCTGTAATTGGGGCTTAAGAAGGCCAGAGACTTCTGATGAGTCCTTGGTGAACTCATAGCCTATAGTGAACAAAGTTTTTAAAAAGTGACTTATGAAGTAAATTTTGTTTTGTGCTTGTGATAACTCAATGTCAAATGCTTTTGCAGTTCAGAATGACCCTGGCTGTCATATAGATGAGTGGTTGTGGGCTTTTTCTTCTTTCCCAGCTGCCTTTCACTCTGGTAATTTGGTCACCAAAATCTCTTGACAACTCAGTTCTGATCATAAGTGAAGTTGTAATGGTTCTTTTAAGACATAAACGATACTGTTGTATATAATACTGGACTAGTGATAATCTAAGCGCGTATGAATGGACTGAGTGTGGTTAGTTATCATCTAGATTTTCTGTAGGTCCTTATGTTAGTGCTCTCGTAATAAACACTTTCTAAACCCCCTCCAAAAACAGTTTATTGTTATTTTAGGTGGGTGAAGGAGAGAAACTGGTGCGTGCTCTATTTGCAGTAGCCAGAGAACTTCAGCCTTCTATAATTTTCATTGGTAAGACCTTAAATGTTGTTGGCTTTTGTGTATTTTCTTCAATATTTTGACTTATTAAATTGGAATAATCGGCTAAACTTCTTTGGGTAATTTCTGCAGTGCAGAGCAAGTGTCTTGGATATGACCTGCTGGCTAATCAGTAGTTCCATATAGAGCATGTTAGATTACTGTTGTGATATTTAATTGGTGTTAATAGTGGGAAGAAATGCCCTCAAAAACACAAATGCTGTGCTACATTTACAGAGTAAGTCCATTTATGTATTAAACTTCAAACATTAAAATGGGTTTTGCTTGTCCTGAGTTGCAGTTTATTATCAGCAGAATTTTTTTCTTTCATCTGTGCTTGGTGTTACATATCCAAAGGACAACATGTTATACAAGCTTTTAAAGTTTACTGTCTGTCTCTTAGGGAATAAAGATCTGATCTCTCTTACAGGAGCCCTATATTAGCAAAAGAACTTAGACAAATATGAAGACTTTGATGTTGTATGGTTAATTAAGATATATTTCTTTGTTTTTTAGATGAAGTTGATAGCCTTTTGTGTGAAAGACGAGAAGGTGAACATGATGCTAGTAGGCGTCTAAAAACAGAATTTTTAATAGAATTTGATGGTGTAAGTATTTAGTCTTGGGTATTGTTTGATTTAGCTGAATTGGCTAATGTAGTGTAGTGGGTGCCAATACAAGCTACAGATGAAGCACAGAGAGGATTTGGCTACTGGGGCTTAGCTCTGTCCACCTCCCCACCACCTGCATTGACAAACAGCTTTTTTCTATTGCTGTTAATTTTTCACCTGCTTACTGTAGTATTCTGTAAAACTCAGTCTGGGGTGAAAGGTAGTAATCTGGCAATGAGCTGAAATAATGGGTTGAAAGATGATGGACAGAGAAGAAAGAAAAACAAATGGCAATAATAAAGGAGCTGTGAGAACAAATGCTCTTACAGGGCAAGAGGGATGCTTGAGGCTTAGGCATAGTTGAATCCTTGCTTGCAATTGCATGTTTTGGCGAAGCACATCTCTTCATTCTGGCAAAGTAAAAGAAGATTAAATGGCCTTTAAGTAGTGTCTTTTTGGTTTTTAAGGGTTACGTGTTGCAAAAGCATGTGCTCTCAAGGGGTAAGGTGAGACTTGAGGGATGAGGATTTCAAACAAACTAGTTCATATTGTTTGTATGCACAGCTCTGACACATCAGAAGGATTAATTTCTGTGTTAGTATGCTTTTTTAATTGAGCTATAAATTTTTCCTTGGCATCATGACCTGGAGATGACAGAATACAGTAAGAATATATTTAATAGCACATATATAATACCGAGGAAAAGGATCTGGGTTTCATAGTTGGGGGCGGGGGTGGGCAGAGAAACAAATTAATATCAGAATATTTTTCTCTCACATAGCACTGTTTTTTGTATTCAGCAATCTTAGTTTATATTCCTAGCACAGTGGAATATTGCTGGAGTAGTGAAGCAATAGTAATGAGGTACAGGAGGAGAAGGTAACTATATAAAAGGACAACAAGATTGGGAAAAAATTCTCCAAAGTGAGATGAATCAGGACAAATAATGCAATGTGACAATGATGTGCAGAAATTATTATACACACACACACAGAGTTTTCCCTTAAAATGAAAAGGGGAAAATTAAACACGATTAGTAAGTTTGGCAAACTTTGGATCAAGGTGTAAGTGTATCATACAGTATTTTTGTGGAACTTTTTGGACTCAATAAGGCAGCAATGAACTTAAGTCTATAAAGGATTGGACAGTAGGTGAATAATAACATCTCTGATACACAAATATCTTCTCTGAAGTCTGGCAGCTGTCAGTCTCCATATTCTTGGGTATAAAATCAAGTCTTGCAATTGAGTGAACTGGGGGGAAAATTATTGTGTCTGTGTACTATTGAATAGCTTCTCATTTTGATTACTAGCTTCTTGCAAGACCCCTATTAGATGAATCTCTGATCTGATTTAGTGGTTCTGGCTGTATCTTAGTCTACAGTTTTTATTTGCTCTTTCTCTGTAGGCTTCAAAGCAATGTTTGGTGTTAAAACCTACAACAACAGAAAGTCTCTAGCTTTTTAAACTCATTAGGTTTTATCTCTGGATGACTAAACTTCTAAGTGCTTTTTGTAGTGTCAGTTTTCTCCAGGATTGTAATGTGCAATTCCACAGCAACATTTGTGCTCTTGCAAGACTCTTTTCAAGTATAATTCGGGCTTAGTGTCCTGTGTTTACATTGCTTTTTTTAATTTTTACTTTTTCCTAGTTTGCCTTTACATTTATCTAAAGAATATTTTAAAGCTAACTGCATGGAAAAAAACCCAGCTTATATAGTAGGATCCCATCAGTGTGCTGAATACATGGCAAGTCTCTAACTGGTTTTGTTCTATTACTACCTGATGTAAACTGAAAGCTGTCTTGCCTTCCTGTGTTATACAGGTGCAGTCTTCTGGAGAGGACAGAATACTTGTGATGGGAGCAACAAACAGGCCACAGGAGCTTGATGATGCTGTTCTCAGGTATCAAAATGTCTCTTCCTTTGTTTGAATACAGTAATATGATGTTTGTTATGAAGAGCAGGTTTTGTTACTTAGTGTTTTGGTTGTTTTAAGTTTTGGAATAAGTAGCAAAAGCTGTTTGGCAAGATTTATTTAACCTCTCAAAGAGGTGCCTGTCTCTTCTCTCTTGGCATACATCTGCATAAACATGATGGCCTTGGAATTGTCTAAAACAGCAGTACCTGTTGAGACCAAGTCAGCATTTTATAACCCTCTTGCATCTTATATATTGCTTTTTTATTATTTGGATTTTAATGGCAAGATGAAGGAAGAAATCTGGCCAGTGAAATCCAGTATTTCTTCTATGTGAATATTGGACTTCTGATGTCCCATGCAATTACAGGTCTTGCTGTAGATTTGCCTTAGGACTTTTTTGCTACAAATTCTCATGCTTTCTTCTCTTTTTGTTCTTGATTGAGGAAAACAGACATGTCAGCACTGTCTGAACAAATAAAACAAGTTTCTAACGATTCCAAAGACTTTTTGTGTACAATGAAGAGATGCTTCATTTTGTTGCTGGTAGTTGGTGGTATTTCTACCTTTAGAGTGTTACCTCTCTGGGAGGACTCATATTTTCAAATAAGAGTAAGGTGACACTGGTGGCTCGTGCATATTGTTTGGTGGTTGGGATTTTTTGATTATTTTTGGGGGGGGGGGTGTTAGTCTGTAGTTTTACTCCCAAGAATTTGGTGATGTAAGTGAAATTTTGACACTTAACAACCCAAATATTAGATCTGTATGTGCTAAAAAGTTATAAAAGTGTCTGTGTATATATGTGGGTTTTTTTCTAGACGATTCACCAAACGGGTATACGTGTCTTTACCAAATGAGGAAGTAAGTATTGTTTTCCATGCATTTTCTTCATTTTAAGATCAATTTTATTTAAAAAGCATAAAATATATTTCATAGGCTTTTCTTAAGTTGCCCTAGTGGTTGACTATAATTCTGTGAATTAACTTCTGGCCCAGCTTGACCATAGACACTGTGCTTTATTTCTGGTAACTATCTTAAGTTTTTGCTTTTTTTTTTTTTTTAACATGTGCTAGTAGCAAATCTGGTAGTAGCTACTCACTGTTTCCTGGCTAGTGGGGCATTGCTGACAAGCTGGCAGGCATGGACAAGTCTGAAGTAGGGCTTGCAGGAAAACGTTTGGTTGGCTGGACAAGAGTGTTTAGTGCAAAAGTAGCTTTTTTAAAGTAATGTTTTTCAGCTCAACAGCTGATTAGGGCTTTTGATGAGCATTCTAATGTATTATTCTTGAAGCAGTTTGACCCTTGATCTCAGAACCCCGTACCAGCTACTATGAAGAAAATTAACTCTATCCCAGCCAAAACCGGCACCTTACCAAACCCCTCTCTCTTCCCCTGGGGAGGCAATAGGGTACCGTCTAATCACCAAAGCACTATAGGCAAGTTTAAACTAGTGAAGCACAAAAGCTAACCTGCCAAACACATAGTTTTGTTGTTGCAACAGAATTTTAAGTGCACCATGAAAATGAGTTTTACATCTGATAAATGTATCTTCTTTCAGACAAGATTGATTTTGCTAAAAAATCTTCTAAGCAAGCAAGGAAGTCCATTGACCCAAAAAGAGTTGGCGCAACTAGCTAGGTAAGTATTTTGTAACAATACTAAACAAACATACTCATCTATTTTAGTTATTAAATTGTTCTTATTAAAAAAAAAAAATCCCCCCAAACTAAACCCCAAATATAATAATGATAATTGTGATGAAAAGGAATATAACAAAAAGAGAGACCCAAGAAAAGACAAGTGATGCACAGTGCAATTGCTCACCACCTGCTGACTGATGCCTGAGCAGTGATCTGCCCCTTCTGGCCGACCCCCACCACTTTATATACTAAGCATGACGTTCTGTGGTATGGAATATGCCTTTGTCTAGTTCGGGCCAGCTGTCCTGGCCATGCTCCCTCCCAGCCTCTTGTTGCTGGCAGAGCATGGGAAACTGAAAAATCTTTAATTTAGGGTAAGTGCTACTTAGCAACAACTGAAACCTCACTGTGTTTTCAACATTATTTTCATACAAAGTCCAAAACACACTGTACTAGCTACTAGGAAGAAAATCAACTCTATCCTGGGCGAAACCAGGACAGCAACTTGAGTACGCTTTGTTTTTTTTTAAAACGGTTTAGCCAAAATACAAAAGCTGAGGGTCCTGCCTTCTTCATTTGCCATCTTTCTTTGTTTTGAAAGAGATGGGTATTTAACCCCCTGTGGCAGTACACCCCCTTTGTGATTTTGTGTTCCTTTGCTCCTTTGCAACTTTTTCTATAAACTGTAACAGAATTATCTCCAGAAGACTGAGCTATGAAGCTCTTGTTACAGCCAGCTGCTGCTCTACAAGCTGGGTGGATGGGATTTTTGTTTTAAATTTTTTGTTAGGCAACCCTTACTACTTGTTTTCACTTATGTTGGCAATATGTATTGGTGGCTTCCTGCTTTGGTGGAGGCAAAGTATTTCAATGGTTAACTTGGAGAGTAAGTCTAATTCTGGAAAAGCTCCCACAGAGATTGGGTCCTTGGTTTGATTCCACCCCCTCCCCCCCTTGTGGTTCTGAGGATTTGAATGTCAGTTAAGTTTTTGGGTTTATATTTATCTATGGAAAATGATGACAAACTAGTGGTAGGGCATTCTTGTAAGAGAAATAGTAAATGTGCTTGAGATTAGTTTTCACCTACAAATCCTAGTTGATTGCTATCTTTTTGCTTTTCCTAGCATGTTAGTTGGGACTTGAATATCTGTACTTAAATTTAATCTGGAAAAGACTTAAATATGGTTCACTTATGTTAAATGCACTTCTGATTTATTAAACTTGCAAAGCAACATGAAAATAGTACTTCTGATTAAGTAACACTTTAATAACCTGCAATTAAAATGAGATGGTTTGAAGGAGGTTTGTTTTTTGTTTTTGTTTTTTTCTTCCTTCTTTCCCCCACTTTTTCCTTTGACAAAGAATGACAGATGGATACTCTGGAAGTGATTTGACTGCATTAGCGAAGGATGCAGCGCTGGGCCCTATTCGAGGTAAGCTGCATAGCTTTTTATTTGTTTTGAAAAAAACTCAGTGCCCTTGATATTAGAGATATTCTCTTTTCCTACATCTTTTAAACTCTTAAACCTCTGAAATTAAGCTTTTTAGATTTGGATTTTGGTCTCTTCCTCATAATAGCATCTTTATAAGATTTACCTTACACAAAACCCTTCAGTAGCTCACCATGTGAAACAGACAATTTATGTGTCTTAAGAGGAAAGCAGGGTGAAGTGGTTTTCACAGATTTGCGGGATTTTTAACTAGTGCACCTTTCCTAGGCTGCTATTAGTTCTCTTATATCTAAATTATTACTTGAATAGCAGTCTCTGACTGCATTACTTGTCTTATAAAGTGGGCAGATCTCCTTCAAGTCTGAAAGAAGGAGGTACTGAAATGGAAGCAATTTTGTATTTCCTTTTGGTTTTTTAGATATGGTTTGAATGGCTTAGCTTTTTTTATTTTTAAATCTTCTTAATGTTGAAATGTGATCCAGATGACAATTGTGACTCAAGTAGAGTTTTACCTGTATTTGTTCTTCCTCTGACACTTCCAACTTTGAAAAAATATGATTTTAATGCAAAGTGAATACCTCTTTTTCCAAGAAAAAAAACCAAAATCCCAACCGTGACACCCACCACCACCACCCTTTGTTCTCTTTTACTAGCTAGTTATTATGTGTCCAGTAGCCACATCTGAAGGGGGTGATTTTGTTTAGTGGAGATCTGTAGTGGCAATTTGTAAAGAAAAGATTGTGAAGATTTGATGTTAGTTTTCTGTTTGCTGATACATTGTCCTACCTGATAGAAAGGTACTAAAGGCAGCCGGAGCAGAAGTGTTCTGTAATATCAGCGTATTATGTGTAAATAAAAGTTGTTGCAAGTCTCTTAAATGATTTATGGGGAGGAGAGGTCTGTGCGTGTTTTGTGGGTGTGTTTGTTTTACTACTTTTTTTTTTTTTAATTGAGTCAAAAATCCTATAGCATCCAGTTTTGCCAGTGTGCTATCTCTTTGAAAGCAGCTGCTGGAAAGTAATGGTTTTTTTTACCCACTTCTAGCTGTTGAGAATGTAAGGCACATCTTCCAAAATCCTGCATAATAACTGGGAAACAGAATTGCATTAAATAGCTCTCGCAAGAGACATCATGTCTCCTAAGACTTTGAATATATTTATTTAGAGTGGTTGAATAAATAATGTATGCATTTAGGTATGCAGGCTTTACTTTGCTGACAAATCACTTCCCACGCAAGTCCATTTTGAGAAGAGACCATGAAATGTTGTGCAACCTGTTTCTTACCCCTGTTCCTGGCTTCCATAAAAAAAAAATTTAAAAATAAATTGTTTTATAAAGTCAGCCTTGCCAATCCTGCCTAGATTCTTTTTCTTGCGCCCTCTGAGCAAAAAGTTTGCTGTAGTATGTTGATGCCATAACAGTACTGCAAGTAAAAAAAAAACATAAAATGGTGAAGGATACAGGAATGATTAGATTCCACCAGTACTGTATGGGCAAGAGGCACTCCTGTGTGCCCTGCCTGGTTTTTATTTCTGTATTCTTAGCTGACAGTACCTTTCTGTTTCCTGAAAATTGTGCATGTTTGAGGGGTAAGGGGATTGCGTGTACCAGGAATAATATGGGGGAAGACAGCTCTGTTACACTTGTGTGCTGTTCCCCGTACTTTGGGAAGAAGGAAGCAGTTCTGCTACCACTTTGTACTGTATCTGCAGTGATTGAGTGTGGGAGCAGCCTGGTTGAGGAGCTGATAAATGAGGAAGAAGGAGGTAAAAACATTATGTACCTTTCTGTACAGAAGATTATGTTGAGGCAGAGAGGTATAATCTTTACCTGTGGGTTTTTTTCTGAATAGAAGTGCTTTTAACATGCTTTAGTTGTCAGAAGTGATGAAAGTTTTCTTACAAATCTCACTGATCTTCCTTTATTTTTACAGAACTAAAACCAGAACAGGTGAAGAACATGTCTGCCAGTGAGGTATGCTGTTCTAGCAGTTTGAATAGAATGCATGCTCACCAGAAACTTTTAGGGTCCCTTTATTTACACATAGTATCATACAAAATACCTAGCATAATTTTGGGGGGGTATTACCTTTTTGATTACTTCTTCGCTGAAGAAAATTCTTTTGAGATTGAGAACCAAATCTGTCCTCAGATGTCTGAGGTTCTTCGTGTAGTTTGTTGGTTATCAGGCGTAAGAGTACCTCTTCTTCTGATAGGAATTCTCTGCTGTTCTTAGTTTCAGCTGACTGGTCCTATCTTTTCCTTCACACTGAACTGCAACTTGATCTGTTGCCTATCAGATGATGTCAGAGGCCTTGCTTTTATTTTCTCGCAGTGTTACTCCCCCAAAACACTCCCAGAAGTATTATGTCAAGTGATTTATTTTATTTCTACCTCCCACCCCCATCTTTACGTAAAGCAAGTCATCTTAGGGAGAACCTCTGCGGGATTTTAAAACATTTATTTGTATGTATGTATAATACTTAGATTCATTCACGTGGACCACCATAAAGCAAAAAAAAAAAAAGATTAAGTTCCTCACCACAAATTGCATCTGTAAACATCAAAAGAAAAGGAAGAGGTTGGGCCTGCATATAAAAGTTTCTGTTCAAATGTATGTGCATGTCACAGTTACTTAGGGGACAACGAAGCAAAACTTAATTCCCCTGTTGTTTTCTGTGTTTAGCCTTAGATCATGGCTAAGGCTATGATAAGCTGAAAGGAATTGTTGCAGGAAGATGAGAACATCTGTGATAATTTGCTGTGAATGCAAGTGTATCTCCAGTAGCCTATCAACACTAGTCCCAAAGAAATATGGGCAATTTTCTCCAATTGTAATGTTAATACTCCTTTAATAATGAGCTCACTTGTTCCACACGCTTTGGTTATCTCCCATCATGTCTGGACATTTCTCTATACAGGAAATGTCTGCTAATAATCATGTCCCCAGCAAACAACTGAAAGGCATGTGTTGAATCAGAGAGGTTAGATAATCGGGATTACTTGGCTGACAGCATAATATGGTCTGAATACAGCTGTGGTAAGGGCAGGAACTCTCAGTGCCTTAATCTCCTGGTATGCAGAGGTATGCCATAAATGTGTTAAAAAAATCCCATGCCTTATCATTTACTCAGTTCTGTGCCCTCATGTGCACCAGCTTGCGCCACCTAGTGAAGTAGAAAGTAATAACACAATCTCATGGGCTATTAAATAACAAGGCAGACATTATGATTACCAAATGTTAATTTATTAAAAATGGTAAATACTGATAGTTTTAAATTACAAGACTCTTGCACTGGGTCATACAATCATAGAACATCCCAGGTTGGAAGAGTCCTTGAAAGATCATCTGCTTGGACCTTTTATGGGAAAGAGAGCCTAGATGAGATTATCTACCACCCTGCCCAATTACATCTTGAAAACCTCCAGCAATGGGGACTCTACCACATCCCTGGGGAGGTTGTTCCAGTGAATGACTGGTCGCACTGTAAAAAATTTCTTTCTTATATCAAGATGAAGCCCTCATAGAATGTGCTTTGTTACAAGTGAATACTGAAGTACTTGAATAAACGGAAGTAAAGCACTTGTGATCCCGATGTCTTTCACTTTTTGTTTAGATGAGAAATATCAAACTGTCAGATTTCACTGAGTCTTTGAAGAAGATAAAGCGCAGTTTGAGCCCTCAGACCCTGGAAGCATATATTCGCTGGAACAAGGACTTTGGAGATACCACAGTGTGAAACACTACTTGAAGTGAAACAAAGTGCTGCCTAAGGAGCAATTGGTACAGGCTACTGGAAAGCAGCCAGAGTTTACAGGACTTTACAGATCTTTAAGTATCTGCGTTAAAACTTGAGATTAAGAAAAAAATTATACAATGTGAAATGTGTTCATCAAAGCCTCCTTGCCATTTAGTGAGGATTTACACACTGTAAGAGCACAATAGGACTTGAGATAAGATTCCTAGCAATCTGATTATGGTTTGAACAATAATGTATGTATTTTGTTTCAGCTAGAAGGCTCTGATGATATTGATCATTGGAAAACCTTTTCCCTATGTTGTGTGTGTGGCTTTTTGTTTTTAATTTTTCCATTACATTGATGTCTGGCTTGCTTCCTTATAACTACTAACTTAAAATTGGAGGTTTGTAAACTTTGGTTCAGTTTTTGACTTTTTTATCCTTAATGTGCCAAATAAAACAATTTCCCTATGCAGAAATGAAGAACAGCATTGGGGAATTATGGTTATTAAAATGTAAAAAGCAGCTGGTCTGTTATTATTTGTCTTTTTGTTTAGTTGTAATGTGACTGTATTGTTCACAGAACAGTTTTAAAGAAGACCTTTGATAGCAGAACAGCAAAAAAACCCAACCCTATAAAACCCATTCAAACTGTCTTTTAAAAAAATTACTAAATAAAAAAAAATAGACTAAGACATTCATTTACTGGCAGTATTTTCTCTTAATGCATTTTGTAACGCTTCTATTGGTAGAATGTTAGCTTATGCTTATGGTGTACAACTTGGAAGCCCAGCTGCTGTTTGAGAGAGTAAGTGATGCTCTTTGTCAAGTTTCAGAAATGGCGTGTTTCTACTCTGTATTTTGGTCTGTTTATGATAATTGAAAGTAAAATTTCCATTGTGATAATTTTTTTAATCTACACATGTAAGCATTAAAATACGAGGCTACATGTTTAATACATGGCACACATTAATGTTTTTATAGCTTTCATATGTTTTGGTTTATATATTAAAGTATGAAACACTCAACTGATCTGCTTTTTTAAAAAGAAACTGCATCTTTGTACAAATACTTGTTTTTATTATATAAATGACAAGCTATTTAAAAAAAACACACTTAAATGATAGCCTTTAAATACTGTAATAAAGGAAAACATCTTTGCCTTTACTTCTAAAGGCCTGACATCTTGTTTACAAATTCTACATGGATTAAACACAGATGTTTGCAAGGCAGAGCAGTAGTTCCTTTTTAGAGCAGGTTTGTGGGTTTTTATTTGGGTATTGTTGTTGTTGGTTTTTTTTTTCCTAAAAAAAAAAAAGACAACTCTCCCAACTTAGTGATGTTACAAAAATGCATATTGTTTACAGTTGTTTAAACTAAATTGAGTTATAAGCTTTGTTTGGTTTTGGTCTTAACAGAAAATTCTGTTCTTAATTTTTCATTTAACTTATTTTTTATTGGTAGGAGTAAGTCAAATACTTCTGGGAGTACTCACCTGAAAGTTGACTATAAATAATATATTTTATATATATATATAAATATATATGAAAAAAAACCCTAGCTGATAGAGGCAGTGTAAGTATAGTAATACCCAGAGAGGACTCTGTGCTCACTGTGTAGTATTGGGTACTAAATAGCAGAAACTGTGTCAAACTTTTGAGACACACAGATGCAATATGTTTGGGATTCTGTTTTTTTGACCCAGAGATGCTTTTAACTGATCGTAAGATTAAAAGCAATTAAATCAGAGAAGATTGTGTTCCACTAGTATGCCTTTTGAAATAGTCTAACCAAACCTCTTCTAGCCTTCTAAGGGTATGACTCTCTCAAATGTATGTCTGATGTAAATGAAACATGTGACTTCCATTCCCCTGATTCACTTCCCTGGAGAAGTAAGAAATGCTAAAAGATTGCAGTTTCTTAAGTCTCATGTATTGCTTGCTTTGCCTTAGTTCTGCCCTCAGTAGACCATATCTATTGTTGGAAATTCCTGGCTGACTTGATCTGTATTTGTCATAGACTTCATAGTGCTAAGGATGAATATTACTGTTCTATTAGCGTCTGCCAGATAGCTAAACAACTAAGAAAGGCCCTTAGTCTTCCTATTCATAAAGCTTGTAAATTTTCCTTGAGATCCTTTGCAAATGAGAACTTTGAGAGTAACACTTCTGGTTTTGAGTGTTCCTAAATATTTGTTAGCAAATTCTGTTTTCCTCCACTTAGTTTTGAGGAACATACCAGTATTTATTTCAAATACATGCCTGTTGGCATGTGATAGGTACCTGAGGTGCAGAGGTACAAATTCCCGTCTGCTAGAGCACCACCAGCACGCAGCACAAAGGGTCAGAAGTCTCAGAAGTCTCAGCTGCTACTTCAGAAAGAAAAGGGACTTTCACTTCTTTGTACAACCAGTTCAGGTCAAAAGAATCTGTGTGACTGGTACGACTGCTTTTTGGTTATCTATTCTGCCCTGATTGTTTTCTGCATAATGGATGAACTACAGCTCTATAAATTATTTCTAGAACACAGTAATAAGAACTTAATTTTGTTCTGCAACATCAGTTTGCCCCACAGCTGCTGGATTTTTAACACATAACCAAGTGCCATTTGGTTCATACATCGCCTTTAAATGTCTTTCTTATGCTATTTTTTGAATAGTGTATTTTAATAATAATTCTGTTCTCCTTAAGGCATTATCTTGTATCTTCTGGTTTCTTGCTTTACATGTACTAAGTCCCAGCCCTGTGATTTTCATCTATGCATTGGATTAACTGTGTATAAAAGCCTATCTGAAAAAACCCATACCAACCACCAAAAAAAAAACAACCAACCACCCCACCCCCCCCCCATACTTCCCAAATCTATGGTATTTTATATAGAACTTTGCACCTGCATTTGCCATAAAATCAGATTGTGTTCTAATACAGCATCTTGAATTAGGATAGGATAAGCAGGACAGCAGGTTGGATGCTTTTAACCTTTGGAAATATTGCCATTATGTTAGCTCTCAAACCACTTTTTTTCTCCCCCCCTTGAATTGACCCACTTTTTCGAGATGATTAGGAAGCAGCTTGTCTGGCCCTCTGCAAGTGTGTTCTACTGACTTAAAGTGTAGCAGTTACTGGAGGGAATAAAAAAACCAATCCATGCCCGTTTTTTTAACAACCTTCTTCATACAGCTTTGCCTTTTTGGAAGAACAATGTGTTCTCAGGCAGTGGGTTGCTGCTTTTCATGGCATAACAGGAGAGAAGAACTCAGGCCCTGTGTGATGCTCTTTCTCCTTAAAACAAGAATTTGTCAAGTGTTTAACGATGTTCCCTTTACTAATGTTGACTTTTCTGTAGAGTACGCCAAACCTGTACACGTTCTCTCCTTGTGGCTAAGACAAAACCAATGCTGAATATTTAAGATAAGCCTTAAAATAGGATATTTATGCACACATAATTCTCTGTCCTGTTAGTTTCTTAGACTTTACAGAATTCAGTGTATTAGAAATAGGCATTCTGCCCCTGAGATGTCTAACTGACTCTGCTTCAGAAAGTCAGTCGCTAATACAGTTTTGTTGAATATGGCCCTGCAATTTACTTTATGTAGATAATAAATGTGATAGTAACACTTCAAAATGGAAAAGAATGGGATCTCTGAACTGAGAAGGAATTTGTTGTCACTGTACTAATTGGAGGCCATTGCTGATTTCACTGCTAGATTCCCTCAAATGTTTTTAAAATGACAGTTCTTACATGTATAACTTACTCAGTTAACCTCACCTTCTGGTGTAGAATAAATAGTATTTTTTCTTTTCTAAACAAGCGGGTTTTAGCACTGGGTGGCACTGCTGCCAAGTCCCTCTTGTGAAATTTAAGTACTTTTTACTGGGAATACTGAAGTTGGATATGCTGGCACATTTAACTGAGATGTCTCTTCTGCAACCAGTATGGAAAGCAGCATTCTAGTTGGCGCTTCCTTAACCACCTATGGTGAAACTTTGTGCCCTAGATTCTTACAGTGCTTTCCTACCCAAGACATGGATAATGCATAGTTGTGCCTACGACATGCTTATCTAGCTGCTCCAGTGCTTCGGTGATGCTTCTGCATGTGGCAGCTTTGGGAGGTGGCAAGCTCTATTGTAGGTTACAGATCTTGATTCGTTGTCTGTGGTGGTCTCAAGCTTTTGTGATGTTTTTAGTGGCGGGGACTTCTACCAGATATCAAAAATGGAATGAAAAGTAGCAAGCAGGTAGTGAATGCAACTAGTTATCTCAGTCATTGTGCTAATTAGAGGTGGTTGCTGATTTCATTGTTAGGTTCTCTTGAGCTGCTATTTAGTGTTGAAGGATGTTGTTTTACTCATCTATGTGAATTTTCATGCTTAGGGTGATCTGCTGGTCATCCTAAGAGAAGACCAATGGATCAGTCATTTTCTTTTAGAGTTTTTTTTCTTTAAATATTCTTGTCAATATTTTTTCTTTTAAATACTGTAACTATGATTCCACAGGATGAGGAGGTTAAACTGTCGCTTCCTGCAAATGCAAAATCATCTTCTGAAATACGGGGAAATGTGTATTGTGTTTTTCCTGCTTCTCATGTAAACTGTTAACTGTCTTAAAGTAGAAACTGTTTACTTTGTCAATAACTACCTCCTAAGTTTGGCAATAATTGGCAAGGTATACACTCCTTCAGTGGATTAAATCTGTTGGCTAAACATTGTGGGTTCTTCAGAGTTTGATCTTTTGATTTGCAAATTCTTGACATGATGTCTGGAAACTACAGTGATCAACCTTGTTTTGCTGTAAGACTTTCCTTGCCTCTGTAAGATGCACTTGTTAAAATCCTGTTTCAGAGAAGTGGCTTTGAGGAAAAAGGTCAATGTTCTTTGTAGTTGGTTAATATAGACGTATTCTGCTAAGATACTGGGGTGTAGCCTCTCAGTTCTGTGGGGTTTTTTTACCATTAGAAGTGGGTAAGAAAGTACTTCATCTAATACTCGCACACCTGTCAAAGGGACTGGAAATACAGAAACTGTTTTTGCCACAAGATTCAATTTTTTATTCATGTGAAGGGCTAGTCAGTATTTTTCAGAAATCTGGTTTAAAATGACAAAAACCAAAGGCGAAGACAAAACACTATACCCCACCCCCATTAAATACATTAGGTGACTCCAGTCTGGGATTGGGTTAACTCTTGTATCTTGTTGTTTTGAAGCACTTTTGTTTCATTGTTCTTTTAAGAATGTTTTCTGAAATGTTAAAACACCATTTTATTAATAAGCAATGTAAAAAAGCACGATGAGCAGTCACATAGCTTTAGCTTCACAATAAAATGTTGCATTTGTCCTGTTCTTACTGTTTTCTTGTCTGTTTATCAGGTAAAATGCCCAAAACTAAGAGCCTTTTCACTAAACCTGAAGCTGGTTTAATTGCTGCTGGTTTTTAAAAAAAAAAAAATTTTTTTTAAATCAGGTGTTGTATACCAGATGATGGAACAATAAATACGTAAATACCTCATTTAGTTTCTAAAGGACATGACTCAAGTTCTTAAAACTAATGTAAACAGAAGTGCTAATTCCTAAATAAATGTGCTGAAACTGAAAGCGTGTGCCTATCCTCCTATCCTAGTCTTGCTAAATCACAGTGAAAACCAGGAGGTTTCAGATAACTAATTCTGGTAGTCATGGTAAAGTCCTGAAAATAGCTACTTGGAGCCAATTTACTTGATACCAAAACGTCAACTTTTCTTTTGCTGGGGGAGAGTGCTGCTGTTATTTTTGAGGTAACAATCTAAATTCTTCACTTATCCTATCTCCTCACTGTTGGTAAGTCTTTCTAGCCATTGTCTTGAGGCTGCATCTGGACTCCTAACAACTACTGGGGCTTTCTGTTCTACAGTTACATCCTGACGATAAGATTAAAAAAAAAAAAAAGTTGGATTAGAGTAATTTTAACATTACATATCTGGCAGCATTAGGGATCTCTCAAAAACCAGCCATGACCACTGCGTTCAACATGTCATTGTATCTATGACTGTTCAAGCAAACCAAATAAAAATCCATGCAGCAATCAGGAGAAAAAAAAAATAAATTTTTTTTCGACTGAAGCATTAAGAGCTATTACTGCTTCTGTCAAGCATTAATTCCTTGGGATAGGAAGACAGCATTGTTGTCTATGTGGGATAATTATCCAGTATCTCTCTTCGGGTGCAACGTTACTACTTGGAGGCAGATTCTGAACCACTGAAATTATTTTGATTAGCAATTTTGTGTATAGGTTACAGAT
The DNA here is from genome assembly GCF_964188355.1 of Buteo buteo. NCBI lineage: Eukaryota > Metazoa > Chordata > Aves > Accipitriformes > Accipitridae > Buteo > Buteo buteo. The sequence continues at coordinate 23,533,201 of NC_134182.1, forward strand.
ACTCAAATAGACTTTTATTCTTGTAGAGGAGGTGCTCAGATAAACTTAGTGAGGAAGCAAGAGCCTGAAAACAACATCCCAGCACTTGCTATGTTGAAATCTACAAAGGTTATGGACTTGGCAGCATAGTCTGGCCTGAAGCATGTTAGACTCATTAAATCTTTTCCCATTCCAGCCAAGATGATGTGAGACAAGGCACCATGCCTCATGTCAGATGCAGGTATATTTCAGATTAAATCTGTTTATTTCTGTATTTTAATGTTTTAAGTTTGCCAGAAAAAGTGAGGAAAAATTAGTTTAAAGTTTTGTGGGGTTTGTTTTGCTTTGTGTTCTTCTCACTCAAGCCATCTTTATGCAAATTTCCGAATACTTTGCAAACTTGTGAAATCTAGCCTGTGTCCTGCAAGGGTGCCTACGGCTCTGGAACAGACAGTAGTTATGCAACTTTCTCTAAGGCCATTCTTTTTATTCTGCATGTAATGGTAATACAGAAAATACTATGTAGTGGTGAAGGCAGAAAGATATAATTCAGCTAAAATCCATCTCTCAACACATGCAAGTGCTTTATTGGTGCTGTGGTGTAGCTAAAAAAACCCAAAAAGGTGGGAATTTCAGAAGCCTACAACCAACTTAATGAGCAAAGTGTGTTGTTTTTACCAAATGCTTTTGAAGATTCCACTTTTTTTGCAAATACACATTGTTAAGTGCAGTATGTTCTTTCCAATATTGTAACTTCTATTATTTTCAAATCTCATTTTAGTAATTTCTAAAAGGCCTCAAACTTGCTTCAGTTGTAAGACACCCTTGAAGACTGTGAGTTTTGTTATATGCAGCATGCTAGTATCAGCTGTGCTATTAGTTGTAGTATTTCTCTTCTGTGAATTCTAGAAGTACAATTTTATTATAACTGTTTTCCTCTTCTGGGAAGAAATATGCTAAGACATGAAATAATAAAAGACTGATAAGGTGTTGATAATGAAGTAACCAAACAACTTTGTATTTGTGGAGCATATCACACAGATAAAATGTTACCTGTGTGGTTCACCTGACTTCTGATTTCCTGGTTAAATTTGGGTGGAAGTAGCAGCTGCAGCCTGTGGAGAGTTTACGTACTACAACAGTGCAGTTGGAATTCTCTTACGTGTCATGCAAATTTTACAGACTGCAAATATGTATTTTTTTTTAATTGTTCCCACAACTACTTCTATACACTGGAAAAAACTTCATTGTAGCCAACAGCTTAGACTGAGCAAGTCTGAGACACTAAACGTGTCTCATGGAATACAATTACCTGTCCAGTCACTCCCAACCACAGTAAGTCTTTTGGTGTGGTTCACAGAACAGATTAGCTGCAAATAACACTTCTAACCACTCTTAACTATGGTCACTGACAACGGAGTAGACCGTTACAAGACTAAAGACAGGACAGTGTTACAGGAACTTGTTTCAAGTACCTTCCTAGGCACAATATCTAGCTTCAGTTTTTATTCCTACCTCTTTTCACTTATTTCCCAAAGGCAATAATAAATAACCTGTCTTGTGACTAAATCTTTCTGTACATTAAATCACATGCAGGTGTTTTGTAATGCAGTTTTCCTTAAAAGAGCTAACCTAACTTCCAAGAAAACTTCAGTTTTGTATTTTGTTCCTTCTGACAGAACCTATTGGGCAGTAGTGCTCCGCCAGTCAGGTCACACAAGGAGATGACTGTCACCTTGCAGCCCTCGCATCCCCATGTTCCAGAGCCTCAGTAAGTGCGGTCACACTACCTTAAACGTGGCTCTGTGTGTGTCTTCCCACAAAGTCCCCTCTCTGCTTCGGACCACCACAGACTTTAGGATGGGGTTCGGCCGGCTGTAGATCACGCTGCTGAACGGTAGTGCTTCCAGTATTTTAACACATTCAGAGCGACGGGAGCAGTTCTCAGAACTTCAGCGCGCAAAGCAGTGACGGCGTTTTCAACAACAGCGTTCCTGTGGTTCTGAGAGCTACTGTCCCTTCCGAGGTCTGCGTGCTGCTAGAAAAAAATCCACTCGGAGGCGCGTACTTACTGCCGTTAATGCGGACTACAGCAGCAGAGGACCGGCCCTCGTGACGCTATCGCGATTTGGGGTGTACTTTTGTATGGCGGAAGCGGTGACACGAAACCGTCCTTCCTTGGAGTATCGCGACCACCGCGACGGGAGTCCGTCCTTGGAGTTCTGGCGGAGAGCGGGCAGGTAACAGGCAGAAAGGCAGTGGGCTTCCACACACAACCCGCGTGTCACGGGGGAAGGCGAGCGGGCGGGCTGAGGGAGCCTCTGCCGCCCCCCGCCTGCCCGCGGCCGCCAGCACGCTGCCTGAGGCGGCGGGGGGGTGGGGGGGTGTCCCTTCGGTCCTCCCGCCGAAGGCGCCTCCCAGCCCAGGGGACGGGGACGGGGCGGACGCCCCCTCCGTCGGGCGTCACATCCGCTGCCGCGCGTGGCCTTACGGGTCCGCTCGTTGCCGTAGCGACGGAAGCCTCCTCCGCCTCTTCCGGCTTCGCATGGCGCCGTCTCTTCCGGTGCGGGGAATAATATGGTGAGTGGCCCGCGCTGGGGGGGAAGTCGCGCGTGGGAGCGGGGCGAGGCAGGCCGTGTGGGGCGGCCGCTCCCGGGCGGGGCGGGGCGGGGCGGGGTGCCCGCCGCTGCGGCGGGGCCCGGCCGGGGCAGAGCGCCCCGGGCCCCGGTGTCGGCCCGGCCTGCGGCGCGCCGCGCCGCCTCCGCCGTCCCCCGCCCCACTCCTGGCGCGAGCCCCGCCGAGCCGGCGGTGACGTGGCTGCGCGCGGGGGTCCGCCCCGCCCGGCCGGGCCTCCGTCGCGGGCGGCGTAACCCGTTACCCGCCGCCGCTCGCCGGCGGGGCGCTGGGGAAGCGCCCCTCCCTCCGCCGCGGCGGGGGCACCTGCGGCGGGGCGGCCGGGCCTGGCGCGGCCGTTAACGGCTCTGGCGCCCGCGGGGAGCGCGCGGGGCGGCCGTCCGCGGAGTACTTCCTCTTCGCAGCCCGCTTCCCCCGCGCTGTTCCCGGTCACCGGCGGCTCCCCGGGGCCCCGGCTGGTGGGCGGCGGAGAGGCGGCACTGCGGGTGGGGGCGGGGGGGAGGGTCGCGAAGGAGTGACCTGCGCCCAGGCCTGTGGTTTAGGTCTGGATCTGGGCCTGGGCCTCAGGGTTGTCGTTCGGCACCGGACCGGCCGGGGAGCTGAAACCCGCATCAGGGCAAACGGGTTACGTTGCCCCCCGCTCCCGCGTGTCAGTGACCGCCACGGGACTGTCACCCCTGCTACGGACAGCTGGCTTCCCAGAGGGGAAAAGTCGTTCTTCTGGCCACGACCACCCGGCATGCTTGTTCTGCTGGGTGGCTCGACTTTCCCTTTTTATGCTGAACACAAATAAGCTGACATCGGTATCCATAACAGGTACCGTCACCTGTTGGCACTGCTGGAGCAGGCACTCGCGCTCCCTGTAGAAATACATCTTGTACGGCAGTTTTAGCACCACGTGGGGACCTTCAGCGGCTGAGGTGCGGGACAGTTGCCCTCCTACTCAGCACAGAGGTGTTTCTCTCCGTTGTGTCGGCAGAAGTTTAGGTGCTCGGGACGCTTTAATGCCAGAGGGCAACATCGGCTGGCTTAGGGCTTGCTTCCAGGGGCGAGCTGTGGCTAGCAGGGGTTTGCACGAGGTTCTCCTCTGTGGTGCAGCATATGCAACTTTAATGCACGGCATCCTTCAGTAAGCAGGGAGGTGTTGGCACAGTGCGCTTTGGCAATGGGCGTACTGCTAACAGCATGGGAAGGCAATGGCTGCTAAGGTGACAGAGTAACCTTCATAAGCAGGCAGTCCACTGCCTGTTAGAAAAGCTTTCCAAAGTGTTCTGTCAGCCTGTATGCCTCTATTGAGGAAAAAAAATAAATCATTATGTAACAGTTTGCTAGTAAAGAAAATAGTAAGCGCCAGCCTTTTGCCCCAAGTGAGCTAAACTTGGGTCTATAGTACTGCTTTTTTAATTCATGGCACCAAGGCGTACGTGTATTTCTACAGATAATATGAGATACAGCTGTGTCGACAAACATGTCCGTAAGTTAATTGAGTCTGTTTTGGTGACCTGCCCATTAGTATGTCTTTTTGTTTTCTGCTGGCAGTTACAGATGCGATAGCTTACAGTCAGACCTTATTTCATCCAGCCCCAAATCGCTGCATATGACTGACCATTCATTACAAGTCCACAGATTTCTATTGCAAATCAGAGGGGCTTTTCACAAGGCAAGCTTACTTCTTTGTGGGGAGAGTAGAAGGGAGGACAACTAACTAGAAGCATGGGCCCTCAAAGGAAGAGGTGCAAGTGGCATGGTTGATGAATTTTTCTGGTAGTCATAGAATCATTTAGGTTGGAAAAGACCTTCAAGATCATCGAGTCCAACCATCATCCATGCCCACTAAATCATGTTCTGGAGTACCCTGTCTACTCACTTTTTGAATACCTCCAGGGACGGTGACTCAACCACTTTTCTGGGCAGCCTATTCCAATGTCTGACAACCCTCTCAGTAAAGAAATTTTTCCTAATGTCTAACCTAAATCTCTCTTGCCACAATTTGAGGCCATTTCCTCTTGTCCTATCTCCAGCCACCTGACAGAAGAGACCTGTCACACTTTCAGGAGAGCCACGTAGCACCCCCTTGTCCCATCCCACTCCCTGTATGCACGTACGTCCTCTCCACGCCAGGAAAACGCTCATCTGCATGTAATTGGAAGTTAGGAGAGGGAGACCTACAGTGACTGCATCTACTGTGCGTGTTTAGGTTAAGCTACAACTGAGATTGTTTGTATGTCTCATCATGTTACTGGCCTTGTGTCTTCCACATTGCAGATGATACCAGCATTGTTTTTATTTCCCTGATGGGTTCTCATTTTTTTATGCACATATATATATATACACACACACGCATTATTTTCCTGTTTAATAAGCCAGTTGGCTTTGGATAGGAAGTGAGCTTTGGTAAAGAAAAACATTTGTGTTTCCAGAACATCTGTAGTAGTTTTATTTAAATAAAAGTAAAAAAAGCACTCTTTAAATGGTGTTTTGGTATGTTTTCCAGTAAACTTGAATTCTGGATTATATCTAAATGAAGCTTGATTCTAAGTAATTAATAATTTTCTAATATAATAACCATGTAAAACATAAAATACTGCTGAACTTAATGTTTACGGGCTATCTCTACTTAACAAAAACCTCATTCTGATTCTTTGATAAAATTATGAAAATAGTTCATAAATGAAGGTTTCCTTTTTGCTAATTTAAACTATGGTTTAAGTAAAATTTTTAATTAAACTTTTAATTTTATTTTTTTTTTTAAGGGGACAATACACCTGTTCCGCAAATCACAGAGATCATTGGTTGGAAAGTTAACACATGAGTTTAGGCTGGTTGCAGCAGATAGAAGGGTGAGTATTTCTCTTTAAGAATGAATAATAATAAAAAAGAAATTAACTGTGATAAGGTAAAATACATTATTAACTTGAGTATATTTTGAGAATATTTCTTTGAAATTTTCCAGCTGTGCTTAAAAAAAAATTCCGGCTGTGAAGCTGGATTCCTTCCTGTGCATTGTCCCTGTCAATTAGTGTTCTCCAGAATTGTACTTATATTTAATGTGTTCAGTAGAACTGTAAACTGAATATGCATAGATGTTTTGGGGACATAAATTCCAGCACAAAGAAAGGAACCCACTAATATAAAGTTGTATAAAGCTGTCTTCAAAAGTCAGATGGTACCCACTAATATAAAGTTGTATAAAGCTGTCTTCAAAAGTCAGATGGTGTGTGCTGTAATTAAATGCAAATATTGTACGGGGTGATTTTTTTAGACCAAAAAGGTATTTTAAGCATGGTGTACAAGCGTAGTTTACAAACGAGTTTTGAGACGATCTGTAGAGGTAAAAATAGAATATGGGCTTGCTCTGAAATGAATTGTAAATTTTTGGGAGGGAGGAGAAGCCAGTTCTGCTTGCATGATGAAGTACTACAATATTGTTTTTTAAAACCAGATTGATATATTTTTGTCTTGTAAATTTTGGAAGATGTAAAATACATATTTATTCTCATCAACAGTCCTGGAAGATCTTGCTGTTTGGTGCTATAAATTTAATATGTATTGGCTTCCTGCTAATGTGGTGCAGCTCTACAAACAGCATAGGTAGGTGGCTCTCTTGTGCTGAAACTACAATCAACTGCCACGTGTTTCTTAGCTTGTGAAGTTCCAACATACTAAAAAAGCAAAGTTCAGCACGTAATGGAGTTACGTGGCTGCACAGCCAGGTTTGGAAAGTGCTTCCTTTTGATTTGCCACAGTCAGGTTAGAGGCATTTCTCATAGGCAAGTGTGAATGGGTGAAAGCCCTTCAAAATCTGCAAGGTTTTCCAGACCTGCTGGTCACTTTCCTCCTGCAGTACCCTCTTTATCTTTAAGATTGCAAAAAAGTAGACTTTTAAGCTAGTCCTCAAACCTGTTCCTTACATAAATAGCACCAGTGACATACAGAGACTCTCACTTGCAGTTGAATTAAGATGTTTGTAGTGTGGCAAAAGGCTTCTCTGATTCCAGGACCGCCCCTTTTCAAGATCTTGTATATCTTCTGCTTTTGTATAGGGGCTCCAAGATGCATCGCATCATCTGTGCTGAAAGTAGAATGCCTTACATTTTTAATTTGGGACACAGGTTTTCTTGCAGTTTCAAGATGGGTTGGAGAAGCAAAACAAGTAAAAAACTCTGTTGAACCTACTTTTCACTGCAGTAATGCACATAAGAGGTCTCTTGCTTTGGCGGATGTTGTGTTGCTAGAAGTTCTCCTGACTTAATTGTATTTAAATTCTTAGTCACAACTTAGTCACAGGCTTAATACCTTTTGTATCTATCTGGGCATTATTACATGCTTTATTAGAATTAGGATTGCCATAATCAACCTGTTTTTATGAAGTTAAATATATTGGTGTGTTTAGGACATTCATATTATATACACGTAAAAAAGACAGAGAGACTTGCTCTATCAGCAGAGACAGTTTCTGTAGGTAGAAGATGGAAAAGAGCTGCACAAGAGGGACTTAGAAGAATACAAGTGATTGCTGCATTGAAAAATTACATTGTTTTAATATTTGCTTTTTTTTTACAGCTTTAACTGCTTACACGTATTTGACAATCTTTGACCTTTTCAGGTGAGGTTTTTTCCCATTTAGTCTTACTCTTCTTTTGTGCCTGTCTTTGTATATTTCTATACATAGGAAATTTATTTACAGATACAAACACATGTTATTTACTTATCAGTATAGAAACACTAACTGGTTTAAATATAGCTTAAATGAGTATAAAATTATACATTGCAATAAACAGATGACGAGAAACACCATAGCTGTATTGAGAACGACTAGTAACAAATCAGTTCCATCATGGATTTCTCTGTGCAGATGCGTAACAACGTAAAACAGAATCAAGCATCAAACTGTTATCCAGTGGTTCACTTGGAACATTTCCCTAATGCCACAGTCATTGGTTCTGAAGTACCCCTCAGTTTTAGCATCAGGGAACAGGCAGTATGTAATCCTATTTCTATTTCAAAATATTTCAAAAGCTAGATCCCACGTGCTCTTCCAATAAGGCCATTAGATATTTTTAGTATTTTTCCTGTTTCCTAACAAAATGATATTAAAACTACTTTAAGCATGAACGTTCTGAACACTTTTGATGATATTGATAATACAGACATGAAATATATTCAATTCTTACCTGAGTTGCAGGTTGGTAGCAGTGGTTGGGAAATAAACTGCATAAAATGCATGTATTTTTTAATTATTAACCTACATCCTTTTCCTTGCTGGCTCACTAGCTTATAAAAAGTATGGATCAGCTACCTGCTGTCTGTTTTGCCCATTACATACTATTGCCTATCTGACTGACAGTAAAACATTTATAAATAACAGCAGCAAACAGGCAGAAAGGAAAACAAATATTTGATATAGACAAAAAAATATTTAACTTGATCTGTGACTGCAGTAGAATTGTGATGTAACTTTAATGAATCTCATATTTCTCTTAGAATTTTGTATCTGCTGAGTTTTGTCATCTTGACTCAAAATACCTTTTTCACGTTGGGGAAAGTTTTGATGTTGTATTTCGTATTTGTATAGAATATTAATTTTTTTTTTAGTTTTAGGAGAAGATGGAATACCCTTGGCACTCACATGTTAGGTTAATGAGGGGATGGACTAGAAGATTATTCTAACTCACAGTGATCTCTTTCAAGAGTTTTGATTTGCTGGAAGGGAGAACAATGCTCAGTAATTCTGCTGCAAAAATCAATTTCTGGTTCTTTCATTTTTGTCATCTTCCTGGTCATTTATAATAGTCTTACTGAGTATATAATTTACTATTTTATATATGAGCAGTGTTATTTCCTCTGCTTTTGCTTTTACTCCACACAGCTGTGGATCAGGTTGTGAGGATATGATTATTCAGCAGCTGTGGGGATGAGTTCTTGATCCAGTCTGATTTAACATTGTCATTAATTAAGAAAGAGCTGTATAAAGGCACAGATGGCACTGAATCTGGGTGGCTTCCAATAAAAAAATACTGTCCAAAGGGGTCAACAGAGGAAAAATAGGCAAAGGAAATTAGACTCGTCCTAGAAAAATTCAGGCTAGTACCATGGGGATAAAATAATTGGAATTTCAGATGTTCAGTATGAGAGAAACACTTGGAAAGAAAACAGCAAGAGAGACCTGTGGCTGTCAGTGAATGGCCAGTTAGATTAGAGCATGTGTAGATGAAAGCAGCCAGAAAAGTAAATCTGGTTTGGCCATATACGTATATAAATTACACTGTGAAAGAGAAGGGCAATACTTGGCATAGACTGAGTCTTATTCTAGAGTGCTACATCTAATTCACGGTATATCTCTAAAAGAAGAGTTTAATGGAGAGCTTTCTTTACTTTTTCACTGGGATACAAAGGAAGTGACAAAATGTGACAGTCCTGTCGTCTTGCTTATCATGTTCCTTCTCATTTAAATGGCCTTTCTCAGGTTACAGTATTTCTAGGCAAGTTCATAAAACACATGTAAGAAGAGCATTACTGGGTGTCTAGTTTGATACTTTTGCTTTTGCTTTGTACTTTTCAATACTGTATGACATTACTGTGTGTGATAGCAGACAGTATTAAAAGGATTTTCTCAAACCACCTTTGCCTGTTAGTCACATTCTGGGGTACCTGGTCTCACATGCTGCAGGTCCCTTTCAGAAAAATTTGTGGAGTGCATGCACTGGTTGTGCTGGTTTGTGTCAGGGCCTCAGTGGAAAAATGCATTGCATTTGGAGTTATGGTAAACTTGATTTAGGCCGAGTGATGTTATATTCAATAAGGTTGGTGGTAGCCTTTGCAAGCACAGCATTAGGCTGTCTCCTGGTGTAAGGAATTAGACTGACTACCGTTCTGCTAAAATTGTTTGCTGCCCTTTTTTATGGGAACAGCAGAGACGTTGTTGTGCAGTCTCAGTTTTATTCCCAAGCACAACCTTTTCTGGATTCACTGGAAGCCTCATTGTGACAGTGACGGAGGGGTTGAGTTCATGGTAAGATGTGGCTATATTAATTTGCTCAGTTCTGATGGCTTAAGTGTATATTTGTAGGTTATCCAATTTGTAAAGGCTGCAGTTATTTATCATAGTCTAATTCTCACCCTTTTTTCAGTTTGGTAACATGTCTAATAAGCTACTGGGTAATGATGAAGAAACCTAGCCCAGTCTACTCATTTGGGTAAGTACTAACAACAAGATCTAGTGTTTGATAATACAACATTTGATATGTTGCTAACTATTGTTGCCTGTCTCTACTAACAGCCATGACTAATAATCTGTGTGTAAAAGAGCTTAAAAATAAGGAGGCCCAAGGCTGGTGCTGTAAAGAACAGTTATGGAATAGGGGAGGAAAGCGTAGGGACAATTAAGAAATGCTTAATTTTAAGCTGTTTGTGATAAGTGGAGTGTTGGCTTAAAAGATATTGAAAATAATGCCTGTTCCATAAAACTACCAGTTTCTTCCCATCTATCTGCTCTTGAAAGAAAGAATTGGAAATAGTAGGTCTGTCCTGCTGGGTCCTGTACAGACTAGAATGGATTTGATGCATTGTTCAATGTTCTGTGTCTCTAAACTTAATTCTCAAATTTCAGGTTTGAAAGGTTTGAAGTTCTAGCTGTATTTGCATCTACAGTTCTGGCACAGCTTGGTGCTCTTTTTATACTGAAAGAAAGGTAGGGTTATGTACTATTTTCTTTAATTTTTTGTTACGTATGAAGATACCCCAGACTGAGCAAAAGCATATGCATTCTACAAGTGGTCTCTGTAGAGAGCTATTGTAGAAAAAGCTTAAGATTTTTTAAAATATTGCTAAACCTTACTGCTCTCTTATATTGATTACACTACATGTAGGCTTTAGATATAATGATAGGAATTGATAAATGTAATTAAATAGCTTTCAAGGAAAATACTCTTAAGAACCATATTTTCCAAAAAATTAGATATTTCATTTAATGCATTTCCCTATGCATCTTGACTTTTTAAGTTCATTAAAAAATAAAACTTTTTTGAAATTTTTTTTTACTTCAGTTACTTCATGAAGCAACTTCATAATGTCTTATGGATCTGAACGTTTAAACTATCAACTTCACCAGTCCCTCAAAACTTGCTCAAGTATTAATTTGACACACTATGCATTTGTATTTCAGGAGGTTAGCCTAAAAAGTTATTTTAGTCTTTAAAAAAGAAGAGGCTTTTGTTAATATCTGAATTTAAAACTGGGCCAGTGTGGCTTCCGTTTTTCTATCCAAGGGCTCTATTTTCTCTATAAAGGGTTAAGAACTTTGCAATTTTATACTGTAGGTTGATCTGTTGTACTGACAATACACTGGAATGAATTCTAGTAATGACGCACTTCCAAAGCCTCTAAGTTTTTGAACATCAATTTTAGGAAATTACCAAAACTTGTCATAGGTTTTTCTGTTACAGCTGAAGCTCATTTCTTATTTTACTGGTGGGTGGGTAAAAAAAAAGATTTATATCTCCACTACAGTATCCAACATCTACTTTATTTGGCCTTGCTTAGTGAGAGACTGTAAGTCAGGGACTTCATACTTAGTTTCTTGTGATTACCAACACTGGTGGTGGCAGTAGCAGTACTTTTTGGCACGTTCATTTACAAGCATTTTTTTATTGTGTAGGCAGCATTTATGATAGCTAGCACCTATGTGGCCCAGTTTGGAAGTAGATGGAAAATTACAGCCTGCTTGATTTCAGTGTTAAATGGTTTTATTACTTATAAAAACTGCTGTGCTTATTTAAGCAATTCATTTTTTGCAGTACTGTATCTGTCAGGTTTTGTTTATGAATGGCAGCTAATTCTTCAGAACTGAAAAATCAACTTCGGGTATCAAGGTTTTATTGTGTGAATATAACTCAAATTTTCAATTATTTTTGTAGTGCAGAGCGGTTTCTGGAACAACCTGAGATACACACGTAAGAAATTATTTTGACATGTAAAATGATGTTTTTTTCAGTGTCCCTTTGTGTTTCTAATTCTTAATCTAGCTTGTGTTAATTATGCAAGTACATTCAACACCAAATTGGTTTTGGTACCTTGGTATTTGTTTCAAACTATGTGCAAGCTATATTGTAAACAGTTTTTTCAAGGTACAATTGAAATGTAGTACACATGCTCTCTTAAATGATGATTTAACTATATATTGCTGGTTTTGCTAGTTTAGTTACTCTCATTTCTTATGAAGGCCTGGTATGTGGCAGGGGAGGATACTGTGATCATTAGGGAACTGAAGGTGTTGCAAAGACGTTGAAGACTAAAAAGAACATGGGGAAAGGAAAAGAAGCTGTTATGGGGCAAAAGGTTGGGACATGGGATGTATGGTGAAGTTGTAGTTCTCCTAGGAAAGGGAAGGGGCATACGGCATCATTCCATAGGAAACTAAGCTTTTTTTAGCTCTACTGCTGAGGGGACAATGTATTTATATCTTCAAAGGACAAACATGTATTTGTGTGCATATATGCAATTAGTTAAGAACTGTTACTCAACACTACGAACGTTATGTACAGCCTAATGTGATAACACTAATGTACAAAGTTCAGTGATAACTGATAAAATGATAATACACTGCCAGTTATTAAGCATTACACTAGTTTATCTTACTCTGGTTATCAGTCTCAGGGGAAGATACCAAGCAAAGTATTTTAATATTGTTGCTAGTAATTACAGCTTGATTTCATGTTTTGTGATGATGTGCAATTAAGATACTTTTTTTTTTTTTCCCGCCCCTCCTCCCTAGAGGGCGATTGCTGGTTGGTACTTTCGTGGCTCTCTTTTTCAACTTATTTACAATGCTTTCCATTAGGAATAAGCCTTTTGCTTATGTCTCTGAAGGTATGTGATAAATTAATCTATAACAAGAATTGGGAAAAGATTTTAATGTTCCTATTTTTATCAAGGTATAATTTGTTTGGCAACTTTCTTAACTAGTGGGTATATATTACTATTACCTCCATTAATATAACTTCATGCAGTTTAGAATTGCCATCCGAATTTCAACTCTAGTTTGCTTATAGGGCTCTCTGAGTAGTATGTAGTCATTAATATGATAAACTGAGTATTATTTTAATACTGAAGTACCCTTTATTTTCAGTCTTTTGGATTCAACCAGTGAAGGTCATCTGACAGATAGCAGAACTTTGAAGATATTTAATGGATGTATTAATGGATTAAAAATAAATTAATGTAATAATTCTACTTAATAGCTCTTTTACTTGGGACTTTCTCACTGTGAATTAGGCTTGTGAACATTCCCACTAACTGTAAATTGTTTATAGTTATATATTATACTTTATATTACCAGAAGGATAATTATGTTGGTTATAATCTGCCATTATATTTGTATTTCATAAGTTCAGATTATTATGAGAGATTGGCATTTTACTTACTGCCTGGAATAGTCAGACTTTGTTTTTTTTCAAGTGGCAATGAATCTGTTGAGATGCATTTGTTCATTCATAGTGTATTGGGTTCTTCCCTTAAAGTAAAATTTTTTGTGTACTTTAAAATGGATACCTTTACTTGTAGTAACTTTATTACCTTCTTTCTTTTGCAGCTGCCAGCACAAGTTGGCTTCAGGAGCATGTTGCAGATCTTAGTAGAAGGTAAAGCTTTATAATGCTTTTCAAAATTGTTAGCTTCTGGAAGGCAGTCTTGGTTTTTTGTGTATAGTAATGGTTTGGATGGGTATTGAGGCATAAACTGTTGTGTATTAGAGCTTTTAGAATAGCTTCACCTACTGTAGGTCTAGTGTATGAACTTTAGAACAAACATTGTCTCTCATGTTTCCCAGATACATCAATCTAATAAGCATATATCTTTCTGCATAACTTTCCCTTTGAATGTGTTCATTACATTGTATGTAATTCTCCTTGGATGAGGTGAGGTAAACTAGCTTTGTCCTGTACAGACTTCAACTGCGTTTCTCAACAATCATTACCTGAGTGATATATTTTGTAGTAATTTGTGTTTGTTTACTCGGTGGGGTGGGCAAATTACTAGGATAGTTGCAGTTTAAATGTGATATATGAAACAAGTTACTCACTAAAGCATAGCTATGGAAACTCCTCACCTGTCCAGCAGGAAACTGGAAAGTCTGTGTCTTCTAGGGGCTGAAGCAGTGTTGCTCATTCATCTTGTCTGTTAACCCTCCTGCTTGTATTGGATATTGGAATGTGAGATAACATTGTTCGTAAATAATTTTGTCAGATGTCAGAAATGTTTATGTTGAGCCATATGTGTTCATCCAAGTACTTATGCTGTCAGTAGCAAAATAAGAATGTTAAACCATATTGCATAATGTGTTAAGTATGCTGCAAGGCCCATCTGTTTCTGCATGTTGTAATTTTTGTAAACAGTTAAGGAATGCAGAGAACACGCACTTGTTAAACAGAAGAATTGATTTTATATGGATATAAGGTATTACATCATCAGACCCAAATTCTGCAAAACAGCTTTGGAAGACTAACAATAGAGTTGCCCAAGTACCTGGAGTTTCAGTGTAAAAAAAAAAAAAAAAAAAAAGTGGATAGCAATCACAGACACTATAAGGATGTGGTAACACAGTGTTACAGGGAAGGACACAGATACTTTGAAGGGCTCCCAGATCTACAGTCTAGAAATACTACTGGGTTTTGAGATAACCTATAGGCAATTATACCAACAATTTTTAAAAAATTACTCAATTTGGTTAGTATGTATACAGCTATTTCAAATGTGTTCTGTGAAGCACTGCTGATTAGAAAATGTCTGCACCTATATGTAATTATGTTGATTAAAATTCTCATAGGAGCAGATCAGCACATGATGTCTAAACATAGGTTGGTTCTAAACAGAGCAACAAAACATTTCATGTTGTCTTTTCCTTTAAATTTTCAAGTATGTGACATGCACTTACATTCACTGGGAAGTACGGAAACCCTTCTCTCTCTTCATGCTCCCATTGATAAGAGATAACTATAAATAAAGAGCTTTTCCCAATGTTCCTTCATGGGTTTTTTGGGTCTCCTCTCATTCAGCTAGCTGGTCTCCCTCTTTTCAGACTCCATGAATTAGTTAGCTTTGGCTTTAGAACACTTTTGCACACCAAGGTGGCAGATGGATTGAAGACTAGTGATATGCAAACCCCCCCAAGACTTACATATATGTAATAGCAATATCTGAACCTGTGAAGTATTTGTGTTGCATAGAGCTGACACAGCTAGCTATGTTACCAGAAGAAAAAAAGGAGCACAAGATATGCATGTAGAAAAACTGTATAAAGATTAGTGTAATACAATGTTTTGTAGATGCGAAGGTAGACTTAAAGCAAATTTAAGATGCAGGAGGTAAGTATTAATTTCAGATATGAGAGATAATGTGATGTGGATCTAAACTTGATTAATTTTTTCTGACATCAGACTATTATGGAACTTTGAGCAGAATTAGAATGGCCTTTTCAGCCCCCAAAGACATGATTTGCTGTGACTGCAAGGTGTATTTGAAGTCAAATGCCGAAATAGTGGGTGTAACTCTTTTTGGTTTTGAAGTAATGATGAACAGCTAGCTGACAACTGCTTTTTCTGGTTTGTTACAGTATTTGTGGAATCATCCCAGGATTGAGTAGCATCTTTCTGCCACGAATGAACCCTTTTGTCTTGATTGATATTGCTGGAGCTCTAGCTCTTTGCATTACATATATGCTCATTGAAATCAAGTACGTACTGTTGTTGCTTAAAAAAAGTAACTCTTTTTGTATCCAGTTTGTGGGAAATTGCATTTTTTACATGAAAGGAATGATCTCATCAAAAGCTGTATTTTTTTTTTGAATGGGATTGCAACTCCATGAATATATTCATCTTTTTTCAAAGATGTACAGTTGAGATTAGCATGTGTAATATTCTGTAAGTGTATATAATTTAAAAGAATGAAAAAGAATCAAAATTCTTATGCCTTTCAAAAACGTCAATACCTATTCTTCTTTAAAATTGTTCTTTCTCTCTAGCAATTATTTTGCTGTAGACACAGCCTCTGCTATAGCAATTGCTTTGATGACATTTGGTACCATGTATCCCATGAGTGTTTACAGTGGGAAAGTACTACTCCAGGTAAGGCAATGTCACAAACCAAGGGGTTTTGTGGTTTCAGTTTTGTTAAATGTCCTTATTTTTTAAAAAACATAACATCTATTTTAAGCATTTGAATAGGAGATACTCCCAGGGGAATTTGTGATGTGCTAGAAGAATTTTAAGGGCAGTAGAAATAAGAATTTATTGTTTAATGCCATTGGTCTCTTGTGTAGGTAGACCAGACTTAAAGGCTCTCTCACTTAAACAGGGCCAGTTAATCTTTATTATAATTTTTTTCTTGGTTTTTTTTTCCTCCCTCTTCTTTTTCTTGAAGACAACCCCACCTCATGTGATTGGCCAGTTAGATAAACTTCTTAGAGAGGTAAGTCAGTGTGTATGCATAACATAGTGTGCACGGCTAACATTAAGTAAGCATTCAGTAATATGAAGAGTTTTTGTGAGTAGTCCAAGAAGATTGCTAAAGAATAATTTTTTTTAATATTTTTTAGCTGCATGTAGAAAATATGGATCTTGCTATCTAAGATGAATAGTGTCATTCAGGTATCTGGAACAAGTCTGTTAAAGTAGTGCAGACTGTTTTTATTGAATAAATTTGAGCTACTGTTCGAAGTGGTTTACAAATGTGAGTGGGGGGAGGAAAATGAGTACAGGCAGCTGTTGACTTACAGCATATTGAGTTGAGATAATATTGGAATTTGGCAGCAAGAGTTACTTGAAATTAGTTAATTCCACTTTTTTGATGGATTTGGATGTTTAAGAGTAGCAAAAGTACAGTAGATAAGCATTAGCGGCATCATTAGCAGACATTGTCTGTTCTGTGTATGGAAGCTTTTATTTCACTACTGAAAATGCTGTATTATTCAGCTATGCGTACGTTTCTAAAAGGATTTGAAACATGATTTCTAATTTATTTTCATATTTCTGGATGTTTGTGTAAAATTAGGTTTCAACTTTGGATGGCGTCTTAGAAGTTCGAAATGAGCATTTCTGGACATTAGGTTTTGGCACTTTGGTAAGTTATGTCTATTGTCTTTTTAGCCTTTAAAAAAGAGTTGTCAGTTACTATTTTAATTTTTTTAATTAAATAATGTATTATATTTCTCCTGAAATCTTAAATATAAAAAAATTTGCTGGAGTCAGTACTCAGTCCTTGTGATTTATTGGAAAACTTCTCTTCCCCTGTCCTTTATATTTTTTTTTAAAGCTTTGTAATTGGTTAATATTATTTAAGTATATTGGACCCCTGGATTAAAGCATGCATTTTGCAACTCTAAAATTTGTTTTGTATTTTGGCAGTGAAGAAAACCCAACAATAGTAAAGACATTTTTCAAATGGTATATTAGCGTAAATTGTCTCAGAGGGGAGAAAAAGGAAACTGTAAACCTATAGGTACCAAAGGTCTACTGTAGAATCATATGTTTTCAGCATTTCGGGGCGGGGGGGAATAAAACAACTACAGTTGTGTTCTCATGTTCTGTAAGCTGAAAGAAAGCAAGGGGGTTTTTGTGATACAGAATGATTACACAGAACTCAGTTATTCCTAAGTTGATGCAGGTATGTTGTGACAGCCAGAAAATTAAGACTGTTAGAATTTTTCTCTACTTCTGAATTCTTCCAGTATGCTACCCTTCTTAAAAAAAGAAAAAGGCAGCAGCTCTGACTTGCTGATGTGAAAACAGCTTTCAGTTTACTATTCTGCTACCCAAAATACTGGATCACAGCATTGTTGGATTGATCACAGATATTTACAAAACCTTTGTAAGCATATTTACCTATTGGCATCTTCCAGATTGTAGTAGAAACTTCCTGAGACCTGGATATGTTTTCAGCTGCACCATCTGATGTAAAAATGGCTTATATAGCACAAGGTGTGAACCATGTTCTTCATTAAATATGAACTGAAAATGCACGTGCGGGGTTCTGTTTTGTGTCCTGTTCTCTTCTGCAGCAGTAGTTCAAGGTAAACAAGATAGTGTTACTGAGAGGAAGGCAGGGGAAGCCTGCAGTTATGTGCACATCCAGGAGAAAATCTTTAAGTCTGAGTTCCACAAGGGGCATTGCCTCTGTTCTTGCTAATGGTCCCGATTTGAGTGTGTCTGCCACGCGTGTTGTCCTCTTATCTGCTCCAACAGCACAGTGATGACACTTTTTCCTAAATTTGGCCTATGGAGTTTGTCTGCACTTTGTTCTTCTTTTGGGCCACTTTTTTTCCCAGCTGTTGCCTTTCCATTCCTGCCATCACATGTATTTTATAGTTTGGTTTTAAGTCTCACTTTTCCTGAATGATGATCTTGCTATGTTCATAAAAGTTTAGCGCATTAGGAAAGATCAAAATGTATCCTAATTATGGAATTACTTAATAAGTTTCTCAATTCAGTCAGTAGTCGCCACTGTGAAAGGTCTTTGCATAATTCTCTGCAGGATAACTTACCTCCTCTTGAATGCATATGGAGAATCTTTATTGAAGTAACAGTTAACAGCCAACTTATTTTTATCCCTTTCTAGGCTGGATCAGTACATGTCCGAATTCGGAGAGATGCAAATGAACAAATGGTACTTGCCCATGTCACTAACAGATTATACACATTGGTCTCTACCTTGACTGTTCAGATTTTCAAAGATGACTGGATCAGACCTACCTTATCATCTGTGCCTATTGCAAACAATATTCTGAATCTTTCGGATCATCATGTTATTCCAATGCCATCTTTGAAAGCTGCTGATAATTTGCACCCTGTTACATCCACTCCAGCTAAGCCTAGCAGCCCACCGCCAGAATTTTCTTTTAATACACCAGGCAAAAACGTGAGTCCAGTCATCCTTTTAAACACTCAAACGAAGCCCTATGGATTGGGCTTTAATCATGGATCCACACCTTACAGCACTGTACTCAATCAAGGATTTGGAATACCGGGAATGGGAGCAACTCAAGGATTCAGAACTGGTTTTACAAATGTCCCAAGCAGATATGGAACAAACGCTCGTGGTCAACCCCGACCATAATAAACAGCATTATTTATTGTACTTAAGGGTATTGACTTAATTCTTTTATTACCCAATTTTTATAAACATTTGGAATGTCAGATCATTCTAAATGGCTGGGAACAAGTGCATTGTTCATATTCATGAAATGGTTAAATTGCAATCTTTTTCTTTGCATCAGCAGTAGCCTGTATAATGCCACAAATATTTTCCAGACTTATGATACTTTACAGGTAGTTTTTATAGAGTGTCTATTTCTATTCAGCTTTTTATTCACTTTTCTTTATTTTCCCAAGAATGTATCGTGATATAGCACAACTCCATAAGAGAGTAAAATTGTGACCAGGTAGCATTTTTATTTTCTAATGAGAATTGCTTACTGAATGCTGAATAGCTGAGAGAATAGGAAATTGCGGAAATAAAAGTCCAGGTTTTTAGAGATGTTTTGATTGCTGTATTAAGCTGTCTTTTGGCAAAGTCACAATTAGTTTTTGGTTGCAAAAATCCATCAATATTCATATTGTAGCCATTGTGAAGACAATCTGGCATTTCAGATTCCAATTAATTTTGTGAGACCATGTTTCTACATTTTTATTGATGCTTTTATAGAAATTCAGATGGTTCAGCAACCATTTTCTAGTTGTAAGTATTCCATATTCATCTCTGATATTTCTTCCTTTTTGGTTTAACTGCAAAATTATTTAGCAATATACTGGGAAATAAAATATTTCAAACTTAAGATTTTACAAGCACCTCTTTTTTATGATTAACCCTATTTAAGATACAGAGCAGATGGCTGTATTGTTTCTGAAGCCAGTATTTAATTTTTGACTATGGAAAGTATTCTCTGATTTGATTGTGACTTTGTATTTTTCCTCTTTGTATTTTTTCTGTAGCTTCAGGGGGAAAAGTATCTATTTATATTCCTGGTTTATATCCAGAGTACAGGTCAGTGATCGATGACAGTTCCTAGTCATTGCTAGAGCGCTTAACCTTTGGGGTACGCTTGGAACAAGACTGCCTACCTTGTCTCTGTTTTTGCATAATCGTTCTTCTGTACATCCAGAAGGCCATGTCTCTTCAGGGCCTTTCTCAGAGAGCTCTTCCCTCTGACTGCTGTCTTTCTTCACTGCTCTGATAAGAGGGAAAGGCCTTTTAGAAATACTTCAATTTTTTTCTGTTCTCCTGTGCAGTATGTTAGCTTATAATTCCCTAGCCAACACCTCCTCTGCACTTTCTTCTGCATCTCTTGTCTGCTGAGGCATGGGTTGCCTATTCCTGTTGTTTCACTTGCAACTCAGGGTGCTATATATTGGCTTCCACCTTGTTAATCTGTATACTAAGTCTCTCCATTTGTCCAAGGTCGTTACATGGAGCTGTAGTATCTCAGGGACTCCAAAGATATTATGTTACCTGAAGATAATGGGTTTGATAGAGAAATCTTTCTCTTGTAGAACTGAGTTGAGAAAACAGTCTTCATTTGAATTTTGAAGATCTGTGGCCTCTACTCTGCTGAGGATTTCTTTTTCTGCATAAGGACATTGCTTTGCTTTTTTTTTTTTTCCCTCCCCCCCGCCCCCCCCACCTCCACTACCTGTGTTTCTTGCTCCAATGCATGGAGGAGGGTGTCACTCTTGCAAACAAAGCAAGGTGACATTCTGCATGATGGTATCTTGCCGGGATGTTTTAGGCTGAGGGTAGTGTCCAGGCTGCCACTGGTATACAGTCCATGTAAGCTACAAGTAGGGAATCTAGTTCTGTACTTCATTTGCAGCAAGAGTAACAGTTCCACTGCTGTGTTAGAAAATGTGATGACCCAGAAAACTTGCATTTGAAGATTACAGTGGACTTACATCAGCTAGCTATGTCTCTATGAGGTCAGTATTAGCTCAGTAATCACCTTTGTTTCATTACTCTGTCTTTATGTGTAGTCTTCACACGTGCTATCGCTGCATAGAAGTTCACTGAAGTACAGAACACTTGAACAGATTCTCTGTACCTCTTGGGTGCTGAACTAGACTGCACTCTACAGCATCTGCAACACCTTAGAGCCGGCAGAATGTTTACAATATATTACTCTGGTGTGGCCTATTTGAAAATTGTTCCTTACTCCAGTTTCATAACCAAACACTTGCCCTTTTTCTGACATTTTAAATACATTGTATATATTGATTGCATGCCTACTTGTTTTTAGTAGAAAATTAAAGCTCCATTTTTGTAAAAAATGAAGCTGATCTTTGATTTAAAATGAGAAGGGAAAATGAGAATCCCAGAATTCTGAGTGCAATATAATCACTTTAACAAAATTATTTTTTGGAGTGATTGTTTACAATATATATCATATGTGCAGATGATAAAGATTCTTTTAGAGATTAGAACAGCTTTTTAGCTGCTTTATTGTTATGAATATATTAAGAATATTTGTTAAATCAGCACAGAGTAAAATGTCTCCTTTTATATGAGGAAAATAAAATCAGTGTCATCCTTAAATGACAAAGAAAAAGTGGTAATTTGTGTACAAGATTTTATAGTTATCTTTTTATATATATTGATTGATTAAGTGATGCTCTCGGGTGATACTTCAATCTCAATGAGCAGATGTGTGAAACTTCAGAACTTTTGCTGGGTCTGCTACCAGTGTAGACTGGGTCCTTGTAATAATTCTACAGAAAGCATTTTTACTGCATTTTGTCTTTTCTAATTGTATTTTGCTGTTAGGTGGTCACAAGCTAATTGTTTATTTGAAATGTGGTGAATAAGAATTGCTAATTTATATCGTCTTCATTCCTAGTGATAGGAATGCTGCCCCAGCTAGAGAAAAAAGAAGACTGGTGCTCACTATCATTTCTGTCTACCAGAGGATTTGGTACTGTTACTCCCTTAACTTGTTCCAACTGTGATTGCAGAGGATCACTTCACTTATAGGCAAACGCATCAAGCTTTAGAGAATTTGAGGGACGTTCACTTAGGCTTAAGATTCTTGTGAAAAACTGCAATGTCCTGATATAAAGGGAGCTAGAGCACCTACTACAATACAAATAACTAATGTAATATGGGGGTTTTTTGCAGCGTTACCTATCAAGTACTGGCTCTTGAGTTTGTTCTGTTCTGCATTCCCTTCACCCAAGTAATAACCACATACACCTTTGGAAGGACTCTGACAAGCCAGTGACAGCCGGTAGATAGCTGATTCCCCCCCCCCCTTGACTGAGATGTGACAAATCCTCTTCAAGCAGAGAACCTGTGCAGCAATTCTGCTAATTTGTGTTACTATTAGATTAGTTGAAGTCCCTCAGTTGATTTCTGTCCCCTACTGCCACCATCAAACAGGGACAGAGAAACTATCCAGGGATAGGTTCTTCAACATAAAGCCTGTCTCTGAATTCTGAAGTGATTATCTATACCGTGCATGTCTAGATCCTACAGATCTGGATACTTAGTGATACTCAATGTTGAAACCGAGAGTGGAAGAGATACCAGTCCTGGTCTTTTCACTTTTATTTTTTGTTTTCTGGGTATTTTATCAAATGGCTAGACTTTCTCCTACCTGCTTGTTCTACTCTGCCTTAGCAGCAGTGAGAACCCAACTTGCACCATGTCTTTGCTTTAGTGACTACTTCAGGTTCTTGTGCTTTTGGGAGCTTAGATTCTTGGATTCACATGGTTACTGGGCTGATGTAAGTCTTCCTTCCAGCAGTTATTTTTTAAAGGAATGATGGATCATATAAATTGCTAAGATGATGACCCTCCCCTCTTTAAGTAAACCCTTTTCAGGGCTCACATCCAGTTAAGAGATGGCTCTCTTTTCCTGTACCCTGCTGCTGCCCCCCAAAACCCAAGGGGAAAAAAAAATGAAAGCCACTTCATGTTTTCTTTATGTTTTTAGAACCATTGAATCATACTACACCAACCTGTATCTCATTTCTTTGAACTGAGTAAACATAACTTGGGAGAACTGCATGCTCAGGCAGTGAGAAGTTGGTGACAAAATTGATGTACCAGAGGTTTGGTGTACTACATGGTTAAAGTATGGTTTCAACTAACTCTAATAGGGATTTTTTAAAAATAGGCTTTTCCCAGTTATAACAACCCTCTGGTCTCACGTTTCATAGTGAAGCCTATTCTAAGTTAACTTCCAAATTCTTGAAGAAGCAGAGTAGCAGTGCACACTGCAAATGCATACTGCATTTTTCAGAGGCCCTGCAAAGTATGAAGTACCACAAGAGTTCACCTGTAAAAATTAAATTAGCCACACAAACTCATGTTTAATATTTCTGTATATAGCAATTTTGTTACCTTTTTTCCACCACTTTGGAGGGTGCAGTAGGTGCCTTACATTGCTCAGACTACTCAAACTTCAGAAGATTTAATTTAGTTGTTTAGAATGTTTTCTCATGGGCTGAAGTAGAGAAGAATATGATAGCAAAGAGTTCAAATAGCTTTGATGTACAGTAATATCTGAAAATAAACACATCTATCCAATTTTTAGAATTTTCATTGTATTCTATTTCAGAAGGTGCATGCAAAATAGAAACATTTCTCACAAATGTTAAAGTGATGGGAAAACATAAAATGCTTTTGTTTCATCTTGAGCAACAAAACCAGATTGAATTTCATTTTCAGGCTGTCCTGTAATAGTAAAATTTTACAAATTTGCATTGCTGTAAATACATATTTCTATTGTGACTTTAAAATATGTATGTAAATATTGTCTTGGGTTCAGAAATGTTTGCTTTAGGAAAATGGCAAAATACAGGCCAAATTTGACATGCCCACAATTCCATAGCTTATTTCCTTTTTAGATCTCTTTGCATAGGTATGGAACTTTCTAATGGAAGAATTTTGGAGCAGTAAAATACTGACTCTTTTTCCTCAGTTCATCCTTTACCAGCATGGTTTTTTGTTGCCTTTTTTTTTTTTTTTCTTCAAATGCTCTCATCTTTTTCTCACCAGTGGAAACCATAATTCTGTAGGTAGCTTTTGAATACTGTTCTTCTGGCTTCTCCTATTGATTTCATTCCAGGGTAGATTTTTGCCAGAGTGTTAAACTAAATTTATTAAATAATTCCAGTAAAGAATGTAAAAGCACAGAGTTGTTAAACTGGTATCTTTTTCTGATACAGGCTATGGCTTGTCCTTACTTCTTGGTGCTTAAACTGTTTTCTTGCTTTTGACTCTCATTTTAAACCTTGATAGATAGCACTTTGCCTTTAAAATTATATTTATATAAAACTATAGTTTCAAAAGTGATCACTTTCCTAGCATGATTACTTTGGATGTAATCTGTATTAAAAACAGCAGTTTGGGTTTGTTTTTTTTTTATTTTGGGACAAATTGTGAATGATTCTCACATGAATGAATGGTGTGTCCTGGTGTATTGCTCCCACACACCACCTACTGTTCTGTTTGTATCTCCTCTGTTGCAGTCAAAGCACGATGTAAACCCCACATACCTTCCTCTTAGCATCACTCCCCACCACCCTTCTCCATCAAAAAGTATCCAACAAACAACAGGGAAAAAAATTGAATTTGGGTTATTTCTCCGTTTCCTGGTAGCCTGCTGTCTGCAGACAAGAGCCCTTGCAGCCTTCCTTACAGGGGAAGGAGGAGAGGGAGCAGAGAGGATTAAAAATCCCTTCTGTGTGTCAGGAGTTCTAGCAACTCATTTCAGTATGAGGTGGTTTAGTTCAATTCAAAGTAGAAGTTGGGTTTACTGTGATTTTTTGCCTCTTGATAATGTATAAATTTCCATTGCTGAACACTGCAAAAGTTGGTCACACCTTGTAAAAACTGTAGGTAATGCTTAAGTAGGGAGGCATTCCCTCCTGGGATCTTAATAGGTGACATAAAACAGTGATAACAATCCAGAAAAATCCTGGGTTTTTTTATTCAGAGGTAAGGCATGGAAAGATCAAATTCTTTCCAGGCTGAAACTAATTCTTATTTAATACTATCTTATTTGGCTACATGGAACATTGGGCCAGGAACAGTTGAATCTATAATCAGTCTAGCAAGAGCTATCATTATGTTTGGCTTCACTTTAGTGCTCTCCAATGCAGTTAAATAGCAAATGTGAAGGTGGGCAAACAGTATTTAGAATGCAGTATGATTTGTTGCCATTTTGTCTATCACAAGTTTAGATACTCCAGTACAAACACTTGCAGGATTTTGCTGAGATTGTCGATAGTGGTTTTGTCAAGGTTTTCTTCTGTGTCCTCCATGGTATGCCATACTGCAGGAAAAGGGGATGGAATCAGATGTAGGACTGGAACTCCTGTAAGGAGGAAAGTGAAATTTGGAGAAGAAATATTGGAGAAGTTCTGTTAAGCTAACTGATATGTCGCCATTTAGCAACAGAGCCAGGTAACTACTCAATAAGCTTACTTTATAGAGGAGTGTGTGTCACTGTAGCTTCCTTTTACCTTCTCTTTTTGTGAAGCCTGTGACTGCATCCCATTTATTTCATTGTGTGTTTCTTAAAATTGGCACCTTCCTTTCCTTTAAGTACTTTTACCTCTTTTTTCTTTTTTTTTTTTTTTTAGGCACCTGTAGCTAGTAGTTTTACTGTGATACTTGCCTTTTTTTTTTTTTAGATCCTTTGCATTGTAGTAGTTGATACCGTGTTTAGGAGCTACAGAAGGGCAGAGAAACCACTGCAGCTCCCCAAACTGAAAACTAATTACCATGTTCTTGTGACAGTGTTAAGATTGAGCACTTTTTGAAGTATATTTTTTAGTCTTCTCTATAAATGGTAAAATTGGGTGTCTGTATTTTTACTCTGTAAAATAGAACCACTGTTATCCTCAGATAAAAGAAATTCCACTTGAAAGGATCCGTATCACTGCATACATATATACATCAAGCCACCTATACGCACTGAAACTTTTAGTTAAAGGAGGACTTAAATCAGTCTTCTGCTTCCTGATCACTTTTTGCAGGGAGCATTGTTTCTCTCCAGCCTCTTTCCTGTTTTACTGCTTTTCCTCTCTCATTTTTCAGCTGCATACCACTAAGGAATCTTTTCTTCACTAGGTGTTAATTGCGTTACTAGAAAAGGTTTTGAGGTGTTGTCCTGGTTTCAGCTGGGATAGAGTTAATTGTCTTCCTAGTAGCTGGTATGGTGCTATGTTTTAAGTTCAGTATGCGAAGAATGTTGGTAACACTGATGTTTTCAGTTGTTGCTCAGTAGTGTTTAATCTAAAGTCAAGGATTTTTCAGCTTCTCATGCCCAGCCAGCGAGAAAGCTGCAGGGGCAGAAGAAGCTGGCACAGGACACAGCCAGGGCAGCTGACCCAAACTGGCCAACAGGGTATTCCATACCATGGGACGTCACATCTAGTGTATAAACTGGTAAACTGGGGCGGGGGGGGGGGGGGTGAGGACGGGGGATCGCTGCTCAGGAACTAGCTGGGTGTCGATCAGCAGGTGGTGAGCAATTGCACTGCGCATCATTTGTACATTCCAATCCTTTTATTATTGTTGTTGTCATTTTATTAGTGTTATCATTATCATCAGTTTCTTCTTTTCTGTTCTATTAAACCGTTCTTATCTCAACCCATGAGTTTTACTTCTTTTCCTGATTTTTCTCCCCCATCCCACTGGGTGGGGGGGAAGTGAGTGTGCAGCTGTGTGGTGCTTAGTTGCTGGCTGGGGTTAAACCACGACAGGTGTAGTCATTGTTTTGCCCTATCAGCTTCTCCCATGTAGGATTTTTGATATCCCTGGAGATGCAAATTATGGCTGTGTTGGTCTTTTTGGACCTGGGCCCTGCCTTGGTGAGAAAAATGAGATTCATGGAATTGAAAAGCCATTGAGCAGGAGAGAGTAACCACAGCTCAGTGAAGAGAGCACTTGCTTAGAAGTGAAGAGGTGTAGCTGCTCTTGTGCCTGCTTCCAGAGCTGTGTCCATATTTTACATTACCCTGGAGTTAACAGCATAAGCAATGGTAAAATTAGGAGCCAGATATGAAGACACCTCCCTCCTTTCCCAGGTAGATACCCTCTTCCTTGAACTACTGTTACATTCCTTTCTGGTTAACCATTCTCTTGCAATATGACTCTTGGTAGTCCTTGCTGTACAGTGGAAAACTTCAATCAGAAAAGTTTACTACATCTACTATCCTTCTTTGGCCCACCTTAGTTTTGAAGATGTTCTGCTGAGTGCTTGAACTGAGAAGGACATCAAGTCTGCATCTTGAACTTGGACAAGTACTTTAATCACTGACCTGTAGCTTGACAAGGTGGCAGCAGTAGAACAACTGCTTTCCCTTTCTTTGATTGCATCCCAAAGGAAAAGAATGAACACAAAGTCAGAGGCTATGGCATAGGTGCCTGCCAGGAGAAATGCTTAGGTAGGGAATCCCAGTTTCAGGTATGTGCCTAATTCCAGGATGAATTTCAAGCATATTGTGTCCTTTGCTATTTCTGCTGCCTACTCTATGCACCTTTCCCACCCCTCAAGCTGACAGCTGTGAAATCTCCATTCTCTTTAGGGTATGAGTATGTCTTAACTTGAGTATGTGAGTTTTTGCAGGAGTCAGTGCCTTGAAATTTAAACAGGTAATCGTGAGCATTACTGTAACTTTGACAACAGATCTTTGGAGATTTTTGTAGTCTTTGAAAATACGACCCTTGAGTGTTTCACTGCTCCTAGAAATAACTAGCTGGCTAGTGTAGTATGTAGTGATATCCCACTGGATCAGACCTGCTTATCTTCATAAGACACTACTGCTGACAGAAATTTCCATTATCTTTGTGCCACTGGAGCTGTACTCATGCAAAAAGATGATGGGTATGTTTTATCACTGCTTTTGTTTGGGTGTGTTTTTCAAAGCTGTGACTTATGGCCTGCGTAAAGTTGAATTTGGAAGCCTCAAGTTGGGGCAAATAAACTTGAAAAACAGGATCATATGCACTTGCTTGTTCACTAAATGATGCGTTTGTTACTGAACTTATACTTTAAAACAGAAAAGCTTCTGGTACCTCTTAATAAAAATGGAACATGGTCATCTTCAACCAAGCCTCGATGCAAAGTAGTCTGGAAATACTGCCTTTCAACAAGATGATTCTTCAATAGATTCATGTTGTGTAGCTTTTGCTCTGTAATTCACAATGAAAGTGATTATTACAACTTTTGGACAGTAAGAGGCATGTTAGCACATTTGAGTTCTTTTTCCTCTCACATGGAAACTTTTTCCATCAAAGAAGAAAAAGGAGTTGGTGACTGTCTTTTGCATTTGTTTAGTACTTAGAGGACCTCAAGATTGGTGCTATTACCCTCATTTTACGGAAGTGAGAACTAAAACAAACACAAGTGAAGCAGTTCCCAAGAACCGCAGAGTGACAATCACTAATGGAACGTTTCATGGCTTCCAAGTATCTGGGAATCTTCCTCAGATATTTTATTAATTAAATATCAAAATCTTTGTATAGGTTTGAGATGCACCAAATTTAATATTTCTGTTATTAAATATTATAACTGTAAAACAGAAAAGTAATCTAAAAATCTGATTTACTCAATACATTCAGGACTTAATATTTTCAGAAACTACATACTACATTTTCAAATTCACCAAAAGCCCATACCCCTCTCCTTACCAATTGCTTGCAGCCTCTGAAACCATCGAACAGTGTTAGGAAAATAATTGGGAAAGACTGGGTTTGGTGCACCAATTAAATCCAGTAGTACAAGCAAGTCCTACAGAAGAAAGAATCTTTAATACAGAGTTCTTTACACCACCACCAACAGTAGCAGCAGCAGCAATGAAACCTCTTGGTTTCTGTATAGGTCATGACTAGGTCTTTGATAGCTCTGGCCAAAGATGTGGCTTTTCTACCATGGTGCCAGAAGAACTCATTAGCAGAACCCAATTCCAATCTGATGTATTTTGCTGTCTTTCTGAGGACGAAACTGTAGGCTGTTTCTCTGTTCCTCAAGCTGAAGCAGATTGCATTGTTTTGTTTGCAGTTTGTGTGTTATATCCCTTTAAAAGAAAAACTATGGTAGGTGGGGAGAAAGAGGAAATTGCTTCTTCCCCAGAGAACAACAACGAAGTCTGTCAAGGTAAAGACACTTTATGAGTCACAAGATACAGTGACAGAAGAAAAGTGTCTCAGCAGCGAGTAGGGAAACTAGAAGGCAGTAGGGAGAAGGGAGCAGACAACCAGAATGTTCGTAGGAATCGGAGGGAAACGGAGAGCTTGCTGCAGCTTAGTGCTGAGCTGGGGAGATTTGTTCATAGACTGATACTATGTCTGTGCTCTTTCCTAATCACTTTGAATTATCTCTCTTGAATAAGGTGGGTATCTTAGTTTATATTCTAATAAATTTGTGTATTTTGATTTTTCTGACTCCTCCTCATACTTGCATGGAGGAAGTCTAACTAAGCAGATTTACCTGAAAAGCTCTTGCCAACTCCATTTTATCACATCTCAAAATTTCCACAAGCCTGCTTATCCTTTAACTTTGGTGGGGTTCATTGTCTCTTGGGAATTTGGCCAATTACTTACTAATTAAATATTTAAAAAATGTAATTTACTGTTACTCATTACAGAGGTGGAAGCCACTTACTATGCCCTGCAGCTGATTTGTGGTTGTTGAATCAGGTGGATGTGGAGTAGATACCATTTTTTGAGCTAAGTGTTGAGATCCATAGAGGGAATCGGAAGGGGACCATCGGACAAAGGCTTCTTCACCATCAAAAAAAATGAGCTGAAGTGAAAGGTCTGGTCTTGATGTTGAGCCGGTCTATTGGAGGAAGTCAAAAGTAAGATAACTAATTCTGGCCAGAACGTTAAATAAAGGACAAATATTGTAGTCATATAAGTAACATCAGTAGGGGTATATTTTCAAGGTACCCTATGCAAACCTTCCTACGGCTGTTAAAAGACACATTACAGTGTAATAGTGGTAGTGATCAGTCATTATTATTTATCTAGCACAGTGACATGTTCTCCAGCCTGGAATCATTTTGGTTCCGGTTAAAAGTTTCATTTCTGACTTTAGCGGACATGAGCTGGATATGTTGAGACAGGTCTGCAAAAGCAGGTAGCAGAAACATCATCTCAAATAACGAGGAGACATGTCAGCAACAACACCTGATGTGACTGCTAAAATTATTACTTGATAACGCCACGAAGGAGTAATATCTCTGCTACAGTTGTACACCAGTGGAGCTGAATTATGTATTTGTAAAATTTCAACAACCAAAAATAACAGCAGGAAAAACTGAGAATATATATGATTAATGTATTTAAGGTCACAAAGGAGACATCTGTGTGAAATTTCTTCCCCATGTAGAAGGAGCCTTTTTTCTCTCTCTGTTTACTAACTGAAGCCTTGTTTGCACTGCCAGCGTTTCCTAATAATCTACAACAAGGCTAAACCCAGTTCGGTTCTGCTATATGAACAGCTTGGGGAACTGTAGTCTTGGCAGTTGCTATAAATACGTTAACCCCTCTATGAATTAATGCTACTTCAAGTGAAAGTGTATGATGTGGTTAAAAAGGTGGGGTCACTGGCAACAGTCATGTCCTGTATGGGCTACAACTCCCAACTAGCTGGAGCTGATCCAACATAAACAGTAGTGGAAAACTTCTATAAAATGTCTCTCACGTAAGCAAGATGATATTGATTATGCTCACAGCGATACATGGATTTCTCTAATGGCACTGCTTTGCTGCCCTTTGTCCTTTGCACAGGACACGAGCTCTTTTGATAGCAGTCATTTTGCATTATATTCTGGAGGAAACTATTAATGCCACTTGAATTTTAGAAAGTAATATTTTATTGTTGTTATTATTATTACTGTTTAACACATTCCCAGGTCTGAATAACGTAGAGAGATGTCTTTGCCTTTTAATTTTAAACTTACTCAAAAAACTGGAGAAACATCAAGATAAAAATCACAGCTTCATGTCAAAGTATAAATAGATCTGGCTGAAAACATAACAAAGTCTGTTATGCTACTATGAGCAGAGCAAAAGGGTCATAGCTAATGTATTAAGCAGATGGATCCAAAAGTATATTTTGTTAACAGGCTGTACAAATGGTATCCTGTGCAAACTAATTAGATTGCCTCTTTGTCAAATGCTGTCATCTTACATGATAAAACAATTTAATCAAAAAATTATGTATTACTTGCAAAAAATTCCTGTCTTTAAGTCGGTGTGCAGGTTGTTCCATAAATAACCATCAGGCAAATTTATTATAAATGAAGCTTCTAAATGAAGGCATAGGTATTACAGGAGTGCTCTGTTTTGTGATTAAAAATATCGGCATACTCTTAATTTTCTAACTCTTAAATATTCTAATGTCAGAAGGCACCAAATCAGTTTCTGGAAACAACTGCTGACAGGTAATCTTAATACCTGAACTGAGTGTATTCCTGACACTTTGTAAAGCATTTGAGAGACCTTTTCCTGTGAAAGTTGTTAGTGTATGAGAAGTATTCTTCTGTAAACAGTAAATACTGGACCAGTAGATGGCACTCATGAATCTGTAATCCTACAAATCTGTAATCCTACAGGCTTTTAGAGCTTGTAGGATCAACAGATTTTTGTGCCTGGCAATGGCAGCACTTTGAAGCAGATTTTCATAGCATAGGTAACACAGACTGATAACATTATACACTATTACTTGACTGTTTTCCTGTACTCAGCCATCACTTGTTTCATAAATAAACTATTCAAATTGATAAAGGAAAACAGGAAGAAAAGCTTGAAATCATTATGGGATGGAGGGATGTGAGTGTAACTGTCCTGCACAGCAATTAGTTCATCCATCTCCCAAAACAGTGTAACTGAGAGATTTTTAAAATGCAAGATTCAGAAAGCAACAAAACTTTGTGAATGACCCTAGATGTCACTGGATACAATAGGAGCTTCCGAGTAGGGTTCTCACCAAGTCTATGAACCGTATTATTTATGTATAAATTGTTATTTTTATATAGTATATATTTATTAGATAATTTTTAGATAGCCATCCTTTGCATAAGGAGTTTTAATGTGATAATGTACTCTAAAGAGGGAGATAGAGATCTCTGTTCTGTTCTTCTTGAAGTCAATGGGAGTTTTACTACAGGCACAGCAATCAGAGATTCATGCACACAGGCTATGGGAGAGAACATGGAAGTGCCCTAAGGCCCGTTGCTGTTGCAAAAACAAATGAAAACGAAACAAGCAAACTACCTTGATTAATTGAAGCTTGTTATCCAGGGCACGTGCCAGCTCCAATATCATAGCACAAGGCACAGCTGAATCAGTTGCTCCTACAAACACTCTCTCCTGCCATTGTTGTCCAAAGAATTTTGAGTCGTAGTGGCAAGCAAGTACTAGATGGCGTTTTGCAGAGGGGTCGAGAGTACTGATAATATTTGAAAATGTTTGATATCCATATGGTGTGTATCTCTGAAAGGTATCTTCTTCAATTTCCCAACCAGCCTGTAATCTTTGAAGACGGTGCTTGATATGCTACAATAAAAAAAAATCTTATTAATATTGCTTGCTTCCCAAAGATATTGCAGACAAATTGTCATTAGCTAATTAATAGTGGCGCTTAAGCTTATTTCTGTAATATCACGGTATTTCTAGAAGATAAATTTTATAGCAAAAAATGTAACATCACTATATAAAATAAGCAACATCTTTGCTACCTTAGCCTTTGACTGGCTCACTTGATTTTCATTTCTCCCTTTTGTCTCTTGTCTTTGGAGTCTGAAGGTGCTTTGAATGACTGCCCATTAATATGACACATTAAGATCTTGATCTCTGAAGTTTCCAGGCCAGTGTTTTTTCAGGTGTAACCAGACAGATTTAATGTTTACCTCTTCAAATCTAAACTCAGTTATGCCATTAAATTCAATGTCAGAACTGGCTGCAGAGAAGGTGTGGCTATTTTGACAATTACCACACATAGATGCCACAGTAGTATTTAAAAAAAAAAGCTGGCACAGGGTGGTGGTGGTGTTTGTTTGGTGTGGGTTTTCTTAAGAGAGAAATCTGCCTTTCAAGTGACATAAGTTGTTTACAAGGCTATAAGAGACAGTCTGATTCCTGTAAATTAAAGAAAGAATTAAACATTTCAGAACAATGTTTTAAAAATGAAATCCTCTAAGTATAGCTCCTGTAAAGATAAAAATTAAGACAGTGAGTCTATAAAAGAGATAATTCGTTTTAGGTATCTTCCTACCTAAAGAGAATACCTTTAACAATCCCAGTTATACTTAGTACAGAGTTCTGGCTAACTCTTATTAGAGGGCCATCTCTGTTGAGCAACTTATTTTTATGGGTCCCTAGAGTGCTTCTTCAAGGCAGATTCCTCTCTCTTTAAATAAACATTAGGAAAAGCCTCTAAGGGGGAAAAAAGAAAATAGACTTTGAAGACTTGTCCTGCTCTTAGTGAAGTCAGTGGGAATATTGCCATAAATTTTAGTGCTAGAACAAACTTCCATTTTGTTTGTGGTCACCCACTGAAAGCTTTTATGGCATTGTATGGTCTATCCACTATCTGTAGGCTGAGCAAAGGACGTCTGTTATGGATTAAGGGGAATATATAAGCCTGGATGGAGTTCCCAGTGTGCACTAGCCATGACTGCACTAGCCTTCTCCCTTAAAGGAGTCTGATGCTTTTTCTGTGTCTTTAACAAAGAAATGTCATCCATTTTGAATGCCATTGTGCTCCGATAATGGAGGACTCTTCTTTTTTTCCTTTGGCGGGGGTCCACTTTGATACATGCTGTTACCTTGTAACAGGATAATCCTATTCTGAACATAATTTGTGGTCTTCTAGCCTAGGCTCAGCTGGGGTTTTATTGTTTGCTTTTTTTCTTACTTTTTTCCCTTTCACTTGGCTGCCTTCCAGGGTATCACTAAAGAAACCACAAAACTAAATCTATAGAGACATGTGCGCACGCGCGTGCGCATGCACACACACACACACACAAAGCATAAAAAAGCTGCATTATTCCAGTCTATCAATTGCAGAGTGGGAAATAAACTGATTGCAGTTAGGGCTATCTTGGAGCCATTGAGTCACTGCCTAAAGAGTAAATGAAGGCTCGTGAGGTGGTGTAAATGTCTTCTAGTAAACTCAGCTGTACCACTGTTTTAGCCTTGCTCTTGGCTAATGTAGTCCAGAGCCAGCATGGCACACAGTCCTGAAGATGCCCACGCCGTGAGGGCAGAGCAGAGGTGCCAACAGGGCAGCAACCCAGTCACGTGGTTGGTCACAAGTCAAGTTGTAACTCCTTGTGGCTCACATACAATGTGCTGGAGCTTTTACGGGCTTGGGGCCAGGTGCAATCTGGATATGTTAGCCCAGCATTAACATCCTGCTGTGCTTGGGCCAGCAGAGCTAGCATGGTACTTGGACCAGTGCTGCACTTTGTCACGTTGACCATTTGATCTGTGTGCCTGTTTGGGCCCTTCTGATCCCTTTTTGTGTTGATACACCCATCTGAAGCAACACTACAGGGGAGTGTAACAGCGCAGGACCTCTCCAGAAAAAGGGCAGGATGGTGTCATTTATTTCATCACCATGTATGGTCCCAGGGGGTTTGAATGAGTGACCAAAAACCTGCTCATGTGAGGGAAAGGACAAGGGTTGTGTTGTACTTTGGGTAACAAACCTGAGGCAAGCTTTTAAACTTAAAACATAAATTTTTAAACCTTTTTTTTTTCATCATGCTATGCAGCCCTGGGAAATAATGTTAGCTAAAGTGCAAGCTGTGTCATGTAGTCTCTATGCAGTCTAGACTTGAACAATGATAGAGTTCATCCTACCGAATGAAAGGAATGTGTCTGTCCCTTTAGCGGTCACAAAAGGCGCTACCAGAATATAAATAATAGATGTTCTTAGAGGTTTTCAGGAAATGTTGTCTTACCTGTCGTACGACATAATTTCCTGGTGATCCTGAGTATCTTTCTATCAGGATAGGGCGCAAATCATTCTCCCACATTTCAGAAACATCTGTGTTTGCTGCAACTTTTTGAATAGCATCAGAATGTAAAATTCTTGGTTGGTGAGAATACTGTAGAAGGGAGAAAAGGGAAAGATTGCTCTAACTATTACCAGACCTTTTTAACCGTAGTTTGCTTCAGAATTACAGTAAATGTGATACATTATGCTGCTTTGATTTACTGACAACAAAAAGTATTTTTAAAAAAAGCTTTTATCTCAAAAATGATTGACACTTTTATGTTCTGTAGCTTCTGCATCTTTGATTTCCATGCAAAATATAGTAGTATTAAAAACATGGGGAGAAATTTTTACCTATCAACTAGCTGTAAAAACTCAACCTGTGTTTGGGTTCTCTTTTCTAGTACCCTAATTCTACATACATACAGTCATGTTTCTTACCATGTCACCTTCAAATGAGGTTTCCATTGAGACAAACACCAGAAGCTTTAGCTTTATGCTGTGTCTACATTATGAGGTGCAGTACTGCAAAGAAATACATAAGCTAGCTCAGTCCTGGAAAGAGTGAAGCCTCTGCCTACTGTGGTGGTATTGGTGTGACTACACAGCATGGTGCAGCTCATTTAGGGCTAGCTGGGGTATGCATCAGCTTTGTGACACATGGCTTAACCTCAGACTTGGCAGCTCATCTCCTGTGACAGCAGATAGTAGTGCTAGGACCTCCCAAGTGGCTTCTTTTCTGTTGCCTAAACAGAGACTTTTAGACCTATTTTGGGTGACCTAGAATACTTGAGACATCCTCATGGGGCTCGCAAATGCGCATCCTTGATGTGCAAGAGCCTTGTGCTGTTCTGGAGTGGTAGCTGAATGCCAGGTGGGATCCCCAAGGGCATCTCAAATGCTCCTTTGGGCACCTGATTTGAACCTATCCAGTCTCTAGCAGTTGTCTCCTCAGGAACTTCCTGAGCCACTCCTGTTTTTATAGACTCCTATTTTGGGGACTATCATAGGATGCTCCTATCATAGCCATTCCTTTTTTCTATCACAGGGACTTCCCTCTACTTCTCTTTTTCTCCCACTGAAAAATCCTGGTCTGTTTACTTGTTCTTCGATCAGAACTGCCTTGATCAGACTTCCTGTCCTTCAGTGTACCCTGTCTACCTCATTCTTTCTGAGGAAAGGGAGGGAAACTGGAACATGAGTGCCCCATAGCTTATAGTGTAGGATAATGGTATTTTCTATTTTATTCTTTTCCTTTCTTCAAACTGTTTAACAAATTACTTGCTTTTGGGCTGCTGCTGCATCAAACTGACGTTTTCATAGATATATTTACTCTTAACTCCATCATTGTATATGTTACTAAAAAATAATCATTCCCCCTCCTTTCCCACTCACTCATGTGCATCTATTCACATTTGTCTGAAATGACTGCTGAAACTCATTACCTGGCCAGAAAGTATACTTACCTTGAGATCTTCTGCAGTCCTAATTACCCTGACTGATGAATATTGTTAAAAAATGGTTTTTGCCTCACTATTTGTCTTCTTTTCTACTCCATTTGCGTGTGTGCTGAGCAAAGCAGGCACAAGCACAAGTATTTTCTAGATTTCACTGTAAACATTTAATTCTACCCTTCTCTTTTCCTAGCTGTTTATCTATGTGTAGACCTTTCCTCTAATTCCACCTCAGTTTACTAGTGAAATTAGTAGAGGGGAGACACAAAGACTCTGAATCTTACCATGCCAATTTTACTGTAGTGTTTAAAGCTGAATTTTAAGACTATAAGGACACCAAATTTTAGGATGTGCAGTTAACATTTTTAATGCTAGGAAATTTTGACATGGCTTAAGGAAAAATGGCATTTCATCTGATATAAAGAAGAACTTTTACAGGTTTGGAAATTGTATTGTAGAAGATGCATAAACTGTCTTTCGAAAGACCAGAAGTTTAGTACAGTGGAATTTACACCAGTGTAGAAAACGCAGAGATGAGAAAATGTTGTTAGGGAGCTGTTCTGCTTAGGAGGAACAGGCTGTAAGAGGAGAGAGAAAAGCTAAAGCTATGCACTTCAGAAGAGTGTAGGAGGGCAATTTAATTAAGGAAGTTCAGAAAATATGCCTTCATTTGAATGAATGATGGGCTCAATTAGAACGTGGAATTGTCTTGTTTCTAACCATAGAGCATGCCTGGTAATTGGGGTCATTGAATCACATCAAAGAAACACGATTCTTATTATTAAAGTACAAACGTATGAAAACAGAAGAGAGGAATAAATTCCCATTTCTAATAATGGAGATACTTTCAAATTTGGGAAGTGAAAGGAATTACAAAAGTGGTCATGAAATAAGAAAGAAACAGAATGAGATCTGTAGATGACTCATTCCTTACAGTGTTGGTCAATGCCTATTTCCTCCACGGCCACAGCAGGAAGGCAGAGCAATATATTTATGTCAGGGCTATCACTAAACCATTCACACTAAGCTGCATAAAACTGAGAGACTTGAACTTCTATAAGTAGCCCAAGCTTAGCTGCCGATTTTGGTATAGTTCAGCTTGGTGCCAATGGAAGTTAGCTTCTAAGAACTCTTTAAATTTAGGACCTGATTCATCCTCCTCAATGAGAGAAGGAGGGGAAGGTCTGTAGGCTGTAGGACTTTCAACTTCTGGCTCACACATCCCTTTAGGGAGAAGGGACAAAAGTTGTCAAGGGCCAAGAATTTGATGAAAAAGAGGAAGTGGTTCTTGGTTAGCGTCTGCACGAGCAGAGGAGTTCAGATGCTATGGTTCCATGGTTAGATGTTACTACTTACATCACTGGCAAGTAGATTGACTAGTTGGAATGGAATGAGCTAAAGAGTGTCTTGGTGTGGCTCAAGAGGGCTGAAAAAAGGAGCGGGGGGGGCTACAGGCTTGTATGTTAACTAGTATGACTAAAGATTTAGCCTCATGTATTCTTATAGATCTATTATATATGTGCATATACCTGTATTGTGCACACTATAGATGTATGTTACAGATATGTTGTCTATACATGAGCTGTATATACTGTAAGATACAATTAATAGAACCGAATGACAAAGTTTCTCTTTTTTTAAAAAAAAAGACCAAACAACCCAGCACTTATTTGAATGGGTAGTGAATAAAATCAAGGAGAAAGGGAATGACTAAGGTGAAGTGAGTGGAAAGGTATAAGGGAAGCTTCATTTTGCCTGTTTGTCCTGGACACTGATATATTGGTGAAGAGAACTGTGCACTGGATTAGTGGAGTTCAGTCAAACACCGTGTGATGGGCTCTAGAAGTATATTTTCCCCTTGGAAATTCCTGAACCCTTTAATTGAATGTAATTCACAGTTGTATGCTCTCCCATGTTCCACGTGCTTTAGTTCTTCATGAAGAAACTATGTTAGAGTTTCATAATCAACCACTAAGAGTTGTTAACACAGAGAAATCAGGGGTCTACTGCTTATTACTGTTTCATTAAAAGTTATATCAAGACTGCTTTTTTCACTAGTTCACACAACACTTTGAATTAAAAACAATACAGTGTGGTTCTATGACATATTAGAGTATTACATCCTTTCGAAACAATTTTGAAGCAGCTATCAACACCGCCCCTACCTGGTTTTCCTAGCTAAATGTGCATTGCTGCTGGAAGAGCTATTTGTTTCCTCAAACCAAGACACCATCCTCTGAATCACCGTGATCACGTTGAAAACTGGAGTATAATAGAATGTTATATGGAATATAATGTCAGATTTTGACCCCTCTTCTCCTGTTTGGGTTTCCCCTCAAGTTCACCAGCTGCCCCCGACAAAGCTTATCGCACTAGCTGCCCATTCCCCGGCGCTGCAAAAGGCATCGCCCACACGACAGACGTGTGAAGAGGGCTAGTTCTCTGCGGCCGTCAGCCCGGGGGAGAGGGAAGCCATGTTACCCACCCTCACCTGCGCTCCCCCGCCGAGGGCGGGCGGCTGACCCGCCGCCGAAATCCAGAGGGCAGCAGGCTGCGAGACCTTTCCCGGCCTCCCGGGAAGGTGCTACCCGCCCCCCGCAGCCAAGGGGAGAGGCAAGAAGCGGCTGAGAAACGCGAAGGTGACCCACCTTCTCCAGGGTCCAGTCCGCTCCGGTCTCCCTCCCGCGCACCAGCTGAGAGCAGGCGAC
Source organism: Buteo buteo (assembly GCF_964188355.1). NCBI lineage: Eukaryota > Metazoa > Chordata > Aves > Accipitriformes > Accipitridae > Buteo > Buteo buteo. Next base: position 23,571,975 of record NC_134182.1, read on the forward strand.
GGCGGAGAGGCACAGTGCCCCGAGCAGGCGGGAAGCGGCCGCCGCCCCCTCGCCCCCGGCCATCCCCCTCCTCTCCCCTCACGGCTCTCCTCGCGGGCCCCTTCCCTCCGCCTTTCCGAGGCCCGGGGGTGGAAAGGGGAGAGAGCCAGGGCCGCCCGCGGCGGCGGCGGTGGCGGGGGAGGCGAGGCGGGAGGAATGCTGCCGCAGAAGCGGGCGCCGGCTGTTGCGGCCGCGGCTCTCCCAGCCTGTCTCCCCTCCGAAAAGAGCCTCGTCCCTGGCACCACGTCAGCAGTGCCAGGAGGGCTGCCTGTGACCAACCCCGGGCCCGCCGCCGCCGCCCCCTCCCTCCTCTCCTCTCCCCTCCTCTCCTCCCCCAGGGCCGCGGGCTGTTGCAAGAGGAGGCTCGCAGGGGCTCATCATTTTCGCCCCGAGAAGAGCCGTAGCCGGCGGTTTCCCCTGGAAGCCGGTTTTGTGTTTCCAGGGACGGCTCTGACACGAACCGAGGCCGCGATCTCCGCCCGTTCGAGCGCGGGTGGGCAGCTCCAGGCGCTTGAGCGAGGGTTCTCCGGGGCGGCTCTGGGCTCCTGCTGGGAACGGGCCTGGATCACCGCTCGTTCCTGACGACCAGTCCGAAACGAGCATTCGTGAAGGGTCTCGAAAGGCAACGACCTACAGAGTTGCGAAGTGGTTTAATTTGTTATTTTACGAGCTCTTCTTCCCATCTTTTTTAGGCTGAAACCGACAATACTTGCTAAAATGACAACCTCGTCTCCAGGCGTTTTACATTCTGTAATTACACTCTTAACTACCAATGAAGCAAAATTTGAGGTGAAGGCGATATTTTGCAGTAGACCAATTAAAATGATTAAACCAAAGATGCAAGCCTCTGAGCACACAAGCCCTTCTTTAGGTCACTTGACATCACCATCCTTCCTCTGCGGTTTTGTAGAAAACATATGACTATTCTGCATCACAGATAGTCCATTTAAAGTCTCCGACTCTTACATCATTCTTAAAGCTCAGACTTAATGCTAAAACAAATTGAAAGAAAAAAAAGAAGAAAGAAAGAAGAAAGAAAGGAGGGAGGGAGGGAGCAAGAGTAATCATCTTGCTGCTCTTCAGCCTCATACTGGAAAGCCGCATCCTGGAAACTACAGCTTTGCAAGTATTCAAAGTGTCTGTGAGGGTAATATTAGAAAAATGGAGCAATTTGTTGATTTGCAGATGCTTGACCCAGATTCCATAGATTTCCTAGAAAAGCTGGTGGATCTGCTGCCCAGCATACAGATGGGATCTCTGGTGGTGATAGTTTTACTGCAGATTCAGCATCCTTCTAGCTGATACTCATAATGTGGCTATATCCAAAATTTTCCTATATGGGGAAACAAAGAGTTAATTTAAATCCATGCCTTTTTTTTTTTTTTCCCCCTCACAAAAGTCCACACTGCTTTGCTAGGAAATTGTTCCAAATGCAAAGCCAAGTCACTGGTGAGTAGGGAGAAATGGGCAGTCATTTGATTACCAAGAAAAATCAGCATGGTTTACAGATTCTTAGGCAAAAGCCCCGGCATGTCAGTAGAGATCAAGTCACGGGAAATTAGTCCAAATCCACCTACCAAGATGACAGTGATCCTAACAGGACTACACAACAGAACAAAATTCTGTTGCCCCTCCATCACATTTCCTGTGGTTGACTATATAATCCAGATGCTGGACAAAATTTCTGGCTGATGTGCCAGGGCTCTCATACAATTCAGCAGAAAAGAAAAAATACAATAGCTACAGGAGAAATTTGCCAAGAATATAAGCCTGATTCAGGACTAGCTAACACTGTTTTCCCCTAAGGGACTCTGGGCTCACCGAGGGCTGCAATTGTTTGATAGCTTATGAATTTGGCAAGCATGAAGCCAGCTTAAGACAGCATTGGTCTCACCTACACGGGAAACAGATAAAAATGTAAGTAAGTGCCAGAGCAGAAGTGTAGAGAGATTGAACAGGATTTTTTAAAGGTGTTACTTGCAAAATTTGGAGGGGAGACCTTCCTCCCCTCCCCCTCATAACCACCCCAGAAAGTTCCTTGTCTAGTGATATAAAGAAGACTGAGAAGAGAAAGAATCTATTGAAATGTAACAGAAATCAGAGCAGTTCACAGCTGAAAAGAGAATTATGTAACTATTTTTAAAAATATTACACAAAGTTTAAAAAAATTATTCAAAGGTGATGAACTTTTTGTTTTTCCAGAGATTTATAAAGGAAAAAAACATGTTGTTTAGTCCTACTCCATACTACCAAATTGAAAAGTTGTCAACAAACTTCTCAGGGGTCAACTGTTTGATTTTATACATTGTCAATAGTTGGGTTATTACCCTGAAAATTCAAATAGATGTAACCAGGTGTCATCTAGAGCGAAAAAATAAAGAGAGATTATTTGAAGAAAAGCATACATTATCTGTGAAAATACAATTTGTACATTGTTCCTTTCCTGCAACCCACTTGATGTGACAGTGCCATCTACTGAAGTCCCGAAGGATAGACGTTAGAGGCAGCACTGTCAAAAGCTTTTCCTTGTGCTGGCACTACAGCGTACAAGCGTTTCAGCCCAAACTGCCCCTTGGAAGCTGAGGCTGCATGCTCCATCATTACCTTGGTTATTAACCCTGGAGAAGTGCACTGTCAAATGCTGCGGATTTAATGCATGCCTGTTTTCTCAAGAAAGGGGACTCCAGCACCTTCCACTGTTTCAGATACAGTTTTGATGCTCAGCTATTTCAACTGGCAAGCCCCGGGGTAGGGAGAAGAGAGTAAGTGTGGTTTGTTGAGTTTTGAATCTGCTTAATACAAGGCAATTTTGTGACTGAGCTATGGCTGATTTACCAGCAGTGGTAAGCCAGCAGTTACAATATACAGCCTGAGATTTCCAGTGTTTGGCAGCCTGGACTGCTGCATATTCAGAAATCCGTAGGCAGCTTTGACAGCCCAGCAGGAAAGGGTGGTGGGTCTGATGCTCACAAAGCAGCACATGGGCCTGCAGGTGCCTGGTGTTCATGTGCGTCCTGTAGGCTTGAGCTGCTGTTCTTCCCAGTCTACTCGTCCACTGTTGATCTCTGTGGGGTTTGGAACAGAGCCTTTATCAGGCTGTCGAAGTACTGTGCTTGGTGATTCAGGTTTTAGACATCCTGTTTCCATGGGCTGATGTATTCACAGACAAGGTTTACTAACTGAAATGCGCGGGTGCCATGGTTTAATCCCAGCCGGCAACTAAGCACCACGCAGCTGCTTGCTCACTCTCTGTCCACCCAGTGGGATGGGGGAGAGGATCAAAAAAAAGTAAAACTCATGGGTTGAGATAAAGACAGTTTAATAGGACAGAAAGGAAGAAAAAAAAAAACAATATGATAATAATAATAAAAGAATTAGAATATAAAAAATAATTGATGCACAGTGCAATTGCTCACCACTCGCCGACCAATGCCCAGTTAGTTCCTGAGCAGCAATCCACCCCACTGCTGGCCAACTCCCCCCAGTTTATATACTGGACATGACATCACATGGTATGGAATACCCTTTTGGCCAGTTTGGGTCAGCTGCTCTGGCTGTGTCCCCTCCCAACTTCTTGTGCCCCTCCAGCCTTCTTGCTGGCTGGGCATGAGAAGCTGAACAATCCTTGACTTTAAACTAAACATTACTTGGCAACAACAGAAAACATCAGTGTGTTATCAATATTCTCCTCATACTGAATCCAAAACACAGCACTATACCAGCTACTAGAAAGAAAATGAGCTCTATCCCAGCCAAAACCAGGACAGCAGGTGAACCCTAAACACTTATTTAGGGAAATACCTTTATGTTGTTTATTTCAGTCAGTACAATAGGACATGAATGAGGCTGCCCGCCCAGCAGGCGCAAGGATTTGTGAGTTCATTATTTCAACTAGTGGGGGAGTAAGTGAATTCCAAAAGATCAGTGACATATAATGAATAATATAAATCTGTATTTTGTTTTCAGTGGATTTATACCAAGTCAAATTTTGATTCCATGTTTTTTAAGCCTATACTAAACTTTTCACTGTTTTGTTGGAGGTGGATTTTAGGACAAAGTTCAGCTAAGGGCTCAAACCGAGACGATGAGGTAATTCAGAGACAGATCCACATTTCAGGATTTTATCCAAACCAAACCTGAACTCCTAATCTTTTTCAGTTCTCCTACAGGGGAGGAAGAAAGGAAACCATGAACTGAAAAAAAAAAAAAAAAGAGAGAGAGAGAAAAGCATTTTGACATTTTGTCCATACAGATATTAGTTCCTCTTTTTGCAAGCATTTCTTGCAGATTTTGCAAATCCTGAATGGGGCATTTGCTATGCAAGATCAGTGTCAAAAGCAGTGAAAACTAATCATGGCAGCCCATGCTTATGGAATTTCTCAAGACAAATGCACCAGTCAAGTCTCCCAGGACATTGCCTTCTTTGTAACCCAGTTAGATGATATGAAAATATTCCAAATATCAGATTGGTGAACAGAAATTAATATATTATGTTTCCATTTTCAGACACAAAATATCCAAATGCTCTCAGCATTCATTTCAAACTGGAGAAACTTGATGTATTTTTAGAGTTATAAAGCAATCGTTGCAAATGCAGTTTGTCTATACAGACATAGTGGTCCATATAGAATGAAAACCAGGGTGTTTATAAAAGCAAATACAATAAAAGTTACCCCTATTTCCTGGTATCTTGTAGCTGTAAGAGAGAGCAATTTTTAAGCGCAGCTGGCTTCAGCAGGGAAAGCTCTGAGCTGTGAAAACAAGCTAACCATCTGAGGGAATGATGTGGGCTCAGAAACAAGATGAAGAACTGATGAAATCCACAGGAAATCACTAATTATGGTAATCACAAAAATAACAAACCAGAATGTTCACCCTGTCAGTCGGTGCAGAGAGGGCTAATGCTGTCATGATGCTGCACTATATAGTCTCACAAAGTCAGTTGTGCGTATGCACAGAGGTATGTACAACTCTGTACGTAGATGGTGAAATGCAGAGTTGCTTTCAGATGTGTTTTACTCAGAGATCTTTACAAACAGAACAGTTTTTGGATGCTTCAGGAGTATTTGTTTAGTAGAAAGTACTGCTGCGCAAATACTTATAGCAGCTTGTTTTGTTTTGGCTGATGCTGTTCTGTGTTCTGTAATAAATTGATTTTAACTAATCCATCATCTGTTCTAATTTTTGAAAAAGCAGCTATTATGGCTTAGGGCAGCAAATTAAATGGCACCAACCCTATTGGATGATATAAAGCTGAGCTTCTTTACAAAGAAGTATAATCGTTGCCCAGTGACTGTGGTAATACCTAATATCCATCTGGTATTGTCCATAAACAGCTATTTTTAGGGCTGTTACTTAGAACGTGAGAAGCTCCCTACACTTGAAATACTCTAGTGAGTCCTTGCTGCGCTGAACATCAAAAATCACGTTTATTGGAGGCAAGCTCTGTGTTTACAGTGGTGGCATGTGGGAGTCCCACTTTAGAGGAAAAAGGAAACGAAGATTGCTCAGTTATCTGGTGCAGGGCTTTGGCAAGAACATCCTCCATTCATGGAATAGCCTTCATTAAAAAGTCCCAGGGTGTTTTGTAGCATTCAAAACCAGTTAAAAGCAGAATCAACCATTAAGTGCTACAGTTTTAGTTTAAAGTAATTCCAGATTTTGACAAGAAGCTGCAGGCTAATTATTTATCAGATAAACTGGCCCCAGTCAGAACACGGACCTGGTTACACTCCGTATCAGCTGCACTATGTAAAGGTTTGATGCAAAATAGGGTGAAGTAAGCGGAAAGACTCCACTCAGCTTCAGCGGGTTTTAGGCCAGGCCTCAGGAGTATAAGATGAAGGAAATGAGAAATGTACGTTACAAACAGCACTATAAATGACAAAGCACCAATCTGCTTCTCCATCTGTCTCGCTGAGCTGAGAATTAGAAGCCTTTGAATTTCTGTTGACAGTTTGCCTTCTCCAAGTGTTTTTGGTCTGGTATATAATTTAAACCTCAGTAACTTCTTATGGTAGGGGCTATTATTTCAAGACTCATACAGAGAAAATTGAATCCAAATTCAAGAAGGAAGATTACGTGGTGTCTTTCAACAGGGAGCTTTTGGGCTGGAGGGAGGTTACAAATGCAGTTTTTGCCTTGTGACCAGTTTTATTTAGTACTTTTGCTAAATGCGTTTGCTAAATGTCTTGCACGCAGAGATTTGCTGATGCTGCAAGAGTGGCATCATTAATGTAGAGCAGGAAGATGGGATTTGGGTGAATCAGAGTATTAGAAGCTGGGGGGAGGGGGCTGAAGCGTAGTAGCAGACAAGGACAGCCGTGTGTGTCCTAAAGGGCCCGGAGAACTTCTGTGGTAGGCTACAAGCTCATCGGTGGAGGCTACCAAAAGGCACACGGGGACCGGCAGGCACGCTGTTCGCAGAAAGCCCTTTCGAGCTACCGGGTCGGAGCGGCCACGAAAAAGACCGACGGGATCCCGTGACACACTAGGTCAAGTATTTCCTGTGCAGAGATGAAGGGTCTCGTCCGAGGCCCGGGGGAAATCTCCGTGGGGCTGCGCTGCGGCACCCACGCCCCGGAAAGGTGAACCGAAAGTGGCGCAGATGGAGAGAAGGGCCGCGGCGGCCCCTGCCGGGCCCGGGAGCAGGGAGGCCCGGGGCGCTGCCTGAGGTACAGCGGGGAGGGCGGAGGAGCTGTCGAAACTCGAGGCCGGCGCCGGCACGACAGCGAGCGGGTGCGAGCTGGCGGGGGCCCAAGTTTCGGCACGAGTGAAGGCGGCGGGGGCCGGAGAGGCGAGGCAAGGGCGGCGGCAGGGCGCCAGCTGCAAGATGGAGCGCAAGCAGCCGCTGAAGACGCCTCCCCGCCGCGCCGCGCCGCGCCCCGCCATCCCGTTAGCGGTTCAGGGCAGCAACCGCCACAGGCAAGAAAACTAACGGAAACTCTTTTGGGCAGGCCTGCGCATGCGCCGCCTCCGTCTCCGAGCCCCGCTCGCGCGAGGCACGCCGGGACTTGTAGTTCGCCTGGGCGCGGCTCCCCGGGCCAGAGCGGGGCTGGGGGACTACAGCTCCCGGCACCCCCCGCGCCGCAGCCCGTCCCGGGCGGCTCTGGTGTGTGCGGGGAGCCGCGGGGCTGCGCGGCGGGTGAGATGCGCGCGAGGCAGCTGCGGCCGGGGGGCAGCCGGCTTCTGGCGGGGCCGCAGGTGAGGGCGGGGGGGCGCGCGCACCGCCGTTGGGGCCGGGAGCCGGCGCGCGCGGCGGGGGAGGGGTGGTGGCGGTGGTGGTGAGGGGGGCGCGGGGCCGGGCCCGCCGCGGCGGGGAAGGGCGGGGGCGGATTCGGAAAGTTCCTGCCGCGGCGGGAGCGGCGACGTCGCCGACGACGACCCCGGCAAGGGCCCTGCCCCGGGGGCTGTGGGGGCGGCTGCACCCCCCCGCCGCCGCCGCCGCCCCCCGCGGGGGGAAGCGCCGTCGCGGCGGCAGCTCCGCCCTGGCGCGGGGGTGCCCCGGGGTGGGGGTGACGGGCCGAGGCCACATCATCTCCGGAGCGCGGCGCCGCGGGGAGCTGTGCCGGCGGGGGCGGGTCGCCCAGCGGGGATTTAAACCCGGGACGGACGGGACGGGACGGGCGGCTGCCAGCGCCAGCCCGGATGGGGCTGCGTGACCCGCGGCAGGCAGGACGCATCCCGCCGCCGGTCCCGCCCGCCGCGGCCCGGCCCGTGGTGGCGGGGAGGCCGCCCGCAAGTCCGGCCCCGGCACCTGCGGGCGGCCCCGAGCTCCGGCGGTGGGAGCCGGGCCGCTGCGCGGCGGGGGGCTTCGGTCTCTCCCGGCGGGAAGCGGGAAAGCGACCAGCTCCCGCGGGGGTAAGAGCAGCGGGAGGAGCCGCTCGGAGCGGGGCTCGAAGTCCGTGTCTTGTCTAGCAGGGGGAAAGGAGGGCGAGTTAAGTGCCAGACGTTGGAGAAGCTGCCTGAAAGCCGCTTGGTTCGGGAGCAGCCCCGAGAGGAAGGGGAGGGTCAGCGCCTCTGCTGCGAGAGCAGGCTGGAAAGTGGGCTGCGAGCTGTGCAGCAGAGGAAGGGGGCAGGTGGGCTCTCCCTTCGTAGCCCGCGTGCGCCTCTGCTTTTTGAGGTGTAGGGCTTTTTTTTACATATAAACATAGAATCGTAGGATTAATATGCGCTTACTTTATTTGATGTTCAGAGTCAGTTTATCCTGACTACAAAGTGAGCAGTTTCTATGGTTTTCCTTCCTTAGAAAGATCCATTCTTTCCTACCAAGTAGCAAAAATAAACTTCATTAAAGGCTTATATGCAAATACACTTGGTATGAAAAGGCTTTGTAAATGCAAATGCATCGTGCTTTTGGTAAATATAATTAACATTCTAATTAGGCAGCTGTAGGTGAGCTTTCACAGCGTGTTTTCACTGTCTAAATTAAACTTGCTTAGTAGACCCATTAATTCTTTCACATCGTATGGCTTTTCTATTTTCTGTTATGTTGGTTAGGCATTATTGTTTTTTAATTCAGATCCACCCCTGAGGTTTGGTATTTGCTGTCTCTGGTATCTGTGAGAAGCAAGGGAGAGAAAAGCAGTGTGTAGAACACAAAAATAAGTCCTCTTCAAGAAAAGTTGAAGGCACTGTGAAGCTGCTTTCTTGAGAAAGGTGCTTAAATCTTACTGTTGCTTGCCCTCAGTCTTCCTATTTATGACCTTCACCTCTATTGTGTTTAGTGTGTTCTTTAAGGCAGAAGTTGACTTTTCAGGTGTTGTTGGTAAATGTCCAGCAACTCTTGAGTATTTGAAGACAACAGTTGGTAGATACCTGTGCTGAAAATTCTCTCCTCTGGAGCTTCTGTTAGGAGTTTTTATCATAGAACCAAGAGCTTATTTTCCTTCCAGCACTGCAATTCATGTGCCTCTCTTTCCTCATCTACCTTTTAGAATGCAGTGGCAGTGGGGTTTTGAGTTATTACACTGGTGAATACCAGGAGTGCGTAATCTATTAAATGGACTGTTTTACCAGTTGTCAGCCTTATTTCTAGTAAGGACAGTTTATGTTGTGTATGATAAACTGTGGCATTTCTTTTCTAAAATTTAATTTAATTTAATCTTAGTAATATACTTGCTGAGATTTTTTTGTATGTAAGGGAAGGAAAAAATACATGAGCTTATTGATTTTGGTGTCCTTTATGGATCTATGCTCCTTTAGAAACTGTTAGTGATACATAATATCTATGTACTTGAACCACTTTTGCATTCACAGCTAACTTTCTGTGGCAGAAGCTGCACGGGGAATCTAAAAATGATTCTTTTCGCACATTTCAGTTGCTCATGAAAAGCTTGAAATACCGAATCAGGTAGCACAGCATCTTGTAACAAGATGCTTATAAAATGATCTATTTTAAAAGTTTGTTGCAGACTTGCTTTTTTAATCAGACATGAGTATTAAATGATTTTTTTTTTCCAAAAGAATGAATGCTCAATTGTATGCTATGCATATCTTCCTACAGTTAGAGTTTGTGCAAGATGTTCTTCAGTTGTCTTGAACAAAAGTATTAAGGTGGTATCCTGTGTACATGCTACACAGAGTTTTTTTTGAGTTTTGACATTATGGGGTTTTGGACATTTCAATGCATTTAATAAATTTCCTTCCCTACCCACCAGCTTCTCAGTGTACAACTACAGAGCAGAGCTATGGTCTACTTCCCCCCCCCCCTTAACTATTAAGTGCTTTTCTCTGCTAAATTATCGTTAATTAAAAGATGTGGTAACGTATTGGACAGTGTTAGGTCTGATTTGTCTTGTGTATCATACAGTGGGGAAACAGTTAAGTTCAAGTTATAAGTACAAAATGTTACTAACATAACATATTTGAGTACAAGGAATTGGTGATCCTGCTGCTTCAAAGTAGAGTGGTTATGATGTTGCTATGCAGTTTTATGCATTTCATGTGGAATAACAACTTTATATTTTCCCCTACAGGCAGAGTACAATATTTCAAAATGCTGGAGATTATCGGGGTGAAGCTAGAGATTACATTTAATGTGATTGTGTCTTCAGACGTTCTGCTCCTGCATTTCATGAGCTAAAATATTTTATAAAAAATGAAATCAGATATCTTCACTGATCTCCAAGTTAACCATGTCCTGTGAATTCAGAGAAGACTTTCTGAAGGAGGAATAGATTCATCACATACGTGGACTTTTGTTGTTGCTCAAGGATACACTTTTTTTTTCTTCATTCTAAAAGGCTATCTACATGAAGATAAATCTGCGTTTAAGATATGATTTGTGGAATTAGGTGAACAAGGATATTTTTAATGAGTTACCGACAATTATTTCCATCTGTGTTTCCAGCTTTTTTTTTAATACATAAAAATGAAGGACAAGTATAAAACAGTAGAGCTGATGTATTTCTGTGAGGCCTTTATGTAAGCCTCTGTTGTCCGGACGTGGTGCTAAAGGACAGGCAATCTGCTTTTGATCAGCTGATTGTAACTGCGGAAAGAGAACCTTTAATGTAAAGTAACTTACGGCTGAAATTATTTTGCTCTTTGGCTTGCACAGAATGAAAGGGAAAATTAAGTTTTACTGGTCAGGGGCATTTTACTGAACTAAGAAAGGGACAGTTACATTATCCTCGTTTCCATTTCAAACCAAGAACTGACAACATATTTTTCTTAGAATTTGACTACTAGGGAGATCTCAACAGAGTAAAGCAAGTCAGATGTCAGCAAACGACTCTTCTCCCCCATCCTTACAGAAGTTTTCCCCACCTACGTGTCATGCTGCTGCACCACAAACCCCAACTTTGTCTTCAAGTCCCCAGTCGGGGCTCTCCAGTCGGCTCTCCAATGGCAGTTTCAGTACCCAGAGCCTCACCAACTCCCGGGGCTCTATGCATGGGGTCTCCTTCCTTCTGCAGATTGGTCTCACTCGAGAGACTGTCACCATTGAAGCTCAGGACCTGTCCCTCTCTGCTGTTAAAGACCTCGTGTGCTCTATAGTTTACCAGAAGGTATGGTATAACACTACCACGTCCTGCTGATGGCAACAGTTGTTTTGTAACAGACTGCTAGGAATAAGAACATGTGACTGGAATATGCCAAGAAGTTTGGTAGAGTGACAAAGATCCATGTTAAATGTTTGCAGTTATGCACAAAGAAATTTTGTTAACTCCCAAGATAGAAGCTTTTAAATTAAAAAGGAGTAAACCCTCCTGTTACTTTCTTGCTTGTGAAATCTAGTAAAAGAAGATGTAGCAGTAAATTTTCTGCGAGGATTAGTTTTCACAATGTGGAGAATATGCTTTTTCCTTTCAGTGATTGTCACTGATATCTTAGGTTTTTACTGTTTTATGCTCACTGCTGTTAAGGAGTATTCTTGGAACAGTATAGCCAGCTGTAATGAAAAGACCAATTGTGGCTACAGAAATGCATTGCAGGCCTGCAGACTTGCATGATCCTAGCTTTTCTTTTTGTTTCTAGTTAATAATTAAAACCCCCACCGAGCAGCTAATACTGTCCTAGTATTGTTATTCCATATAAGGAATACATGCATTACTCTTTTATGAGAGGATTATTATCAGCATAATTTCTATTAAGAGAGGGTCAACCAAGAAATAAAAAACCCTTAACCTACTTTTCAAATGTGTCTTGGTTAAGCTGTTGCAAGTTCTGACTCTCTAGGAAGGAAATATCATTGATCTTGGTGTTTTTGCGTCCAAGTTTTATCTTTATTTAGGTTAGGTAGGTTAGATCCTACTAAGCAACCTGAAAAGTAGTTAACATTGTTTCACAAAATAATGAAGAAATAGTTGCTCTTTTCCCTCAAGGTCGGGGTGGATGAGAGGGAGGGTGTTGCAGGTAGATTATTTTATAGGGAATTGTTTTCTCCATGTCTTTCGTTGTTGTGATTGGTATTTATGGTTGATTAGTTTTATTAGATGGTTCTTTTTCACTTAATAGCTTGAAAGAAACTAAATGCAAACATTATATGAACTATCATTTGCATATGCTCGTGTATCTTTTTTCCCCATCTCACAACTTACTGCATCTTCCATATTTTCACAAAATAGTTGGCATGCAAGCTGATTTCATAATAACTTTATGGGCTACCAAAATGTAGTTCAGCATGTTAGTTCCTTTCTGAAGAGACAAGTTATTTGGGTCAACTTTTTTTTTTTTTTGTACCATGCATGTTAGGTGCACTTTTTCGCAGCCATTTTAGGGACTGCTTTTTCTTTCTGTATCAACAGAAATCTTCTGTTTCTTCTTTGCATCTGCATATTTCCTGTCTCCTATCTTAAAGAAAGATGAAAACAAATACATTCACACTTTTCTTTTTCCTTTCGGTTCTTTTGACAGGCTCAGCTAAAAATTTAGCTCTGGTTCTTGTTTTAGCTCAAGAAACTTCTCATATGCTGAGCCTAATCTACTGCAAAACTGATGAGGATTTCATGATCAGTTTTCCTCTTTTGTTTGGCTTTGATTCAGTTTATGCTCTCCTGCAGCTGGTGCTACCAGTAAATGACTGCTCAGTGAGAATATGTTTGCAGGCAGCAAACTGATCAGGAAACAACCTTATGTGTGGTGGATTCATCTTTCATAAGTAGTTTTGCAGCCAGTGCACAAGTGGCAGTATCTTCCCTCTGCCCTGTATCTGACAGCAGTATGTCCTGCCATGACTTTTTCTTTTAGATCTGGTAACTGTTGCAAGCATATTAAATATTCTAGTATTAATACATAATTTTGTTTTTATGTAAAAATTGTAAACTGTGTTCTTCTGTGTACTGTCATGCATATGGCTGCCTGTTTTTTCCAGTTGAAAGCTTTGCAGCTATCGGGTATGCCTTTGAGATACAACAGTATTGAAAGCTTCCCTTTCCTTTGGTATTCCACAGCCTGCTTAAACTGTCTTTTCTTGACTGGTTCCTGGTTCTCAACTTTAGAGTACTATATAGTTTGTTTTTGTGATAGTTCTGTAGTTAGCAGTATCTATTTACTGTTGCCCTTCTTTAATGAAAAAGGAGAAACATCTTATTTTTACTTGGAATCATTTATAGCTTTTCTTCTTATTTGAGTGGTGTCTTTACTAGAATTAAATGGAAGTTTCCTTGCTTGTTTTTAATAGTGCTTTTAAATCACATTTCAGCCTTGTATTTGTCTACGTATCTGGAACAAAAAAAGTTTCAGGCATCTTTCCGCATTTTCTTGGGAGCTTGAACTGCCTGCCTAACTCTATTTCATGCTACAATTACAGTATCAAAAACATCGATTAGGACTTACAGCAGATCTCTGAGGAGGCTGGATTTTAACCTTTGTAAAAGTAATTATAGCATCCTCAGAAATCTGCAGAAAAATAACTTATGTCTTACCTTTATTTCAGGGGAAATTAATCAACTGGGGAGGGAACAATCCTGCAAAAGCCTGTGTTGGAGGGCAGTTTGGTTAGGAAATAAGTACTCTGTTTACCTAATGCATTTTCATAGCGCTTTCTGTATTGCCAGTCTTGCCATATTGTTGATGGCCAGCTGTGCTTCCTGCTTCAAAGGCTGCTGTTCGGTGTAGCTTGTTCAGGTTTTGCAGAAGGGTAATTAAAAGTAGCATCAGCAGAACTGAAACTAAAGAGATGTGGCTGCAAGGAGAGCAAGATGAGTAATGCAAATATTTGATTTGTCTCTTAGCTCTGTTAAAAATATTCTAAACGTTGGGAGAGGAGCAAAAACTTTTTTTCATGTTTAAAGTTAAATTCAGGGAGCACTATGTTGGGGGTATTGTATATTGGAATGCTTAATAGAAGTCCTCAGAAAAAACAAACTTTAGACTTTATAGGGATGCTTCAAAAGATTCTTGGTTATAGTCTCAATCTATCTTCTCTGTTCATTCCTTATCTAGCTTGCTGTATGTTAAAGTACCAGACATACAGTTCTCAGGGGGAGTCTGAAGAGGAACCAAAGCATGACCAGATATGACTGCTGGAATAGAGGGAATGTGTTTAGAAGCAGAAAAATGTGTAGCATAAGTTGTAGATGGACAGTGTATGTCCTTGCACGCTGATCAGATATTACAGAGGCAAGTTCTTAATCCTGTTTTGTGTTTAAATACTGTTTCTTCATTACTCACATGAGAGGACATGAAGTAGAACATAGGGCTTACTAGCTTAAAACCAGAAGCTTGCATGTGGTGATACTCCACTGCCTGCAAACTAAGAATTATGTAGGACAGCATGCTATAAAGGCTTTATTCTGACTTATTTATTTTGTTCTAGTTCAACTAATAGCTATAAATGAAAAATATTTGATTGTTCTGTGCTATTACATATATAGTATCAGTACCTGCAAGATTTATCATAACTTTTTTCTTAAACTTATGAATCTTTACTTTCATGGTTCTGAAACTTCCCTTATCTACTTTTTTATCTACAAATCTGTCCTTCATCCTTCTCATTTTCAGTCATATTCAGCATCCTCCTTCTTTACATATTTTTCCTCCAATGGCTTTGCTAAATTTTGCTCTGAAATAGGCCAATTGCCTTTCTACCTTGGAGTGTTTGCCTGAAATTCTTGTGATCTTTTCTAACTGTTGCCTTCTCTTTGGCTTGAATACTTATACACTGTTTACCCGTACAATCTGTTTCTTAACCTTCCAAACTAGTTTTTCTACCTCACTGAACCCACCCAAATGGTCACCACTTAGCAAAGTCAAAGGGGTATTTCTTATGTCTTACTGATTAACAAATCTCTCTCGGATTTTTCTTCTGTGTTTTCATGACATGGTGCTCTCATATGTCTTAAATGTAAAAAAGAAAAAAAAAAGCCAAACCAAACTTATTTTCTCACTCTCTTCCTCGTCTTTATCTGCCGTTATATATTTCTAGTGTTTCATTCACGTTTGCTGTACTTGTTTCCTCTCTATTTATCTTATCGAACTTGATCCAGCTTAGTATGTTTTGGTCTATCTTGTGTCTTATTTAGTTCACCTCCAAAAGTAATTTTTCCTTTCATGGCTTGCCCGTTTCAGGTTTGTTCTTAAACCTTCTCTACCAACAATGTTTACAATTCTGCTATTGCTGAACTTTTCCATATGTAGTATGTTGTTTTTTTTTAATTTCTTTCTTTGAAGTAGTCGCAAAATTGTCTTGCTTACGTATAGGCTTGAAACCCTTATCTAGCACCTGTTGCTTTCATTTTGATTTCTGTAACTCTTCTGTATTTGGTGTCTTTGCTTTTGCTAGCAATAGTACTTTTGTTGTCTTAATTTTTCTTCATCCTAACATGATCATTCTCTTTCAACTGCACATGAAATTGTCTCTCAACAGCAAATTAATGATTGTCTATAATCTCATTTCTACTTGATTACTGGCTTTCTTTGTGCTGCTTTGTTCTTTCATTTTATTTTGTGGCTATTTTTTCCATGTTGGGATTTTTGGTCATTTTTCTCTCTATAGGCAGAGTCCTTAAGTTGTTGTTGTTTACTTTAAATATTGTCTCTTCTCCCAATGGTACTTATGCTTTCTTACTAGATTGTTTCCTGCCACATTATGCTGTTTTGACTTGCCTGAATTCAGGCCTTAATCTGTCAATAGCCACTTACACAGGTACTTAACATGTACACACTCACATTTATTTCTTCAAGACTCTGAACTGTGTAAGCTGTTGAGAACACAATCACTGGAAGTATAGCTGTGTTTAAAAGGAGTTAAATTTTGTGTATTACACCTGCTTGTGAGTCTTTCTACTGTTTCTGTAGTTTCATACTTCCATTGTTTTTATAAATGTTGTAGTCCTGGTATATTGTATTCCCTGGTCAATAATTTGAATAATGTGAATTGAATGTGATCCTATCAGCGTGTATGCACTTTTTTGATAGTCCTGCCTATTATTTTAATTAGACTAGGTGGGATTTCATTTTTGATAATTGGAATATGACTGAAGTCCTTGGATTGTTTGGAAAACTAGCCAGTTTCCTCTGAAGATGAAGAAGACTGGGGTGCAGAAGGGAAGGAGATGAGGAGATGTGTTCAAACATTTTGCTTTGATAATCAGGGGAAAAAAAGTCTGACATGAAGAACACACAAATAGATCTGTAGAATTTGCTAACTAAGTGACAATTAACTGTATACCTGTATTATTCATATACCTAAGAACTCAAGCTTTAATGGGCCTGAATTAAAGTCATTTGGATAGCTAGCTTTTTCAGTGAGTGCTGCTGAAGGGGAAAGAAATGTTTATTTTAAAATACTTTAAATTGTAATGTAGAAAGACCAAAATATGTGGAATGAATATGACCTGTCTTCCAAAGGTTTGGACACTGTCATGGTAATGGCTATCTAACCAAATTGTGGCAGAGGTGTTGACTGGAAGCTTAATATGATTTCTCAAGTGTTAACAGATGTTTTACTAATAAAATATTGAGAAGTAAAGGATCATATTACAAGGATCATATTACAATCCATCCGTGTTACAAATGGATCTCTACAACTCTTGCAGTAACAACTTAATTTGGTGTGATAAATAGGTAACAGTACTGCAGCCATCCTTCTTGGTGTTTCTCCAGGTTAAGCTTGTAATAGTTCATGGTGCTTATTTTTGAATGGCTCTAAAATTAATGCAAATCATGTTTTGTATTCATCATCTGTGCTCAAATCTTCTTTCCCCCCTGTTGGTCTGCCTTCTTGACTTGTCATCTGCTTTCTTTGTGTGAGGTAAATATGGCAGCAAAGTAATAGAGAGATGGGGCATGAAAAGCAAACATGCCTGTGAGAAGATGACAGCTGGGAGTACTGGGGGCACAGACTCGGTAAATGCAGAGCAGATAAGCATTTCCAATGTGGTAATAGGTGTGTATGCTGGAAAACCTAGCCAAGCAGTAGTCCCAGTATGTCTGTACTGAGGCATCTGGTGAGGGAAAGATCTCATGCAACATGTTTGAAGCTAATTGTCTGTGTGATAATGTGATTTGGCACACGGTTCTAAAGAGTGGGAGTGAATAGCTGGGTAGGGACGCAGGATAACAGATTGGAGTGATTTCAGTGAACGAAGAGACTTTCCAAGGTAATGGGTGTTTTGCACCATTAGACTTTGGAATTAACTTTCAGTGGTTTGAAGCATTTGTTTTGAGTTATGATGGGTCATGAGATACTGGACCTTGAAACAATATTCGCCTACGCTTTTCCCTAGTGTGAATTTTTGGCGACTGGTCCAGAACTTTGTAAAGTAAGTCCTGGAACTTGAAGTAGAGGGATTTTTTAGTTACTGCCAAGATAGAAAGAAGCCTCAGTTGTGTTTTGCTCCAGCAATACTGGCTGCTGTATATTGAGTTTTTCTGGGTAAAAAGAATGGTGTAATGCACAATCAATTAAAACTAGACATACCGTAACTTGCAGTATAAGCATTCTAGATAACATCAATTGTTTTTCCTCAGTGTAACTGCAGTAATGCGCTAGTAGTGTTACTTGTGCTCGTACCACCCAAGTACAAAGGATTACATACATTCTTTACATAAGTTGATGATATTGGTGTACCAGAGATTAATTTTGGCACAGTCTATTGCATACGTAGACTTCCCGCAAGTGATTTCCTGTAGTTAGGTGCTCTTTTGGAACTGTTAACACTGGGAACAGTCTCCTTTTTGCTTTTAGGAAACCTAGTAATACTGGGATTAGCAGTTATATGTTCTGAGTCACTGTGCAGATACTTTGGGCTTTTATGCAGAAAAGTAATAGCTGTATAATCCCGTAAGATAAAAAAGGCTTTAAAAAATTCTGCTTTGAGTTTTGTTTTCAAGTTTACATTATAAGCTCCTAACACTTCAGAGGAATTGTATAGTGTTCTTCCTTAATGGCTTCATGTAACTGAGCATAAGGAAGGCTATAAAAGCTGTACTTTTCTGAAGTACGAGAGAGAAAAATTGGTAGTGTACAACTTGAACATAGTTTCAGCTTTGCGTAAAAATTCTGTTAAAAGATACCACTTGAAATAAAAGCCTTGTTAATCGATGAGGTTATTCTTGGCCAGCAGTCCGCACACAGCCTTCTGGCTAAGGTGCTAGCGAGGAATGCTGTATTCCCACATGTACTGGGGAGCGGAAGAGAGAGCAGGGCGCTGCATGTCTGTAAGGAGCCAAGCTGCTTGCTCAGCCTCCCCATCGAAGCCTGGCCAAGTGCCTTAGATGCGGGCTCTGATGGGCCACCTGCAGCTCATCAGGGCCGGCCATGCAGAGGGCAGCCAGCCAGCGCTTCCACTGCTTGGGCGCACAGGACTGTAATGGGGGCAGAGGAGAGTAATCTGAGCTGAAGTATGTGGAAAGGAGCGGTCAGAGGCATCTTTGCATTAGGGTCTGTTCTTTTATAACAGGGGAATTGTGGCGGGAGTGTGTGCAAGGAAAGGGCAGGACTTGTTCATCAAACTTGAAAAGTTTTGTTAGGGATAATTGAATCCAACAGCCTCCTGGCAGAGGCGAGGCTGCTGCAGGTCTGTGCCCGAGGTCCAACCAGTGGCAAGACTGACCATGTATTCCCAGTAGGCACAGGCACTTGGATACAGGTGTGCAGTGCATACGTGTATACACACAGATTGACACAGGCAGACACACAGAGCACTCACATGAACACAAACAGCAGCAATGGTCTCATGCTGTACCCTTCTCTGGTGGTTTAGGATGAAGGTCTGTTAGTGGGAAAACATGCAGACACCCCCCAGACACCCACCCCTACCCCTTGCCCTCCCCACCCCCGAAAAAAAGTGGATGTCTCCAGCACTTGGGCTCATACACTCTGCCCAGTAGCAGCCCCTGGATCTTGTTTTTCCAGTTGCTGGCGCCTGCATATTCAAGCTACTGGGGCTGTAGGCCCACTGCAGTTGTTGGCTCCTGATTTCACTCAGTCTGGTCTCTCCAGTCACTGGCACCACAGCCACATGGGTCCTCTGACCTGTGGTCTGGCTCAAGTTGCTGGCACTCAGAACCCTCATACACGCATATGTGCTCAGAATGAGAACCCATCATCCAGGAAAATAGTTAGAAATGGAATTTAATGAAAAGATAGTACAGATGGTGCTGATCAGGCACGGGGCATGGCCAAACAATTGTTCTGACCAGCCCCTGTTTACAGCCTTTTTTATCTTCTTATCCTTCTATTATTATCCTTATTTTATCATGTATTATTTTATTATATTATCCTTATCTTTCTGCTTTTTCTCTACATTTGTTCCTCCCTGAATCACCTCTTTCCTTGCCTTTGGTTCCTTCCATAAACATCCCATAATAAGTATTTTACAACCCTAATTCCCTGGCATCTTATAATGTGTCCCATACCATTGGGCAGCAACCCCTCTCAGTCCAAAAGGTGCTCTAGTGTTGACTTATTTTGATGGGTTTTATGGCTGGAAACTTGGGCTGAGGCTCTGCTGTGAGAGCCCTGGGAGGGGCCTGGACATGGTATCTTTTCCTTGGAGTCCTTAATTTGGGTTCCCCACCTGCCTTTGTGCCTCTCTGCTCTACTGGCACGTGGAGATGGGCCTTTGGTGGGCTGACAGCTCCTGTGATGGCCCTGGGAGGAGCCGGGCAGGGTGTTATGTGGGCTGCCCCACCTGCGTTATTCCTCTGTGCTCCATTGTGGGCACGCAGACAAGCACCTAACCTTAACAGACAGGGTAGTTAAGGGAGCTGTTGCAATGTTCCTTAGCTGTAGGGTTTGGCGTTCAGAAGATCTCGCGATGTCACGGAAAGTTAGAGGGTTAGTCGCAGCCTTGTGATGTACCTGTAATCCCGCCTCCCCTTGTTAATATAAAAGGAATTAACTGCGCAATAAAAGGGGGAAGTTGGCGCTCACACTGCGTGTGTTATCTGTCTCTTTCCCTGGTCCAAGCTGACCAGTGGTCTAAGCGTGGCACCTTGATATGTAGCGAACGCTACACTTAGCTATGCCTGTTCCTGTTGTGGATTCAGGAGAACCTTGTAGCAACTGCAACTCTGTAGTACCTACCAGTCAACAGGTTATCTCTATTCTAACACTTCTAGTTTTCGGAACTGTTGTTTCAGAAATGAAGATTAGGCATGCACAATGCATAGAAAAATGTGTCCTGGGTGAAGTCTGTCACATATATCTATAGAAACTGTATACAGAGTCTGTGTTTCATGATAGGCTTCTTGCAATAAATACTAGCATAGATTATTGTTAGTCCTGGGCTTGTGATTCTGTATCTTAGTCTAGAAGTTACTGATCAAGCTGAAGCTTGCAAATAGAAGGAATTATCTTTTATGAGGTTAAATATTACAGTTACAAAATCAGACAACCTTTCATAGTCATTTCATCCATGTGTATGTATACTTGTTTTGAGAGAAGAGGGCAGTAAAACATGTCACTACAGTATCATAAGTATTCACAATACGCAGCTGAAAAGGTCAATTTAATTAACATAGAACCAAAGGTGGATGTTGATGCCAACAGTTCTAACAATCTATAATAGATGACTTTGCTTTTTTTACAATACTTTTTTCCATAGAAATTAAATTAGCCTTTGTCTGGACTTTATTTGAAAACCAAATTTTAATTATAGGCATTATACTGTTATTTACAAACTTTGGAATTAATGTTGATTCTGCTTTCTAAGGAATGTAATGTCTCGTTTTTAATGATTACACTTGCTGTCACGAAGAAGATTTTGAGTATTCATCTGTAACTTTTGTTTATTTTGTCAGCTAATGCTTTTTAGTTACCAAAATTAATGCGGTATGTTTAAAACATTTTAATAAATCTAAGATTTGTACATGAGAATGGGTAAATGGTGCACATGCAGAATACATATGGTCTTAGCATTTAGAATAAGTCCTTCTTGGTATGTCATTATGTGACCTGGTTACTGGGGTTGGGGATTATGTGTAGGGATGTTCTGGCAGCTGCATGATACATTTATGGTCTCAAAGAATGAAAAAAAGAGAAACAAAGACATATCTTTATCAAAAGAAGGAGGCTTAAACCTGTGAAATATCTTTGAGGTTCCTTAAAATCTGTAGTTTGTAGGGGGTGCTGTGAAATTAATACAAAGAGGCAGTAGTTCACGCTGATTCCTTCCTTGCAGCTGAATTAATATCAGCTTTAATAAAAAGCGTCATGTTTATCTGCAGGCAGATACCGTATTCACGTTGACTTTCTCTCCCTTTTGTTGGAATTAAGTTTTTCAGCAGCACAATGCAATTGATATACTATAAATAAAAGTTATCCTGAGGATACAGTTGATTGTAGCATTGATGTGGTAGCTTCCTCTTGTTGATACTAGCATTAAGATGTGATACCTGGCTAAACAGTGTCTATAGTATTGAAGAATAAAACCTCGCAGCACTTATTAAAAAAATGTAAACATGATTTGGTTTTGAGGCACAGTGGAATTTTGAGTTAGAGCTTAAAGCAGTGCTGTTTCAGGTATGAAGAACTGTCAGTTCCCTTGGAAGGCTTACTAGTGTGCTGTATCTATGCATCTTCTGAATATGAAGTCAAGTCCTGTGCATACTTGCAGAGATACTGAGACATGTATTTGGGCAGCACAGCTAGTTCTCAAGCTTTTTATTTGCTTTCCTAATACAAATAATCTTTGGGCAATTGGGAAAATGTAATTTTCAGAATATTCATGGATATTTGCTGTTTATCAAGACCAATCAGCGGAGAGTACACTGAGTATGGTAAGAAAGGAGTTCTTACAGGTAATTCCAGATGACTGAAGAGATTTTAATCAATAGCATTTTATTGTATAAAAGTTTAAAAAGTATCTGGTTTCAGGGAGTGTAATGCTGCTATCATATCTGTACTGTCATGCCTACTGTACAGATACAAGAGAGTGTCAAATTTATGTAGGGAACCTAAGAGAGAGTTGGGAGACAGAGGAAGCAGCCTGCTGCTTTGGCATCAGCCCAGTAAATCAGTTTCTTGGTGCTGTGGTTAAATAACTGCTGGTGTCAGTATAATGTTGTGACGTCTGTCTTTTGCGTGGATTAAAAGGCACAAATTCTGCATCTCTTTGTGACTGTCCAAGTAGATAGTATGCTTTCCAGAGCGTGGGGATTCTTTGGTATTATGTGTAATGTAAATGTGTAAGGGTGTGCACACCAAAACAGAGAAGGCCATCTTAATATTTTGGATAAAATTGCTACCAGAAAGAGGAAATTATTTGCTCTCTGAATGGGAAGGGAGTGTGAAAACAATGGGCATGACAGATACCTTCATTATGTCTTTGATTTGGTAGAAACAAGTCCTTGACTACTTCAGTTAAGGACAATTAATACACCACAAGCTTCATGCAGTTTAGACCCTGTTGCTTACTGACTGTGCAAGACCTAAATTACCAAACTGTAGTCTGTTATCTAATTAATTGGAAGTTTGTTGTATGCTTTTCCATACTTTTTCCCACATTCTTCCGGTTTTCTTCTGTGGAGCACTTCTCTATGTGTGTTCCCACCTCGAGTTTGAATTCTGGTTTAAAAAAAAAAAAGGCTAAAGGAGCTGGTTGATCATTACTCATTTCTCTCCAGGGTCTATTCCTGCTTTTTTTCTCTGTGAAATGTCTGTTTACTTTTAATCTTCTAATTTTAAGAAGTTTAATTCACACTTGACAGTATTTTGAAGAGTGGGGAGAATACAGAATAAGAAAGCTGTTTTCAGTGAAGTGTCATGGAGAAACAGCATGTTACTTAGTGTATCTATCCCCTCTATGGATTTTCAATATTATCTTCTGTCCTTGTGGGGAATCGAGTTTTCCTTTTCTTGCCTCTGCAGATCTAAACTATAGTAGAACAATGACATGGAGCCTCTCTTGGTTTGCCCCTTAAGAAAAGTGTGGCAGGTGCTGCTGAATTGTCTCAAGCTCAGTACCTGCCTGACCAGAATGTTTGTAAAATAAGGGTTACAGGTGGTGGTATCCAAGTTAGAAAGATCTGTATTGGCTTTCACGTGCCAGACTGATTATGCAGGTCTGAGAGATTAAAAACCCAAAGAAACAAAAACCCTAACATTTTTTCTTTTCAGGTTTGAAAAAAAGTGTCACTGTTGGGGGTGGGGGGGAACAGGGAAGAAGTTGGTATTGATGAGCTTTATATGTTTTGTTTTGGTGTTTTTTCTTTTTTTTTTTTACCTTACCTTTTTATGCTACATTTCAGTTCAGAAAATGCTTCAGTTCCTCAAAAATAAGCAGATCAATTTTGTTTCCATGGAATACTTAAAACACTCAAGTTCTGTAGCTGTTATTAAAAACATTTATGAATAGGATTACCAAAGAGCATGTGTTAATTTAGAGTTTGCTTTCTATTGCAGTTCCCAGAGTGTGGTTTCTTTGGCATGTATGACAAAATTCTCCTCTTCCGTCATGACCTGAACTCAGATAATATTTTGCAACGAATTACGTCAGCAGAAGAGATACATGAGGGAGATCTTGTTGAGGTTGTACTCTCTGGTAGGTATTGTTGTAATAGTGGAACAGTGCTTTATTCAGTAAATTAAAAGAAAATAGTACTATATGGACCATTACTATCATGCTTGTCTGGAGCTCTTTGACTTAAGTCTCATACTGGATCACTATTTTGGGGTAGAGGGTTCCAAGAAAATCGAAGTGGTACTGATACTTCAGCACTCAGTTTTGTTATTGTTTCATTGTCGTGTTTTAATCTTCTTCAGGTTTATTTTTATAGATAAATCTGAATTCTAAGAATATGAATTTATAATTATAATATGTTTATTATTATAATTGTTGAAGCTGAAATGAAGGTAGGATTCAGAATTTTCTCTTCCAACTGTCGTTGGCTTTCTTTTGCTTAGATCTGTCTTTTTGTTCTGTAGCTTTTGCCATTGATGGTTTATACTGCTAAAAGCGTTTATATAAACGTAGTTGCTGAATCATACCTATAAGTACAGACTCTTAAGGGTTATTGTGCTTGAAAACAGTTTCTTTTAAACGATAAAGTCCTTAGAGTGGTGATTATTAACCTGTAGTACTCTTCAATAATGAGGACTCCCCCCACCCCTGACCAAACCCTAACTGATTTGAATTGTATGTGTTTCATCAATACCCTGTCAAAATCAGCCAAAAGCCAGCTGTAGTTAAACTACAAATAAAAGCTGGACTAGTATCAAGCAGTTCTTTCAGACTATGAGGACTAAGTGCCAAACTGAGGTTACATTCTAGAAAGAGAGATCTCTTGGGTGGCATGGGATTTGTTTTGTAAATTGGATCAATGAAGTATGATTTCCAGAGTCATAAGGCTGAGTTTCTTGGCTGCATTTTAGTACCTACTGTGCTAGGCATGTCTAGGGTTTTCAGCAGTTGATCATCTTGGTTTGAGCTTTTCATTGCTTCTGGTGAATGACATGTTTGGAAAATTTGTTTTGTGTGCCTCTTCTTGACAGTCTCTTGACAGCTTCTTTATAAACAGACAGACTACCAGAAACCGAGGCATTTTGAAGACATGTAAATCTCTTTCAGTAGGGTTTTAAAATTGAGACATGAGAATCTGAATATGCAGTGTTAGTACATATTTGATCAAAGAATAGTAGCCATCAGGGCAAGGTAATGTTGGTGTAAAATACTTTTTT
Source organism: Buteo buteo (assembly GCF_964188355.1). Taxonomy (NCBI): domain Eukaryota; kingdom Metazoa; phylum Chordata; class Aves; order Accipitriformes; family Accipitridae; genus Buteo; species Buteo buteo. Next base: position 23,596,585 of record NC_134182.1, read on the forward strand.
GTTTTAAAAAAATCTACATTCCAAAGAAACAGGACAAAAAAAAAATCATTTAAATATATCTATGCTTGTTTAAGAAAAAGAACATTACTAATGAAGTTTCCAGTGTTCCATGGAAACTCTATCCACAGTTCTGTTTTGATACACACAATGATAGAGTTCAATCTAATAAGCTTTTACTGAAAAAGTCATTTAGAAGATAAAAATCTAACCTGTAGAACTGTCCTTTGTTTGAAAATTTTGTAGGTTACAAACCAGCTTGAAAATTAAGTTGCTCTTTCAAATATTTACTCTTAAGTTGATTTTAGCAAAGCTTGTTGTATTTGCCTTCTCAACTTAGTGAGGTTTTCAACATTGTGACTCGTATTGTTGATTAGTTGTGGCCATTAGCCTACGGAATCCAACTGATTTTTTCCTCAATAAAAAAGGCTTACTGAAAACTGTAAATTTCTAAATGCTTATTTAAATGGTATACAGTAAAGTGCTGATCCCTAAACAGCTCATTAGTGTTCTTTGAATCTGCTGTTTTTAAAACAACATATTCTTTCCATAAATCCATGTTGATCCTGTGGCAAGAACCATAACTTACTGCAATTTTTTAAAAGCTTTGGCTACAGTTGAAGATTTCCAGATTCGTCCTCATGCACTTTATGTGCATTCCTACAAGGCTCCCACTTTTTGTGACTACTGCGGAGAGATGCTTTGGGGTTTGGTACGACAAGGATTAAAATGTGAAGGTAAGTCTGATTTTTAGTGCATTTTTGTGTGTATATCAATATGAGATGAAGAAGAAGAAATTGCATCGTTTGATATGTTAGCACATGATAAATGTAGTATTTCGTAGAGTTGGAAGGGGTTGTGCATCAGGAAATCCAAGTTCGGATCCTGGCATTAATGCAAACTGTGTGTGACCTTGGGCAAATGACTTAAGTGTTCTTGTTTCCCACTTTGAAAAAAATAGCTAGCTTACAAGCCTGTGTTCTTTGCACAAGGAGCACATACTTTGGAGAGACTCCCAAAGGGGAATCTCTTTACTTATCGCCTTCATCCAGCTGGCTGCAGAGTGCTCTGCAGCCTGCTGTCAGGTACTGACGCTGCCTGCTCACTGGCTTCTCCTTGGCTCTAGTGCTCCAAAGTGAGGGAGTGATGAAAGTCTCCTGGTGGGGGGAGAAGTGAGGAGGGCTGTCAGCTGCTTTGGAGTTTAGATCTTGTTTCTAGAGTTGGGCTTACTGGAGACCGCTATTATAGCAAGGAGTGCAAAAAAAAAAAGCTGTTTCTGTGAATGGCATCGAGAACACTAAAATAAGAGAATTTAACAGAACAATCTACTTCTGCCTTTATCATTTTCCTGGATCATCTTTTTAACTGCTTTATCAAAATATTAGTACTATTTTTGTTACTCTGAATGTGGGGAGTTTTTTGGTCTAAAAAACCTTCTCTTTCAGGTTGTGGGTTAAACTACCATAAGCGATGCGCCTTCAAGATTCCAAATAACTGCAGTGGAGTGAGAAAGAGGCGTCTGTCTAATGTGTCTTTGCCAGGAGCAGGGCTTTCAGTTCCAAGACCAGCACAAGCTGAATATACATCCTCTGCCTCTGAAGAAGTATGTAATGTGAAAGGGAAAACATTTCTGGTTTTAAATCCTTTAACTTCTGGGGAGCTAGATAGGGTTGCAAGTGGCTCATAATGAGTATGAGGGAGTTGAGCTTAACCATTATGATTGGTTTTAGTTCATTTTTAAACCTGGTGACTGTGACACTTACTGATAACTATTATTACTGTAAGAAATGAAACGGGAAGTAAATTATAACTTTCACGTATAATTTTGTTATTAGCCTGTCACTCATTGTTATACGAACTCTGAGAACTTTGGTTTCAGGAATATAAACCACCTTGCCTTCTTTGTAATACAGATTCATTTTGTAATTACGGTATCAGTATAGCATAGTTACTTGGCTAAAGCAGTACAAATTGTAAGCTTTTATGCTGCGAGAAGAGAAAGTGCTCCTGATATGCTGTTAAGCTTTTCACAGAGTTAATCTAAAAAAACTCAAGCCTTATCAAGGAGGGTGTAGAGGATGAAGGGCTTACAGTAAAAGCCATCATCCATAATAGTTCTTTGGTCTAATAGTTATGATGATTGCTGAGAGGTTATCGATTATACTGCAAATATATTGGGATCGTAAGACAGGACAGACAGTGATTAGATCACTTTGTTTCATTGCTGCTTCCACTGTGGGGTAAAAGCAGTGCTTTTGACACTTGGTCTTTCCTACTTATCTAATTCTGTTACTTTATGGTATAATAATTCTTACCATAGTTTAAAATAGAAGATTGTCTAGTTGAACGTAATTTTTCTAGCTAGAGTCTACGAAGCCTAGTATTGAGTCATGAAAAATATTTATTCTGATGTTTATAACTATTAGTAAGATTTATTCAGCAAACATAGAATAGTAAACGTCTCTTCTATCACAGAATTTAACTTTATGATTTCTACGTGCATGTTAAGTACCTCTTTGACACCTCTTCTTTGCTATGTGATTTCGAATACTTGGCTTGGATGATCAGTAACATATTACTATATTTGCGGTTTATCTTTCAGCAGTCTTAAAATGCTTTAGGTCAGATGCATAAAGCCACGTTCCTTTACATTTTTCTGTAGATCTAAGTAAGTGCGAGTTTATCCTGCTGAATGTTCAGTATGATACTCAATGCCTTTTGTGTTTTAATTGTCAAAGTTTTTGTTTTAACTTAATTTCAAAGAGTTTTTTGGGGGGGTTAATTTCCAAAATTATTTTTTAATTTTCTAAATATTTTTGCCTAATTTAGTAAGCTCTCCAGGCATGCCATACATTGCTTTTTAAAACTGATAGCTTGAGGTAGTGATTGGATTATGGTTTGCCTACCTCCAGTGTTTTCCATTTTATACCCTACATGGGGGTCTGTATGTGCTGTCTGTGAACCTTGCCAGGTTGCTTGAAAAAAAAAAAAAAAGTTGTAAGAGTGAATTTTTAGCATTTTAGCTTCTGTGGAAATAAGGATTCATACATACTTTCCTGCTCTCTGCAACGCTTTTATGTCTGGTGTTTTCTTGGTTTTGTTCTATGATACCAGAATGTCCTCTTAAAGCTCCTTGGCCAGGTTGCTTTCTTATCTGGTCACTTTCTGAGCCCGCCCCCCCCCCCCCAAGTAGAATCATAGAACAGTTTGGGTTGGAAGGGAGCTTTAAAGGTCATTTAGTCCAACTCCCCTGCAATGAGCAGGGACATCTTCAACTAGATCAGGTTGCTCAGAGACCTGTCCAATGTGACCTTGAATGTTTCCAAGGATGAGGCATCTACCACCTCTTTGGGCAACCTGTTCCAGTGTTTCACCACACTGATTATAAAAAATTTCTTTCTTGCCTCTTTCTTTCTACCCTCTTTTAGTTTAAAACCGTTACCCCTTGTCCTATCACTACAGGCCCTGCTAAAAAGTCTGTCCCCATCTTTCTTATAAGCCCCCTTTAAGTGCTGAAAGGCTGCAGTAAGGTCTCACCGGAGCCTTCCCTTCTCCAGGCTGAACAACTGTGACTCTCTCAGTCTTTCCTCAGAGGAGAAGTGTTCCAGCCCTCTGATCATTTTTGTGGCCCTCCTGTGGACCTGCTCCAAGGTCCATGTCTTTCCTGTGCTGAGGGCCCCATAGCTGGATGCAGTACTGCAGGTGGGGACTCACCAGAGCAGAGTAGAGGGGCAGAATCACCCCCCTTGACCTGCTGGTCACACTTCTTTTGATGCGGCCCAGGATAGTGTTGGCTTTCTGGGCTGCAAACACATGTTGCCAGGTCATATGCAGCTTTTCATCCACCAGTACCCCCCAAGCCCTTCTCCTCAGGGCTGCTCTCAATCCCTTCATCCCCCAGCCTGTATTTATACTGGGGGTTGTGCTGACCAGGTGCAGGACCTTGCACTTGGCCTTGTTGAACCTCGTGAGGTTCACATGGGCCCATGTTTTGAGCTTGTCCAGGTCCCTCTGGATGGCATCCGGTCCCTCAGGCATGTCAACCACACCACTCAGCTTGGTGTCATCTGCAAACTTGCTGAGGGTGCATTTGATCCCACTGTCTGTGTCATTGATGAAGATATTAAACAGTACTGGTCCCAATATGGACCACTGAGGGACACCACTTGTCACCAATCTCCATCTGGACATGGAGCCATCGACCACTACCCTCTGGATGTGACCATCCAAACAATTCCTCATCCACCAAACAGTCTACCCATCAAATCCATATCTCTCCAGTTTAGAGAGAAGGACGTTGTGGGGCACTGTCAAAGGCCTTACAGAAGTCTAAATAGACGACATCCGTAGCTCTTCCCTTGTCTGCTGATGTAGTTGCTCCATTGTAGAAGGCCACTAGGTTGATCAGGCAGGACTTGCCCTTGGTGAAGCCATGTTGGCTGTCTTGAGTCACATCCTTGTCCTCCATGTGCCTTAGCAGAGCTTCTAGGAGGATCTGTTCCATGATCTTCCCAGACACAGAGGTGAGGCTGATACGCCAGTAGTTCCCAGGGTCTTCCTTTCTACCTTTTTTAAAAATGGATGCAATATTTCTCTTTTTCTAGTCACCAGGGACTTCACCTGACTGCCGTGACTTTTCCAAAGTCATGGCAGTAGAACTGTTTTGGTGCAAATCACGTATACCTTCTTTATTCCAGCGCTGCTGCCCAGAACCTAGTAAGAGGATTCCCTCCTGGAGTGGCCGTCCCATCTGGATGGAAAAGATGGTGCTCTGCAGAGTGAAGGTTCCGCACACCTTTGCTGTTCACTCTTACACTCGTCCCACCATATGCCAATATTGCAAACGGCTGCTCAAGGGCCTTTTTCGCCAAGGAATGCAGTGTAAAGGTAAACATGTAATTTTCTGCTGCAGTGATAGATTTCAATAAAGGTTTTGTATTTAAAATTGATTTCAACTTATGCTTTGAATGCCAGAAGGTTATACACTGTGAAATGGGGCAGTATAATTTTTGAAAAATGGCATATTTTTGAGAGGATTACAGCAGCCCTCGTTTTCATTTTAGTAGACTGTGCATTGTACATTTTTCTGAAAAATAAGATTTAATCAGTACTTCCCTTTGTTCGATATCTGTCTTCTAGACTCATCACTAAAGAATTTGTAAGTTTTCATTTTTGTATTCTAGTACAGAATACTGGTTATTATCTTTTGGAAAAAAACCCCCAACATTTACACAGGTAGGTGCCTTTCCTGCACTAGTTTAGGCTACATCAGCTGCATGGTTTTTATTTAGCATATGTTAAGATACATGATTTCAGCTCTCAGGCTCTTCCCTGCAGTTCCCAGGGCATAACTATGACATTGTGATCTTCTGGCTCTTTATTGCTGGGTAGTACAGATCTGTCAGCTTTGTTGCAGGAAAGAAAACTGTAGTGATTAATGATAAACATTAATATGGAAAGGACTTTCCATTTCTCTCATGTGAGTTTATCAAACATGAGTACCACAGGTCATAATTTTGAAAGAGGTCACTTAATATATTTTCAATTTCCTTTAGTAGAGGAGAGCAAAATTTGTAAGCTTATAGCTGTGTTAACCTTCTTTTGACTAAAAATACTGCTGTCTCATGTAAGTAAGGAATTAGTTTTATCTTTCATTTCTCTTTTGATTAATTTGCAGTCTTTGTAGTCTGTCTGAAGTCTGCATCTTGAACTGTGGGGTTTGTTTGTTTTTCAGTCAGTAATACATAAATAATGAAGCCTGAAGAAGATGCTTTGCAGTGTTAACATATTGATGCTACTGACCATATACAGTTATTGTGACTGTATATCCAGGTGAACAAATGGGGCTACCACGTCAGTTTCAGGGAATTGAATGACACTGGATAAAGATAGCATTTTTATATGGAAAACAAGCCTAGAGAAATGTTATGTATATGCATAGGACAGAAATTAATATATTAATAGGCCTCCATTTATGCAGTACGATCCTATATGTATTTTTAATATATCAGGAATTGATATCAAACAATCAAAATATTTTCATACTGCTTTCTCCTACAGATTCTTAAGGTTTCCCACTGACTTCCTTGTGCACATTCCCAAAGCTTGGGGCCTTTCAGCAGTCCCATGTTCCTGAGTACCTGTAAGAGCCCTGGTTTTCTTGAATTCATCCAGGCTTCTACTTGGACTCTGAGGATGATCTTTGGGATACTAAGGCTATATTTGTGGTAATAAATTAGATGTGCCCAGGAACATTCCTGAACACTGAGGTCAACTGGGACAAAATGACCCGTGCTCATGAACAAGTTTTCTTAGCATCCCAGCCTGGGTGGCTGTATGCAGACTGCCTGTTGGGAACAATTTCATGGGATGCTCTGATTTATGAACTAGACCTGGGAACTGTTTGGGATTGTGCTGATGCTGTGGGCCAAAAGCATGCTAGGGGATGTTTCTAACTGTTTACTAGAGAGTTGCATTGCAGTACTCAAGAATGTTTCTGGACCTAGATTTATTTATTAGGATTGACTTGCTCTTAGTCTTTCTAGTTCCCTGGTAGGATTTGAAATGTCTGTTTCTTTCAGCCCCCTTCGAACTAGTGAAGTAACCATATTCCATAATATGGACTGAAAACAGAGCTATAGAAAGGACAGTTCATTGGTCTCCTAGGATGCTTCCTCATAGGCACTCAGAAGCTGAACAGGATTGTATTTTGCTCCAGGGTTTGGCTTCTCTGCTAGTAAAAATGGGGAGATAATGATTTTTCTCTTGTCTGGGCACAAGAAAAGCACAATGAGCTTTCTTTGGATAGCGAAAAGGGGCTACATTAGCAGTTTGAAAACAGTTATGGGGGCAGTAGGGAGTTTTGAAATTCATGATGTTGATACAGAGTTGAAAATTACAGCGATGCTGCTAATAAAGGAAATTCTTGTTAATACCGCTAATGTATGCTGGACTTTGTTCAGTAGGCTACATCTGATACCTCGGATGCAGGAATGGCACACATCCAGGTTAGATTCCATCTCCACATCAGGCCAGATCTGGATATAATGTTATTCTGTCTGCCTTGTGTCAGCAGGCAGAAGTGGAGCTTCAGTGTTCAGCCAAATCTGTAATATGGGTGATAGGGAAACTGGACTTTGGGATTTACTGCAGAGCATATTTGTGCTGTGATACAGGTGTGTGATACTAGAGGCTTTCATGGCTGCAAGTCTTAGGCAGCAGGTAGGGAAAAATGGTAGAGATGAGACATTTGAATCATATAGCAATGGAAAAAGGGATGTGGAACAGATGGTCGGATGGGAAAAAATACATCATAATGGAAAAAGTAACTACAGAGAAAGCTAGAGAAGTAGAAAATTGTTTTGTACTGGAAGGGGAAGTGCTGACATAATAAATAGTGGTGGGGCAAATCAACATGTGACATCAGGACAAGTTTGTTAATTTCCTTCTGGAGGTGACCTCATTGGTACTGTCTTCAGTTACATGTAAATGTATGAATCTGAACTGAAGCTTGTGATGGAAGTAGTGAATGATAGAATGTTAGTGTTTGAGTAGGAGTAAGATTCTGGTATCATGGGTTTATTTATCTTCTATTTTAGATTGCAGATTCAACTGTCACAAACGCTGTGCATCTAAAGTACCTAGAGACTGTCTTGGAGAGGTGATTTTCAATGGAGGTAAGATGAGGAACATGCTTTCAAATACTGACAGATCTTTGGAGGCTTAACAAGATGCATTAGCTTTTGGTTCTCTCATCTTTGAATATCTTAAGTCTTTTTATTTTATCTTTCCATTTTTTTTCACCTGAGATTGCTGACAATTAAAAAGATTCACTGTAAAACTTATACTCTGGTGAATTTAATTTTACGTAATCAGTGTTGGCAAGTACAGTGTGCTTTGCTTGAGATTGCTCAAAGGAAATAAAAAATGAAGAAGCCTTCTCAATGTACAAAAAATTAAGTATCTGTTGTGATCAGTTTGCTCATTGTTCACCATGAAATATGTATTTCAAAGTGTGAATATCTGCAGACAAGTACCATTTTTTGTGACTTTCTCATATCCATGATTTTTAGTGGCCAGAGTTAGTCCAGCAGCTTATGAGGTAAAAGAGAAAGGAAAAACCAAGCCAAAACAAAAAACCCACTTTTTTTTTTTTTTTTTTTTTTTTTACCCTCAATTAAGTAGGACTGTTTTCTGAATAGACCCTACAGAGTTGAAAGGGGAAGGTGGGGAATAGTATGTGGAAGAAAGTTTAGTCATATAAGTTTTAGACCAGTGTTAAGCTGATGAAATATGGGTGGGTGAGCAGGCAGCAAGGTGGATTGAAAGCTGGTTGAATAGATGGGCCTAGATGGTGATATAAGTGGCATGAAGTCTAGTTGGAGGCTGGTAACTTGTGGTGTACCCCAGGGACCAATACTGGGTCCAATTCTGTTCAACATCTTCATTAATGATCTGGATGATGGGGCAGAGTGTGCCCTCAGCAAGCTGGCTGCTGACTGGGAGGACTGACTGATACACCAGAAGGTTGTGCTGCCACCCAGAGGGATTTCGACAGGCTGGAGAAATGGGCTCATGGGGGTTGTTGGACCAGATGACCCCCAAAGATCCCCTCCAACTTCAACCATTCTGTGATTGTGTTGCCCAGAATTTTGATCCTTGGCACACATATTTTGAGGGGAATAAAATTGATGACATGCAGCAGATCACACCAAACCGTACAACCTGATTCAGAGGCCTGGGCAGCAGCCCTGTTAGCCGGTGGGTCCATTGCCGTTGCACAGTGTATCGCATGCATTCATGCCTGCCTTCTTCAGCTTCAGGGCTCTTGCCTGGGTCTTGAGATTGGTGGCCATGAACAATAGTGTGCAACACGTTGTTGCTGCAGCCTGCTTTCACTACCCTTGTGATGCTAAGTGCTAGGGCATATAGTTTAGGAGCTACAATTTCATAGAATTCTTCCATGGACATAACGAGTCATTTGTTTTTCATTCTTTCTCCCACCCTTAAATTGAACCTTCTCAGACCAAAAAAACAAAAAAAAAGGCTGCAGATGAAGGTATTTGTATGTCTTAATTCTTAGTTTTCCACAGTGCAAGTTGTACAGCTTTTGGAAACTTTAAACTGCCGCCAGCAGAGAGTCAGGTGTGAATAAGATCTGTTCTGCTTTTCTCTTTTCTTGCAACACCACAGGCCTCCTTTTCTCTCTTGCTTTTGCTATTATGGGCTACAAGGGCAGTGAGAATAGAGTTGGGTTTCTGTTGACGGAGAATTTCATTTGCACAGGACTAGTTCTCTGGGTCATCTCTAGCCATCGAGAGGTTACTTTGTACTGATTACTTGTGGAACAGAATTACTTAATGAGATTCAGGTTTAGACCTTAAGCTTTTCGCTCCATTTCTTTCAATATGATTCTTCTTTTAGATGGGTCTCTCTTGCCTTGGCATTTAGCAAAACCAAACTGATAATGTTCATTAGCATACTCTGCACCATTTAGCAGGAACTTGAGGATTTTGTATATACTGATTGTACTTTTATGTTTACTTGCACAAATGTGAAATGAAGAAGAAATTTGGGGGTTTTTTTGTTTGTTTGTTTGTTTTCTTTGAGTTTTTTTTAATTGTGTATTTGAAATAATATCTGAATCCTGTGCTGTTTCCAGAACCTGCTAGCCCAGGCCAGGACTTGGACATGCCAATGGAAGTTGATAGCAGTGAAATGAACAGTGATGGTAGTCGAGGTCTAGATGATGCTGAAGAGCCCTCTCCTCCAGAGGACAAAATCTTCTTTATGGATCCATCTGACCTTGATGGAGACAAAGATGAGGAAGCTGTCAAAACCATCAGGTAAGTCATAAGCTGTATTTCTTTGCTCTGGATGTACTTTCCTCAGTATTGTGAGTAAACCATTTCTGATTAGCTGATGTTTACTGCTTCAAGTGTTGTTTTTTCATTTGTGGTTTGTTTTGGGTTTTTTTGAACTTGAAAATGCTTTGTAAAGTTATCCTGTCTCAAGAAAACCTGAAACATAAATTCTTCTGATTGGAAATAGTGCTATGCTATGATTGTTATCAAAGAAATTAAACTAGATCATCAAAACATGGTGACTTCTATGGCTTAACATGGCTAAGGTCTTTGATTTTTGACTAATTTAGTTACTGTTATGCATGTGTTGTCTCAAGTAGCTCCTTTTAAATCATTTTAATTTTAGTATCATAGTCTATATGCGTTTTAGGCAGAAGTTTGCTTTATTGATCTTGAATGTGATTTTTCTGAAGTCTTCAGGCTGATAACTGTTACATAGTTTCTTTAATCAAGTTTGGTCTTTTTACCTTCTGTATTATTCTGAATAGTGTCATCCTGATTTTCTTAAGTCATTCTTAGTAACATAAGAGCAGTTGTGTTAGGTCAAACTAAAGGTTGTTTTAGCTCAGAGCTTAATAACAAATACGTGAGGAAGAGCATATAGTGATACCTTCCCAACTTTCAGCAATTTATAGCTCAAGGACTTCCTGAGTTGTAAGTAGCATCTTTTTTGTGTTCCACCTCTAGGTAGGATTTTTCCATTTATTTCTAATGGGATTCAAAGCAATAAAAGTTTTTGGCATGTACAGCATCCTGTGGTAGCCAGTTCTGCAGTGTAACTGTGTGCTGTGTTAAAGCATCCTTACATTTTTGGTTTTGAATCTACCTTGTGATTTTGTGTATTTACAAATGTTTCTGTTAGTGTCACATGTAGGAGCTCTGGTGTTAAGCAGGCAACTGAGTGCTTTGCTCCATTTTCAGTGCTATTGAAACCTGTATGTTTAACTAATGACTGTCAGAATATTAGAGATTGTAAAATCCTTGTCTGCAGGACAGTTAATATCCCTGAGCATTGATAGAATTTTCTAGTGCAGCTGTGATTTGAATTAACATACCCCTGTTTGTATGCTTAGGTAGGGACCTTCATTAGTGTAATAACAATATTAAGAAGTAGCATAGTCATCTTACACAGACAAGAGAAAATAATAGTGATGCTCATGTTAATTATATTTTTATGCTGGATTAAGACCAGCAGTCTCAGCTAATTGTTTTGAGAGAGGATGATTTCTGTAGGTGTCCTCATTCCAGTGCGTTTCTTCTGTGTTCTGTAGAGTAATCTAAGTACTGCAATGCTTGCACCAGGAGAGCTAGTGGAAGCTCAGATGCCTTATCAATTTCATCTATCAATGACATTTGTATGGGAAGAAAAGGTGCCTGTTCCTGAAAATTATGGGCTAAATGTGTAGTATAATTGCAGTAGTGTTGTATTTTACCTTGTTAAATATTAACTGTTCTATCTTTTTTTAGTCCTTCAACAAGCAATAATATTCCTCTCATGAGAGTTGTACAGTCGATCAAGCACACAAAGAGGAAGAGCAGTACAATGGTGAAGGAAGGATGGATGGTCCACTATACTAGTAGAGACAATCTGGTCAGTGACTTTAGTTTTTTTCTACGTTAAGTTAAATTATTTCTTTAATCCAGTGTATTTCATTTATCTTATTTAGTACTCTGATTTACAGTATAATTTGAAAGAACTTTAGCCATGGTATTCATTATAAAGAAATCTGGTTTAAAGGAGAAACTGTAGTTTATTCAATATTCTTCATGTGGTGGTTCAACAGTGCTTTTCCTTCTCCCTTTTAAGAAGGAGAAGCATCTCTAAATTGTCTCAAATGAATTGCGTGTTTAAAATTTCAGCTTTCCTGAGATGATTTGGAATAATTTGCTTATGTCTTCTTTCTGTTTAGCAGTTGAACTAAATATTTGTATCAGTGTTTTTATTCTACTACAGGAAGAGGGGAAATCATTATAAAATTATGAGTACTGAAATGGCTGACGCTATTATTCTAATAATCTAGGTGTTTGTAAATGTCTGTGTGTAGATATGGGAGCCCTTAATTCCTCTAGCACTTCACCCTATCTAAAAGTAAGCATTGAACACCATCCCCCGCAAACTCACTATTCCTCTTGATGTCAGTGGAATAAAGAGTTGTGGCTTGACTGTATGTCCTTGGGTATGCAGACATCCTCCAAAAAGACTATGTTGTTTGTTTCCAGTGCTACCAATAATGATCTCTTAATTGAATCTTCTTAGGCAAGCTCCTTGATTTTGTGTATTGAGGAGGAAGGTAAGGAAGAATAACTGGGTTCCGCAGAGTTGTCTGATGGGAGGGAGTGAATAATCTTGTCTTTTGGTAGATGAATGAAAAGGATGAAGTCAAGAAGTTCCCAGATCTCGTGAAGCACAGTGTGTCATGTTGAGACTGTTCATGAAAGGCAGCATAAATACTTTTGCATTGTCTCTACACAGGAGTCTGATTGAAGGGGACTTCAGGAATTTAGAGAAGCAAAGTTATTTAATTTCTACTGAAATCAAGCTGAGAGGAGATACTAGTCACCTCAAGTTACTGTAGTGTTTTTACTTTTTGTGATTGTCAACTAAACAGACCACTGCAAGTGGTCTGTCAGAAACTGCCTTACAAAACATTTCTTTAAGGTACAGTTTTGTAATACCTAGACGTATTTATCAGAAACCAAAATAAGTGTAGCATATTTCAGATGAGATTCCAGCCAAGGCTACTTAACAGACACAATTATCATCAAGTGGCTATGGAAAAACTAAGGCCAGGTAGCAGACAAAGATGAATAGTTCTAGCAGAACTGTTGAGGGCCAACCTAGTATTCAGCTCTGATTTAATCTTTCAGGACAACCAGTACATTTTTCCATGGACTTTACTGAACCTCCTCATAGAACGGTGATCAGATTGTACACCTTAGCTTAGTTTGATTTTCTTCATCTGTCAGTCTGGCTACTACCTAGATGATATCTACCTAAAAAGGCAGTTCAAATGAAGTGGAGTATTCTGCCCAAAGCAAGATATCCTCAGCCATGCAAGATCTTATAGAGCTTCCTAATGGGAGGAGACGTCTGTATTAGGCATTACAACATCGGCTATTTCCCTTGACCACTCTGCTCTCAGCAATGTCAGACTATTTCCTATTCCTGAAACAACTTGGGCTTTCTATCAGTTCTGACAAAGTTCATTTTAACAGCAATATCTGTATGCTTCTTGCTGACTCTGGATAACAAGATATTTCACCCTTTATAATGAGAAGTTTCTGTATCATCATCTGTATTCTTTTCCTCACTCTGAGCCCATCCTCCCTCAGAATAGGGTATGGGCAGATTTTGAATCTGAGTGAGTTACCAACCTGTTCCTTAATTCCCCCCCTCCAAAGTCTTCCCTGATTCATGATTTAATAAAGAGCATATATGTCTCAAGGACAGGTTCACCCTTATGCTTTCACCCAGTTTCCATTCAGTGCTGCCTGGAAATTCCATATAGTTAAATCCATTCATGACCTAGCTTTCTTTGTCTGACTCCTACAGGTAGTCTTAGCTTCCCTGTGATTGAAGTGATTGAAGCTCTACTGTATTATGTTTCAAACTTTGTCATCCTAAGCCAGAGTTAAGGATCTTGGTTTTTTGCCACAGAAAAATGAAAATGGGCTTCTAACTATATGAGCATGGTGCAAGCAAAGTAAGTTAGGTTCATACAACCATATTAGCTTTCTAAAAGCTTTGTTTTGAGGAATGTTTTTCTGCTTAAAATTACAAGGCACTTATGTGCAACAGCTTATTCATATTACTTTTTGTTGGAGAAGGTATTTTTCATTGGTGGAGACTTCCAGAAAATGGCTATTTAGTCTGTCTTGATTTTTATTTTATTTTATTTTCCCCCCAAGATATTTTGTCCACTTGAATCTCATAATCTGTCTGTCTTGCCACTGTGTGCTTTTGATCTCCTAGAATTCTGTGTTGACAAAAGAATTAAGTACTTGTTAGGCTTGTTCAGTCCTTGAATCCTTGCGATGTTGGTGTGAGGCCATGCAGGGAGAAAGCATAACTCCCACAATTGTTACTAAATTAAAATAATTCAGGTTTTGTGAGCACATGTACCTGGAGTGAAACCTGTGTAGGTAAGTGTTTTCCTGTATGAGATAACTGCTGTTGTCACTCCTATTACTGTAAGGTAAGTAATATTTTTTTTCTGGTTTGTGGAAATAGTTTTTGAGCCTCTTCTTGAATTTAAAAAAATATCTTTATTCTCGAAGTGTATTTTTTCATGTATCTAGCCTAAGATACAACTGTAGATTAACATTAATTGATTATTTTAGTAATTTTAGAGCATTTCTCATTTAAATAATCCAATAACAAAAGCCATAACAGTGATTTATTCCCTATGTTATTGTACTGTGCATTTTGTAGAGAAAAAGACATTACTGGAGACTGGACAGCAAGTGCCTCACGCTATTTCAAAATGAATCTGGAACAAAGTATTACAAGGTAATTAATGATGATTAATAATTATGTGGCACTAGTGTTTTATAGATCTGAAATCTACTTGTGAGCAAGTATAAGTGTTATCTCCTTTTCCCCATCTTTTTTTAATCAAAACTGTGATTAGGTTAATTGTTGGCTGAAGCTTATAAGTGAGAAGGACCAAGACTAACTCTGAGAATTTGCTTGCAGCTGCTGTTCTAATCCCCTTGAGTATGTCACTCTGCATTTTACATGTACTGTTCTCCCAAATTACCTAGCATATTAAGCTTTCTTCACAGTTACCAGAGAATTTGTTTGGCCGCCAGTCTAATGAAGGCTAGGATTTTTGTTTTCTATAAGTAGTGACTGAAAGTTTGCATGCTTATGTATTTTATTTCAAGGTTCCCAAAATTAAATTATTCCCAACTGTACAACTGGAAGTTGCAAGTAAGATTTAGAGGAAAACTTACTGTGCAGCCTGGCATTATATAAATAAAGCTTAGCAATAAATTTAGTATATTGTTAATATAGTAATGTATTCAGTGGTGGAATATTCAGAAAATGTGTTTGAATGTATAAACAGGATTTTTCCCTTTCTTGTCTTACACCTTTAGGTGGGGGTCCAAATCTTGCAGCTTCTTCCTTTATAACATCTCTAAGATCAAGCCTTTTCTCTGTACACCCAGCTAAACTTGCCCAGATCCTTTTCATCCCTATCTTGACCAGTGCAGTCTCTTCTTCTCAGACCTCTCTGATACTTGTATTGCCCTGTGCATTCAAAACACAGCTGGTAAAATATGTTCCTTGCTTGTTGCTCCGTTATGTCACTGCTTTTAGTCCTTTGACTTGCCCCTTTGCACCCCTTTTTTTAACTGCTTAAATCTCAGGTTATTTGTCTTTGCTGTTAGAGTCATTCACAGTTTTTGCCTTTACATTTATTTGCTCTTCATCGTAATCAGCTACTGTCTCTTATCCCCCTAATGCCAGCCTGATGTTCACCTGCTTGTTCACTACTCTTGCAAGTGACATGCACCTGTACACCTTCCCATGTATGTGGAATGTCCTCCTCCAGCTAGTGTGAACTTGCAACCGTTTCTTCCTTCAGATCTGTTCTCTAGTACTGCTTGTACCATGATCTTAAACTGATAAGGTAGAGGAGTCAGTAGAAATTGTTAATATCTGTATGAAAGAGAATCTTTACCCAAAACAATTCAGATATGTGAAGCAGTGCTTATTGACTAGCTTATATAACCGCATCCTCTTCTTCATGTTGTCTTGTTCCACTTTTTTTCCCCTGTCATGTTCTATTGTAGCTAAGCTGTGTAAACTACAGGGGGAAAATGATCATTTTATAGTTGTGCAGCATTTGTATGCTGTGGGGGCATGTTTCATGCTGAATATAAATGCAGTTTGAGTAGAAAATAGTAGTTGTATAGAGAGATCTGTGGTGGGGCTGGAAGTCTCTCTAGGCTTGTATAGAGGAATTCAGAAAACTGGGTGGGCAACGGTCATGCAGTTTGACATTAGTTACGAAGCTTGGTGTTCTAGTATTTTGATATATTTGCTTTGATTTCTTTGCAAACAATTTTAAGTTTTGAGTATCAGTATATTAAAATATTATGTGCGTTTTCATTTTTTAATCTTTAATATTTTTCTTCAGGAGATTCCACTTTCAGAAATTCTCCAGGTGACTCAGCCTCGAGATTTTTCAAACGTGGTGCAGGGCAGCAACCCATACTGTTTTGAGATCATCACTGACACGATGGTGTACTTTGTTGGCGAAAACAATGGCAGCAGTCATCACAGTCCTGTTCTTGCTGCCACCGGAGTTGGACTTGACGTAGCTCAGGGCTGGGAGAAAGCCATTCGTCAGGCTTTGATGCCAGTCACTCCTCAAGCTAGCGTTTGCACTGCTGCAGGACAAGGAAAAGATCACAGTAAGCAGGCAGACAAGGCACTATTATTCATGTTCTGAAGCTGTTAATGGTAGAGATTCCTTTCAGAAAAGTGGTTATTTAGAGTGAAGTATTGTCTGTCTATTCTCTGCTGAATTAGGTCCATAATTTTCCACAAGTCTCTAAAAAGTGACACTCAGGTTTGTGGAGGGTGGGCAAATCCTGTAATGTGTTGTAGCAGGAAGTAGTAGTTAAGAATCAGATTTACAATATGAATGCATATTGCAGAGCTTTATTGTAGGAGCATTAAGAACTCACACGTAGTTGCTGGATATAAAAAGGGATCATAGTTTAGATATTTCTAATATACTTAAATAAATAAATTCAGATTATATACATATACTCTGAAAGAACGAAATTTGGATGCTTTTTGATGTTAGGCCCTTTATTTTAATTTGCGAGATGTCAGTAGCTAAGGAGAAGAAAAGGAGTTAGTGATGCAGTGTAAATACTGCCAGTATTTACTGGAAGAACTTTGGCTGAGCTGTGGGTAGTAACAAAAAGTACCCTATTCTTTTTATGCACCTGCCCTCCCTTTCTTTCTCTGGCATAGGATCATATTCATTATCAATGGTCCACTAAACTATATATTGTGTTCTTTCTCTTCAGACATCTTCTTGTTCCTTGCAATGATGTTCATTCACATTCTGTACTGAGATTTATCCTTTCATTCTTTAGTTTCCTTTCATCTTCCAGTTACTCCTTAGTCTTTTAGTGAAATTTTCTTTTGCAGCAGATTCTGAGATTAGTTTCTCTGTCTCTGATATCCAGCTATTCTGCATCAGCAACAGTTAAGAACCTGTAAATGCTAGTCTGAGGTAAAGGCACTTTCTGAAAATATAACCATGGTCTGAAATGGTAAACTATGAAATGCCAGTACTGGTATCTGTATTTAATTACAGTGAAGAAACATACCTGTAAGATGGTACCTCATAACTGGCCTTACACATATGTAAAATGCCACTTTTGATATGAAATTCTTAGTTCCAAAAGCGCTCTCTGTTTTCTAGAACCTAAGGCTTACTGTTGCTGAGAGACTTGCAAAGACAGTTGCTTTTTCCAAAATCAAATTTTTTTCAGATATAAATAAGAACATTTTTATAGTAAAAATTGTTAGTGGTAGGAAATAGGGCTGCAGGGGTAGATACAGGGAGAAAGTATTTCAGCATGTTTAGGATTGCAGAAGTATAAGAAACTACCATGAGTTGTGCAGTGGCGTTTGCATATTCTTAGACAATTCAGCTTGGTATTTAAACTCTAGAAAGCCCACAAAATGTCCATTCATCCCTCTTATTCCTACACATTGTGAGCCATGAAGTGTATCCTAAGTGTCTTTAAGAAAATTAGACTTTTTGTTAAAAAAACAAAGCCCCCAAAGCCTCAAATATGTTCTTTTAAATGAAAAGACCAAAAGAGGAGGGAGACATTGCTAGTGCTTGAAATTCTTGCAGCAGCAGGGAATTTGTAGTGTCAAAATGTCCACAAGATACTAGTTAGTCAATTTATACCATGCTCTGGCCAGAAAGTAGCTAGAAATGAGGATGCTCTTCCAGTCTGACCCATGGGAAAGAGTCCTTTCTGACCTGGTACCTGGTGGTTGGGGTGGGATATTTCTTTGTGGGATGTTTCTGAGCTGAAATGAGAAAGAGAAGATTAGTAAGCTTTTACTTGGTATAGATTACATATTAAGTCCTGGCATTACTGATTTCTTCGGAAGTGACAATTTTTCAGCCCTTATTCTTATGCATTTCAGACATTAGAGAAATGGATTTATTTGCAAGGAGTAACTCAATCTCTACCTAGTAGATATTTTGTATTCTGTAGCCACCTGTGGAGAAGGGTTCAGTGTGTTCTCTTTAAACAGTTTCAAAAGCTGTATCGTCACTTTCTAGTTACCTTGTTTCAACCTTGCTGCAGTTTATGTTGACCTTAGTAACTTTTTAGTCTGCTTTTTTTTCCTTGTTTTTCGTTGTGTTATGCCAATACAGACTTGACTGTAGTCAAAAATCAGTAGAAATATGCAAGGCTGTAATTCCAGTTCATGTTTCAGATGCGGTATTCAGAATGTCTTTGAGAACTAGTATTTGTTGCTGTCTTCAGTCTGTAAATTCCTTCTCTCAGATAAAGCACAGGTGGCAAAAATCAGATACAGACATCTTTGATTTCTGAAATTATGTTTTTAAAGCTCAAGGCTCTTCTTAGGGTGATAAAGGCTCTTATCAAAGTGATAGTAAATCTATAGTTTATCTTCTCTCCACCTTGTAGGTGAATTTGTTCTACATTCCTCTTTATTTTTTTTTTTTAAGTTAACATAACAAATGATAGGTTTCCATTTGTCTGAGACGCTTCACCTCTGTATTGGAAGTCAAAGGAACCTTCCTTGACGTATCTCTTCTTGTCCGTGCATCATAATGTTATTCCTGTAATGAAGACTTTGTGTCAACATCTGCTGCAGGCTGAAAAATTCTATGTCTTTATCTGGTGCTTTTACTTGCAAATTACACTTCCTAGATGTGCTCTTTTATTCCAAAGATTGATATGCTTCTGTAGTTCATCCATGAAACAAAGATTCTTTATATTATGGGTTTTATTGCTCTTTTAATTATCAGGTCTTCTATTACTTGCTTCGGTTGATTTGTTTCCTTTTCTTATGCATTAATTCTGTATATCTTGGTGCCACAGAAAATTAGCAACCACATTCATTTGACTATAAGGGATCTTCCTGGTCCTCTTCCCTGTATTTTTCTATATTACGATCAGAAATTCTTAATAGTTTAATGAACTCTGATACAATTGCGACATTAGTGTTGCTTTTGGTTTTCCAGCTCTCTATTGTGTACACACTCGTACTGTTCTACTATTTTTGTAATCAGTGATATGACAAAAATAGACAAATAATTCCAGCAAAAGTCCCAGGGTTGTTTATCTAATTAATCTGTGAAATCTGAATTCCAGGGTATGATGTTTCTGCAGAACATCAATAAAAATCATTTCACCATGACTGGGTTAGAAGTCAGTAAAGGTTTTTTGTTTTGTTTTTTTCCCCTTTTTACTAGAAAAAGCCTGCCCTTCCTATTTACTTACTCAGTTATATCTTCTTTATTGCAGAAGAGTTATCTCTAAGCATCTCTGTTTCAAATTGCCAAGTTCAGGAGAATGTGGTAAGTCATGTGCATTGTGTAACAGTGGTGTTCATTTGCCTGGGTATTACAAAGTAATTGGTAGTAACAGTGTCTGGATGAGAAAGCAACACCAGGGTATTGTAGCTAAAGAAGTCTGTGTTCTATACAGGAAGTAATCTACTTACCTGACACAGCTGTTAGTTTGTATGAATGTATGTCCCTGCTTACACTGCAGCTAAGTGGATCCTTTTCAGGAAAAGTTTGTTGTGTTTCTTCCACTCCATTCAGGGCAATGGTGGCACCCTTTACAGAGTTTGATTGATGTCAAATGTAAATGCAGCTTAGCCAGTACTAACTAATATGCTCATGAACATTTTGATTACTCCTGATGTTTGTGATTTCTTTTTTTCATGCATTAGGATATCAGCTCTGTGTACCAAATATTTGCTGATGAAGTGCTGGGTTCTGGTCAGTTTGGTATTGTATATGGAGGTAAATTACATTAGATTCCATTATGCATTTATTAAGGTAGAATGTCTGTCTGCTTGATATAATGAGCCTTTTTGTATTTGCTTAGCTGTATCTAGAATGTCTAGGTGAAGTTTATCTTGTTAAAAGTTCTGTTTGGATTACTTTGTCTCTCTGCAGTTTTATGTACAGTATTTCTTACAATTCCTTTTTTGCAATTAGAGTTTTGCATTGGCATCAAAATTGGTTTAGAATATGCATTGCATTTTGACTTTGATTAAGGTTTTTTTAATTGCAAATTCTAACACTGTTATCTGTATTATACAGTATTAGAAATCACATATTTAAGGAGGTTGTCAGCTATACCTGTTTTTAATGATACCTGAGAAGTGTAGCTACAAGCAATTAGAAAAATTCATATTTTAGTTTATGGTTTGACAGTATTTTTGCAGACATATTATTGACATATTTTATGCAAACAGTTTCTCTACAAATTTCTGTCAGCAGGATAAAGTAGAGGAAGGAATTCTTTGTCAGGAGGTCTCAGTTTTATGTTTCAATTGTACGTTTTATCACTTTTAGTTTTTAAAAACTTCTATTGCAACATGTAACTTGTTTATAGTATTAATCACAAAAAGAACAAATACTAGAAATGCATCATATGAACTGTTTCTCTCTCTCTTTTTTTTTTTTAATCCCATGTATTGTATCTCAAGAGTTGAGAAAACCACAGACCATAAATCTGGAAAGAAAGAGAAAGTGATAACTAATGATTTAAAAGTGGTAACATTTCTGCTTCTGTCATGTTGTCTTTCTAGTCAGGAGGTATTGTGGCTATGATTTTTCTGTGTGCCAATTGTGTAGTTAAAAACTTTTCTCTATTACTTCTGAACTGCTTGGTGGAAATGCAGTTTGATAAGTCTGGTTTTACATCACTCTTGAGAGAGGTCTATTTTTCCCCCTCTGTATTTCTTAAAGCATAGTGTGAATCAAAGTGTGCTCCCCCTCTTATAATTAGAGTATGCACAAATGTGGAATGTATTTTAATGTTTTGATTTTATTTCTATATGTACTCTCCTAAATTGCCTTTTAGATAAATCTCAGCTTGGTATTTTGCATGATTCAATGCTTATAGACATAATAAAGCTTATAAAAAGCTTTTATTATATTAATTTTTTTCACTTAATGATGCCTTAAAATATATAGGATATGCATACTGAAAGAGCAAGAAAAGAGAATATAAAAGACTATTCTTTTGCTGGCTCTGCATACTGCTTAATTGTTGCTGGCATTTAGGGAGACTAGATCTGGTGACTTCTAATATTGGCTTCTCCCTACTTATGTAGGCTTACTGAAATAATGGTAACAAAACCTTTCATTTAAACAAAAAAAGGTAAAATTAAGTTGCTTCCATTGTTGTGTTTTTTTTTTTTTTGGTGTGTCAGCTATTCTCAACAGACATTTACAAATTATAAATCAAGAAGTTATACAATATTGATATCCAACTCCTGTTTCTTTCAATGAGAACAGTTTCTCTCTGCTTTTCCTATTCCGGTTAGTTTTGAAGGCTCTGAAAAATGGAGACAGAAAAAAATATTCTTGACAGTTTCTTACTGATGTAAAACTTGCACTGAAACCTGGTTGGTTGTGTTTTACTTAGGAAAAGGAATTTTCAAGCTGCTTTTCTGTTAGTCTTTCTTCATGTTCAATTTTTAGCTCTAGTCTAGCTTCTGTAGTTAAGTGTATTTGTTAGTTTGGTGGTTTTGCTTTATGTTCTCTTGCAACCTAGCGTTTGTCTTCTAGGTTTTGCATCTAATTCATAATTGATGGTATTTCTGCTACATTTCTATATAATTTGATGTCTAGTGCAGCCAGAGTAATTTTCCCTGAATCTAAGGTTTTATTTAAATTAGAGCTGGCTACTGTGATTTCTAATATTTTGCCTAAAAATTGTTGATTTGTTACAGACAAAATGACAGAACTCCCCAGATCTCTCTTTTGAGACTTCTGGCTTTATGCTGTTGCCTGTGACAGTCCATTATACAGTGTATGCTTTCCTTAGGACTAATGTAATCTTTCTAAAATTTATTTTTTTGCTCTCCAGTTTTTAGTTCAATTTGGTAACCTTGTAAACCCTTTTGGAGCTTGACTGATGTCTACATTAACTGCCTTACTTCATCCAGTAGAGATAAGCCTGGTTTTGCCCCTTTGTTCATTAGGATGTTTAAGGCAGGTGCGGTAGTTGTTGGCGCAGCAGCCTTTGGAGCAATTCCTATGCCCTGCCTAAGCCCTGGCTCACCAGTACTGACCGCAGAGCAGCAGGTGAGGCCTGGCTGGGTGGTTAGCGAGGTGTAGCTGGGCTCCTCATAGCACTGCCAGTAGAGTCCTCTGTGCCACTTGCACTGTAGCTGTGTGTGTCGTCCCTTTTCCTAAAATGGCTTCCAGACCCTTCACTGAGCAGATAATGACATTTTGCCTTTGGTGCAGACTTATTGTTCTGTATTAGTTTAGTATTAATTGTCTTAGATTATCAAGGTTTTGCAGTGTGTGATCCCATTAACCACTCTGATGTGAATGTGGTAGAAGTCAGTTTAGCAGCTGTGGAGAAGCTGGATAAGTGTTTACAGCTACTCACTTAGCCCTTGAAACATCCTATCTGTGTATTGCAGAATACTTCTCATGTAGCTGATGCAGGTTGCAGCAAGGAATAGCATTTGGTGCTATCAGCACTTTTTTTTTTTTTTCCTTACCGTAACCTTTTAGAGCTTTTTGATCACAACAGGCTGCCCTTGGGTGTTAATGTGTTGTTCTCCATGGCACATAATTACCCTCACGGTCCTGTAGAGTATTAGGTATCTAATTTCCTGTGCATGTGGAGCCCATCAAAGTATGAAACCACTGGAGAAGACTTGTAAATCTTTCTTCATGTTGGCCTTGAATAGTTTTGTTGTTACTTTTTTACAGAAGAAAGGGAGTAGGGAGTGGGAGATGGTATTACTTGCTCATGTGGGAGTCCCTTGTACAAGCAAAAACTTCACCTAATACATCTAATGTCAATGTGCATACCTGACAGCAGAGTAGTAACTAGTTTAAATTTATCTACAACGCTCCTGTTAAGGCTGATCACTTCTTGTTACTCATATGCCAGTTGCAATTGTAAATATCAATGTAGTAATATTGTACACTTGCATGGAATATACTTGTTTCCCCAAAAAGAAATTTCTGCTATAATGTTTTATAGCTAGGAATTGCTTCTACTTCTTGGTGGCTGACATTGACTTTCTGTTTAGGAAAACATAGGAAGACTGGAAGAGATGTGGCTATCAAAGTCATTGACAAGATGAGGTTTCCAACTAAACAGGAAAGTCAGCTTCGTAATGAAGTAGCCATTCTCCAGGTACAGAAGTATTTTTGGATCACATTGGAGTTTTGTCTCAAATAAGCCATTAATGAGATTTTGTAATGTGTGTAAGTGCTCTGAATTGATTTCTAGATCTGCATATGTGATTTCTGAGTCTTTTTGTAAGAGGGACTCTTACAAGAGTGGGAATTCCTGAGTATTTGGTAGAGTTGGTAACTTGGGGGTGGTATCTACCCGTTATAAGGGATCCACTGAAGACATGTACTTTGGCTCCATGTTGTCTCCCTCAGGTAGCAGGAAACTGTATTATTTTTTGCTGTATTCCACTACTGGCTTCTCAATCTATGACTGTTACTCTTGCATGTTCTTTACTCAAGCTACTGAGTGTATCAACTGTAAAATTAATCATTATCGATAATTTGTGTTAAAACAAATTAGTCTTAGTAGTGATAATTGGCATGTTTCATGGGTTAGTGTTTGTTTCAAGCTAGTTTCTTGCCTCAGACATTTTGTTTTTTCATCTCTTAACTCTCCACTTAACTGCTTTTTGATTTGTGGTACAACATTTCTGTGTAATTCAGGATATTTCATACTGTTTTATTTTAGTGATGTACTACTTTATTTTTAGAATTTGCACCACCCTGGGATTGTGAACCTGGAATGTATGTTTGAAACCCCAGAACGGGTCTTTGTTGTGATGGAAAAGCTGCATGGGGATATGCTAGAGATGATTCTTTCCAGTGAGAAAAGTCGACTTCCAGAACGAATAACTAAGTTCATGGTCACTCAGGTTGGCATTCAGCCTCTCTCCTTTGAGAGGAAAGGCTAGATTTGTCTTTTGCGATTATGGGAGAATGAAATTTGGAGATGGGGTTTTCTGTATTGTTATTTAAAGGAGACAGCATGGAGGGCTGCACGTCTAATGGAAGTTGAATAGACATGGAAAGAATTTTGAATGGTAATTATGTTAATTGTTTTGCCCTTCTTTCCCAAGACATAACATTATGGACATCCAAAGATGCATGTTGAAACAGTAAGCATTCAAAAAGACAGAGGGAGAAGGGAAGAAAAAAAAAAACAAAAACAAAAAGGAAAATAAAACCCATCAGTTCCAAGTCTTGATAGGCTGGAAAAAACAGTACTTGCACAGTATATAAGGGTTAATTCTTGAAGACTATGCTGATACAAATTACTGTATTGGTTAGTGTGTGTGGCTTTTAACACTTCTGATCCGCTCTGAATAGTTCTGAAGATGTTCTTTCCTTTTTTTAGATACTTGTTGCTTTGAGGAATTTACACTTCAAGAATATTGTTCACTGTGATTTAAAACCAGAAAATGTACTACTAGCATCAGCAGAGCCATTCCCTCAAGTGAGTGAAGATTAAAAAAATACTTATTTCATCACTTTTCATTGTTCTTTTTTTAAAGAAATATAGGCATTGAAGCTTAAAATGTGAACTCGTAGGATTGTTCAGCTGACTTAGTGTAGAACTGCTCAAACTACACGTATTACAGTTGTCTTTTTTTTTTTTTTTTTTCTCCTTCCAACTCTTAGCCTAGCTTTATGCTCAATGGTCTGTTTCAGTTTCTTTACCCTCAGATGTGGATCATGTCTGCCAATGCTGTGCACCAGCGTTCTTTCTTCCAAGGAGCCTGAGAAGTACAACTACTGCTAGCGCTTAGCAAAAGGCTGTGTAGACTGCATCTAGCTTTATGCTTGTGAAGCATGCATGGAAATTAGTATTCTGGCTTAGTGAGAATATTCCAGTGGAAAAGGCACAGGACTAGAAGCTTCAAGACCAGTCTTTGTTTCTGTTCCAGTGCTGTTTGACAATTTCTTCCTTGTTGTGCGTCTCCTTCTCTTCCTCACTCTTGTCTGCGTTGTTTACAAGCTGTTGTGAAAAGGGACTGGCTCATTTGTTACTGGTCTTGCTCAGGGATTTTCATCATCAGTATGTATGATACTACATCATAATATAAACTAAATAGTTAATTTCTGTAAGAGAAATGCTGTTCAGTGATATTAGTATTTAGGTACTGTCAACACTTACCCAGTCAACTATTACCTTAGATACCTTGAGTAGTATGGATTTTATAGAGGATATACAGAAATTAAAAGCTGCTAGGCAGCATCAGGGAATTGCTTCCAGTCCTGTGACATTAATGCAAGGTGGAGTGGACTTTTGGAGAGTCAGTTATATGCCTTTAGTGCACTGTTCTTTCTTATACGCTGGGGAGGGCTTATTAACTTGGGGGGTTAGCATTGGACTTGTACAGATAAAAGGATCCAGATCAGGTGCCTGCTGTGTTCAAGTTAAGGAACCATCACAGAACCATGAAGATTCGAGCATCAGTGCAGGCACCAGCTGTTGGTGCTTTTTACTTGAATGATTATTGAACTGTTCTGTGCAGAGCTAGCTAAAACTCATCGTTTGATTTCTGTGTAGCTGAAGCCTCCAGCTTCAGGAATATGATTAAAAGGAATGCGATCTGGCTGGGATTCATGTGCTTTTTTTAATTTTGGTTCTGTGTTTTGTGAGGGTGTGGTTTGCCTCTGAAAATGAGCTGAGTTTGGAAGCAAGTTTTTTGTCCTTATTTGGACACTTCTGGCCTTGTATTACAGACTCCCGAAGAGCTGAGTCTGTGCAAGGCCAGTTCAGGTCTTGGTCTGAAGCCTGGTTGATCCGCAGTCTGCAAAACCAGCAACCTAAAACCTGAACTGACTGGCTTACGTAATGTTTTGTCTCTGTTATAGTGCAGACAATGTTTAAATGATGGCGGAAGGGGTATCAGGTACCATGCTGGTCTTGGGCAGCAGCATGCTTTGGAGATCAAGCAGAGATTTCTTAGTTTAAAATATATTTCTTTTGCAGGTGAAGCTGTGTGATTTTGGCTTTGCACGTATCATTGGTGAAAAATCTTTCAGGCGCTCTGTGGTGGGGACACCTGCTTATCTTGCCCCTGAAGTGCTCAGGAGTAAAGGTTACAACCGTTCTCTAGACATGTGGTCCGTAGGGGTTATTGTCTATGTGAGCCTTAGTGGTACATTCCCATTCAATGAAGATGAGGATATAAATGATCAGATTCAAAATGCAGCATTTATGTACCCACCAAATCCTTGGAAGGAAATTTCTAGTGAAGGTAAAGAAAGGAATTTTCTCTTTTAGAATGTCTTTATATGTAGATAACACATTCAAATGCTTAAACCTCAAGGTTCATGCAGACAGGAGTGTGAGAATTATTGGTAGTTTGAGTTTAGTAGACTATGCCAGAATGGATAAATATGAGCTGGCATATATTTGTGAAAGACAAATTGTCAAATACAGTGTTTTAGATAATTTTCAGGGCAGGAGGAGCCAATAGATTTAGCAAGAAAAATTAATTGCATGCATGAGGAGTGGGATGAATAATCTGAAACTTCCCGGAATTCCCAATGAAAAGTTAAATCATGTGTGAGTATTTGCTGAATGCTGATCTGAAAATATACTTTATCTAAACTATAATTACTGAAACAATTCAAAGTTGAATCTGGAATTTTAGTTTTGTACATTAGCAGGTGAAATAAAACCTGGATCTAAATGTCAGGTCTGAACAATCTAGAAGTTTACAAGGTCAGTCTCTAGAGCTCTTCATTGCCAGCTCTGAACACACAGGTAGATGTGGAAGGTCCTATACAAAAGTAAACAATGGTGGAAGTACCTACATCATTTTGGAATACAGGGTTGTGCTAAAGTTACTTAGGCACTTCTGAAAAAATCACTAAAGTCAGTAGGGAAAAAGATGAGTGAGTAATATAGTAAAGCTTTTAGTGTTTCCATCAAAGCAGCGGGGGAAGCTTACCCCATACCTATTTTGTAGCCTCATTTAACATAAGCAAAGCTAAATATAAAATTCAAGAGCTTGATTAAGTTTAAATAGTTCAGTTGGATATACATACACACATATAAAAAATTTCACTTTCACTGCAGCATGTGAATGATGATAGAAGTGATTAGTATTTAAACAATATAATTTTTATTCTTTGTCAGCCATTGATTTAATAAACAATTTGCTTCAAGTGAAGATGAGAAAACGTTTCAGTGTTGACAAATCCCTTAGTCATCCGTGGTTACAGGTAAACCATCTGTCTTTTTCACTATGTTTATAATGGGTGAATAATGATTTTTTTGGATTAAATCTGTCAGAGGCTTATTCAAACTGCTACTATCAAAGTCTGTTAACAAGCATTCATGGAGGCTTGAGTATTTCTGGTTTTGACTTTACGTTTTAAGTGCTCCAGGATTCAGCCCGTCTGTTAATGGCTTCCTTCCTCAAGGAAAATTTTGTTTTGCTGTCTTTCCCACCCCTTGCTTTCTATCTGCCACCAACATAGAGTTTTACTCTTCTGGCACCTTTCCTAAATGCAGGTAGTGATGAGTGCATGGAGCCCCACTGAAATCAGTATAGAGACAAACATTGTTTGTTCAGTGCTGATGCAGACACACAAGCTGGAGTGGGCTGTAACTTGTAGGCATTTTAGAACAGAATTGTTTGGAATGGAATTTATCTGCTGCTTTGACGTGGGTTCCTTTCATAATGGTTTCACAATACTGTATGCACATATCCATGCACACAAATAACTTAAAAGACATTAAGGGGAAAATCCCAATTAATTTTGAGTACAAACAATATTGGAACCAGTATAATTTCATGTATGTGTATATACACAATTTTATAATAAAGCTAACATAGCTGTCTTGTTACAAAAAGTGTTCATGATTTACAGTGTTACAACCTTGGATACTAGCCTATTTAATTCTGAACCATTCTTTATGGACACTCTGTTGGGGTATTTTGCGGGGTGGTGGTGTTTGTGTGTTTGGTTTTTTTGTTGTTGTTTTGTGTTTTGTTTTTTTTTTTTTTTTAACAGATCCTTGTTGCTTATATCTTGTGGCTATTTATACTAAAAATAGAGACAAACTGCAGAACTTGTCTGTGGGAATGTAGTGCTGCTGTTTCTTAAACTGCTTCCTTAAACCTCTTTTACTCCTTAGGATTATCAGACTTGGCTTGACCTCAGAGAATTTGAAACACGCATTGGAGAGCGTTATATTACCCATGAGAGTGATGATGCACGCTGGAAGGAACATGCTTATGAACACAACCTTGAGTACCCCCAGCATTTTATTATGGCTCCTAATCCAGATGACATGGAAGAAGACCCTTGATTTATTCATTATGCTAAATTGCAGCAAAGAAGGATACTCTAGACAGAAACTGAAGATAAGTTTTGGAACAACTGTTGCTCTTTCTGAATGCTGTACACATAGTTCAGTGTACAAAGCCCCAGAGGATCCTGCATTGACATGGGAATAGACTGTCATCTGACAAGCTTTTTTCCATCTCTGACTTAAACTATGAGTAGTTGCTGGACAGTGGGATAAACCCCGTTGGGTAACATTTCACCGAGCTGTGTGGCTACAAAGCCATTACTGAGGTGTAATGTGTACATATTGAATGATTTGTGTGTTTTTCAAGGTTTGGTTGTTTTGGGTTTTTTTTTGTTTTTTTTTCATAGACTACACAATAAGAATTTTGTAATGGTTTTCTAATCCCTATTTACTAGGCCATAGAGGACTGTTTTCTGTTACTTAGATACATCTCCCATTTCCTAAACTGTGCATGGTGAAAAGAGACAGTAAAAAGAAATCAGTGCAGAATACCTTGGCTAATAGCAAAACATGGTGGTTTAGGTTGAATACAGCTTTATAGATGAAGGAATAATTTGCTGCTGTTGAGACAGTTAAATATGTGTGTCTTTGCCCTAATTGAACTTTTTTCAGATACCCCCAAACGCTGTAACTTCTTACATTCCTCTTGAAATACTGGCTGACAATCTAAAAAGATGACAATCAAAGCTATGCTAGTCCCTTATTTTGTCTGTTAATACAGGGCAGTAAGCCACAACAGCATGTCGCTGTGCAAGGCTGGCACATGTCATTGATACACACCAAAGGCACTTTTGTGTCAAAACTACACAAGTATTACACAGAGGGCACACAAGGCTTGATGTAGCATATCCTTTCACTCTGGAAAAACAGCTTCTAGCAGAAGGATGTGGAAGAATAGGGAAAAATACATGCAGCTTTCTTCTGTTGTTTTGAGTAACTAGATTTTTAAATTCTAATATTTTTAAAATTTGTTTTAAGGTTCCCTGGATTTACATCAGGAGTAGTTTGTAGCCTGCTTGCTTGTATCTTAACTCTGCTCAAAACCTAGGAGTAACAGTGGATATCAAATCACCTGTTGCTTCTGCCAGGGCAGCTACATTGTAGGAGAAAGGGCTTTGCCTTCTGACCTTAACCTGCAGCCCCTCCCGTCATCTTTACTGTGCTCAGCGTTGTTTGAGCTGAGTCAAGAGTCCAAAACCAACTCTTAATTCAGTTTTTTACACAGATGTCTCAGTTGATGGATTCCCAACCACTTACTGGACCTGTGGCACAATAGAGGAAGCAGCAGTGTTCTTTGGAAATTAATCCCTCAGAGGACAGTGTAACAGTTAAAGTTCATGGTATTTCAAAGAAGATTGAGGGCATGAATGCTAAATGCAAATGGAAGGTTTTTTGGTCCTATTTTAAAAAATGGAAAAGGTGAAATCTTACCTTTTGTGTAGCATAACAGTATTGTGCTGCTGGAAGGTGCTGGATGGCTGTACATATCCCTGATGTGCCAAGCGGCTTAACTGGAGCTTGGTTTAAAATACTCTTTAAAATACTGATACAGGCTTGAACTGCAAAGTCAGCGAGAGGCTTTGGGGTAGCTCCTCTCTCTCCTACAAAGATTTGTGTGTGTGTGCGTGTGTGTGTAGATAAGTATTTTTTTTTTTTTCTACTGTTGTTATTCAGGTAAGGAAGCAGGTGAGCAGACTTTTTCTAAGTTGTTAGATATACGTAAAACTTTATGAGGTTATTTCAGGGCTGGCAGCTGCTTGCGATGACAGCGACCTGAACAGCAAAGTCAGTGGCAGTTGCAGATGTACCCACAGGTAGGTTTGGGTCTTTAACCCACCTTTTCTTTTCCTATTGCCCTTAATTTAACTGCCACTGCATTTTGTAGGTGTCTAAGTTGGTAAAGGCTGAATTCTGGCTTCCCTGTTAGGATACACCAAACTTTGTACGAAACATTGGTGCAATCTGTATGGCAGTTTCCTACCGCCAGGAGTGGGCAGAGCATTCCAGCCCTTCTGACCACCATGCATCCTCTCTCCTAGCACGTTTTTCTCAGGTTTGTGCAGGGGACCTGCCTGATGGCAGTGCCTGCCACTCCTATGCTGGGGGTCATCCTCCCCCTTCGATGCTGTCAAGGCAGTGCAAAGGAGTTCAGAAGGGACAGAATCTGTCCCTTAGCCTTGCCTTCCTGTTAAGGCAGGGTTTCAGGACTGATTCTTCAGAGGAGCACTATTTTTCATTTTTGGAATCAGAACAATGACCTATGAAGTTGGTAGTCTGGTGTTTGCCCAGGCTTGGCAAGGGAAGCAGTGCTTTTTTTCAACTTCTACTGCTCAAGTGACCAAATTTCAGTGAAGCCATTGCTATCTTCCATCCTAACTGTAATAATGTAGACACAGTCTGGTTTTAAACTTCAGATTTTATACTTGAGCTGTCACTTCAGGTTTTCCTGTGGGTTTTTTTCTTTGTTTGTGTTGTTTTAAAGCAGGAAATAAAGCCAGTGCAGTCACTTGGAAAAGTACAACAGGAATAGAGGAAGGAGGGGACAACAATGATGTAGAAAGCCTGGCTGATGTCTCTCCCCATGAAGTCTGCTCTGTTCCAAAATTAAACCTATTTATTCTTCAAGTTGTATTAAAGAAAATAAAAATAAAAAAATGCTGTTGGCCTTTGGAGGAGCTTGCCTGACCATATATGCAGACTTATGGGTCCAGACAATAGAAGTCACAAGCAGCTAATAGTTGAGGAACCAAAAAAATCAGACACACATTAGGAGTAAACTTTCTTCAGAGTAGTAAAAATAGCTGAGTTTTTAATTCCCTTTTTTTTTTTACCTTTACTGCAAACTTTGACAGCAGTAGGTTACAGTGTTTAATATCCTTACCCCTAGCTGAATTAAGTTGCGTTCATTCAAGAAATAGTGCTATGATGATGCTAGAAAAAAGCTCATGTAAAATTTATAGCCTCAAAAGGACACTGTCAAGTACTTTTATATTTTTTTATACATCCCAGTGTTTGTAAATATCCTCTGATAAGCTTGAAAATAAAATTTATTTCCCTATCAGACTTGTTCTTTTTATTTACATGCATTATCTCTCCTATCAACTGTTCTTAGAAGTAAATGGTTCTTTATACTTCCTTGTTTGTGGATTTGTCATTAGATATGCCCTGCTGTGGGAATTCTCTTAGCAGGTGCTTTGGAACTAAATAACTCTTTCTGCATGGTTCCTGTCACCATTCTCTTTATAAAAATATCTTCACAAATGTCAAGGCATCTTATGTTTTAAGCAAGTACCAAAGCTGAGTACATTTGTTACTGACAAGGCTTAACTTGATTCCACTAGTAAATACTTCACTCAGTTCTTTTGTAAGACCCCTGAAACATTGTTCATTTTCTGCTCTGTATATGCTGGTTTCTGTATGTGCAGCATTTGATTTCTACACATACTGCTTTGAGTAGGTCAGTCGACAGGTTTAGGGTGCTGTACTAGATTTACTCTGAAACAGCACTCCTTACCAAAATGTGGCTAGGCCCTGAAGCCTAGATTGGTGTGAGGAAAAATTGCCTGGAGAAGTACTGTGACATTTCACGTGCTTTCACTTCAAAGAGAAATTGAACTATTTAGTTCTTACCTTACTGTGTATGTAGCCATATGCTGATTATATTATTGCAAAACACTTAGTATGTGAAACCATAAAATGCAGGACTCTATTCCTTTTACTTAGATTTTTTTAATTAATAAGTTGCTATTGAAAGCTACTACTATCAGACATTTTGCTATAGTATTTGCAATTACTTCAGTAAGAGTTCACCAAATCCAGCAACAGGAGGTAAAGGAGACTTTGATTCTGGCTTATGTTTCTTGTCAGGATGTACAAGTCTGTGGTGAGGCAGCAGGGCAAAAAAGTTAAAACAGTCCCCCATCTTCTTGGGATTCATCAGCATATCATAGCTGTGAAGTAACTGCTCATGAGTTGCTCCATCACATGAATTCTGCAAGAGCACCTAAAAAAAAAAAAAAAAAAAAGTGTTAGCCCTTCCTGCTTTCCTATAAATTCCCTCATACCTGCAATTTCTTGTTTCATCCTTTTCACTCACCCTAATGTAACTGTGCCATAATGTTCAGTAGAACTGGTGAGATCCCTGGTGGAGCTCATAGATTGATATATGTAGCAAAGTTTTGCATTAAATACTCCTAAATATAATATGATCAGTTTACTTTGAGGAATCCACAGTAACTGACATCTAGGAGAAGCAACTCTTTGATCTCACACCTACATGTTGTTTTGAACAACTTTTTTTTTTTTTTTTTAAAACCAGATTTTTATAAAAGCTTTCTTGCTGCTTAAGAGTATTGCTTGTGGATGAGGAGAGTTTATGTACCTGTAAACACTATTGTACCTGCAATCGGAGGTCAATGCCCATGTTTTTTAAAAACTCCCGCTGTTTTATAGGGCCTAATGTGGCTGTTCTTCCCTGTGTCATCTTTCGAAGATAGCTGAAATCAACATCTGCTGTCAGGTCTGCTGTACCTGGAGCTCTCAGCACATCGTGAAGTTTGTGATTCCGGAAACCCTGAAAAATTAAAATTGGAAGATTATACTCAGCTGTACTCCTAGCTACCATAGCTGGGGCTAGCAAAGACTAAGTTGTGTGTATGAGGGGTGAGAATAGCAAATTATACTTTGAAAATCTGAGATAAATGTAGCAAGGGCTCAGATTATCCTTCCTGTCTGACAGAAACTCTTATGGGTACTGATTAAGTAAGAACTCAATTACTCAGTTTTATGATTGCAGCATAATCCAGTTTTTGCTATTATGTCCACTCAGGACCTTTCTCTTACAACAAACCTAATGACCCAAGTGACAAATAAAATAGTATTTTGCCTTATTATTTCAGGATGAATGACTTACCCGGAAAGTGTCAGTTTTGGTTCCATCATGACCATAATCAGCAACCAGTGCAGCCCCACCATCCTTTTCTATACGACCAGCAAGCCTCTGAATGATGACACCAGCCTCAGGACACACTTCCACATGATCTCTCATTTCTTCAGGCTAGCACAGAGTTCAAAGATCAAAACACCTGTGTTAGCAAACAAGTACAGGGCAAGAGTTCTTCACACTTGATGTCTTGGGATTGTTGTCACTTCACTGGGCCACAGAGGTCCAGGGGTGTATTCTAGGCTACCTAGAGCTTGAGCTAGTTTTTAGTAACAGTCATTTTCAATTAGTGTTTTCTGAGTGCTGGATTTTGGTTATCTCTTCTATAGCCTACAGTCAACTGAAATTAAAATTTTTCTTAACAAGTGAGAATACCTGGATCAGGTGAAACTGCATGACTGTGATACTGAAAGAATGAAGAGCACTCTTTGGCTTTATGCACCCTTCAAAAAAGGTGTTTCTGTGTGAAACTTTGTAGTTGGTTTTAATCTCAGCTACTTCATTTTGTAACTTTAAGAATGCAGTGAACTTTAGAAAACCAATTATCTTGGATAGATACTTTCCATTAAAGGTCAGTACAGCACAGAAGTACCCAGCTGCACTGAGTATGTACACAGCAGGTTGAGAGCCTCGCTTAGGCAGGGCTGCTATTGAGATGGTGATGTGACACACAGAACACAGAACTCTCCCTGTCACTTGCTGCCTCAGTTTGCCTTCTGAAGCCTTTTGTCTGTTTAAGCTCTGATTTTGCAGTTTGAGGTACATGTTCATTTTTGTGCTCTATTTTCACAGCACACAGAGTTAAATGCTTGTGGAAGTTCTGCAGAATGGAAATGGTAAGCTATATTTACTCATTTATAGACTGAGAGCCCTCCTCTTGCTGTCAAAGTAACTGAGAAGCAGTAAATGTACTTGAAAGAGTCAGTAAAGATGTAAGTATGAACTCTGGTAGGCATAACCTTACCTGAATGAAGTTTTCTGTCGCGGGGGTACTGGATGGTGACAGGACAAACCGGAGCTGATCAGGAACCTCTGGATCTATATCAACCAACACTTCACGCCAACCTTTCTCTGTTCTCTGTTTAATGAGCCCAGAATACTCATTTTACACTCTAAAAGGTACAACAGTATCTTGTTTATTTGATTGAACTAATGTGTCAAGCATTTTCTCAAACTTTTTAAGAACATAATATGCTATGAGCAACAATTATTCATTCCTCTTTAATTCCAGTAACTGCCTTGGAAAAAGCCTGTGGTAGAGACGCATCTGCAGAGTCAACAAATACAGGTTTAATTATACTTAAAAGGAATGAATGACGCTGTTAAGAAAAATGCTGCCTCTTCTATTGACAGTGCAATGTTTAACTTATCAAAATAGTTTATTCTACCAGTGATTTTCGTAAACTAATTATCAAATTGAAGTTGAAAGTTTCTTCTGAATCCTAACTAGCCTCTATTTTGCTATTCTCATTACCATTCAAATGAAAGCCCTTCAGTCTTTGTTACTAGTGGTACATAGAATAACACGGAAATTAAAAATTTCATTAATGTAGCATAAGAAATAAAAACCCTTGAGATTTAGCAGAAAGAAATCTTCAGCTTTCTACAAGTTTTTCCATTCAAGAACAATTACTAATTTTACAGTTATCAGCTGAATTAAGCCTTATTTGTCCAAATTCAGTTAGAAATGTTTTATCACTAGAGACAATGCATGTGTCTAGTGTGGCACCCTAACTCTATTCCTCCTCAGAGAGAAAAGGCATTTAAGCAGATGGTCACAATTACAATAATCTTCTTGCTATACCTGAAACTTATGTATTGGCAGGGCATCAAAAAACTCATGTGCTAGGTAAAAACTGTAACCTGTGGGAAAGTAAAAAAGAATGCATTAAATTATTAATGCTTCCATAGCAACTTCCTGTTGGAAATTAAAATGTTTTAATGATTTTTAATGAATTCAAGCTAGTTAATGTGTTTGTGAAATAATTACTTCCAGCTTGGATACATCAAAGACAGCATTTCTAGAGCTAGCTCTAGCTTCCAGTCCATGAATTTTAGATTACCTCATAAAAGGAGATGTAGGCAAAGCCAGTAAATGGTTTCCCATGAAAAGTAAAAGTCAGGGTATGTGAAACTGGGTAGCTATCCTCAAATGAAGGTAGTCAGAATAGGTACCACTTAGGAAAATGAGTCAAGATCCTGCCTCAGACTCATACAAGAAGTAAGAACAAATACGTATATTAACTACTTTTCTATCCATTATGAAGGCTAGCAGAGATGTCCTCCATTACCAAAAACAGCAAATGGAGGAAGGACACCATACTTCTAACAAGACGTTCAAGCTCCTTACCTGGTGGCACATCTTGAATGTCTCTGTACCAGAAAATGGGAATTCCAGTCTTGCTAACACCTTTCATGTAAGCAGACTGGTCCTTGGGGTTTGACTGCACCTTTCCTCCTGTCAGCATCAGTGCTTGGATCTCACTCAGTTTGGGACTCAGTTCTACCAGATGAATAGAGATGTCACATTTACTAAGTAAAGAGGCAAGCTGGTTGAAGACCTATAAAGACAGATGAATTCTATTAGGCACAATCATGTGCTGTATACATTAGAGGTTGTAGAAGCAACCTTTAATCTCATTATTCAAGATAAAAGATTTAGCTGGCTTTCATTTAACAAAATAGTGTCAGTGAGAGAGACTGCATTTTGCTTCTCCAAAGGAAGTGGGAATTTCTTCATCAATTTTAATAAAAGCTGCTACGCTTCTAATAAAGTTGGCAAATACATCACACATTATTACATAGTTGTAAGGATAACAACATGAAATGCTAACTTAGCATAGTAATAGCCTGAGAGTGAGTAGCTCCTCTAAGACCTGCAGAGGGTTTAGCATTAGGAGAGAAATGGTTGTTTTCCCAGACACCATAAACAAAAGTGTTCAGTAGCCTACATTTCACTGTGCTTATTAGAGTTTTTTCATTAACATATGTAAATAGAATAAAAGTTCTTCTAAGGTACTAAATCCCACTAGCAATCTGCTTTTTAATCAGTAGTATTTTAATTAATAGACAGTCATGCATGCATGATTGCACACAGAGGGTTAACTCGGAAGAAGTCAGTCCCTGAAATCCCCTAAGGAACTGACACAACTTCACTCCTGTATTACTGTCCTCCCCCTTTTCTCCTATTGCTTGCACTGCAGCCTCCCTCCCAGTTACACATAGCAGCACCCTCCTAAATGGTTTTCGGTTTAGATAATGCTTTCCTATACAGAAACAATTTGCAATGGAATATTCCTGCACTCCCCTTCTATCAAGTAGTGTTTAAAAGATTCCATGTGTCTGCAGTGTGCATACACTGGCCCATGTTCTGCTTTCAACTGAGAGACCTGGTCTCAGAAACAGGCATAGATTTTAATTAAAGTCTAAACTGCAAATCTCCTGACCGAAAAGATTTGATTACTAGGGAAGGTTAAACCCCAGTAGCAAACCATCATTCCTTCAGCTTTCAGAGTAGCCATGGGATAAAGCCAGAAATAAAGAATATTAATATTAGCTTTCACCTACCCGTAATATATCGTCAGTAAGTGTGCCCCTCCCTGGGCCCAGTTCCACCAGCTGGAACACTTCAGGTTTGCCTGTGGCTATCCATTCACTGATATACCATATTCCTATTAACTGGCAGTGAGAAACAACACACAGAAAGTTACAGTGTAACTTGAGAACTTGTGGAAAGCGATACCTGCCTTTTGTCTGATAATAACTAAGATACTATGCAATATTCTCTCTCTGTATTTTGAAGTTATGAAGTTATTAAAATCACAATTGTTTGCTGTCGGCCCAGCAGAAGCAACTCTCTGTCAGTAAATGTCTGGGACTCCTTTCTGGCTGGAGCAAGAACTTTTACTTAAGGCTCAAATGCAGGTCACTTCCCAACTGTTCTTTACGACAATTCATTTGCCAAAGTGTCATCGAGAACAGCGTTTAGCCAGCCTTCACTGCTGGAAATGATACACAAACCAGAGTGAACCAGACCAAAATCTGAAAATAATTTCTGAGTAGAGTTTTCACACTGGGAAACTGCCATAACTCTTTTTATTTGTCAGCAAATTCTATATGAAAGTAAGCGTTACTAAGCACAGAGGGTGTCCCAGGCTATAACAGATGAAAGGACTCCCCGATCTTCCAGAAAAACCAGACACCCTTTCCTCCTCCGAACCCAATTTTTCTTTTGGGAAATAACTTGAAGCTCATCGCTGCCATTCAAGTATTTTGACATTGGTGACGTCCCCGAAGGCAGGCTTCGCTAGAATTCTTAGAAACCACAGCTAGCCAGCCGCGTGTAGCTGAAGAACGAAGTTACTTAAGGCGTAAGGAACGATGCGTTACCTCTCCAAATACCTGACTTATTTCAGGGGAGGTGACGAAATCCCCGCTTTCGCCGATGCCGCCGCGGCGCGTATAGTAACCCTGCGGGGAAGGGAAGCGGGGTGGGGGGGGAGAGGAGCCGGGGTCCCGGTGAGCGGCACGGCGGGGCCGCTTCCCGGCCGGCTGCGGCACTGCGGGCTCCGGGTGCTCAGGCACAGCACCCCCGGCCCGCAAGCCGCGACGGCGAGGAGCCCCCGGCCCCGCCCGGCCCCGCCCGCACCTGGCCGGGGTTGGTGAGCGCCTCCCGCATGTACTCGGCCACCGTCACCGGCCCGGTGGCCCGCAGCTTGAGT
This sequence comes from Buteo buteo, assembly GCF_964188355.1. Lineage (NCBI taxonomy): Eukaryota > Metazoa > Chordata > Aves > Accipitriformes > Accipitridae > Buteo > Buteo buteo. Next base: position 23,634,711 of record NC_134182.1, read on the forward strand.
AGCAGGTGCCGCAGCATGGCGGTGGCTCCGCCGGGCTCCTCCGCCTCGCCCCCCGCGCCCGAGGAGGGCCGCGCCGCCGCCGCCGCCGGAGCTGTGGGGAGAGGAAGGGCTCAGCGGGGCGGCTCGCCGTCCCGGGATGGGGGGGGCGGGAACGAGGGGAGGCGGCCGTTACCACGGTGACGGGGGACCCGGCGGCGGCCGGCGGGGCCCAGGGCGGCGGCGAGGAGCGCCCGGCGCGCGGGCAGCGGGACCATGGCAGCGGCAGCGGCGCCCGCGGCCCGCTCCTCCCCCTCCCTCCTCCTCCCCGGGTCCTGGCCGCTTGGCGGCCGGGCTGCGTGCCGCCGCCGGCGTGAGGACGGGCCCCGCGGCTAAACGCCGCCGGAGGCGGGCGGGAGAGAGGGAGGTCGGCCGGTCTGCGAAGGTTGTCCGAGACGCTCCCCGCCGCCGCTCCGGCGAGGCCCGCCCGGGCCCCCCACTCCCCCATGCAGGACCTGCGCTCCCGCCGTCCGGCGGGGCCGGAAGCGCGCGCCGCGCATGCGCGCAGCGGGCTCCGGCGGGCGGCGATGGCGGCGCTGTGGGACTTCGGCGTGAGGGACCCGAAGGAGGCGGGCGGCGGCAGCGGCGAGGAGGAGGAGGCGGCCGATGAAGCAGGAGAAGATGGAGATGCCGAAGGGTTCACGCTGGACGAGGTGCTGCGCCTCGGCGGCACCAAGGTAAAGGGGGGTGGGGCGGAGCGGGAGCACGTGGCGGCCGGCGGCCCCCCCGCCCCGGGCCGGGCCCCTGTGGGGCGCGAGGTGGGGGGGGAGCCGTCGGGAGCGCGCGGCCTCGCGCCGGGTCCGCCTGTAACGGCCGCGCGGTGCCGCCCGCAGCAAGACTACCTGATGCTGTGCGCCGTGGACGAGGCGGAGGAGCTGGTGGACGGCGGCAAGAAGGACGCGATCGACGACCTGAAGGAAGGGGAGCTGGAGGCGTTCGTCAGCTCCCTGGGGCTCGGCAAGTACGCGGGAAGTTGCCTGGTGGTGGAGGGGGAGGAGGACGGCGGCGGCAGCAGCAGCGAGGAGAAGGAGAAGCCCCCAAAGAAAGAGAAAAGCAAGAAGGAAACTAACCCTCCTTCGTTAGAAGGGAAAAAAGAAAAAAAGGGTAGGGAAAAGGCAAGCGGTGTGAAAGACAGCAAGAAGCAGCACGCTGGCGGTGACCAGGACCAGCACCTTTCGGCAAAGAGAGAGGGACTGGAAGAAGATTTTGAATTCCATGCTAGGCAAGTGATACTGATCAAACCAGGGGGTAAATGGTATGATCTAGAATACACCAACGAATTCTCTTTGGAGCCACAAAAGCAGACGCTTCTGACCAAATATAAGGCCTTGGCCCAAAAGCTGTACCAACATGAGACAGACCTGTACAAGAATAAGACAGATTATCAGAAGGGGGCCTCTTCAGCGTGGATGAAAACTGTCGTGTCGTCGGGTACTTTGGCTGACAGGATGGCAGCAATGACCCTTCTCATTCAGGACAGTGCTGTCCACAGTCTTCAGTTTGTTGAGAACTTGCTAAACCTCATAAAGAAAAAGGGCAGCAGGCATCAGAGCCTCATGGCTTTGGATACTTTCAAGGAGCTTCTTATTTCAGATCTCTTACCAAACAATCGAAAATTATGGTCTTTCTCGCAGCGACCATTTAACAACATAGAGAAGATGTCGAGTGGCAACAGGGATTCAAGAGACAGACGGTTGGTACTGTGGTACTTTGAGCATCACCTGAAACTGCAAGTGGCAGAGTTTGTGCAAGCGTTAGAAACACTGAGTCATGATTCTCTGACAGCAACAAAATCCCGAGCGCTGGCAGTTGCCCACGAGCTTCTCTGTAACAAGCCTGAGCAGGAGAAAGTTCTGCTTGTTCAGCTTGTAAATAAACTGGGAGACCCTCAGAACAAAATTGCCACCAAAGCCTCCTACCTTTTAGAGACATTACTTCATAAGCATCCAAATATGAAGGGAGTAGTGTGCAGTGAGGTGGAGAGGCTTTTGTACCGGTCAAACATTAATGTGAAAACTCAATATTATGCTATTTGCTTTCTAAATCAGATAGTCCTCAGTCATGAAGAAAGTGCATTAGCTAACAAGCTGATAACTTTGTACTTCTGCTTTTTTCGGAACTGCATTAAGAAAAAAGACATTGAATCCAAAATGCTCAGCGCTCTTCTTTGCGGGGTAAACAGAGCTTACCCTTATGCTGAGACTGGTGATGAGAAAGTGAAAGAACAAATGGACACGCTGTTTAAAGTTCTGCATCTTGTGAACTTCGGTACCAGTGTCCAGGCCCTGATGTTGCTGTTTCAAGTGATGGACTCTCAGCAGACTGTATCGGATAGGTACTATGCAGCATTATACAAGTAAGAGACAGGTTTGCATTTTTTGTATAAATTTCATTTTATGAGGTAGTCACCATTAATTTAAAGTTGTAGAGACACTTATTTTGCTTTTAAGATCTTGTGACTTTTGTATCTCATTGACTAAAAATTTCTGATGTTTTCTGTGAGCTAGAAGAAAATGCATGGGATTTCTTTGACTTAACACAGGGATAAAACAAATGGTAGTGATAGGTCCTGAGAACGCAACATGTGCATTTCATCCTTTGCGCTGTTTTCTGGTCGCATGTTTTAATTCCAGATATTATTTGAAACTAATAGATAACTACTTCTAAAATCACTTTTACAGGTACTTTTACATTACCTAGTCATATAATAGTCTAAAATCTTGTTTCCTTTTTTTCATATGGGGTGCAGGGAAATACTCTGTTAACAAATTCTTTAGATGATTTAATTTGTATAGCTGGAAATCCTTATGTTATAAGAGTTTCTCTTTTTTGTCCCAGCTGATGGTTTAGACTCTTTGTAGGATCCTTAACAGCCTTCTGTTTAGTTGACCAAGGGGAATTTCCTGATTTTCAAAAAGGGGACTCAAGTTCCCCCAGGATGTGCAATGTATTTAGGGGCCTTACTGTGCCTGGCAGTCTGGCAAAAAGTGGAGTAGAAAATGAACTTGCCAACACATATGTCTGGTCTGATTTCGAAGCATGCAGATGCTAACCATTTTCTTTCTATTTTTTTCAACATCTGAATAAATCAGATTAGTTTCTTTGAATATCTCAGATTTTGAAACTGTTTTCAGTTGAACTCAATTTCTTTATATTTTCTAACAGTTTTTTTTTTGTTTACTGGTACAGGTGTTCTTTTTAACCTTCAGTGTCTCATATATGTCTAGAAATATTACACAGCTGTTGACAGCTCAGGGTTGATCATAATGGTTTTGAGTATTGGGGAACAAGCTGTCACTGGTCTTTTAGATGGCACTCTGAAAAATGTAAATGATTGTTTTTAATAGCAATTATTCTCCTACGTGCATTATGATAATCAGCAATATTTTCTCCTGTGTGTTCTACAGGAAGCTTCTAGATCCTGCTTTAGCAACCTGCTCAAAGCCATCCATGTTTCTTAATCTTATCTATAAATCTCTGAAGGCAGATGTAATGTTACGGCGTGTGAAGGCCTTCGTGAAGAGATTACTTCAAGTCACTTGTGGACAAATGCCACCCTTCATTTGTGGAACCCTGTACCTTCTGTCTGAGCTTCTGAAAGTAAAACCAGAGTTAAGGGTCCAGTTACAGGATCATGTGGTATAAGATAATTTCTTTCCCTCATTGTTTTTTTGATAAGAGCTGTTTTCATAAGCACCTTTCCCTAAACTGTTTATTAGTAACCTGAGAGTTTGCTGATACATTATGGGAGAAAGCACTTGAACAATTATAACTACATTAAAAATCTGCATAAATGAAGGTGTTTTAAGCATTCTAGTGGGTCTTACGGACCTCATTCGTGGAGAGAGGATTATTTTGCTAAATGCTGTATAGGTAAGCAGGTGAACATTCTTCACCCAAAAGCTTTGTCAGAATGTGCCCTGTTTGTTTCTTCTGTCTGCAGTCTCTGAAGTATAGCTAGGCAGGACTGGATTTTTTTTTTTTTTCTTTCTTCAGGCAGGGAGGGACCATTACGCTTGTGTGATGCAAGCTGTAAAGTTCAATTTTAAGTCCTATATCAAGATCAAAAAACTGTATTGCTTAAACATTGGCTATCACTGCTTACATTTTTGTAAGTGGCTTCTTAAGAACTATATGTGCATTTTTCTAATAAATCAGAATAAAACTGGAAAGGAAAAGCTGTTTACTAACTTTTTTTGTTGTTTAGGAGTCGGATGATGAAGAGTGTTTTAAGGATCAAGAAGAGGCTGAAGAGGATGAGGAAAAATTCATGGATGCAGACAAAGAAGTAGAAAGCGAAGAGAGGAGCACAAGGGAAGATTCTGTTAAAACAAATGATGTAAATTCAACAGCCTCATGGGTGCATCATCTGAATATGGGAGGTAAATTAGTAAGAAAATACAGTTCATTTAACTTCTAACATACTGTAACCGTGATGTGTTGATCAAGACTTGTTGTAAAATTAAGTGATTAAAACATTATTTTAGTTTTTCAAATTGAAGTTTGATTCACAGCAATCGGTCAGAATAATTTTTCTTTATCTGTTAACTCAGCAGTGATGAAGAGACTGTATGAATCTGCTAGCATATTTCATTTTATGCAGTTTATGCCTAAGCAATAAACAGGCTTGGGATTTTTTGCTTGCATGTTCAAATACCTTCAGAGCAATGTAGCCAAGGTTAAGATGTGTAACTGCTCATTCGCTTGTGAAGCTTGCTAGAACAATTCATCTAACTCTGAACCTGCTTCTAGTTTTACTCTTTCCTGAGGACCTTTTGGAACAGAGCAGGGGTTTTCAGGAGCTTCCTTGGAAGCACGTGGGAACTCAGCTGTGCACCTGATCATACACTGGGGAAGGACAGCTGAATATAACCCTTACTTGCTACTGAATGAATCTGTGACCTGTCCAGCTAAGAATGGTGGACAGCATTACTGTCATGGTGAAATGAAAATAATACTCTCATAATGTTGCCTGATAAAATTTAAGCTGTCTTCATCTCCTCTGCCCCTCAGGCAGGAAGAGTGGAGCTTTGTATGATCCTATGCACCGAAGTCCTTTATACTGTGGTGCTGAAAGTACAAGCCTTTGGGAACTGAAGAAGGTAAGGCATTCTTATGTTGCTGATTACTGTGTTTCTTAGTGTGGCCCTTGCATTGAGAGAAGACAATTAACTTGGTTATTCTTGGACTAGCTGCCTGAGTAACATAACAGAAAGGTTAAATGGCACATTGTTCAGCTTTAAGCTTGTATATGTTACATACAATGCTGATATTCCAGAGTAGGGAATAGGAGTTTTTAAGTGATGATTTGGACAATAATAATCTTTTTTGACTTTTGGATCTTAGCTTTGTATCACTAAAGCTTTTTAGTATTGAATTAAATAAAATTTTAAGTGAAAATGTATTTAGTTAATGCAAACAAAAGATTAGAACTTGAAGTTCTTCAGTTGTTCAAGGACAGAGCACATCAGCCTTGCACTACTACGTGCATCTGTGTGTTATTTGGTGAGTTACAGAGTAGTCTTATGACATAGTGGTTAAAGAAATGATTCATATTTTTCAGCTTTCTGAACATTTTCATCCATCCGTGGCCCTATTCGCAAAAACAATTCTAGAAGTAAGTGCTTTTACTAGTCTGTAGCTTTGAAGCTTGATTTTTATGTTAGCTGTCTTTTATCATTTGAAAAAATACATTGTAAAGCCTCCTTGCACTCTGCAGGTAACTAGCAGCTCTGCAGCACTGTAGCATACACTCAAAGGCAAAGTTTTTCATGGAATTATAGTGTTTTGTCTAAAGGGGACTGCTCACAGAAGTAACTTGGTAGGAATGTGTGTATTACATGATTCTTAATGCTTTTTTAGAGTTTTGGTCTATCTTTTTATTTAAAGTGGGTTTTTTATTTGGGGAACCCTGCTGTTGAAACAAATTTTTTTTTTTATACTGTTGCGGTATTGTGCCAAAAATACTTAAACCTACACAAATATGTGTTTAAAATATTTATTTTCATTTGAATATATGGTATCCAAATAGTGCTGAGTATTAGCTGCTACTAGCACAGTACATTGCAAGGCAGTTCATCACTGAAACAAAGTGAAGGAGGTGGTTTTTAGTTAAGAAAATACTGCAATTCCAAAAATAACAATCTGTATGCGAGTGTATTAAACTAGTCAGGCTTATGTGATGAAGTATCCCCAAGTCTTTATCTTTTTAAAGTGTGGTTTAATGTTGTTCTTGGACAGTTTGAGTCCTCTGTGTTTAGTTGCTGTCTTTCTAAAATGAAGACCTTAATGACTTTTGGCTTTTCTTTCAGGGAAATCACATTCAGTACTCCGGTGACCCTTTGCAGGATTTCACATTAATGAGGTTCTTGGACCGCTTTGTGTACAGAAATCCCAAACTGCATAAAGGCAAAGGTACGAACTTCTCTGTATGGGTTAGCATATGATCTTGATTATTGATGGTGACCAAACTCTTTTTCTCTTGGATTGCCAAGTAATCCTTTGTGTTTGTCAAGTATTCAAGGTGCATGTGGTGTAACAGAGGAATGGGGTCAGTCTTCAGGGCTGCATAAGAGATGTCTGCAACTTAGAACCAGCTAACAATCACATACTGCTGCCTCTCACATCCGCAGTGCAGAAATTGCTAACCTAGCCAGAATAAGCAAAGTGATAGGGGAATGTAAAGACTACAGAATGATTGAGGTTGGAAGGGACCTCTGGAGGTCATCTGCTCAAGTAGGGCCATGTAGAGCAGGCTGCCCAGGCTGTTCAGATGGCTTTTGAATGTCTCCAAGAATGGAGACTCCACTGCCTTTCTGGGCAACCTGTGCCAGTGCAGTCACCCTCACAGTGAAAAAGTGTTTCCTGGTGTTCAGATGGAGCCTCCTGTGTTTCGGTTTGCACCCATCACCTCTTGCCCTCTCATGGGCATCACTGGAAAGTGCTGCTTTACCCCTGCCCTTCAGGTATATTTATATGCGTTGATGAGATCCACCCTGAGCCTTCTCTTCTCCAGGCTGAGCAGTCTCAGCTCTCCCAGCCCTTCTTCATAGAAGAGGTGCTCCAATCCCCTCTAACCATCTTTGTGGCCCTTTGCTGCACTTTCTCCAGTAGCTCCATGTTTCTCTTATGAGACTGGGGAGCCCAGACCTGGACACAGCACTTCAGGTGTAGCCTCACCAGTGCTGAACAGAGGAAGGATCACCTCCCTCCACCTGCTGGCAATGCTCCTCCCTATGCAGTGCAGGATACCGTCAGCTCCCTTTGCCGCAAGGGCACATTGCTGGCTCAGGGTCAACTTGGTGTTCCCCAGGACACCCCGGACCTTTTCTGCCAAGCTGCTTTCTGGCTGGGCAGCCCCCAGCATATACTGGTACATGGGGTTGTTCCTACCCAGGTGCAGGACTTTGCACTTCCCCTTGTTGAGCTGCATGAGGTTCTTGTCAGCCCATTTCTCCAGCCTCGAGGTCCTTATGGATGGCAGCAAAACCCTCTGGTGTATCAGCCACTCTTCACAGTTCTGCATCAATAGTAATAAGGTGATTTGTTTCTGATTTATGTTCTGCTACAGAAAACACCAGCAGTGTGGTAATGCAGCCGAAGAAGAAGCAGTTTATGAAAGATACACAGAATCTTGCAGGTAAGCCAGCCCCTTTTCGGTTAAGATTATGATGGCTAAAGAATTCTTGGCTGGTTGTTGTAGACATGTCATCTGCACTGTTTATGCTATTTCTATTAGCAATAAAAGAAAGTCCTATCCATCAGGAGTGCAGTGGTGGTGCGTGATGTTCAGGATCAGGTCTAATCTTCTTGTAAGGGTGCATGGAATCTCCACAGCTGAAACTTTGGATCCATTGAATCATTTTAAGAACAAATGACATAAAGTCAGTTAACTCAACTGTTACCTCAACTGTTCCTCTTGAATAGGAAAATGCTTTATCTTCTACTGTAGCACTTGGCTTTACACACCAAATTTTTTTTAAGACCTTTCTTTTCTCTGTGTTTTTACCCTCTAATTGTCAATTACTTTCTATTGTAGTAATTCCTTTTTCTTAGGCAATGCATGATGAAGATCATACCTTTTGTTTAGCCATCCCATTAAGAAATGTATTAATGCCAAAGGGCAGAGCTACTGAAAGCTGCATGCCTTGTTTTCTGTGCTGCTTTTGCTATGACCTGCATATGTTTTCTATACCTTCTCTTATGCTAAGTTATCTTTTCCCTGCATCCCCCTATAAGGAAATACAACCCCTGGGGAAAAAAGTAGATTTGCAGTCTTGTATAAAAAGTTTAGAAAGTTGTTACAAATTTTTCTTGTAGCTGGCAATGTGACTCCTTAGGGGGGAAAAAAGGCTAAAAACCCTAGAATTTATTCCAGCTAATGATATTTCTAGTTAGAAAAGCAATCTGTTAGGGTACTAACCTCAGAGGGACTTGAATTTATAAAATACTAACTAAATTTTCTGCTCACAAACATGCCATTCTTATGTCTGGCATCCTAGTTTTATGAATAATGTTTTTTTAAGTTCTTAAAGATTATATAAAAATCTTTAAAACAGATGCTGATCTAGCAGTAGTTAATATATTAATATTGTGTAGTTAGTGTTTTTATTTGTTTCCAAGTTATCATGTAACTACTTCTATTGTGGTTATTATGATAGAAAAATTACTTAAAATCTTCAGAAAATGGATTTATATAATGACTTAAATCACATTAAGCTCTTTCATTAAATGATATGGATTACTCCATACAATGCCACAGCTGCAGCTATTGTTAGGATTAGTGTAAGGTATCTTTGGCACTGTTATTTTGCTAAGAGTCTTCCTGCCTCCAGAAAAAGGCTGCCTTTTGTCTAATCCCACTGTTTCCAGTGATTAAGGGCAGGATTTGGTGTAAGAACCAGGGTAAACCATCAGTAAAGCATGCTGCTTGAGGACAGAAGAGGTACCATATTCTGTGGTAGAATCTCTGTAACATTCCCAGGGATGTGCTTTCCTCTAACTTTGGGTCTGCTGTGTTGCACAGAGGTTTTACTTATACAAATTAGCTGATGTGCCTTTATCGATGGTGGTTTTATGGCTATCAAAGCTTAAAGTAGGAATTTTTACCTAGAATGCATTTGAAGGTACAGTTTATTGCATTCTTTAGTTTATTCTGAGTTGAAGGAGCAGACTGAGCATTTAGAACTGGAATTGAGGAAGTTAAGTGTTCTACAAATGAAGCATTCAATATAAAAAATACGGATATATTGATACAGATACAAAAATCCACACTTGTTGCATGTAGCTGGGCTCTGCTGAGGCTTAGAGAACTGAGATTGCAAATCCTCTGGTACCTTCTACTGTTCCTCTGAAGAGTCCTTCTGTGAGTATGCTGATCTGGTTTCAGAAACTGGTACCCTTGTCACTTAGAAAATACTATAGTTGTGCCCACTGAGGTGGAGAAGGGAAGGAAGGGGAATGTATGAGGATAAAAAGCTTCTCCACAGGGAACCTGATCAATACCCTAGTCAATCTGCTGTTGCAGAGTGTCATATTTTGCCTCATTTCCTCAGAAATGGAGGCAGGGTGAGGCTCGATCCCTTTTTCAACATGCTCAGCTGGTGTATGTTCCTGCCTTGCAGCTGCTGATGAGCGTTTCTCCTACTGCCCAGAGTGCTGGGCAGAAGCAGTTTCAGTATTTTAGTGCATGACAGCAAGCTTATCTTATTTCCGACTTTTTTTTTTTTTTTTTTTAAATACGCATTCCTGCTGTAGGTGATTGCAAAACCTCCCTTGCTGGTATATAGATTAGAAGCTGACCAGGGCTATGCCTCTTGAGTTTTTCCATTGGGCCTGCTCACATCTAAGTATCAGTATATACACTGGGAACTGTTGGTTTGAAGAAGTTTTGAGATGAGCTCCACTTTATTTAACGGGTGACACTGGGTATCTGTGTACTTCTGTCTGTGCATGCGGTCTAACCTTTTAAAAGAATAACAGTCATTTCAACCTGAGGTAAAATGAGTTCTTTTTGCAGTCAACAGTAAGGAATTCCGTGCCAAAGATGAAAGCAAAATCCCAGTGGATGAAGTGTTTTTTCACAGGTAATGAAATACTTGTGAACATTCATTTTAAAGTGTTATTTTTTTAATGCACTGCCGTCAAAACCCAGTACATTTCATAAGTATTCACTGGTATTCCGAGTGTTTGCAAAATTTGATTAATTTGAGTGACTTGTGATGATAGTACTTTCCTTAGAACAGAATTTCAACAGTTGTCTAAAGTGCTTGAGAAAGAATATCACTTATGAACAAAGGCAATCAGTGCTTGTAGTCTACAATCAAGTAAGTTGACATTATAATAAAGAGGCCTTGAACAATGGGTAATGATTAATGTCTTGTGGGTTGTAATTCTTATGCATTAGAAATATATTTAGAAAAAAAATGGAATATACCTTGCTTATGTTATTGGCATCAAAGCTTATTAGAATGGAACAATGGAAAAAAAGTCAGAGGAGCTAGGTTTCTGTGTATTTCTTATTTTACTATTCATAATTCTTTCCCTTTAGTTGGCTTTCCTTTCAGATTATGATATAAAAATGCAGCTGTAATACCAAATTGTAGTAGTACACATTTGGCAAAGATTTGTTCTTGTCAAATCAAAATACTGGTTACCTGGGAGTGTCTCCTTAGGAGATCAGTGTTCATTTATTTTGTTTAATTCACTTTGGTTGTTTTTGTTTAATATATGCATTGCTGTAGGGGCTTTTAAAATTTTTTGAAGTATCAGGTTAATGGAACTTATTAATTTTAATTAATTGATATTGTAATATTGCTTAATAAATAAATAAATTGGTAGTATTAATTTTGAGATTAAAGCAGCTTAAAACCATGCCCCTGTCTGAAAAGTTAACAGTGTTGTTACATTGAAGATGACTGAAACTGAGATTACACATTTAAAGTCTGCCATATGAAGTGCTGTACTGTTTTGCTCTTGTATATGATCAAATTTGCCTTCTGTGTTTGGTGGTTCTTTAATATGAAATGAGGGAGAGAAGGTGGTTTAAAATGGCTGACAGAAGGTAAAACTAAGCAGAGAAAAGAAGAGGGCTACAGGGGAAAACTTAACAGAACTGAATGAGTGAATCTTTTTTTCTTTTTTTCCTCAATTAGATTAAAATTGAACTTGATCCTTTCTTCCTTATCAGTATAAGGCAGATTTTCACATCTTTCTTGTGCCCTTTTATAATTTCACTATGTTCAAAATAATTTCTGGCACCTTTGACTGAGAAATTTCTGTTTTAAATCTTAAGAGGGGTGGATTACTCTTTGAAAAACAAAGGAAATACAAATCTCTGATTTGGGATGTGTTTGAAACCATTACGTACAATTTTCAACTGGCAAAATACACATGAAACAATCTGCAAGTTGTTTTTTTTAAAAACTTACTGTAAAGATCATCACCTGTAATTTTGTGTTTGAGAGCTATATCTTATTTCAGATTTTATTCAAAGTTTGATAAGAGGAGAGAGAAGCAAAAGCGTCAGGATGATGAAGAAAGTGTGGAAGATGTAGATGATGATGAATTTGAAAGAGCATTGGGTAAGGTTGTGTTTTTCCTTGCAGTAACTATCCTAATATTTCCTGCTTCTGCAAATTATTAATTTATCCATTTTATAGTTTATATTGTATAAAAGAGCCAGATACAGGAATATGGAAGTGGAAGAAAACTGGCTTTCCAGTTCCCATTCTATGCTACTACAGCCAGCACTTCATGCTATCCATCACATAAGCCAACTGGATGGCCATCTTGTAAAAGGGGTCTTGGTCTCGCTGCTCCAGTAGCATTCAGCTTGTTGGAATGGTTGGGAGTTGTCTGATTTTGCACATAAGCTTGTGAGTGGCAGTTCACACTTTTTTATTCTTTTCCTAATGTAGTCGGAGAGTTAAATAACTTTTCCTAACAGCATGTAACATTTCCTTCTATGCTTTCTTTACTGCTTGGCCTTTTTCAATCTTCTTTACAGTTTCTCTCATCGTTCCTAACATCTTCCATGAGGTTATTTGTTCAGTCAGGTCCTTGGCAAACCCCTGCAGTAGTCTTAGCTCTTCCTGTGGCATGTACTTTGTTTGCTTTGGAATTAGTCTACGATTTGTTCCAGAATCTAAATTTGTTAGTGTACCATAAAATATAGATTATTTTATTATTTCATATAGATTATTTTATTATTTCATATTTTACTTATACAGTAATATGTGTATTTGAAGAAAAAAAAAATCCTTAGGTCTCCATAACTGTTCTGTACAATATTTTTGGAGAATTCTGAACTCCCTTAGCAGGATTCTTCCTTAGTGACTCAATTAGTATGGTCTTACTTAGGACAAGAATCCATTACTAACTGTGTTTGTTGTTTTATTGTTAGTATCTCTAATAGGTTGACTGTTTCTGAGAATTTGCTTCATAAATTCAGAAGCTTAAATTTAGGACCCTCTAATGTTAGCGTTTACTCTTTGAAACAGAACAGTTGTAATTTTTCAGATTTTATTTTTACCAGCTATTTCATATAGCAATTTGTTCCTAAGTGAATCCAATGACAGGAGCTTTCATCCTCTAGTCTGCTTCCTCTTTTGTCAAAAATTATAATGAATACTTATAATCTGCAAATTAACATACACATTAGCTGGCAGGACACTTGCTTGAGGTATCTTAATTGAGTCTTTGTTCTATCTGACTTGGAGCAATTGTTTGAGACTTGTGATATCCCACCTGCCCACTAAATTTGAATTACTGGGCATTGTGTGTCCATTTATGTCTGTCTGCTTCTCACATCATGTAGTTCTGGCCAGAAATTACATCCTGGATAAAAGAAAACTTTAATTATTTTTCAAAGAAAAATATTTTTTCAGAAAAAGTCCAGTTAGCTTTAGGTAACTGTTTTGTGGAGTATTTTTATATAGGAGTATAAACCCTTTGGTATCAGGGCCCTTTGTTACTGATGCAGATCATATAAACTGTTCAGGAGAATGATACCTAAAAATAATATATTTTGCAATTACTTCATATTTCTTTGTTTGACTTTGTTTTGTAGTAATAAACATTTTTTTTTTCCCCTAGATACATTTGAAGCTGTTGATAATGCCATTGATGTTGGTGAGGATGACCTTGATTTTGCTGGGTAAGACTTTAAATTGGTTCTTCATCTCTTGTTTTAATACCTGTGTAGAGTTTTACAGTGCAAAATTGTATAGATCTTTCTCAAAGAAAAAGACTCAAAACATGACCTTGCAAAAAGGCAATAGTAGTTGAATGCTGGGTAATGCTGCTTTTCTGGATGTCCCATAATGGAGCATCGTGATCCTTTGGTGCTTCTAGTCTGCTGGCTTGACATGGGAGACCTGTAGTATTTTATTTATACAATGCAGTGACCCAGTAAGCAAGGTGAAATCTTAGTTGTTTTTCATTGTCTGAGGTTTCTGTTTGAGAATTACCAAGCACAAAAGTAAGCAGAATGCGGCATGATGGTACTGCTGCTTTAAGGACTGGCTGTAACTGGACCTAATGCAGTAAATAAACTTTGTGGAATCCAGAATTGCAGAGCTCAGTTCTCAGGAAGTCAGCAGTTTCATTAATCATAGAATCATTTATGTTGGAAGAGACTTAAGATCGAGTCTAACCGTGAGTGATTAAATAGCCTGTTTTTTACTGAAAGTATCTGCAATACAGCTTTCGAATCAACACAAAAACTTTTTTCTAGAGGTGAAAGGAGAAATAAAGCTTAAACTTCTAGTGAAACCTGAACATTTTTGTGATCATCTGATGTAAGTAAAAAATAGCGGAGGAGAGAAAAAACAAGTAACCATCTAGTACATGAAGAACCATGTTTCCTTTCTTAAGGAAAAAAAAAAAAGTCTTATTTCTTCATTTAGTAGAGTTGCTAGGGATACCAGCAGTTTGTGTGTTTTACAGAAAAGACTTTCTGAAAAGGAGCAAAGGCATGTAGGAGATAAAATATGGAAGTAGAAGATGTCTTGTTAATTTCAGAATAGGATTTTCTCCAGAACTTCTTGAAATGGTTGACTTTATTATTATAATACAGTTCCATATGCTGATGTTGAAAACATACCTGAGTGTATAATACATGTTTCTTCGGTCTCAACCTACATTTACAGTAGTTTGCAATGATGTTGAACTTTTCTAACATAGTGTTTGCTGGTAGACAGATGTTATCTGGATGCAAACAGTATTTTGCCACATGAAGTGCTAAGCTTTTACATATTTTTTTTAAGTAATATAAAAAAGAAAACCAAAGAGGGTAAGAAAGGCCAAAGAAGCGAGGAATCCAGTGCTGACTGGGAGGATTCTGATGATGAAGATGAATTCAGTGATCTGGATGATGAGGAAGTCTCCTTAGGAAGTATGGAGGAAGACTTTGGAGAGGATATGGATGAAAAGGGAGGTGTATTTATGGATGTGTCTGATGATGAAAACAGCCTAGGTAAAGTACCATTTATTATCAAAAAATGACAAGAAAAAGCTTTAAAAATAGGTTATCTAATATGTAATTACATATATAAATTCAGATCTAGTTACCTATGTGGGAGGTTTGGCTTTTAAGTAAAGAAGTGACAACAAGTCCTTTTCTGGACAATGAAGTCTTAAGAAACATTTCCTGGCACAGTCTCTGAGGTGAGAGTGGGAATTAGGCATCTGGTTATAAAAACTTGCAAACAAGACGTTTCTTTCATTCCAAAAACATTGGTGGTAACAAAAGTAGCTTTATACATAAATAACTGGCTACAGTAGGCAGAAATATTAAAAGATCTCAAAGAGAAAAATAAAAGAAAAATCTGGTACTTGGTAATTTTTTTACTTCTTTAGTCCTAGTTAATGTTGATTTTTTTACATGAGGAAACTTTTATTTAAGTTGCTGTCTCATTAAGTAACAGCTTACTCTTCTAATACAGCTATGTAACCACATTTTTAATACCACTGTAATAATAACTGATTGTTGCACCTGCATGGTTTTATTATCTTTTCAACTGAAAAGCACAATTTACACAGTATACACTTTATGTGGGTGGAAAAGCACAGATAACAATATTTCAACTAATAGCTTAAGGTCACAGGAAGATGGTTGAGGGTAGAGGAGGTAAACTATTCATACAGCTGTTGTTAACACATTAATCTTTCATGAGATTATTATTTCACCAAACGTACCAAGCAGACATTCAAGGTTTATGTAACACCTGCTTTTAGCCTTCATATTTTATGTATCATAGTGTCATATTTCATTCTTTTTTGGTGCTGTGGAAAAAAAGGATAGAGTGGCACACCACTGACCAATTTTTAATTGTCTGCGTTGAAGAATTCTCAGATTTGGTTGTGTGCTCTGTGTTTTACACTTTTTTAAAGTAAAGACTCAGACCTTATGACAAATATGCCTAAAAAAAAAATTGTAGTCTCTGCTGTGCTTTAAATACATGTACATGGTATGAAAATGAGGGATTGATGTATCTTTTTTTTTTCCTGTCAGACGCGAACAATGACAAGCAATTGAAGTCTGTCAGTAAAAAGGGCAAGAGAAAGAAAGATAGGAGTTTTGTGGGATCACTTGAAGGTAAGGAAACACTGCCATGATTTCCATTTGAGAAGGCTTAATACAAATAGAGTCTGAAAAATTTTGGAATCAGAAGGTTTTAGTACAGTAGATTATCTACACTTTTGGATCTGGGTGCAGATTTGAATAAACCATAAATGAAAAGGAGGTCATCCTTCAACCAGTGTGGCCTAATTCACAGTGACAATATGCTGTTGAAGGACTGGGAATCGAAGGAGAAACTTTGAAGGAAGGATGGAGTTGTACTGGCAGTTTGTGCATCTATTACTAACACCTGATGCACCAATTTGTGCTATTTCGTTCTTGGTTGGAAACTTTTTTTCCTTTTTTTTTTCGGGGAGGTGGAGAATAAAGGTTTCTAGCACAGCTCTTTTAGATGTTTTTAATTTTTATTTTTTTAAATTTATTTAATGAGACCATGGTAACACTTTGTTTTAGTGTCTTTGCGAACTTGAAATTCTGTCTCGTGAGAATAATACTTTTTGTTTGAAGGATCCAACCGAGGGAAGAAGAGAAAACTCAAAGATGCCAGTATACTGGCATCTGCAGAAGAGGTGAGTTTATCACGCTTAGCAAAAAGTGATCAAGCATTTTACCTGTTCCTTTGTAATAAAATACTAAAATTTCTCTCTTTAAAGTTTGGCTATCTGCTGGATGAAAATGCTGGGTCTAAGTTTGACAATATTGGAATGAATGCCATGGCCAATAGAGACAATGCAAGTAAGTACATGCTATGAATAGCAAGATACTTGTAATGTTGTTTTACTTCTTTCTCTTCAGATTCTGTACTTAAAAAGATGTAACTTAAAGAAAGAAAGTCTTTTCAGTCTTTTTAGAACTGAAATTACACGCACAGTCAGAAATCACACAGTAGGGACAGTAGCTCAACTTCAGTAAGACATGACTTACTTTCTTCGGTTACAAGAGATGCCCAGTGCTAGTATTAACTGTGACTGCTGGAGTGAATAAGGCTTCAGAAAAGAGGAAGAGGGTATCATAAAGCCCTTTCACACTGTAAATAAGGATGGGCAGTACTGTCGAGCACTTGTGTGAATTTTGCTCTGATAAAGAGTGTCCTGGATTCTTATGAAGGGAAGGCGTAAGGCATGGCTGTCTTTATCTACCTACCAGAGTATTTCCTTGCAGTATCAGTGAAGCAAAAGTAGTTTCCCAGGAATAATTCTAATGAATTAAATGTGTGTGTACTGATTGAATCATCAGTCCTTTGTACAGCTTTTACAGGTCTTGCTGGTGTCACTTGAAAAATTGTTAGTAACAGTACTCAAACACTGTGTACTCTTAACAGAAGCATGTCTACTATTAGTAAAATACAAAGCAAGGGCAAGAGCAGTCTTAAACTCTGAGATTCTGAGATGGTAGGGTATGTCTTGTGAAATGAAAAACCCCAAACTTTCTCTGGTGTTAAAAAAAAATTGGCAGCTTGGACTTTATTAATATTTATAAATACAGTAGCCAAGTTTTAACTTTTACATGATTCATCTGTATTCCACATCAGGTCAGAGGTATCCATCAGTTCCTTATTTTTCCCATTTCTTTTCCTCTTACAGATGTCAAACAGATCCAGTGGGAAATAGAGCGTGACAAGTGGCTTCACAACAGGGATGTGAAAAGCATCATCAAAAAGAAGAAACAGTTCAGGCACAGAGGGCTGAAAAATAAGTACAAAGGCAAGAAATCAAGAAGGTGAACCGGACATTTTAATGTGGACATTTTTATAATAATTATTCTAAAATATTTAAATTAATCACGCATCTTTCTTACTTTAGTTCTTGCTGCTTAACCACATCATTTGGTCATTCTCCCTTATGCCATGAATTCCAGACCACTCATTGGATTTGTAATACACTGAAAAAATAGGAAAATCCATGTCAGCTGTAAGTTAGGCATGTCTGAAGGTGAGCCACTTTGTGGCTAGTTTTGTTGGATGTATACTCCTACAGTTCTGAGGACTCCATCAAACAGTCTGATATTCCAACCACACCTATGCTTAACAGTAAACGCTTCTGCACTGTCTCCTGGGGTAAGTTTTAAGCAATAATAAAATCAGTTTTATACGTAAGATACAACAGAAGCTTCAGCTGTCCTTCTGAAGCCAACAACTACAAACCTACCTTCCAGAATTGATGGAAACCTCTTCTGCATTGTATATCTGAAGTCTGAAAAGAAAGATAAATCACAGTTACTTTATGCAACATATTTTAAGACAAATAATTAAATGCACTATTTTTTAACTAGATTAGTTTTACCTAAGTTTGTCTGAGCTCCTTAGTTACAGCCACCATTAAATAATGTGATCTGAATTTACTTTTTTTTTTTTTTTTAAATTGTATCACAGACTGTATTCAGGTTACTCATATATGCAGCCCTATCATCACAGTGTTTTCTGAGCTTCCTCACAATTGTGATAACCAAATGCAAGCTACAGATTCACAGGGAAGCTGAATGCCTCTCGTAGATGGATGTGCAAAGAAAATTTCCATGTTTCCTTACGCAGCTTTAGGTGTTCACTTAATCCTTCTGTGGGCCACTCTGGCAACCCAGTAGAAAATCATGTAATGATAGCTTTATGTGATTTTAATGAGGAGGATCTTTTAATAGGAGGATCTTATCAAAGCTAGTACTAGAAAAAAGAAAGTGGTAAAAGCCTCATTCTGAGCGCACTGAGCTGTTGGATGTGCTTGCTGCACCTTACGGAACTACGGAACTACAGCTTAAGAAAATCTGCAAAGGCATGTAAGAACAAGGACCTAGAACTGAAAAGGGAGAAATGAGAAACCGTGAATGCCCAGCACCAAGTTACCAAGATAGGCTGATACATCTATTCTCCACATTTTGGTTATATATTTTTTTGATAAAAATGCAAAGAAAGATAGCTTAAGTGTAGCGGCCTGCCAGCATCTGAATCTGGGACAACAAATGCAAACCAACGTAGTGTAGGTGAAGTTCAGCTTGAACTTGGTGTAAGACCACACTACTGCTGAAGCGGGTGGGCTTGCACCCTCCCAGCCACAGCAGCAGCTGCCTTTTGGCTCGCGCTGACTCTGGGGGTAGCAGGGCTGACTGCCTTTTCCATCAAACTGGCACTGCACCCTGCAGAGTCCTGAATGCAAAATAAGGCCACGGCTGTGCAGAGCAAATCTTGCAGTAACTAAGCTAGTGCTTGGCTTATTTTTGTGATACCTAGGCACTGAGTCGTAAGTCTGAGAGAATAAAGGGACCAATGCTAAATCATCTGGAAGGTGATGCTGGCTGCCTCGCGGCAGCCAGGTCTGTTGTCTGCCCGGGAAATGTCGAATCGCAGAGCCAGAGAGACCTAGACACGAGCCAGGGGATCGCTTCAAGGGCTGAACGCCAGATGCTTGAAACTGGATTGATCAATTCCTGCCTCATCTGCAGACAGCCTCTCCTTTTTAGGTCCCTACTTGAGCCGGGACTATTACTATTACTATTCAAATGCACAAGACTGAGCTTTGTTTCTGGTGGTCAGGTGCTGCCTTTCAACAGCTTCCCCAGTTTTTTGGTTTTACAAAACTAAAATAGCAGTTTGTCCTTGAGGATCCGCCTAACAAGCGACTACTGCGCACCCACGCTAATACAAGCCAAGCTACTGACCCCGACGCGGCAGGTTTTCTTAAGAAACCCGCGCACGCAGCGTACGCGCCGTGGCGGTGTGAGGCGCTCCGGGCACCTCAGGCGGCGCCGGCGCGGGGGAGCTCCCCCCACCCGGCGGCACGGGCAGCCATCCCCTCCCCCGGCGGGGTGTGACCCCCGGCCGCCCCGCACCTTGGCTGCGGTCCATGGCGCGGTAGAGCAGGAGGGCGCCGAGCAGCCCCGCCGCCTCCAGCAGCAGCAGTCCCTTCACGACGCGCCGCGCCATCACCGCCGCCGGGGCTCGGTGCCCTTCCGTTACCGCCGGTAACGGCTGCGCATGCGCACTGCGCCCGCACCGACCGCCGTTTGCGCACCTTGTCCGCACAGGCGGGCCGCGCGTGCGCAGTACTCCCTCGCGCGTCCGCCGGCGCCCGTGATGGCGGACCCCGCGCCGGCGTCGGTGGTCGGGTTCCTGCGGAGGCGCCAAGCTGCGGCCCGGCCGCAGGCAGACGGAGGCGCGTCTCGGCAACCCGCGGCTCCCCCCCGGCTCCGCCGCTGCCTGGGCAGGCCCAAGCGGGGCCGCTGGTTAGCACAGCGGTGGCGTTGGGTGCAGGTGGCGATCCTTGGCCGCCGCTCGCCCTCGGCCGTCCCCTTTGGCTGCTGCCAGCCGGTCCGAGTCGCCACCACCTTCCCCAGGTGCCCAGGGGGACCCAGTGTCTTCGCCTCGCTGTTCCAGCTGTCAGCTGTCAGCATGGGTGCCCACCACGGCTCGGAGGCCGGGCCAGCCCTCGCAGCCCCTTGTTGAGGCTCCTGAGCAGGTGCGCCGTCAGGCGAGGGAGCAGGCCTGCGCTTCGGTGCTGCCCTCCGGCTGCTTCGGCGGGTGGAGGAGCTCCTCTGCTCTTCTGGGAGCCAGCAGCGGCCCCTCTGCGTTTGCTGCTAGGGGAAGACAGCTGGATGCATACGGCTATGGCTGTTGAAAAGGGATCCTGGTTATATCGCGAAGATGTTGAAAAAGCCCGTGCCATGCAAGCTGTCAGTGTTTAATTGTCTTTTTAACATGAAAAAGGGCATTAGTGCAGACTAGCTCCCACAGGGGGTATTTAGAACCTAACATGGCAGCATCCCTTCCCTCTCAGTATTGTTCTTGGTTTTATGGTTTTGATTTAATTGTTTTGTGTTATTCACTATCTATTTCTCTTAACTCATAGTATGGGGCTGACTTTATTGCCAAAATAAAACCTCTTGGGATTTTGCTTATTAGGGACTTTCTTTTCTTTGTTAGATGCTTTTTTTCCTATTAATGTTATGTAAGATTAGATACAATATTTTGCTGCTCATTCTTACAGGGTGATTCATTTTCCAATCCTGTTTTCCCTGGTGGCTGAGCTTGCAAGTATTACTTGCTCTTAGTGGGATTTCTTACTAAAGTAATCCCTGCTCTGTAGATTATAAGTGGACAGGAACAAGCCAGCTTCCAGGAAGGTGGGAAGGGAGGAGAGAAAGAAGCATATCAATTTCAGGGGAGGGCAGATTTCTACTCCACCACTTAAAAATGTCTAAAGGAACTTACTGCATTAGACTAAGAGTTTCACAACCCAAACGTGGTAAATATGGCTGAGGACAAAAAAGCCTTTGTTGATGAGATAAATAAAGCGTTGGCAAAGTCTGAAGGGCTTACCTTGAAGGATCTGCTGTTGTCCTACTGAGGGACCCCATATCCTGCCACAGTGTGCAGTGCGGAAATGTTCCAAGCCCTGGAGAACCTGGAAGCCAGAAGAGATGATATGCTGCTGGTGTCCTACCCCAGATGTGGTGAATGCATTAGAAATTGCTTGCTGTAGTCTACAATACTGTAACTAATTAGCTGACACAATAAGAAGGAAAACCAACTGATTGTGGTTGTACATTGCGTGAGGGTATTGGGCATTTCTACTTCAACCAGAGGCAGCATGGTTTTGTCCTGCTTTATCTTAATTGAGCAGTCTGTTGCACTGCTTTCTAATATGGTTTATGTTTCTGAAAGGAAAAGGAAGTTTTAGTGTTCAAAGATATTTTTTGCTGAAGAAGTGAGAATAAAGTACATAGTTAGTTTTATGTCAGTGGGAGAAGACAACTCTGCCAGTATGATAAACTGTATTCTGAAAAGCGTGTTAGTAGTGTAGTGTACAAAGGCAATAAAGTTATGCATTAGACTCTTTGTTGTAGAAAGTGACAAGGCACAGCATCTTTACTTGCAAAATTATAAGCTGTTTCTTGGAATTATTCAGTATCAGCATTGTTTTTTGTTTTGTTACTGCAAAATGGTATTGACTAAGACATACTGAAAGTCTA
Organism: Buteo buteo; assembly: GCF_964188355.1. NCBI lineage: Eukaryota > Metazoa > Chordata > Aves > Accipitriformes > Accipitridae > Buteo > Buteo buteo. Next base: position 23,656,288 of record NC_134182.1, read on the forward strand.
AATCTTTTAGTCAAAGGTTTGCAGAAAGGAAAAGTGCAACAGGAGCAGTGAAAAAAACCCACAAGCAATCAACTAGTTGTTTTTGATCAGTTTTACTAAATTTCAATTGTGACGTGGTTGCTTACAAGGAAGGGGTGGGTTTTGCTAATCTAGGAAATCCTATCCAAGCATTTGTTTCTTCTGTGAGACCCAAACAGCAGAAGCTTAGGGCTGTTGGAGAAAATGTGGGTCCAGGGAAGGATTTCATTGCATTAGCGTGGTAGTGGATGCGATTGAGTTGGGCTCTAATGAGAGTCCTCACTCAGCCCATAGAATTCCCATCGGTTGGTGAGTTCTGATCTGGAAAGAAACTGTGGTGTATTTAGGGGCTTAAGAAGTAGTGTTTAGGGTGAATGTATAGCAGCTGTGAGACAGGACATTGAACTGAGAGAAAGAGAGGGCAAATACAAAAGGAGGGAGCTGGCACAAAATGTGAAATGTGCACCTTTATTTTAAGGAGCCTGTAATTCCATTGGGTCTGGGTGCAGAGTTCTTCTGGACCCTATAAAGACCTAAAAGGCCATTTTCATAACTTGGCACTGGCTTTGATTTCTTACAGAGTTTGGAAGAGTTCAGACATGGAGTCATGATGCCGATTGATTGCCTCTGAGATTTATTAAGTCAGTAAACCTCTCCTGCTTGGGGAGAGGAAGCAGCAGATAAAGAAATAGATCTCACACTGTTAATACTGGGCAGTTTGTGGTAGGTCAGCAGGGGAAAATTTTACCAAAGACCATTGCTAGTTGTCAGTAGGAGAGGGTACACCGCTCCCCATGGTTTGCCAGGGAACGCAGCACCCTGTTACCCAGCAGGCACTGGTGGAAAGCATGTGTGAGAGGTTGCACAGAAGAAATAGGAAAGCAGGAGGGAGAGAAAATGCTGTGTTTGTGCAGTGCAGTGTAGTTAACAATCTGCAGGTAAATCTTTTGGAATTTTGTCCCATTTGGATGTTTGCTCTTACACTCTTAAGCAGTGCTAAATAGATTTCTTGTCCTAATTTCCTATAGCTCACAAAGTCGGGGGGAAAAGGGCAAGAGAGGAGGATAAAGAATGAAAAGGAAAGGTTAGCTGCCCCAGTTTGAAACCAGAAATTGCTGGGCTCCCTTTTTCCCCTTGGTGGAACACTCGAACCCACCAAACCATAGCATCACCAGGCAGTAATAAAAATTTCTCTGCAACCCTCTTTCCCTCTTGAACCAAGGGAGTCTGGTGTCTGTCTTCCTCTGCCAACTTCTCATTTTTTTCTGTGCAGGGCTTAAACTCTTTGGCATTAGCTAGGTTTAGATGATCATGAACATGCCTGATGAAGGACTTGCATTGAGGTGCTTCAAGAGATTTGTCTCTAAAGTTTTAATGTTGTCCTCATTCCTTTTACTTATTAAGGATTAGGAAGGTTAAGTTACAGTAAAGTCTCACTATATAAAATGTTTCCCCTAACTCAGCTGTGCACGGTGGAGAGGAAAACTGACACAGAGAACTGTTGATGAGGTAGGGGTGAAGGACGATGGAGCTCCAGGATGCAGTACTTTCTAGGGACAGGTTGCACAGTTGCGAAGCCAATAGGAATTTTAGGTTTATCAACTGTAGCTTTTCTTTAAAATAAAATTTGTATTTGTGCTCATGCAATTAATACTGGACAGATGAGGACATGGATTTGGAGACTCTTAATGCTTTTGGCTCTGATCTGTGCATTAATGGGAGAGTGATACAAATGATATACATCCTACAATGACTTATATATAAATATGGTGTTGGGTGGTGTATAAATGTAGTATTTGTATGCATTATAAGACATTGTATGATCTGTACACATTGTATACACATTATTGTATAAATATGCGTATCAGCTGTTTCCATCCAAGCATCCTGAGCCACTTCATGTAACATAGAGTGGAAGTTATTCCTTTCTTGGAATAACTTTCCGCTGAAAGCATGAGAGGTTAAAGCTGTTTGCATTGTGTGTTCTCTGTTAGTGCCTCTGGCAGCTGTGTTCACAGGGGACTCGCAGCATGCAGGAGGTGTCGGCAGCTCTGCAGCTCCATCTCCGTGGGCCCAGTGGGAAGCCTTCCAAGTGCCTCCCCCCAAGCACACAGGGAGGGTGCTGCGGGCCAAGGTGAACATGCTGTTCCCTCACTCTGTCCTGCTGGCAGTCAGCAGAGCATCAGTGGAGCAAATGAGATTCCTGGAAACCTTGGGGATGCAGGCACCACGGTGCAGCTCCAGGAGCTGGCCACAGGCTCGTGCTGGAATGGGATGCTGTATGGGGGAGGCTTTACTGCAAGATCCCTTCCGAAGGGTGAAGGGTGGGGAGGGATGCAGGTGTCTGGTGGGTAACAGCTCTTCTAGCACTTGTTCTGGCATGTACTTTACGGAGCCAGCAACAGGCACAACTGAGGACAAGCACTGGCAGTGACATTGAATAGATGACTCCATTTCATCCTTGACCCAGGGCAGTAGAGAGAGGCAGACGCTTTCCTCAGCAGTATGAGCAAAGCTCCTTGCTCATTCCTTCCTTCCTTCTCCTATCCAGACTCTTCCCAGGTGTTTCTCTGTAAAAGACAGGAAAGCTCCCTTTATTGTCTGTCACTTAGTGTTTTATGAATATATTAAAAAGATGTTAAGTGCATCGAGTCAGTTCTGCCCGCCGTGCTTTCCACATACCAGTTATAAGTGAGCCAAGAAGGTCACAGTTAAGAAGCTGTTGAGGATCTAATGAATGGAAAACATTATTTTGTTTATAATAATTTGAGAGCTTTAGCGTTACTTGTCATTTGATGACTGTCTATTATGCTGAATTAAGCTATGTAATGAGAAGGCTATAAACCTGTGATATGTTTTATTTTGTTCTCTGGGTTTCTTGGTGCAGGTGTGAACTGGCTTATCCAGATTATAAGTGATTTGATATTTACAACTATCCAGAGTAAACCTGTAAGCACAGAACTACCATTTATTGAAATTGGAGATCCAGATAAATATCAGGTTAGTGAAAAGAAACTATTGAACCACTTGAAGTCTGTTGTTTTCTCTCTCCTGCACCCCCGCACACAAGTTATTAAAATGAAGTCATGCAGCAAGTAAAGATATTTCTCCTGAGAGGGGAAAAAAGATAATCTTGGATGACTAATGCCTTTTGATTAGAGGCTGTTTCACACAGGCGACTTTCACCGATCATTGCTGCACCCATGTAATAAACCTGTTCTCACTTATGGTTCTGTTTATTTCTAAAGAGAACGAAGCAGATTCCATCTCCAAGGATTTTGGCAACACATCTGAATTATGATTGCCTCCCCAAGTCTATTTTCAAGAACAAAGCCAACGTAGGCTTTTTTCTTTTTCCAAGAACAAGCCTCATCTCTGACAGTACCATCATGCAAGAGTAGCTTTGGGGCCACGTCCTTTTCTTGAGCCCAAGCAGATGGCGCTGGGGGAAAGCAACTTGGAGACAGTGGGAGTCTCATGATGCCTGGGCTGGCTTAGCACCTCCTACAATTTACAGTAGCCTTGGGGGTGCTGTAGTTGACATAAACAAGAACAGAACTAGAGGCTGTTGCAGTGCTCAGAAATGGCTGGAGTGTCACACTTTCCTCTTTTATGCTACTCTTTCCTATGCACAACCATAGTGGGAATGAATGTGGCAGCAGTATCTCTGGGACATTGACTGTCTCCTTGCAAAGACTCACGCTGTTAAAACTTTAATATCTCTGGTACTCAGTCACTGAACAATGGTGGATACATAGCACTTATGAGATGTACCACAGATGAAGGAATTAATTGGTTAAGAGATGGGGATTTTTTTCCATGTATTTTTTGCTCAATGAGACAGGAAAAAATATAACGTGTATAACAAAAAAATTTGATGTGTATAATGTGTTTTCAGAAGTGTTTACACTTCTGTTAGGATTATAGTCTCTTAGGATTTCAAGTACATTATTGCCATGCTTTGAAAAATAGGATATGATTGTAACAGCTGTGGTTTCCTGAAGGAGAATTGAACAGAGCTTTTCCTAGCAGGGGTTTGGCAAATAGTTCCTAATAATTTCCCAGGTCTTAGGTAGCTATGGGATAGTATTCAATGACAATATTACAGTTTTTCCAGTTGCTTCTTTCTACAGTTGCTTCATGACATAATCAAATCTTAGAAGTGGTAACAAGGTCTTTATTATGATCACGTTATAAATTTGTTCTTCATGCCCTAACTAATAAAATACTTTATAGCCCTCAGTATGTTATTGATTGCAGAATGTTTGGTTATACTCTCATTTTGGTTGCCAGGGGAAATAAGTGATCTAAAATTGTTGACCTCTTTCTCCCACTCCAGATACTAGTGCTGTTTCGAAACCCTAAAGATACAGCTGTTTCATTTTTCCATTTCTACAACAGTGTGCCAAGAGTCCCCAGTTACAGCTCCTGGGATGAGTTCTTCTAAGAGTTCATGAATGGGAAAGGTATTGTTATAGTTACTGAATGTAGCTGAAGAAGCAACAGAAAAAAAATATTTAAAAACAACTAAATGGGGCCAGTGGGAAAACAGCTGTGTCATAATTAGTTTACTGATGGCCATACATCATGATAAAGGAGGCAGCTGAATGCCAGAATGGGGAGAATGTCCAAAAGATGCTTTGCTTCTGGGTATTTTGCTCTTCCAGGCAAGGGTGAGGGAGTTGCATGGCAGTTTGACAATGGCATTGGGTCAAAATTCTGCCACTTAGTGACAGAGGAAGTGCTACAGATCTAAGTGGTAATAAAATGACAGTTTGTTGTCTTTACTGTTTCTGCACACCTCATTAGCAACCCAAATTTTAGATTTAGACTGATGTCTGGCTTTTGCTTTTAAGAGATCTTTAAATGACAATACAGAAACAGAGGGGAAGGACACACTGAAATTTGTATTTCTGTGTGGAAACCATTTATCTACAAAAGTCCAGAGGAAGCCTCTGTCATTCTGATGTACAGTATGGTACGGTGGAAAGGACAGGCTGTTCTGTTTGTTTGCATTGATGTAACTGATAGGCAACAGAACGCAATTCTTCAGTCAGAGAGAAGTAAGTACCCAGTAAGAAAAGACGGTCACACTGATGCTTTTTTCTCTTTTTCGCAGTTGTCTGGGGATCCTGTTTTGATCATGCAGTCACCTGGAACAAACACATTGAGGATGAGAATACTATGATCATAATATATGAAGACCTGAAAGAGGTAAAGCAGATGCTGTGTACTGACAGGCAAAACACATCTGAGCCCATTCCTTGAAATCTGCTGAAATTAACAGCAAAAGGCACAGGTTTCTGAAAGAGGAAAATCAAGTTGATTTTAGCGACAAGTTGAGTCTGGCTATACAAATGCTGAGCTCCAGTGTAATGCAGAAAACATACTGTGAAGGAAAACAGATATTGTTTATAGATGATGGCAATGCACATCCCAAGTGGGTAACTCCTTTTTTAGAGGAAGCATCTTGCATGTCTCCCTTTCACTGTGTTGCTTTCAGAACTTGACTGCCAGTGTAAAGTGGATAGCTGAATTCTTTGGATTCTTCCCAACGGCAGAGCAGATCCAGTCCATTGCAGACAGTGCCACTTTCTAGGCAGTGGATGATAAGGCTGAGGAGACTCATGGTGCTGTTGGCTCAATTCTTTTCCGCAAAGGTAAATTTGTTTGTATTTTGCCAGGGTGGTGAATGATAGCACTACATCTTGGGCAGACAGGAATTTGGATCAGTAGGTGGTTAATCTTTCTGTATAATTTTCAAGGTTGGGAGTTGTTTAAGAAACACTGATTCTGCTTCAGGATGCTACTACCATTCGGTAAAGCCCTGTGTAATGTGATTAGCAGAAGTGCATCCTTCAGTCATGGTATGGAGTAAGCACCAATTAAAACAAAGAAGAGTTTTATTTTGGCTTCTGTGAGTACTGGGGATAGCCTGGCACTTGGTCTACAGCATGCCTCCACAGATGTTTCTTCTTGGGTTTTCTAAATAACCCTTGTGATTGCCTATGAACCTCAGTCAACACGTGGAATCCAGACAATCCACAGACTGAGCTGTGTCTTTTAGTCATGGATCAAGCTAGAGCTGTAGACTCAGACAACCTCAGACTGTGGGCTCTCCAAAATCTAGATTAAAGGTAGACTACATTTTACAGCAGTGTCTCGTTGCAGTGCACAAAGCTCTTGCAGTTAAAAGCCAAATCTTTGAACTTTCTGGGTTGATTTCACAACTGCTGGTCATCTTTTATGCTATTCTGCAGCTGTACAAGGCACATGCCAAAGCTATGAGAGCAGACCAGTAGCTTCCTATGTTCACTTTATGTTCACATTCTATTGAGGACCCCAAACATAAGGCAAACATAAGAGTGTATTCTTGGGTCAGAGATTCTTTTCTTGTGGGAAAAATAAAAGAATTTGATTATCCTGAAATATGATAACAAGATAGACAAGGTAGTTTTTTTGTTTTAAATCATACTCCTAGGTCCTTACAGTCAAGGATATTGTAATATTTTACTTTTCTTTATATTCCAGGTGTTGTTGGAGACTGGAAAAATCTTTTCACTGAAGCTCAGAACCAGGAAATGGATGCCAAATTCAAAGTGTGCTTAGAAGGAATTAAGCTGGGAGCAAAGTTAAAATACGATGTGTACTGCAAGGCCTGAACTTCCTTTGCAGAAAAAGCTCATGTTCAGGCTGCTTTTCATTTAATTCTATGAAATAAAACAGAAATGAGGACAATATATGATTTAAAAACTTTGAAAATCCATGCATTTTGCAAACCTGTTTCTGCTGTCTTAACTTCCACAAGCAATCCTTGCTCATGCAGTTAGTATCATTGACTTCACTGGATTCTCATAAATGACCTGTAGTTCTTTGGCCTTACCTGGTTTTTAACATGGATTTTTAGCTATGATTTCATGTTACCTGGTAGAATCTTGTGTGGAATATATATGCAGTAGTTAAACCTGCTGAAATCACTGGAAATGTTGGAAGTGATTTTCCAAGAGATTTTTTTAAAACAGTCATGAAGTGTCATGTTGTTTCTTAAATTTCTAAGTTCATAGTATTCATGTATAATTTTAATTTCTAAATTCATAGTATAAAATGAATTTTCAAAAGGTCTTATAGCTGTCTTTTGCTACTTTCTGTGTGCTGATAAACATGAGAAAAAAGTAAACGAACTCAGTGGTGGAAATTTTCTCCCCCCATTGGCAATAGTATTTTTCTTTCCTTTAGTAATGTGAGATCTCATGCTGAGCAATTGAAAGAATTGCCTTGGACAGAACTTGCTTATGGAGGTTGGAATCCTCCTCCTGGTGGTGGCTTGCTTTGTTGCTTAACCTCAACACAGCGTCACCCATGGGGGAAATTGGAAACATATGTTGAGAACACCAGTTTTTTTCCACGTGATTGTTGGGACTCCTGGGCACCCACCCTGCTTTGGATGTTGAGGAAGCTAATGAAGATGCTCCTGGCTGGGCAGGAATGGGGGTATCAAGGCAGGGGGCTTGGTAACTGTCTGGTTGACTTGCTTGGAAGAAGGGGCTTTTTACACATGAGAGAAGAAAGCGTGCTACTTGCATAACTCTGGAAATGGAGCCTTTGCCTGGGTTGTCTGGGTTTGCCTGGGTTACTTTATGCCTAACAGTAGTACATACAATCTCAGAGCCAGGATGTGGATTTTTTGTGGACGTCTGTCTAGGAACTTTGACATGACACTTTCTAGAACAGAATGACTGTCCTTTGGTGGTGCCAGAAGACCGGTGTGCACAAGGCGGTTGAACATTGAATGTTCTCATAAAGGGTTGCTTTTTTAGGCTGCAGTTTTCCCTTGGGAGGCTGGTTAAACACCAGTCTTTGACAGCTGGTTGTTTTCCCCACCAGAGGCGTTTCTTTATCTCTGAGTAGAAGGAATACAAAGGAAAAAGTACTTGAAGAAGGAATATATGGGTAATGGGCACACAGTTGCTAATTTAGCCAGTAGGGGAGGTTACAGTCTTCAGGGTTTGTTAGCTTTTGTCTGAGAAATAATTGTCTTAAGTGTGATAAATGACTTGGCAGAAGGAGTATTTGTTAACAGCAGTGTTGGGTAAAGAATATACCTTAGCCACGCGAAAACTCAAGTATTGTGTACTTGAGGTGTTAACACAGATGGACTCTGTGAGACCTGCTGCCCACTTGGTAGCTGATGGTAAACACAACAAACTCCCAGTCATTCAGTGCTGATGAGAATCCCTTTCTAAAAGTCGGCCAGTGACAAAGGAATGATTAAGACAAGTTAACTTCAATGCATAGTTAGGAACTTCTTTCATTTTGTAGTCAGATCTCCATAAAATCTTGTTTGTCTGTCTTTGCTGGTGTATTCCCCTTTTAATTTTCTTCTGTTCTAGCCATGTTTGCTGTAGCAATGAAAACTGCATACAGCTCACTGACGGTGCAAAAAATTTCCAGCTGTTGGTCCTTTAGGTTGAGTGGCTAAGATGCCAGTGTCCCAAAGACGGGCATTCTCATGGTGGGAAAAAAGGATCGATGCAGATGTGAATTTGCTTTCAAAATTAACAACTGTAATAATGGCCATTTAAAATAAGTAAACTGAAAGTGGGGTACCAGTCAGGATTGACGACCAAAACAGAACATACAAAACCAAACCGTATCAGAATGAAGTGGGTTAATACCAGGTTGCTAAAGCTATCTCAAACAAATCTGAGATTCCCTATAAGCTTTACATAAGCATTGGAAAAAGCAGCAGCGTTCCATGGCTATTTGCCTCAGCTGTACCTGCTGCAGCAGCAGGGCAAGACCATTGCTAAGCAATTAATAAAAGGAAGTTGAAAAGGCTTTGATTGAGGATGATGTTGAAACAGGAGCACTACTTCTTATTAAAGTAGGTTGCCTGAATGACTGATGGATCAGTAATAGCCAGCCTGTCTGCTTAAACCACGGTATTTCTCAGTTTAAGATTACAATGAAGTATTCCAGGGCAGTTCAAGAGGAAATCCAGTCTCAAGATGCTTAAATAGGCTACTCTTAAATTTTACACCTTTTGACCAGCAAGGTTATTTAAGCTGAGGTTATTAAGCTATCTGAGGGAATGTTTTATAGGTGACATTCTTAAATTCCTTCAGTCTCATCTGCACATTCTTCTCAGCGCATACGCACATACTCAGTAATTGCCAGCTATTGATGAGCATTACAGAACGTTGAGTGCAAGACTAGTAAGTGTGAGGGGCAACTGATTTTTTTTGCAACTTTCTGTGTGTTGTAGATTTGGTTCTGTCAAAAATGATGTGCTGGGGTAACAAAGCAAGCTAGACATCATGTCACCGGAGAAAGGGAGAATTTGTACCTTCCTCAAGCACTTAAGCTCATTAAAGATGAAAAAGCACTGTGAAGTGCTTTGAGATGGTGGCCTTGAAGGTCGAATCCAATAGCCCACAATGATTGCAGCTATTGACAGCAGCTAAACTAAACTGAAGATTCAAACCCAACAGAAAAATTAAACTCCTCATTGTGAAAAATCGCCAGTCATATATTCTTTCAGCCATACATACAGGGAGCAATTTTTGATATATATTTTCCATTTCTATATTTTATGCTTTATATATGGGTTTTTTTTATACTTTTCTTTTTATTACGGTACTCAGCAGTAAAACTTGGAATGGTATTTTGGACACACAACCTTTAAGGAATATGTTGGATCATTCAGCTTCTAAACAAGAAGTTTTTTTCACTCCCTGACCACTGTTTTGATTACATTTTTTCTGTATTTGTGACCTGCTTCACACTTACCATTTTCCAGCAGTTGTAGGTATTTATGATGTCTAAATTTATGGTAACTGCTAAATGCTGCTCTTTTAGTACTTCTGTCACCTCCATTTCCCTTATGAGCTGTTCAGTAACAATCATTAGGCAGGAAAGTATATTAAAATGATATTGAAAAAGAGAAATTGGAGGCCTTCTCGGGAAAGAGAAGCATAAATGTATCTTTTGTATGCAAGCGATGGCTCCCTTGTGTGTGTTCAGGGTGTCAATAACCCAATCAAAAAGGAAAAGAATTCTGGTGCTGAATTATAATAAAAGTAAAATGGGATCAAAGCAGACAGAACTGAGCTCAATTTTCTCATTTACAAAATGCGAGCATTTAATATTGCAGCATTATGCAGTACATTAATTGGAAAGATAATTAATGTTGAATTACAATAGAAGTGCTATAAAAGTACAGGGCACATATGACATCCACAGGAACATCAAATAATTTTTTTCTGAGGGTAGGCTGGCTACTAGAAAGGGTGCCAAATGGATTTATAATGAAGAGAGACATGAAATACAGTCATGGCAATCTTTTTATGACAGCAAATGCTTGGACTTGTATTCTAATGGTTTTTTTTTTGTTAAAAGTCCTAATGCTTTGATCTGAATTTTGGCTGAACGATCACCTTTGGTGGGGATTACCACTTTCTGTTTTACTCTTAATATGCTGCAGAGCTTGGCAATGTACACTGGAAGTGTTGAAATGAGACTGGTCAGTGATTGTTACAGATGTTAATATTGTCAAGATTGATGCAAAGGAGAGAACTAGAGAACAACAGTGTTATGAATGAGAGCATACTGTATCAGTGCTGTGTCTGAGTGCATTGCTAGAGCACTCTGGTAAAATGTATTTACGTTCAGGTGTTTATGGTCATAGTTCAAATTATATTGCTATCGCACTTTGTAGTACTTGTAGATTGGATAATATGAAGTATTAGCAGATAAAATATTCAGTTTGCATCTGAATGGAAAGTTTTTAATATGATCATTTGGCTTCTGCAAAAACTTCAGAGGCTTGAGGAAGCTAGAAAATTAGTCTTTGACTTTGCTTAAAACATGAGGCAGTCAGGAGCAGTCAGGAAATAAAAGGAAGCTGGGAAACTGGTGTCTTGGGAGGGTTGTGTACTTGTGAATAATGTAAGTTTATTGACATATGCTTGTGGGGTCTCCAGTGGGTTCCCTGCTGTTTTGCATTTTACAAGCCAGTGAAGCCATTTTCATTACTAGAACACTCATTAGTATTCCCCCAGAAGGTAAATAAGTCATAGTTTCATTATTGTGTATTTCTGATATATCTATAGGCAATGTATTTATATTCAGAGGAAAAAATGAAATACAAGATAATCTTAGGCGTTAGACATATGTCCCCCAAAAATGTTAAAAAAAAAAGAACAACCAACCTCAAATGGAGCACTTGCATTCTTCCCTCTTCTTCAGTTCTTTTCTGCAGGCACAGAGAGTGATCGGAATAACTTCTGCAGGTGACCGGGCCAGTCACTGCTTTCATTCTTTGGGAAAGTATTTATGCTGAATAGTTTTCATTTTTTTAATCCTGTCTCCCAGCACAAGCTACCCTGTTTTTTCCTGATGGCATGGAGTCTTTTTTTTCTGACTGTTATGTATTTAGAAAACTGTTTCTTTTTCTTCTTTTTGTTTATTTCAAACACAGCCACTGTGTTTGTATTCACTTGCAACGTGTAAGCTTCTGAACGCCCACCTTCCTTGCTGCCGTGGTGCCAGAGGCAAAGTCAGCTATTTGTGCATCACCAGGGAAAAGTTACCTTAATATTGTGGTGCTGAGGGAATATAAATAGAAGCTTTATGCACCGAGGCCGTGAGGTGGTGAGACCTTATGCCAGCTGGTGAGGGGGGCCCTGGGGGGACGGTGCCCGTGCCTGGGGGAGCTGGGCCATGGCCTGGTGGAGGCTGCCTCTGCCAAGGCGCCGTTAAATAAATAGTCTCCCTGTTAAACAAGGTGGCCCTGGCCTCAGGAGGACGGGACGTTAACTGGAGTAGGACAAGGACCAGCGGTGGAGGCTGAGCTTCCCTGCACCTCAGTCCCTCCAAAATCGCGTGGGGACGCCCGGCGGTGTCATGTCATATGTGAGCCCAGGGCCCTCGCCACGCTGAGGGGAGGTTGTGGAGGGAACCTTGCCTCAGGAGCAGTGGGAGAGTGGGGGCTTCCATGGCTGCCACAGCCTACCGGCCTGGGGCTCCCCTGCCACTGGAGTTTTCTCTCTTGGGCTGTCCAGTGCTGCACAGCCTACTTCTAAAGGTGAGAGGAGGTGTTCTCCAGTGTCTGAAAAATGTGGTTAAGCTCTCAGACCAGGCTCGGGCAAATACGTGGGGGAGTCAGTTCCCCTCCTGATGACTGACAGACCTCTTGTGCCAGCCTGCCTGGGGTGAGCAGTGGTTGCAGTGTGGGGGTAAACGCAGACCCCCATGCTGTCTAAATCCTGACCTCCTGAGGATTTTCTAGCAGTAAAGCCTGGCTGTGGTCTTAGCAGAGAGAAAAAACATGGTGTGGGAGGACGTGGAGGAATGGGAGCACACAAAACAAGCAAGCGTGGAAAGGAGAGCGGTTCTGAAGGCTGTATGTGTTTGATGAGTGTGTTTCCCCATATGGCTGGAGATTATAATTTGGAGCAAAAAGCCTTGGGTAAGCCACCTGCATGGTGATGCTGTGACCCTCAGCAGAGCAGCAAATGTGTCCAAGCGCTGGGGTTTGCTCAGCCCTCCTGTTGTCGTACTGTGGAGCGCAGTATTCATGGTGGAGGAGTAAACAGGGCAATAAACAATCTTCTGTGGTTATCAAATGTGAATGTCTCTGTGGCACTTAATTGCTTTTGCAGGCCATTTTATGGCTTTCCAGCCCCTGTGCCCTGACTATTGCCATTTAAATAAGCAATCTGAAGCAAAAGAGACAGAGTGTGTATTTTATACATGGGTGATTTCAAAGTTTCCGTGCAGTGGAGAACAGGCCCTCCAGGGCTCTCTCATGTTGCATTTTTCACTGCCAGTGTTTTGAATGGTTTACGATATAGGACCCTACAAGGGCTTTGCCCACAAATGAATTGTGTGCTGAAAGCCCAAGGGCACCAAAAGAGATGAAAAATGCATTAATATAGAAAGACAACTATGTAATGCAGTAAAATAAGTATAATTATTAACTGCTGTAAATACAAAGCTGTTTGCTGGCATGACAGACCCTCCAGAATAACAATAACAGAAGTAGCCTGAGTTTGCTTCAGAAGGAAAACTGCTCAAAGTCCAGAATTAAGTCAAAATCACTGAAGGTAAGAGGAAGAGGCAAGACAGTGTTAGCTAGGGTATGGCTAACCTTGGGAAATGCTGCAGCCTTTCAGTGCACAGAAGCGGAGGTGGATGCTGACGCACCAAGGAAAGTGTACCAAAGGAGTCAATATAGCAAATCATGTTCATTGAGTAAGGAGCAGTTCAGCTGGAAAAAGAGGGAAATCAAAGACAGCATCTCATTGCAAATGAATGAACATAAATACAGAATGAATTGAAACTAAAGAAACCAAAAGTTAGGCCAAGATCCCTTCAGGCAAATTGAGCTCCCCTTCCTTCCTGGCCCATGGATTACATGTACACTCATTTATACCAATGTACGTGAAGTCCTGTTTTAAGATACGGAAGCCTCCAGGACTGAATCCTGCTTGTTGCCTCTGTAACCTGCCCGTGGCAGCTTGTCTGTCCCCTGCAGGTCCCACTGTATCCCACAGCCACCCTGCCGTCCCCTGAGGCAGCTCCAGGCATGGTGTCCCAGGCATGGGAGCTGCTGAGACACTACAGCAATTTTATGGTGAGTTTAAAGAGAGGAAAGGAGCTTGAAAAGAAATGCTTTGAATGTTTTTTTGTGTGGTTTGCCCACAGACATGATGGCCAGGCAGGAGCCGTCTCTAGCCTGGGAGCTGCATAGCCATGATTACTGCAGTCACACGGACTCGGGTTAGCAAGGGCCAAGTTTCAAAAGATGGTGTAGACATTGACAAAAAAAGATCTAAGAAAAGATTTGCATACATAAACCAAGATGAGTCTATTTAAAATAGCATGACAAATCATCTGCCAGAGGGGCTGTGTTGAAGGAAAATCGCGTACTAATTGCTGGGGGCTAAAGGGAGAGGTAGATAAGGGAGAGAGCCCAAGGAGTGCCTTCAGGCTCTGTGTTCTAGCTCCCCATCTCTCCCTGCCGCTGGGGAGGGGGAAGGTGGGTTTCCAGATGTGCTACATTTTGCAGTCTTTTCTAGCAGTTAGCTCCAGTGATGTCTGCCCTCCCTCTGCTGCTCCCATTCAGCATGCTGGGCACGGTAAGCCTAGTTCTTGCGTACTTTACTTTTCCTCATTTACAGTATGGGAGATGTCAACCTGCCAAGCTGGGCTGCTTGGTTTGTAGATCAGCTGCTCTCAAGTTGTTCTCCTCAACGAGGCTGTCACAGCACGTGCATGGTTTGTTTAGACCTTTGGTTAGGGCAAGTGGCTCTCTGTAGCAAATAGCTCTTGTGCATTTACTCTGAGGTGCTGTAGTTATGGCCTTCCCCAAAGAAGCGGCTCTGACTGACTCATTGTGGGATAGGGAGAGTGTATTGGCTTGCCCCGACAAGCTTGTGCTTTATTCTCTGGGCTCTGGAGGGCACATGCCAGCTCTGTCTTCTCCTTGTGACTTTTTGGTGCTGCCACAATCTTTCCATGTTGCTTCTGTTTTCACCAAAAGCCCAGGTTGACTAGACTTCTCAATGATCATGAAAGAATAAGCATTTCAGCTCTTCATGCTGTCTGGCAAGGTGTATACCATGTTGCAGACTGGTATCCTGATGATGCTGTCATCTCTGTGTGGGGGCAGGCGGGAGGTGCCTGGCCAAGCAGCACGGGGCTTGACTTTCTGAAGGTATGGAAATTGTGCACTCTGATGGCCTTTACCAGTGCCTGTGAAGTGGACCTAATGGGTCTTCAGTCTGGTAGTACTTTTTATCTGTGTAGCCAGTGCTGCCTTTAGGCAAGCGGTGGAGTGAAGATGGGTGCTGCCAGGTGGCCCTTCTATGGTTAAAGAAGCCAGGGCATCCTTGATGTCTATAGTATAAAGGTGGCAGAGATACCAGACAGTGTCTTCTGCTATGCTCCTGGCAACGGTGGGCTGCCTCGCTCTGCCCAGGTGGTAGGGATATGACATTACGTATATGTGGCACAGTGGCAGCCTGTCAGCCCGCATGACTATGCTGGGAGAAATGGCCATTCCCCACCGCTGCTGAACGTGGTGGGACCCAGACCTGTGCACTGGCCAAGAGCCTGAGCGCAGCCCCTCTGAGCAACACCGGTGCTCAGCAGTGTGACCCAGAGGAAAGCCAAGTCTCACGGCATGGATGCAATAAGCTTGAGTAATCCAGTTTGCCAACCTTGAGCCAAATTGTGGCCCAGTGGCCAAATGCAATGTCAGTGTATCCTGAGGTGAATATGGGGTGTAAATGCATGGTGCCATGGGGCTGCTTATGGGTGTACTGCTGGGCTTGTGTGTGAGTGACTGCAGTATTGGTGCACTGGAAGAGTAAAGCAGTGAATGGGTTTGTTTTGGGGATGGTCTGGAAAATGGTGGCTGTTATTTGCATTTTTAAATATTGATACATGCCTTCACTAATCTTTTTTAATGGTAAAACTGAGTGTAATTTGATTGTGTTCTGTGGTGATTATAGACAAATCACTTTCTTTTAGAAATGGTTGTTTATAATTACATGAAAAGTTACATTGCTGGGGTTCACAGACTTTTGCTAACTTATGTGAATATAATAGTTGGCATTTAATTATGTGTGTAACTAATCCAAAGCAATACAAGGTTTTATAAGGATAATTGGTAAGTTGTCATGTAGGTGGTTTCTCTAAATGACTTCATAGTATTTAGAAGGACAAAAGAAATTGCACATAAATAATAGGTTATTAGGAATAAATGGGTAATTATGCATAGCATTAGAAATAGACAATTCAGCTCACAATGGAATTCTTCAGAACACTACAGCTACAGTATTTGCATAAACTAACATCTGAAATTTGCAGTTGGCTTTGTTTCCCACTTAGAATGCCTTATGTAATTACTATAGCAGTCCCCTTTTGAAGAGATCCATTATAATTTGAATTATGTTAATTCTGATGCTGTGAATAATTGGCCATATATTCAGTAAAATGATTTCAGTTTTTTGGCCCCTTAAATATAAGTGAACCATCTTATGGGGATAGGTGTTTGACAGCTTTGTAGTCATCTTTTTCTGGTTTATCCTACAAAGTTTTTTGCGTAAGAGTGTCATACAGTTAATTCTCTAATTAGGAGCTAATTTAGGGATGGGGAGAAAGTTTAGACCTATGTTTACCTTTGGAGAGCATAGCTGGATGGTGGGGATTGTTACAGCAAAAAACCCCGTATTTTTTTCCTTCTTTGGACCATAAATGTTATCTGAAATTAAATATAAGAGAAGAGCAGTGGTATATTCTGCTCTCAGATAAATACTCTCCTTAGAAACAGTTGCCGTTGTGGCATCGGCATCAGTCTATTCGGGATGAGTTTGACCTTTTAAGTACTCTCCCATGTGTCCTGGAAAATGCACCAAGTCCCTT
Source organism: Buteo buteo (assembly GCF_964188355.1). Taxonomy (NCBI): domain Eukaryota; kingdom Metazoa; phylum Chordata; class Aves; order Accipitriformes; family Accipitridae; genus Buteo; species Buteo buteo. The sequence goes on from NC_134182.1 coordinate 23,672,737, forward strand.
TCTATTGAGGGGAACAGGAGGGAATTCATATTGTACTCTTGTTCTGTGCCATGGGAACACAGCTGGGTTGCTGAGGAGCTGGCACTGGTTTAGTCAGTAAGTATTAGTTTTATTCTATCATCTGTTTGATTACCAGGTTCAGTCAAAAGTAATATATGAAAAGACCTATCAAAATGCCCTTCAGCAAAACATGGCATGATCCTGCCCTGTAAATGTCAGATTACTGTTTGTATTGTGACAACCCATTTCTCTGTGCAGAGTAAAAACAAAAAGCCCAGTATATTTTTGCACCATTACAGGAGAGAGATGCCAAATTACAGGGAAAATCCTGACAGACAGTAAGGTGTCTTTAGTTGTATGTAATTTTGTCACTTCTCCTCTCAAGGTAATAGTCCTGGGAACGAAGGCATCAGCATCTAGGCACTGTCAGTGGTTACAGGGTATGAGGAACGAATTTGACTTCTCATTTGTTCTTTACACTGCTTTCCCTAAAATATTGACTCAGGTTCCTTCAGGTAGATTCCCAAGGGAATTCAATGTCTCCGTGTCCTGATGTCAAACATTTATTCCTCCCCTTCCCTGCTCCCCCCCCGCCCCCCCGTAAAACAAAAAAAGCAGCAGGGACTGGCCCTCTCTGCTTGTTTAACCAGAGCAATGATGCCAGTGTCCCCTTCTTGTCTTTACAGGACAATGTTACGGTGAGATCATACTCCTAAGTTTAATTCCTTCCACAGCCGGAGAGATCAAATCCATATCTCCCAAGACAGAATGAAAATGCCAAGTTGTAGGCTCTTGTGATATAAGTGGACTTCACCCGCTCTCCTGTTGAAGCTGTCGCACTTAGCTTAAAACAATCAAAATTAATTGGGCAAGACAGAAGGAAAGTGACATTGACTGGGCCAACGTACATGCTATTGGGAGATGGGAGGTGAGGGGCTGAAACTTGAGGAGGAGAGAAGGAAATTACTGGTCTCTTGTATTCTGCAGTGGTACATTAATTGCTGAACTCTGCTTTGTGCTGTATTTTTCGAATGGAAATGGTTGCTGCTGCTGCTGTGCCTGGTGTGGAGGCAATCCTATGGGTGCACATCAGGCAGGCATGCAGAGGTCCTCAGGGAGGCTGGGGAATGTCCATCTGCTGATTCTGGCAGGTTTAGACATGGGAGAATGAAAATATAAGGACATACAAGCATGAAAACAATATGATCCCTAGGTCAAATGGAAATTTCTGCTCTCAGAGTAACGTTTATCTGGGCAAACTCCTCTGCCTGTCTGTCCTACACTCACTGGATATGAGAGCAGTACCCTGTCTCCATCACCTCCATGCCTCCCAGGACAAGCAACAGGACTGCTGGGAAATAAATGGCAAAGAAGGGAGGCTGGAGCAGTTTGAAAAAAGAGAAGTTTCTGACATATGAATGGTGGGGAAAGGTAGCTGAGCATTGCTAAAATTTCGGTACAACCCACTCTTCTGGTTGTACCTTTTTGTCCAACTGTCCTCCTGTAGTTTTCAGCCTCCAGTGTCACTTGCTATCCTGTATCCTAACCCTTGTCTGAAGATACCCCTTCTGGCACGTGTAAGACAGCACAGTATGGCTTTACTGCTGTGTTGTCCTACCTGCTCTGTGTCAGCGTGGACACACCTAAAGCCGCACAGAAAATATAGGAAAAGAGGTGGTTTGTTTGCTTTTGATGGCACTTTGCCACTGGTGCCTAGCAGGAGAACAGGCGGGTAATCTCTAGTTTGCAGTGTCATTTCTAGCCTGTGCCATCTCTGCAGCTCTTCTAGAGAGAAGACATTAAAGAGCTACAAGATATGCCAGCATTACGCGGAAATCTTGGCATGCAGCAGTCCTGGGAACACCAGTGTCACAGTTCTTAGCTTCTGAAGTGTCTTTTTGTTCCCACTGTTGTTTCCAGGGAATGTCTTCAACAGCAGAAACCCCACTCACCTCTGATCCTCTAGGGAAGGCCTGCTGGAGAGGTGATCCTAATGCTACAACCTGCAGGTGTCAAAGATTTGTTAATCACCTTAAGCCAGCTGCTTCAGAAGGGATAACTAAAAGGGATAGCAAGGTAGAGAAGAGGAAAAGGAGACAGCAGGTAGGAGAACAAAATGGGGGGGTGTTAGTGGCTGTGAGTTAAAAATATAGCAAAAAATATTAGGAGTATCAGCATTTTATAACCAATTTATTCACAGCACCGAAGACTTCCTGTCACCCTAAGCCACATGTTGTTCCAAAAGTGTTCATGTGTATTCAAGGCATATCTATGTACTAGTGTAGTTACTGTTATTTTTACATAAAAGTACATTAAGAAGCAATTTGTGCAGGATTATTACTCTTGTAAACTTCTCATTATCAGTCCTGCTAATCCCCAAACAAAAGCTGAAACTGCTGTAGTTGCTGTTTATTGACCAGCTGAATAACAGTCTATCTCCAGCACTGAGTTTACTGATTTTTTTTGGTTTTACTGCTAATGAAATTTGATAACATTTTAGTTGTAGGGGGATTTTAGGTTGATGTTGAAAGATTGGTGCTCAGAATTAGCTAATTATATTACACACCCTTCCACTACAAATTCTAATTCTGCTTGTGTAGAGGGATGTACTCTGAACCTACTTTGCCCACAGTGTTCATTTTGAATCAAAAGTAACTGATTTTTACCTTTTCCTGATAAATGCTTCTATTGATTTCTCTACAACTTAAACCCTTGCTTTAAGAAAAAGCACTTGTTTAAATCAATCCCTATTCAGAAAAACATGTGAGAACAGACTTAGTTTAAGGTCCTCTGTAGACCACATGGGAGTTCTCCCTGCATAATAAAAGTGTTTGTATTATGAGACTGAGTTAAGTCCATTAGTCACAGTCTCACTCACCCTTCATCCACCAATCTCATCAACTCAATGGTGATAAAAATATTCTCTCCAGATAAATGAGTAGTTCTAAGGTGGGTGAGCCCCAAAGTCCTTCAGGAGACTGTCACACAGACTGCCCTCTTTAAAGCTGAGTTTGCCTTTTCTCCTCACCTTTGCTCTGGGGTCCTTTGTCCCAGAAGGCTGCAGCTGTTCTGGTGGGTTCAGGATGGAAGCCGTCACTGCTGCTCCTGGTCCAGTGATGGCCTTCCACAGCAGGATGAAGGCCACAGGTCTGTTGCCAAGGAATGCCTCTTGCTCCTCACCATATCCCGTTAAAATATTGTATGTTCTGCATATAAGGCATTGCCGAGCTATTGGAACGAAGTCGTACCATTAGTTTTCAAAAGCATATTCTGCCTGTAATTTAATGTTACCTGAATTATAATGCCCTGGATCTCTAGGAAAAGAGTCCAAATGTTGAATTCCTTAAAATGTGGGTATATTTATATCCGGGATTGGTCTGTCCTGTTTTAGATGATGTGACCAGCTGAGAAACATAGATTGAGAGTTTTAATCATGCTCACTCTAAGTAAGCATGTTTGTAGTTAGGATTCAGATTCGGGCCCCAGTTCGTCAAGAGCCACTCTGCCAGTGCAGGGTATTGCTAGGCTGATAATTTCTCTTACCTGATAAACATGGAGACGTCTAGTAAAATAGTATGTATTTTTATATAAGCATCTTTCATATGGAGCATCACAGAATATTTATGAGAGTGAATGGAGGGGGAAAAAACAGTTTCACAGGCTGAGGCGCATCTGCAACAGCAGAGTGCTTGGCACAGCAGCTATCGGCTCTCAGACTTTTAGGTGAAACTACAATGTAACTAAAAAGAAGCAAAGCAAAGAGTTCATTGTTTTCTTCTTCTTCAACTGGTTTATTCTAAAACATTTTCCTCCAGTATACTGTGTGAAATGCCAAGATCCACCTTCTGTGAGGTTTCTCATACTTATGTATGTGCCACGGTGGGAAGCAAAAATTTATGCCCTACATTCTGTCATCCCTGCATTAGCTACTCATAAAATAAGTTCAATTTATACTGATTTTTTCACTGAAGACCCTGCGTAGCAAAGACACAAAGTACAGTATATTTCAGGCTGAAATTTAGGACAAAACTATCGCCTGACTAACCAGAACTAGTAAAGAAATTGGCTTTTTCTGTTGCTTGAGATCTACTACTGTATGAGACAACATTCATGGCTACAGAAACTTCTATTTCTGTTGTTTGTCTTCAGAATATATCTTTTCTTTTGCTGTCCTTCAGAAATATAGGAATTGCCCCTAAATGGTTACACCTGGGATCAGGTTAATCTAGGTTTTGGGGAATTTACAAGACCTGCGGGAGAGCATTCATCCTCATAAAAGTTTCAGTCTAACCCCTAAGAGTTTACTGAGCTAAAGATCAGTTATATGGTACTGAAACAATTCAGATATAGTTACATTTGTTTCTATAGTTTATATAATTCTAATTGTCCTTCCTTAAGTCAAGTGGTTCTTCAGATTGTTTATACAATTGCTTTGTAAGTTTGTAAAAGTATTTTCTGTTCCTGTGGCTTAAAGGGTCACCTATTGCTTGGGGCTCAAATGTAGTTTTGACACAGCCTTCAAGCGTACTGCCAAAGGTCAAGGATTACAGAAACCTTGTTTTGTCACATGCATAGAATGATGTATGTTTTTTTCGGACAAGATAAAGATCCCAAGAACAGTTCCTTTGCTGCAGCAGTGTAAAAGCCTTGATAACCTTTTGAAATTAAGTGTAACTAAACTCTAGTATTTATTGAACTGTGTGAAGAGCTTCTAAATACCTCAAAATTCTTTGTGAGGTACCCCTGCCTTCTGACATCATGTGAAATATTGAGCACTAGAAAGTATTTTGGTTATGCATTTAAAAATACCTGTGACAGTGGGGAATGTATGAATATATATTTCTATGGATCCTGTGGGATATATTGAACTCTCAGGGAGTGCTAATACCAGGCTGCAAAATTCATTTTGATTGCAGGCTCAGTCCTTGCCCTCCTCCCCTCCGTTTACCTCCAGTGTGGACTGTAATTTGAAGACAAGGCAGTATAGGGCTGCCAGTAGAAGGCTGTCAAATTCAGAGTTGTTTCCCTGTATGTACTATGCTGAGCAAGATGAAGTGGGTGGTGTGTCTCCTACATCAGTGCATTACAGGACTGAGTCCTCAGAGATGTCTGACCCTCAAAAAAAAGAAAAGTGACACCTCTATTTGTGGTACGGTAAAGAGGTGTAGGAAGTTGAATTTGGAATATTTTTCCTCTTAAATGCTCAGAGTTCTTCAAGGATTAGGGATTCACATTAAAGTCAGTATTTCTAGGCAGTTCACAATGGCCTATAAAAGTAAAAGGAGGGGTTTGGGTTTTTTTTAAAGAGACCCTGAAATGAAGAGCCACAGAAAGTGGGCCCTCATTAAGTTGTTGGCTTCATGACTTTGACAAGCTGCGTTCCTGATCCAAGTAGGTTGTAACACTTTTTCTGTATGTTTTCTTCAATGTACCTTGAGGACACGTTCGCTCTCTGCCAGCCTTTTGTGGAAAAGCCACCATATTGCATGCTGCCAAAGGTCTTAAAACCAGTGACTGCCCTTCTCAGCTGTGCTGCTGGTTTATGGACACTCCTTACAGCTCTGCCGTGTGGCTTCTCTGAGCAAGAGCAGATCACTGCTTAATGAGCTCACAACAGAGGAAGTAGGCAGTCTTACATGCTAACACAAAATATTCTTGGGTAGCACTGAAGAGATGGACACCTAGGCAGCCTCTGTGTATTTCTCTGGATGAAGTTCTTCACTGTTGTGTTGTGTTTGCAGTACTCCTCAAAGGTGTTGTGTGGTATGCAAGAACAGCACATATACTACATGAGCAGTTGTAAGTTACCCCTAGTCAATTCTTAAAGGAGTTTTCTTTGTAATTGTGTCACCGCAGTTTTATTGTGACTTTGATGTTGCCTCTTATGGAATGAGAACCCTACCTCAAATGTTTATGGAAACCTTCAGATGGGTTTGAGCTTCATTCAGTAATAACATTGTAAGATGCCCACAACAGAAAAGGCACTACAGACCTTCTCTCCTTTTCCCCTCATCTATTTTTTTCATAACCACATGATTTTATTTAGAAACTTTAAGTAAGGCTGGTATTGGAAACACTTTCAGTTTAGATCACACCAAGTTTTTGGTGATACTATACTGCACTGGAACTTCAGCAGGCCACCGGGGTGGAGCTCGGCAGATACAGGGCCAGTTCCATAACCCCACACCACATAACCTCAGGCAATCTCAGGCTTGCATAGAGATCCTAGTCGATTTATTTTGTAAATAAAAAAGATACATCTGTGTTGCAGACATCTCAGAATAGAATAGAATATTTCAGTTGGAAGGGACCTACAACAATCATCTAGTCCAACTGCCTGAGCAATTCAGGGCTGACCAAAAGTTGAAGCATGTTGTTATGGGCATTGTCCAAATGCCTCTTAAACACTGACAGGCTTGGGGCACCAACCACCTCTCTAGGAAGCCTGTTCCAGTGTTTGACTGCCCTTTTGGTAAAGAAATGTTTCCTAATGTCCAGTCTAAACCTCCCCTGGCACAGCTTTGAACCACTCCCACACGACCTATCACTGGATACCAGGGAGAAGACATCAGCACCTCCCTTTACTTCCCCTCCTCAGGAAGCTGTAGAGAGCAATGAGGTTGCCTCTCGGCCTCCTTTTCTCCAAACTAGACAAGCCCGAAGTCCTTAGTTGTTCCTCACAGGACATTCCTTCCAGCCCTTTCACCAGCTTTGTTACCCTTCTATGGATGCATTCAAGGACCTTTACATCCTTCTTAAATTGTGGGGTCCAGAACTGCACACAGTATTCAAGGTGAGGCCGCACCAATGCTGAATACAGCGGGATAATCACCTCTTTTGACCAGCTGGTTGTACTGTGTTTGATGCACCCCAGGATGTGGTTTGTTCCCTTGTCTGCCAAGGCACACTGCTGACTCCTATTGAGCCTGCTGTCAACCAGCCCCCCCATATCCCTTTCTGCAGGGCTGCTCTCAAGCCAGTCCTCTCCCAGTTTATACTTGTGGCCAGTGTTACTTCATCCTAGGTGCAGAATCTGGCATTTGGACCTGTTAAATTTCATCCCATTAGTCATTGCCCAATGCTCCAATCTATCTAGATCCCTCTGCAAGGCATCTTGTTCCTCAAGACAGTCAGCAGCACCTCCCAGTTTTGTATTATCAGCAAACTTGCTAATGGTGCATTCAACTCCTGCATCCAGATGGTTGATAAATACATTGAACTGGAACGGCCCTAGAATTGAACCCTGAGGAACGCCGTTGGTGACCAGTCACGAGCCAGGTGTAGCCCCATTCACTACAGCCCTTTGAGCCCTGCTGCTCAGCCAGTTCTCCACCCAGCACACCATGAACCTGCTTATCCCACAGTTGGACAGCTTGTCCAGAAGGATGCTGTGAGGGACAGTATCAGAAGCCTTACTAAAATCCAGAAAAACTATATCTACCGCCTTCTCTTTATCCACTAGGCAGGTGATCTTATCATAGAAGGATATCAAATTAGTTAAGCAGGACTTTCCCTTTGTGAACCCATCTTGACTGTGTCTGATGATTGCATTAGCCTTTAAATGCCTTTCAGTAGTACCCAGTATAATCTTCTCCATAATTTTTCCAGGTACTGAGGTTAAACTAACAGGTCTGTAGTTCCCTGGGTCTTCCCTCAAACCCTTCTTGTAGTTTGGGATAACATTGGCTAGCTTCCAGCCAGCGGGGACCTCCCCAGACTCCCAAGACCTTTGGTAGGTGATCGAGGGGGGTCCTGCCATAACGTCCGCTAGCTCCATCAGTACTCTGGGATGAATCCCATCAGGCCCCATGGACTTGTGAACATTCAGCCAATACAGCTGGTTCCTTACAATTTCAGTGTCCCCAAACGGAAAGTCACTGTTCCCACACTCGTGTTCCTCTGACTCAGGGGACCGGGCAGTCCAAGGTCTATCCTAACTTTCCAAATGTGTGTACCTGGAATTGCAATGGAATATTCTAATTAGATTCTTGCTAGGAAGCAAAATGTTCACATATATGTCTGTATGTATATGTATGTATGTATTTACATATAAAGTATCTTGAGAACCCCCTCTGTGGGGAATCTGACTTTCATGTGTAAAAGGATCATACAAAGACTCATATGGTATTATAGGACACCCCCCGCCCCCCCATCTCTTTGATAGAATTGAATTACAGAATCTTAACTTGTAATCTGGGAGGAAAAAATCATTAGATACGACTAGACCAGTGTCCTACTCTTATGTTACGAAAAGTTTAAAAATTTGTTATTTTCAGATAAATAGGCTCTCTCCTGTGAGTAATAAACTAGAAAGGTGGACTAGAGGCTATACTTCATCTGCACTAATCTCAGTGGCTAATACAGATAGTAATGAAAATATGTGCTTTAAGTTGCTTTTAAAATTGAACCAGATAAACAACTCTTCATTAATTTCCAGTCATTACCCTTTTCTAAGAAAGAAATTTTAGATTTGCGCCGTGGCTACAGCCTTGGACTTCATGCTGAGTATCATTTAATAAAAAGTAAGTAAACTGAAGAAATGTAGTATCACTAGCTAAAGCTGCTGCATAAAGAAGAGCTAAGGGCTACTACAGACTTGAAATGTGGAATCTGTCTTTAATGAGAGATTTGTTTTCCTGCTTGTTTGAATTAAAAGCAAAATATGAAATAGACTCTGAAAACTGGCTTTTAACAGTATTTTCTTTCTTCTATATGTCAAAATCTATCTAAAATACTAGGATCCAAGTCTCATTTTACTCAACTTTATTCCTTTGGTTATTATAAGTCATATTTGCTTTGTCCTTAGTTGCCATGTGATTCTCAAAGTCACCTTTCTTTAGTATCTTTGCTTTGATGTTTTGCAATGCCTGCTAGCTGTTATGGTTGCTTTGTACATGGAGAAGATTTATGACTAAGTTGAGTAGAGACACGTCCTAGGGAAAGTTGTATAAACTCTGAACCAACGTTAGAGAAGTTCATTCCCTTTCAGAGGTGTATATTGTATGTAATTATTTTCCATGTGTAACTTTTAGTAGATCTAGTATAAGGCAAAGACAGTATCCCTTTCAAACTTTTGTATAATAACCTTAATATGGGCCATTACTTTTCTGAATTCCCTGGCAGATGTTCAGGTTGATGAATACCTCAAAAGGCTTTTTTTTTTTTTAATTACTGACATGCCAGCATTTGTTCCATGATTGAGAAAATCAGTGGATACTTAACTGACCAATGTGAGCAGGTTCCATCCTTATAGATTAGCATGGGTAAACCATAAATGCCATTTACTTGATTTCCACAGGTGTTTCTTCTTGGACAGTCAAGCAATCCAACTAATAGCACAGAAATACCCTTTAAGATACGAACAGCCCTGTCCTTTGAGGGCTTTTTGATTTGCACGTGAGTAACCTCTCACCACAGATCTATCTGTTCAGGAGAGCGTTCAGGATAACCTTTTCTTCCTTGCGAAGAGTGAGTTTGATGTCTGTTTATCTCAGGAAGATCTGCTTTTTCCTGCACCAGTAGTGTTAGCCAGAGAGTAAAGTGCAAAACATTCCAATGCAGCAGGCAGAGCTCGGGGTTAGGACATGAGGCACAAGAACTGGATTCATACAATATGTATAGTAATTCTGATTCTCCTATATGACCTTAAGCAAATTGTTTCTTCCTTTGCACTTTAATTTTCTCTAAGCTGCAGGCAGACTGTTTCTTGTTCAGAAGCACTTAGCACCACAGGTCCATCTTTATTCATGCTCTCATCCTTTAGGCAAAGCCTCTACATGGGTCTTGGGAAGCTCATATAACTCATTGGGTAAGCTAATCTGCAGCTCCTGAGCTGTTTCTGTCAAGCCAGGGCAGCTTTATCTGGTTAAACACTGTATGCCTGCAGGGTTTCAGGTTTGATCCAAACCCCTATGGGTCTCTTTTCACTAATTCCACTGAGCTTTGGATCATGAATTTAATGCTTCACGGGATGTTTTCAGTGTGGGAAGCATGCACTCATTCCTGGTGTTTCGGTACGGTTTTAAGCTTCTGACTAATTCCTATTTAGAGGTTTTGCATTCTAATGATTTATAAATTTGTAAAATGAAAGTAGAATTATTTAAGTTACCTGGGGAATGCAATCCTAGACACACCTGGTCTAATTAGAGGTTTAATTTCTCTCCTGAGTTAAAGTCTAAATCCTTTTAACTCTCTGGAGACACAGAGAATAAAAATGGTCGTGAAGTATTGAGCAGAGCCAATTACAGAAAGGAAAGGGTATTGTTGGATGGCCATAAAATCTGCAAAGCACTACGACAGATACAGAAGAAGATGGCTCAGAGGTTCTCTATCAATCTATCTCCATAGCAGGGTTGTTAGAGCAAGAGAAACAATTTCGAGGCATGCAATTTTGCAGACTTGGCTGTAGATTAATACCTTTTGCATGTGAATGGTTTTGTTTCCCTATTGCTGCAGGGTTGTTCCAGTTTCATCTCCCTCTGACTGTTCCTACTGCAACTTTTGACTGCACTTACTGTGTTAGTGGTCCCATAGAGTTTAGGAACCTCCCTTACAGCTCAAGGCTCATTGTATGGAGAGATGGTAGGCACAAGGCCAAGTGTAAGTTGGAATTTATGTACTTGAGATTGGATTTAGGATAAATTCAGGTCCTTGAATCCTAAATTATGACCCAAAGAACTTTGTATAGCTACTGTTTAAACCCTGGAGATTTCTAACTTACACAGGGGCAGCTTTGCTTGACTGAAGTTCCCCAAGTGTCTGCACTGTCCCTCTGCGCATATTAGGGATTATCCTTGTCTCGACAAGTGAACCAGCTCAGGTATTAAATGATGCCTGAACCTTCTGCAGGCATAGAAATGAAATTGTTCTTCTGCCTCTGGCTTGTGGGCTGCTCCATTCTGCAAGTGCTCATGGAGTGGGTCTATGGTAGGAGACTCCCTACAAAATGCAGTTTCGTGTGACTGATTTCTTTTTAATCACACTTAGAGAAGGGTAATGTTGCTGCCTAACAGGGTGTGTTAGCTTTGAAGTTCTTTCCCCAGAGTGTGTGTTTGTGGTTTAGTAGTTAAGATATGTAGCTGGGAGGAGGCAGGCTTAGGTTCCGGTCTTTATTTTCTGGTTGCATTTTAGTCAGTGCTGAATCCAAAATATGGACTTTGTTTTTTTCTGAAAAATCAGCTTAAAAGAAAGAGCCCACTGAAAACAGTTCTACAGTGTTCTGTGCTCAGAAACAGCAAGGTCTAAGAAACAATATAGTCAATTTTTGTTGTATATTTTGAATTAGTCCCTCAGCCAATAGCACTTGCTAGTTTTCTGAATCTTTTTCTTACAGCACCAAAATGCATCAAAAAGTTGAACTCGGAATGCTAGCAACAGAACAGTATGCAGAGGAGCAGAAAAAAGTATGAAGGGAGGATAACACATTAAGTCTGTTCTAAATTAGCTTCTTTCCCCAGGTCAGGGAAATAGACAATACACTTTCATCAGCTCATGATCTGTGTTTATGTAAAATTTTTTATGAGAAATTTATACTTAGAATGGAGAGAGAAACATAGATATCTGCAGCTTTTGCTGTGCTGTCTTCTTCCAACTACTCAGCTTTTGCAGGTAGTGTGCATCTTCTTAGATGATAATTATGGATCTTTTCAGTACATCTTTGTTAAAAAGGCAGACAGATGATCATTGTTCTTCCAGAGGTTATTTTGCTTTTGGCTCGTATTTATTTATTTCTGAAGAATACTTATGCTTTCCCTATAAGTGCTCAAATTATGGAGAGGAAGGATAGCAAATTAGAAGCCTGCACAGAAGGAGCTGTATGCACGTGCAACTGACCCTATAAATGGATTTTCTGCCGAGTGTTTACAAAAAGTTCATTAGTTATTCTTGACATTTTGGTGTGATGAGCTTCCTCAAAAGGATGAAAAATTAGACCTTGTTTGCTGGAAGACATAGGAAGGTGCTAAAAGTTGACAGTAATTGCCTTGTCAAACAGCCGAGAATAATGAGACATCAGGTAAACAACTTTTCATTGTTTTATCTAGGTCATTGTACTATCATGCTCACTTTCTGCTTTTCTCTCTGAGTCTTTTCATTTTGATGACTCAGACTTGCCACTAGTTTGATTCTTTTGATGATTTGGCCTTTCTAGTTCTGGCTGCTTCCAGCATATTTTAAAGCATGTCTAATGGTCAAAAGTAAAACCTTATTGCTCAACTTTCACTCCAGGTTTTGAATGACTTTGAAAAATTTTTTGTTTGGTTGTTTTTTTAATTGAAAGTGCATGCTATGTGCTAGCAACTCAGGGTTTGGCGTGGGGCAGTACATAAGTCAATGATTCCTTTTGTTTTCTCCCTGTGAAGCTATTTAGACCTGCTGTTTGCCTAGGCATAGCAGAGTTTCAGATTAGCAGTAAATTTTTTGAGTGGCCCATCTGGAGTCTCCCATACTCCCGCAATCTTCTCCATTGGCCATTATCTGAGTCAGACATAGGCAGACCGGAGGGTAAAAATCATCATTATCATCTACCTCTCAAAATACCCTGCGATGCAGGTACACAGCCAGTACCACACAAATATTGCCTCTCAGACTGCCCAGTGCTGGCACTGCCAGAAACTTCAAAGCTCTTCACAGTGAGTGGATTCTGGTGTGCTTTCATCCTTAAAGGCTTTTCTCTGGTCATTTTTCTTCACTTGGTGATTGTTTTTATTGTTGCCCACTGTTCTCCCTCTCCCCGTTTTTAATGTCTTGGGTATCTGTATTATTCCTGTTGTGGAAAACTGCTCTTTAGCCAAGGTTAATCATAGTGAATGATTATCTGCTGAGTTTTCAAATCTGAATATGGAATAAGTGTTTGTTGAAAATTTTCTCTTTTCCAGTAGTTACCCTCACTGTTGACTTGCAGGCAATTTCTTCTATTATCCCTCCCTTTATAGATCACCATTAACTTAGAGCCTTAAATAGGGTAAACAAAATCTTTTTTTGGTCAATGGATTAGGAGCCAGCATTTGGTCTGTATCAACTTGTCCTGAAGATATATATGCGCAGCATATATAGAAAAGATGTCTCTCCAACACTGTTACAAATTGGTTTGCCTGACTTTTGTCAGCCAAGACGGAGTTGCAGGTGTGAGGTTCCCTGGTGATGCAGGCAGGATAAGGCCAGGAGATTTAAGCACAGCCAGGTGGGCCCTCTCGTGCGTAACACCTAGAGATGATCACTAGATGGCAATGTTATATAGCTGAAAGGGCTGATCTAGTCTTCCTGTTGCAAGCTTTTTATTTATTTGTTATAATCAGCAGATGAAATGGTCTTTTTCACTCAGGTTATTTAGCCAGGGTGGAAGATTTCCATGAGCCTGTAGGATGAGGAAGTAACTTATCACTGCAGATTACACAGCCATCTCAGATATTAAGTAACCATTTAGAGAGCTCTTGTTAATCATTCTCAGGTAGTCTAAGGACATGCAATTCTGCACCAATGAAGAGCTGTTATACTTACTGTTCCTTAGGGTAATAGCTTGAATTTTGGATAAAGATCCTTAAAAAAAAAAAAAGGACCGTTACTGCTTTTTTTCTTAATGAAAATATGCTTTTGAAGTTATAATGATGTCTGACAGCCCTAAGCTTAGTTTGAGGCAGTAACTTTGTGTACTTACCCAGTTTTGCCCATTCTGTGGTTGATGTATGATTTTTCATGTGACCTTTTTAGAGCAAAGTGCTGTCTAGGTTCTGTACAAGTAAACAAATTAAACATGAATAGCGTGTACTTCAGACTGATACTCGAACTCTGACATGATAATGCAATATATTGTATGTGCCAGAAAGAGTACACGTTTGTCTTGCAGCACAGGCCTTGTGCTGAAAGCAGGCAATGTGGATTTCCTGGAAGGTGTCAGGTGGAGGGATGAGAGGCCAGGCGTGCACGGACATCTGTTTCTTGTGGAGTTCTGGGCACTTTTGATTGGTCAGAGGTTCTGGTGCATATCACAGGTGTTACCAAAAGGGAGCTTGTTGGGGCCAAAAGCCTGTCCCTGAGGTTTCTTCAGCTCCTAGCAAGGCAGTTTCCAGAGTTGAGGACATAAAATCTCTTTGGGATGCATAAATATACTATTAGGGGGGTAGATTTCAGAAATCACTAGTGAAGTCAGGAAATATTGTTTCTTAATTATAACAGATCAAAATGAGATTGATTATTTGTGGGTTAAAGAAATATATTCCTTTAACTGCAGTATGAATGTTGAAGGCTAACCAGCATAGCAAACCTCACCTATGGCAGAAGAGAAACAATTTTCTGTTAATACAGTAGCAGATGAACATTGTAAATGGTGATTTCAATAACTTTCATGAGGACAGTGACTCCAGAGACATGAAACTGTTTGTTCCAGAATCACCATATTGCACAAGAATTTCTTTTGCAAATTGGAAGTTGGAGACTGGGGAAAGACCACATGTATACATCAGTATGTATGTAGCCATGACATGCTGGTATCAAAAGTAAGTATAGGATGTTACTGATAAGGTATTCCCACTGAAGATGGGGAAGAATTAATGCTCTGGAGAAGTTAATCTCTGATCCTGATATATGTATCTCTGATAGTTCTGGTCATCCCGTGTTCAAGGAAGATAGACTAGGACAGGTGTTAGCACAGCCCCAGGTCTACTGAGCCATAAGGTACAAGAAGAGACTACAACTTTTCTTGTTTAATCAGCAAAATAAAGGCTGGGAGACTGAGCATTTAAGGGCAACAATGACAGGTGGAGAAGGGGAGGGAGAAGCTGAAGAACCATGGTAGCAAAAGAGCAAGTGGATGTACATTAGGTATACGTTCTGTCTGGAAACTATGTCTTGCCATCAGAACAGGGAGGTCTACATGAGCTTCTGATAGGCACAGTGCAGGCAAGAGAAACCCAACTGGTGCTTTTTTTTGAATGAATTATATGGCTTGGTTGACTGTGGAAGGACTGATCTCTTCAGCACTTTTCATTCCTCAAACACCTATACAACTAAAGTATTTGATGCTCTGCAATGGTGGACTATACCATGGCTCTAAACCAGACTGCTTTGGGAAGGGTTGTTTGCTGGATATCTCAAAGAGATGTGCTTGAGACGCCCAGTGTTTTAAGCATTGTTGTGGGAATATTTACTAGTAGCAGTAGTTTGAGTCTTGATATGGGGATTTCAAAAGCTGAACTGCACCTCTGTTGATACTGGCATGGACTTAATTTTTCCTGTTATCTCTGCCAAGCTGAAAAGCTTCTGTCAGCAGTAGAAGCCTTCTTTTTTTGGACATTAAGATGAAAAGGGCAAGATTTTAAATCTCCATTCACTTTCACACTGCCTCATTGCTGCTCCCATGGTCTGTGGCAGATAGAAACTGGTCTGAAATGTGTAGGATGAAATGTAGAACACCAAGACGTTTTATCTCCCTCAGATCTTCAGGTATGTGTCTCTATGTCTTTTTGTCTTCTTATCTGTACACCTGAAAAGGCAACATCTGGTCTTGTCCACCTCATAGTCTGTATAGCACAAGATGATAATACCAAATGGCTGCTGTGGCAGAACGTTTCCAATGCTCTGATCCTGAACCCCACAGGTAAGGAAAAATTCCATGGAGATCAGCCAGCTGATCTATCCCACCTTGTCCCATCAGGGAGAAGGGCAGAAGAAGAAGGGGAGACATGCTAATAAGTTCACATATTTTTAATGTAACTAATGTAGGTAGTGGAAATTCCAGGCATGTTGACACATGACCAGTTTCTTTCGTCGTTTTATGGGAATATGCGCAAAGCACGCAATTTTGCAAAGACATCCACAAGGAGGAGCCCCGCGCTTGCCGCAGAAAGGTCTTGCTCTGTCCTGTTTTTCACTGCTACATCCGCCGAGGGTACCCTTGTCTTGAAGCATAATTAGTTCTCAGGAAGAAATTTATCAGCCTAGTCTTTGGGGAGTGATAGCATGTAAACACTTATTAAAATGTTATTTTGGGGTCATAATTCTGTCATGAGTCAAACTTGACAGATGCAGATAGAAGAAGGAGTTGTCTCTCCACGGGCAACGTTTGTGTTTCCTTCTGAAGATTTACATCAAATGGTGCATTTCACTTCAGTCTGTGGGATCATATGAGGATAGAGAACATTTTCATATTTTGAGTAAGAAAGTGCATAGCCTTTTATGCTGGGAAGGATATAGACAGTGTAGCAAGATTATTATAAGCAAGATTTTCATCCTGGTAGATTCAGAAAGAAAAGTAATGGGCATTAATTGACACAGATGTCAAGTCAGATTTTTTTTTTTTTTCTCCTCCTTCCTGAAAACCTCCACTCAGCTGCTTTTAAGTTAAGGTATTAGAAGGGACAAAGGAAATGTGTTTTCAGCTCTGTGATCTTCCATAGGCTTGCTGTGTGACTGGATGGATTGCTTTATCTCTGCATCTTGATTTCCTTTTGGTAGAAGATGAACTACAGTTCTCCTTGCTTTCTATTCTGAAGATGACCCCTTTCTGTGGGAAGGTCTCTTATGTACTGTTTCACATGAGGGGGCATGGTTATAGGGGCTGTCTAGGAAAATATCCCAGGATGCATTAACCTTAGTGAAGGCAGATCGGTGATGGCTTTGGGGCTACCTACCACTGACTCTGATGGATGCAGCACCCTTCCTAGTGAAGGGTATGCTGTGTCATGCTGTCCTGTTATGTGTTGCAGAGCACGTGCTTCCTTGGGCAGTGCTGCATGGGAAGGTGGCAGGATTACAGATGTCTAGCTTAGTGCCTTCCTCTCTCCAGTTAATCTGTTCTTGTGACATGATTGGCAAAATTTTCCCAGACATCAACAGGACTAGGATCAAGCTTTTTGAGCCTGTTAAAATTTTTTAAATTTTTTTTTTTAGAATGAATTGCATTTGAAACGTGAGTAGGAATTAAAGTGCAACCTTCTAAAATCACCTACCATTACCTTTGCCAGCTGAATGCACAAATACACTTCAAAAGCAGAAAACCAACATGTTCTTAAAGTCTTAATTTTATCTTGCTGTTGCACATTGCTGAATCAAATGCCCCAAGGTAGTTGACTTCACTTAGAAGCCTAATTCTCATCTCACCTCACAAAACTTTTATTGTGGGGCAGCCCTAGTACCCACATTTGGATCTTGTCTATGTAGTTTTTACAACAGTGTACTTGCCCTGGCAACAGTGGTACTTCTCCTGATTTGGAGGGATGGCTGAACTGGCTGCAGGAAATCATAATATTCAGAGGACCTGCTGATACCTGTGTTATCATTCCTGGACACAGGTGTCTGCCTCTGAGGTAAGGATATGCAACTGTTCTTCACTGTTAAGTGAACACAAACAGTGCCAACCACTTTCATTTGTACCTACTGAAAACTGTGTTTTGTTCCTCAGTGCTCATTAGCAGTGAAATTGATAACATCATCTGATTGTCCCAGCATGAACCGGGCTTCTGTGATTGATTAAATGCAGAGGCAAATTTGAGACATTGAATTAGCTGCAGAAGTGGTTTCTTGCAAGTGGACCATGGAAAGTAGTACTGATTACTGTTGCACAGTGAGCCACAGGGGTCTTTGTCCTTTACCTCTGTAGAGGCTTAAATATGTTGTGGCATTTTGTTTCCTCCATGGGTCTGTAATGAAGAGGGATGAGGTTGTGGTCATGGAAAGGAGCAGCGTGTGGGTAGGTGTCAAGAGATTTGTGTTGTGCCTTGGCTGTTTCAGTCAGGCTCACTGCTCATGTCGAGGTAAGCATCTTTGCCTCTTCTCTCCATCTATAAAATGAAGCTAATGTGACTCTGCGGTTGCCTGGGGACATCAAGAGGCTGAATGTTAAAAGCTGATAATGACTAGCAGCAAGTGTGCCTCTAGAGAGGGATTATACTAAACAGTTTTTTCAGCCCAGTAGAAAAAAAACAACAAACCACCTTTATGTTCTTCAAGACAGGTAGTGGAGTTGTGGAGCTAGTGCCTCAGGGTTATGGAGACTTTTGAGTGTCTAAGAACTGCAGGGCCAGGTTTGAAGGCTCTCTCCGTTTGCACATCTAGAAGTGAAGAGTGGTTGAAAGCCCAGGAGCTAGAGACAGCACAGGCACTTCTGTAAGGCCTTGAGAGGAAGCAAGACAACTGATTTTTGGGCCAAGAGTTTATAGAAATGACTGGCCTGGGATTTCTCTGAGTGAGAGAGCAGCCTACTGTGCGTTTCTATTGAATTTAGGGGAAAGACTTTACATTCTCATTTCTTCTTAGTGTCGCCTTGCTCATTTACAAAATTTAGTTCTCTTTGAAATTGCTTGCCCCACTGGAACAGGTCTCCAAACCCTGACCACTTGCAACCTTTCCTGCCACAAAGACAACATTAGTATTTGTTAAGTGCCTCTTAGATCCTTGTTCTGGCAGTGCCATATAAAACCAGAGACTCTTTCTGTGTAGAGGCTGAGGGAGTGGCTCACATCCATAACTGAAGCATTTAAAATTAACCATTAAGATTAAATGTTATATTAGTGATTCAAGGATCCTTGTCTAGTAACTAAGTGGAACAGAAAAGGAATGACCTGGAGACTACTCTGTCTTTTTTAAGGATAAATAAAGGACTTAAGTTGTGATGTTTTTCATTGGTATCAGTTTTTGATGGAGGACTGTCAGCTTGTGAGGGCTACGATCCTCCCAGCCTCCTCTGTGGGGTACAATGAGCTAGGCAGTTATGTTAAGCATAGTATTTGGGCCATGCTTTAATACCAGGAAGCCTGTTGTGTCAATGAGTTTAACTTCCCTCTTTCCCTTCACTGGTCTCTTGCTTTCAGCAATGCTGGTATTTCTTTCAAGGCTTGATTCTGCTTTGCCATGGTGTCTGCAGTGCCTATTGGCCACACTGTGCTGAGAGCATGGGACTGGGTCCTCTGGCTCTGAAACTTTTTGCACAAATTGAAGTGCTTGTGCTCTTTGCAAATAAAATTCATTTAATTTCCTCCTGGAAAAACTCAACACGGTAAGATAATGTCTCCTAGTGTTCTCGTTATGTTTCCTTAGTGATGTCCCTGCCATCTTGTCCAGGTGAATAACAAAGCCAGGTCTGCAGTTTTGACTTGAAAGGTAACAAAAATGAACTCACAGCTGCCTTTGTTCTGCTGTACATAAATTGTTAGCCCTACCATATGCTCCAGAAACAGAATTTGTTTTCTCTTTTCTGGCTATTGGTGGTGCTGATGTATGGGAGAAGCACTGTAGCCTGCATTTTGCAAGCAATGTTGATAGTGTGGAGCGGAGATTAATACAAATATGACTATTCAAGTATATAATAAATTAGGCAATGCTGACATGGATGTGATAAGATACAAATAGGTAACATCGAGTTGTTGTGCTTACTAGGGCAGTTTCTCCAGAAGCATAATCAAGTAGCTGATTCTCATGCTCTTTCACTCATCTTTCCCTCACTCCTGCATATTTTTCTGTCTTCTCTCCAACTTAATTTTTGTGTGTGCTTCCTCCTGCCACATCAACCTTGAAATCTAAAGACTAGCCTTTTGAGGGGGGATTATTTCTTTTAAAAGAAGGAATAACAGTAGAAGTTGGACATAGCTTATTGTTCTCTGAGGCAAATGGCACAGACTCAGGGGAGTCATACTGACTTACATGTGCCAAGGACATACTGCTGAAAGTCCCATCTCCAGTTTTTGAGTGTACCCAGGCTACTTCTGCAGATATTTCTCCCTTGGGAAGTGTCTGACATGAAGCATGTTAGTGGGATGGGAGATTCTGGCAACTAAAGTACACTTGGGAGAAGTTTGTTTGAAGCCTGTGTTTATTTTGGAGGACCTTTTGAAGCATGTGCTTTTTTCCAGCTGGGGTAAGGAGATGGGGTGGAGGGCTGAGGCTCAGGCTGTCCTACAGCCAGCTCACCCATGCCAGCCTGCAGCTGCCATGTGCTCAGGAGGAAGCAGGGGCATAAATTGGCCTTTGCTTCCAAGCAGGGTTATATAGGGAAGGCTCACCATGCATCTGTGCCCTTCTTGAGTCTGTCATGCCATCATGGGAGAACAAGGAAGCACAACTGAGAGTGTAATGCCAGATTTGCGAGGAATCTGCTGTAACCCTTGAGGCTATGAGAAAAATGGTGTTGTCCTTCAGTTTCATTACTGTTTCCTGAGTTCATAAGGCTCTTATCATTTATTGCTTGGTGTGAGTGTTAGGGTTTTAGTGGAGGTCACCCATCTGTGACTTTGGCTTTGCTGCCTAATTGTAACTGACACCCTCCTTCCCCCTGGCTTGCTTTAAAAATAAAAAAGAAAGGTTACAATTTGGAGCCTGAGAATTTTTTTTATTAAGAGAAGAGTCATGTCTTCCCTCTAAGGAAACACCTGGAAAATTAACATTTTATGGTGTGCCAAATTAGTTCCTTTGAAACTGCAAGGTGAGAAAGGTTGTTAAGTCAGAGGCTCAGAGGCTCGCAGAGGATTTCTTGAGCTCAGTGAAATACCTGCGTGGCCAACAACAACCCATTCCCTCTACAGGTAGCTCTGAAGACAAGATCAGCATTTTGTTTGTATTGATCACTTCTCCCCACCCACAAGACTTATTCTGGACTGATTTAAAACACTGAATACCAGCAGTAAAATAAAGTCTTGGAAGGTTTGAATGAACTACTAGGGGAAGAAAGTTTCAGCACTGTATGTGGAGACTCTGGGCCAAATTTAGCCTTGATGTCACTATTCTGGAATTTTCTTCCCAAACACATAGGATGATCTTGTGTGTATCTGCATATCTGTGTATGTTTTGTTTGCATGTAGCTTCTTCTAAATAAGAGATACCTACTCACTAAATGTGTTTACACTGGCTCAGCTGTAAGGAAAGTTTGGAACTGGGAAGTAATTTAAAATACTGGATGTTTCACATTGGTAAAATCCATCCAGGAGGTCAGCAGCCCATCTGTTTGATATGCATGGCTCTTACCCTGGATCCACAAGCAGGAAATAAATAAAAAAAGAGGTAACTTTTTTAGTTGTCTTACGTCAAGCTCCCAGAATATCGTCTTGACTAATTACAGTTGATATTTAACTAAAACACAAGTTACTCTTGTGAGCTTTTGTATTGTAAGGCAGGAGATGGGAGAGAAGCTGGAGCAAGAGGCCAAAACATTATCTAATCTACAGAACTACCATCACCTCAGTCACTCTTTGTCTGACTTATAACTTAAACAAATAAACAAAATAGAACACTCTTGACAAGAACTATAGTTTTTATTAAACAGATCATTAGGCAAGGCAGCTGCCTAGTACTGAAGTTCGATTAATGACTTCGTATGAGGATTTGCCACACTCTGGTCTTTCAGTGCTATTATAATTTTACATATTTTAAAAGGCAAGATGCTGTGCTGATTATGTTCGTTCTGCTTAATTTTTTAGCTGTTAAGAATAACCTTGCACGCTAAGTAAGAAAATGCATTGTTCAATAAGCATGCCAACTTTCAGTGCCCTTCTGCTACTTCAGTGAGGAATTGGAGCTGCTAAATGCTTGGCGGTGATGGGGCCCATCAGCTTCTACATTGCATGATTTGGGAGATTTACATTCAGTCATTTGAAATCCCACAGAGATGAAACTTAATATCCAGGTTGTCAGGCTAAATGCGTGATCTTTTTTTAATGTAAAATGATTGTGATCTGTTAAGCTGGTTCTGGAGTTATAAAGTGACTGAGGACTGCTAATTTTTTAAGTTTTAAGTGCTTTAAATGCTGAGCCTAAGCCTGGAATCAGCTTAATGCTACAAAGTTAACAAGTACAAGTGGTTATTTCAGCTTCTGAAGATACCATGTAAAATGGTTTGGCCAGGTAAGGCTCCTAGTCCTGTAATAAAGCCATTGAATAAAGCAACCTGACTTTCCACACTTGTGGAGTATCACAGATTTGAGCAAAATCTGGGTGAGTGTCTCGAGCAGCACAAGCCTAGTGCAGTGGTGAGGGAGCACAGGTGGGTAGCACAGAGCTGTGGGAAGGCTGCAAGCAAAGCCCAGACACCGCTGGGTAGGGAGCAGTGCCGACTACCTCGCCGCACAGCAGCAATTCCAACTTTGCATTCCCACTTTCAGCAGTGGGAACTGCAAGGGAGAAAGCAGCCTCCCTCCCTGGGGAGGTGTTTGGACATAAGTCTGGTTTAGATAGGGATTTAACTGGTGTATTTTAAATGTCAGCTAAGACGTGTTATGGTGTTGCTGGGGAAGAGCGTCTGTTTAGGACCTCTCCCTCCAAATTGAGCCTGGTACTGATGAAACATTTGCCTGTGCTGTGTGCAAGCATGGTGCTTGTTTTTTGGAATTAGTCCCTGCTCCCTCAGAGATGCTGGAGAAGGGCCATGGGGTTTGTCACTGTTTAGGGTAGTAACTGGGTTTTCTCAGTCCTGGGATTTCCCTGGTGTAGTACCACTGTAACTGATGTTCCTTACGGAGCAAACAGCACCAAAGTTCACAGTGACTTCACTGAATGGCTCGCTGTCGCTTTTAGGCTCTCAGACACTTAATAGGATCTTCAGCCCTGAGTTTCGAACCTGGCCTTCCCATGCATTACAGGGAGCCTGTAGGGGTTAAACTGCAAAGGAATGTGCACATAGCTCACGTATTTTTCCATTAAAGGCAATTTACCAATCTAAAATTGCCATGGTGAGAGAAAAAAAGTTCTATATTCATTTTATAGAATTTCATGGGATTCTTCTTATTTTTATTGTAGGGCAAGGGGGAAACCCTGTAGCATTTGCAATGTGACATAAATATCAGCTTTCTTCTAATGAAGAGTCCTGCAGGATGATAGCTTTCTGCTTTTGAAACCATGGCAGAAATAAGCCTGAGGAAAAAGAATAGCGTGTTTTGTCACTATCCTATACTGTCTTACAGCCACCCACAGAGAAACTGGTAGGAAGTGTCTCTTGATCACGGAAGATGGATGGACCCATGGCAAGAGCTTAGCTACCAGATTTCAAATTTAGTGTCAATTTTTGCCTCTGGGTTTGAGCTGTTTACAACAGGTTTTAGCTTGAAGTGCAAACGGTTGTAGGGAAATATGGCATTTTTGCTACTGAAAAGAAAGGAGGTGTGTGAAATAGATGTGCTCTTATTGTCTAAGCAAGTTGACTGAAAAATCCAGTTTCTGTGTATTCAAACATCAGGACTTTTAGCACAGTCTGAATGCCAAAATATTTTCAGGGAAAGTTGTGTTCTGTGGTATTTTAACTTCAGCAGAAGATTAGAAGCAAGCTCCAAGTCTTGCTCCCCTACCCTGAGTATTTTTGTTCAAATTTAAGAAACTAATCTGTTTTAATCTCATTACCTCCCTCTCAGCCCTACTAACTAATTTGAGTAGTTTGTATGCATCCTGTAAAAGTGAAAATATATACTTGGTGGAAGGAAAATTTTTTGTGTTTCTAGATCTTTTTATTTTTGATAGTTATTGGATCACTAGCTTCTTATCTTGCTTTTGCCATAGAATATACCTACAGCACCTGAAATCTGTGCAAAGTACTTCAGTATATCACCAATAACCTGAAAATTTTCATTTTTAGGCTAAATCTTGTTCCTAGCTCCAAGTTGATGAATACCTAGTGTTTGACAGCATTCTACTCTCTGGTTTCTGAAAGTTATTGTAGGATAACAGCCGATACAGCTGTCAGAAATGTGGTCTATGTTCTTGTTCTTTTAAAGTAAAGTTGCACAAGAAGAAGTCACAACAGAAATAAGTCTGCTCTGCAGCCTGCAAAGAGGCTGGTACTCTGATCAGGCTGAAAATTGTATGAGATGTGTCCTTACTACATTAGAGATATATCTGGACTCTTGGTTCTGCACTTGTGATACTTCAGCTCCATCTACAAGCAGTAAAGGAGTCCTCCTCAAGATGAACCTAGTGGTTCATCCTGTGAAATCCTGTTTCTGCCACTGATCGGTACTTTACGATCCGGGGGAAGATTCAAGCATCTTAGAGTGATGACTGGTGTGATGGGAAGGACAGTGGTTTTAACTTTCCATGTGGTTAGTGGTTAATTCATGCTCTCGTTTCTGACTGACTTCAGTAAGAAGGGATGTAAGTAGGGATGTTGGCATTTCAAATCTTCTTATGAAGAGGTGACTTTCTTAATGCAGTGTTTCTGGAAATTAATATTCTACAGGAGCAAAGAGATGATGGGAAAGTGATCGTCTGTATGGGGGCAGATTTCCTCCAGAAATCTGTGGCATCTGTGAAGGCAAAAGTTTAGAGGAAGAAGCTAAGTCAGCTCCTTTGTAATGTGCTCCCTTCTCTGTATTTGCTATCTTTCAGTTTTAACAAATCATGTTAGTTCTGTGCTTTAGTCCATACTATAATCACTCTCTAAGTTTTCCTGAGTGCCCGAGTCTTGTGTGAATGACCAAGCAGCACATTCTGTCTCCATGGGGCATATTTTTACTGTGGTGTTTAGGGAAAGAAGGTGCAATTAGAACTAACCCATTAACTGTAATAGCTCTTTATGTACCACACTGACTGCAGACCCCATGGGGGTCAAGGCATCGACAATTAGCCTACATCTGTCCAGCAACAAGGTTCTCTTTGATCTCTTTAATCTAATTTTATTTGTAAGTAAAGTTGGAAAGTGCAGTCTGAAAGAGACAAATGAAAATGTTGCAAAATGCCCCTGAATTTGGTATTGTAATTGTTGGAGGATATGTTTTTGTTTATACTGCATCTTCTGCAGTAAAGTGACTTAAGCTTTGTCAGCCAAACTGGTGTAACTCAAGACCTGTTGGTCCTAACAATTCTTTCAGGCAATAAAAGAAACGTGTTCTGAAAGAGTGCATGTGCTATGACTTGGGGACAGGCATTTTATGTGGTAATATCACAGTCTTTTATTCATGGCCGTTCTAGTAAGGATGTTGATGGAATAAAATGAAGGCTTCACTTTAATAGAAAGTGGTTAAAAGGAACATGCTGCTATTTCATTTCCAATAGGTATAAGCTCTGTATTTGTTTTTCTTTGTACAAGGGGAAAAAAATAGATGAATATACACTTCACTCTGTTCTTTTCCTGGACCCATGCCCAGAAATCAGAAATGGAAATACACACCAGTTCCAATGATTTACAGGAAAAATATAAACCCACATTTTCCCTCTGCGCAGCTTCCTGTGTCTCCACCACATTCAGCTATCAAAACTTTCAGGTGCAGGCTGTGGTAAATTGGTTCTCCAGGACTGCCTCCTTACAGTTAACAGAAAGCAGAGTACAGCACAGAAGGGAGCATATGCCTGGTCTGTCTCCAGAGCTGGGGAGGTCAAGGGAAAGATTCTCCCTGACTTCAGGGAGATTGGATGAGGCTCTGGAAGATGTGTATAAAAATAAATGGCAAGGGAAAAAAAAATCTGATCTCAGTAATGCTGAAAGAAAAAGAAACTTTGCAAAAGCATTATGCAGCACACTGAATATTGTTATTCTAATTGGACACTGGAGAGCAAGTTGCAGGGCAATCCCCAGGTTGCAATATACTCAGTACAGAGTCTCAAAAATCCACTAGCCAAATACGCATCAGCTGCTTTTTCAGTAGTTGTGCTACATGTCACCCTGAACATCTGTGAGAAGCGCTTGTGAAACACTGGAAAACTAACTGCTAACAATTGGTATCCACCCTGCGCTGGGGTGAAAAGCCAGCAAAGGGGCTGGGCACTACAGAACCTGGTTGTCTTCTGCACTTTGTACAGTGGCCAGAGCTGCTGCAGCAACCTGGTCTGGGGGCCAGGTCATGGTCCTGCTCGAAGCTGAGGCCCTGGTCTGCTCCATCACAGAAGAGTGGCTGTACTAGATCAGACTAGAAGTTCAGCTCCCCTCGCCATAAGCTTTATTCAGCAGGATCCATAATTAGAGAAGATCAAGTACCAAATAAGTATGGCATCCTTAACATTGTCCCAGCCTCCAGCTGTTTTAGTTCAGGCACATGAGCTGCGGTGGTTTCTGCATAGTCAGTAACCCTCAACCCCAACTTCCTCCTTCCTGAACTTAGCCAGTTTCCATCAAACTAACATAAATGTGACCACAACATTCTTTAACAAAAAAGTTCCATGTTTCTGCTACCCTTTGCATGAGGAATCAACTTTTTTTGTCTTTAAGCCTTTCTCCTATTAGCTTCATTTGATGTCCACCAGTTCTTCAATTGGAACACACAGTGAATATTCAACAAAGTGAATATTCAGCCCTCTACATGCCACTTCTGATAGGCTTATATCAGAGACTCCTCAGCTGTCTTTTTCCAAACTGGAGTCCCAGCTCACTTTGTCATAGTCTCATACAAATCTGATCATCCTTGCTGTCCTTCTCCAAACCTTTCCAGCTCCACTACATTTTTTACATACAGAGATCAGAGCTTCATGCATTGTTCAAAATGCAGGCAAACAATGTATTTACATGTAATGTCATGTTTTGTTCTGTATTCCTTTCCTTATATGTCCCTACATTTGATTTGCTTTTTTGACCACTAGTGAGTAAATTGACCTGTTCACAGAATTATCCATTAAAGCCCCAGGTTCTCACTCCAGAGATCCCACTTCCCGGCATAAGCTCAGCTCACTACTCATCTTTTATGAGAACTGGTTTGTTTGTTCCCCACATGGATCACTTTATTATTACCTACACTGAGTTTCATCTGACATTTTATTAACCAGTCACTCAGTCTTACGAGGACCTTCTCCAGTTCTCCAGCCAGCCTTTACCCTTGCCACCCCTACTATGATCACCTACTAGTATCACCAGCAGCTTCTCTCCAAGTCATTTGTAAGCAGAGCTAAGAGCACACGGGTCCCAACACACATTCCTGTGTGATCTGCTTCCACTGCAAGAACTGACCATTGACCTTGTTTCCCAACTTTTAGCCAAATTATCTATCCATACCAGAACGGTCCTTCTGGTGTCATAGTGCTGCTTAGCTTCCCTAAAATACTCTAATGAGGAAGCTGGTTTTTACAAAGGCTTCTGACAAAGTAGACTATACCACACAGATCATCTTTATCTACAAGCTTGCTGACTCCTACAGAGAACATTTGCAAGGCAGATGTGCATTCTAACTCATCCCAAGTACACGACACTTATCCAGACATCCTCTAATTCAACTTTTTATTATAGTTTCTACACTGTACCAAGTACTTATATCAGAGGTACAGGCCTAGAATTCCCCAAACAACCCTGGAAACCTCTTGAAGTTGGGCATCACCTTTATCACCTCTCACTTCGCAGGTACAAAGGCAGCTCTAAGCCAGAGGTCACACAGTACTGTAAGCTCGAGTTCCTCTGGAGTTTTTGGATGAGCACAATCTAGTCTTGGTGATTTGTTGCTGTTCATTTTGGCAATTTGTTCTATAACCTACAGTCACTTCAGTTTCAGAAAGACTTTCTCAAGGGTAACCCACAGGAAGGGTTCTGGCATTGAAAATCTCCCCAGGTTATTTCATAGAGAAAAACAATGCAAAGAATTAATAAAATTTCCTTGCATTGGCCTTAACAAGTTTAAGTATTCCTGTTATACCTCAGTCATCTATTACTCCTGCACGTATTCTGGTGGGCTTCATGCTCCTGATGCATTTGAAGAAACACATGTTAATTATTATATAAGTTTGGATCCCTCTTGGTAGTTGATAGGACAAAACCAAAAATTTGAGTACCTTACTGAACTTTATATATAACCTGCCAGAGTAGGATTTTTTTCTTTCTTCAAACATAACTTCAGCTTCTTGATAGATTCTTCTTACTTCTGGTAATCTCTGTTTGGGGCAAAAGAAACCATCATGAATTCCTGCAATCTCTTCTGACAGGTAGAGTGTCCTTAAGTAGTCTTCATGCCAGCTTGGTGGTAACACACTCCCTCATTTTTACACAATTACCCTTCTCCACACCGAGGATGGATTTTTTGGCTTCCTTTGCTCTAGCAAGGTTGCTGAACCAAAGTACAATATAGTCCTCATTACATAGTTTGTAGAACTCAGGACCTACACATCACTTGGCACAAAGACAAGCATACCCGCCCCTTGCATGCTTGCTAATCAATTGCTCCATGAACTAGCCATCGACGAGTACCTCAACACTTGGCTTCTACATTACATCGTGTTACCTTCACCCAATCAACAAGAGGGAAACCGAAGTCTCCCATTACTGTTGTTTTTCTTGTCCCTTGCAGGCTTTCTATTTTCCAAATGCACTGTGCTGGCTGCTGCATCCTTCACTAGAGTTTTCAACCCACATGAAATTCCTTTTCCTTGGAGGCCATTAGCAGCCGTAGCACATTTCTTCTTAGAAGCTGACTGGTTCCCCAGACAATTTATTGTGTTACTGATGCATGTCATGACTGACAATGTAATGATGGACATCTATTCACATTGTAAATAGAAACAAAGATAACAGGAGTCTATGGTAACAGTGGAGAGGCTGTTAACTGAAATGAAGGCTTTGGAGTGGAAGACTTGACTATAATTCCAGCCAAAGTGGAAAAAATGAGTAAAGAGGACAGGGAAAAAGAATAAAGTGGGTGAAACTAATCCAGGACTATATTCATCCTGTTACCCTAGTGCTTCATATAGTCTCACTGTGCTCACAATTCCAGTCAGTGGAAGGTTGATAAAAACATTAGGCAGAAAAATCCAGGAATTCACATGCACAGTTCCCAATAAAGGTCTATTTTGTTGTACAGAACAACAACAACAACAAAACCCCACAAAGGCTTGTTGGTAGGACCACCCCCCCCACCCCCACCCCCCCAACAAGCTCTGATGCAATGGGACACCAGCAAGCTTGAGTTTTAGCTCAGCAGTTTGCTCCTCCTCACTGTTAAGACATTCTCAGCTTTTTTTTGCTGGACCAGGGCTTTAGTGTGGACTCCATTAGGACTATTACCACTCCATGAAAAATACACCTGCCAGGAATATGTAAAGAAGATACTGTAAGACTGTTTCATGCATTGTGTCATTTGCGTATAATTTCTGGTTTGTGTGGTGCCATGCTGTTTGAACCTGCTGCCTGTTCTGCTACAGCAGTGGTAGTGCAGCTTCACTGTTCAATTGGAGCAAAATCAAGCTTCAAGTCAGTGGGAATAGGATTGTCTCTCATATTTGTACTTTTTAGTAACATCACTGAAAAATTCTATACAATTATACAATGAAACAAAGCTAACTCCTCTGTTTCCTGGTGCACTAGAAGGTGCTGCATAACAGTACTTCTTTTTGTACCTTGAAAGCAAGGGTTACTTTCAAGCAGGCAATCTGCATTTAGGAAGGAACATAGGAATAAACATATCAGATGAGACCTCTGGTTCAACCATGCTGTGTCCCGTCAGCACCAAATTCTGCAGGGGAATGTTGTAGAAGCCTCACAATAGTCAAATAATGCTTTTAATGTCTTAAAAGTAAACTATGTCAACCAGTTCTTTACGATGTGCTTCAAAATTCTGTTTGATTGGAGAGGTACAGTTTTCATCAACAGAAAACAGTTCAGTAAGGTTGTAACATAACATCACTGGCCATGCATTCCCTTACTCCGTAAAGACTTAAAAAAAATATTTTTGACCTATTTCTTGGTGTGACACTCACTGAACAATAGTTCTTCCTCAATAGTCTCTTGCATGAGAGCTGCAGAAAAAGTGAATTTACTTTTATGTATTCAGCCTGGAGCCAAATCTGCACTGTGGTGTCACAGACTGGAAGTGTCACAGAGTCTTGTGTCCTGTTCTAAAATCTTGGACAAAATGGCGTCCTGGAGAATGGCGTCAAGACAAGGTCCTGTGTATTAACATCACTCTGGCCATCTTGGGTAACATCCAATAACTGCACTTCATGACTTGTTGAGGTCAGGCTGCTGCTGCATAGGTGTGAGCTACTGCATTAATGTGGCTAAAGCCTGTAGCCAGTCTGTCTTACTGTGTTCGCTCTGTTTTGTGCTGGCCCATGGTTGTCCAGCAGCAGCTGCAGCATGGGTGAGTGGGGCTGTTCAGGTGCTCAGCAGTGATGGCCGACTGCCCTGTCTTTGTAGACGGTGTGGATCTGCCAGCCTCATGGCTCTTTCTGCTGAGGTGCTCTAAGCTTAGGACGTTGCCTAGGACCGCAGTGTGAGTGATACAGAGTGATTTTTGTGAGGCACCTGGCTCCAGGAACACACATACTTTTCTGTCTTTTAGTTGGGCATCTTTTTTTTTAATATACTTGTCTGACCTACTCTCATTGTGCCTTGAATACTGGTGCTCTGACACCCAGCAGAATTGCTACAGTTAGTCTGCTTGATCACGGCTGTTGTCTGCACTTTCTACAAAAGGCTACTGAAGCCCAGTTGCTGTGAGAGGCTCCTCAGAGCCATGTTTATTCCTGTATCTTCCGTCATCAGCCAGATAGTCAGTTCTTCATCCCGGAAAGCTGCAGCTGGATCTGTGAAATGCAGTCACTGGGGG
This sequence comes from Buteo buteo, assembly GCF_964188355.1. NCBI lineage: Eukaryota > Metazoa > Chordata > Aves > Accipitriformes > Accipitridae > Buteo > Buteo buteo. The sequence continues at coordinate 23,703,159 of NC_134182.1, forward strand.
CTTGCCTGGTGAATCATTCATTCAAAAGCGGATGCTGGCAGCCCTTGGTAACAAATCCACATCTGTATTCCTGGTCTTGAGCAGAGCTGCAGGCGTGGCTGACTGCAGGGAAACTGAGAGGAGCCTACCTAGTGGAAAAAAAGATGCTTGCCAATGAAAATGAGAAAAAAGTAGGAAAGCATTACCTGTCACCAGCACAGAAAGAGAGGGCACAAGTAAGGGCACCCCAAAAATGGGTAAAATGGCAAATAAAACAATTATGGCAGGAAAAGTGAAAGTAATAAGGTTTGGCAGGAAAACCAGATGTGTGGATGAAGTTACTTGCAAGGTGGATTTTAAAGTCTGGGAGTAGGCACCCGTTTTTGAAGGTTTTGTCTTTGGACTTCATCTCTTCTTCAGACTTCTCTTGTGGCTGTATGTTTTCCATGGCTTTAGCTGAAGAATGGATTTTTTTATCTGCCAGCTAGCGCACCTTCCTGTCTGGACTGCTCTATCTGGAATCTGTAGACAGTTTTCTGCCCATGTGGGAGGCTCTGGCTAATGAGGGGGCTGCGTACAGCCCTCTGTTTATTCTTTCAGGGTGGACTAAAATGTTAATTAGACAGCACTTTGCAATGGAAAGCAAGCAAAACGTGTCTGCCTCTCAAGCCCTTAATATTAGCCAGATTGCTTTTTACTGGTACATCCTGCTGCTGAATATGGTCCTGACTGGTGTTTGCCAGTTCATGTCCTTATGAGTGAATATTTCTTTCATACACTGAGCTGAAATAGCGTGCTTTGACACAACAGAGACCGTTTTGTTGAACCGCTTAATAGGAACTAAATGTTACCAGATTCCTGTGTTAATGAACAGCTTTTAAGTCTTAGTACTAGCAATGAAGAGAATGAAATTAGTAAGGACCTTTCCCGTTGAGTTAAAGGGGCTCTGCACTAAGCTCAGTGGCTGTTCCTACACTGTATTTTAATGTGGCCTTCAGTGGGACACGAGGCCAGATTCACTGACTATCTAGATTGTTGACCTGTTAGAGAATGTAAAGACTGGTTTTACAGCAACTGGGATAGTATCTTTACAGACGAAAAGCTGATGTCTGTCTATGCATTGAAGGGCACTCACATGCACACTTGCTGTTTGCATTAATGTTTTAGTGCTCTGCCTGGTTCACAGATCATTGCAAGAATAGAGAGGATATCTCACTGCTAACGTTGACCCACCTCTCTCTACAGTAGTCCTGAGATTGTGTACATGGGGGGACATGGGGCTTTTAGGCAGTTTTTGTGCCTAGCTTCAGTGCAGACACTGCCCATATCTGACTCATTGAAGCCCCAGGTATTCTCCAGGAGCTGGGCATCAAGTAGGGCTGCATGCCAAGGCAGGGGCTTACTGGTACATCCTTCCTTCCATTCTTTCCCTGCAGGGGTGCAAGGCATGGTTTGGGAAAAGACAGGTACAGCATAATTCTTTAACTTTGTATTTTCTGCGGGTGTATGAACCAGCACAATTGATGCTTACTGGACTTGAGCATCAGAGTAGTTATTTACTGCTAGCTTACATCTATGCTTACAGTAAATAACCACCAGCCTGCAGTGCAATTCCCTCCTGTGGTGCCTCTGGAGCAGCTCGGAACTGTTGTGCTGTCTTTTGTTAAGGATGCAACACAGCCCTAAACCAAGAAAATATAAATTATTGTTTCGGTCAGCTTTTCTATGGCTTGTGCAGTAAATGGGAATGCATGTGTGTTATACAGGTGTCTGTGGTGTCAGTTAAAGGAAAGTTTTGGGAAAAACAGACTTATAAAAGCTCAGAAACAGTACCAGATGATAACAAAGTAGAATTAAATATTTCTTATGTGATATAACATAGGAAATATGTCTGAGAAATATTTTGGAAAGTGTTTTAAAGTGTTCATTATGTTTCCCAAGATAGACTGAGAAGAAATAGAATTATTTTTGATGAAACAAATTGATCTCTCATCGCTAGACATTTTCTTTCTCTAGAAACTGATGAATTTAACATCATGTTAGCTTTTGCAAATGTCATATGAAATAGATGAGGAGAGCAACTTGGGAGAAAAGCTGTAATCAATCACAAGGTGCCAAGTTCTCTCTTCTTTGTTGATCATCTTCCCAGCAAGCAATCTGAGGAGGGAAAGTATACAAGTATACAGAAAATAAAAACAAATCTCCCTCCTCTTTGTGAAGGTGGATTAAGTAGGTCAACAACCATCTTTTTCCTGGAAAAGAAAATCCAGAGGCTGCAGGGTGGTCTAGCCTTTACTAAAAACTTCTTAGTTATTTGAATAAATGGAAACAATAATGGTGTGTAAATGGCCCATTCCGCAAGCTGCTAGTGGGAACAAAGTCATTAGGAAAGGAGCAAATTGGGAAGGTGCTATGAAAAGAAACCAGAATTTAAGATGACACCTTGAGGTCAGACCAGATGATCATAATAGTCAATGGAAATCTTTTATAGCACCAAACTGTGTTCACACTTCTTCCAGGAATGGCTCCATTGACTCTCAGGATTTGTACCTTAGTTATGTGTAACTCTTTGGGTCTTTTATTCTCTCGTCTTTTCTGTTAAACAGTTACTGCCATTTCATATCATTCAGGTAGGTGGTCCTCTTCTCTCCCCAGCTTGCAGCTGCCTGCTGAAGGCTGGAGCTTTCAAGATGCTTGCACAAATAAGGGAACCACAGATGTGCTACCTACATGCTCTTTTGCAGGCTGTGCGCTCTGTGTTCTGCTCTAAGGGCACACTGGAGAAACAATGCTGCAGTGCTATGGATGGACTTATTTTAGATGTGGCCTATGGTGAGATTTTCAGCTTGACATTTCAAGAATGAAACAACAAAATTCCGCTTAAAGGTATTGCGTAGCTTGCACTTTGTAGTGGTAGATGTGACTACAGCAACTTGCCTTCACTTTCTTGGGTGTGAAGTGTGTCAGTATTAGTGAAAGTCGAGCAGCTCCTCTGCTAATTGGTACCCTGGGGTCACTGACTTCCAGTGAGGCAGTTCACCTTCTCCCACAAGAAAAACATTTTGGGCAGGCACTGTACAAAACTGCTTAGCATTGAAACTTCAGTGACACATGAATTTTGCGGTCAGAAATCTTGTGCCAAATGTCATGAAAATGAAGGGAATATATTTAAAACATTGTCTTTAAGAGAAAGAAGAAAGATTTCTTATCCCTTTGGTGGTTAAAATTTCAAACTTTTAGGTAGTAAGTTTCAGAGACTCTCTTTAAAAAATAAGAAGACAAAATCATTCACATGAGAGCCTGTGAATATCAAAGCCAGGGGTTTTAAAGAAAGAAGCATACAGCGTGAGGTTTGTTGTGCTTGCTGCTGTGTACCTTTAGCAGGTAAATTTGCTGCTGCTCAGCTGACCTGTGGAGCATGCTGGCAGCATGCCCGTGGGAGCACTATCTCTGAGCTGGCTCCAGAATGGCCAATTTCCCCTTTATGGTGCGGATGTGCTTGCAGCTAGCCTCAGAGCCCCGAGCTTTAACAGTTCTATTTCTATGGGAGGGCTGCGATATGCACTTTTTTCTGTTTCCTGTCTTTTCCTTGATTGCAGATCCCTGAGTGTCCTCAGCGATGGAGGGATCCAGAAGTCTCCTCCTGGATGGAGGGATTGGAAAAGTGCTGCTCTTAAGATAGATGGCATATACATCTGTATGCAGGCTGAATTTTTGACCTGATCATCAATGTGGTTCCTTGGATGATCTTTCCCCTGTGTTTCTGCATCAAGCACTAGGGCTGATGTAATACGTCTCAGACTGCTTTAAACATACAACAGTATTGGGTCAATAAAAAAGTCAGAAAACATCTTTAAGTAAGGAAAATTCCAGTAAATGTTACTTTCTTAACTCTGGCTGCCAACAGTGTTGTTGGGGGCTCACTCTATGTTCTGCTGTCACTTGCAATATGCTCAGATGTGTAAGGATCTTCATGTTCTGTAATGATCCAAGACCTTCTGTATCACTCTCCACTGATCTGAAAAATAAGCAATTTCAGAGGAGTTGTCATCAAAGCTAGAAAAAGCTTCTGAACAGTGGAGTTTCTTTTTTTAAAAAATCCTACATAACCCCTGTGTCTGAAGGACTGGGAATGTGTGAGTTCAGTAGGCAACTTCAAACGATATCACACCACAACTTTGAGCTCTTCTACAATGACCTTTCTTTTGAAAAAAGTTTTTCTTTTATTTTCTGGTTCAGATCACAATGTGGGCATATGGAAGTGTGAGAGATAATGGCCAGCAAGGTTTCTAAATTTTAGATACATAGTCAGAGAGATTTGGAGTGAAGGAATTTTTGCTGAAGCTGGAAGACGTAATGGAATGGAGATGCGGCTAAACCTTTTTCACTAGAAACTATGAAACAATCTCGGTTTGCATGACAAGTCTTCAAATCACCTTATTAAGCCTGCTGAAAAGGCGCCCAGAAAGCACATACCAGAGATTACACGTTTGATTTTTGTTCTCACATGTTCTTCAGTAGATACAAGAAACAAACAATACCAGGGAGAAACTAAAACTTCTTTTATGCTTGATATCAAAATAACATTTAGTCTGTCAGCTTTGTATGTGGATCAGCATTGCTCTGGGAAACTGTTCTGGTCAGTATGGTCCAGGAGACATCAGGTGTGTCATATAATGTGGATCTGTGTAAAGGTAGAAGCGTTCTGACTACAAATTAAAAGCACAAAGGATATTCTGCAGGCATAAGGAGCAGCGGCTACTGTTCACATGCAAATACACTGTGTGTGTGCAATAGCCAGATGTGTGGCAGTGCCTACATATAACCAGTTAGCAGTTGTGAGTCTGATGCACTGGACTTGCTGCACACTGGTTTTTTTATCTGGGTGTGTAGGGTACAGCATGCCCTCTACAGATCTCTCTGCATGGAAGTTAGTGGAAAGATTGTTGAGGCAAGGCTGCTGCAGCTCCATCTTCCCAGATCTGGGCAGTAGCAAGGCTGAGCATGCATTCCTACATGTATGTATATACATGTGCACATGACTGGCCACATAGATCAACATGTACAGAAAACACAGCACAAATGTAAACAGCACCAATGGCCTCTTTGGCTTATGAAGCCTATTAGTGGAAAATGTATGTATGTATAGACACAGGTATACAATATGTATCCTTCCAATAGCTGATTTTAGACACTCAGTCTACTCAGTAGCTAGCACCTGGCTTCCAGGTCTCCCCAGGTCTCCCCAGCTGCTGGCACCTAAGTATGCCAGCCCCAGTCCGCCTCCAGCTGCTGGTACTCAGACCCCCTTGCACACACAAGCACAGACACGCACACTGCGGATGGCCTTAGACATTCTGTCTATCCAGTAGCTGGCCCTTGGATCCTCTAGTCTTCAGTGGTGTCATGCACAGATGCGTATGTGAGTGGGTCTCTCAGCTGATCCCAGACCTCGTGGCCTCTCCAGTAATTTGCTTGGTCTTGTTGGTCCCTCTAATAGCCAACACTCAGACCCTCTGGTCTTTCCAGTATGTAGTTCAGATTGTGGCTGTTTTGATACCTGGCTCCCCAAGCCTCTTAACCTACTCGCTGGCTGATTCACCCTGGTATTTACTAGCAGTTTCATACTGACATACATACCACACAATACATGTGCTTTTCAGCCAGTGTCTTCAGTTGCTGGTACTATGGACACAGGGCTGTCTATGGCTTGTGGTCTCCAGTGCAGTTGCTGGCACTTAGACCACTTGTGCATTCTAGTCTCTCCAGTTGCTGGTACTGCAGGTGCACTTGGGCTTCCACACACACACATGCACAGAGTAGAGTCTTCTCACCCAGGAAAATAGAAAAGGAGTTTCATAACAACAGGCTGCAGTAATCATATGCAGGGCATGGCTGGATAAGCATGCTGACTAGCAACCTGTTTACATGCGGTCAACCCCTTTTATACCTGTATCTCCCTGGTCTCCTATGTTTGTTCCTCCCCAGGCTACCTTGATCCATCCCTTTCCCTACCTTTGGTTTCCTCCCTAAACTTCCTATAATAAATCTTGTGCAATCCCAAGATGCTCTTCCATTGTATCCCATAACAAATCCCATACCCCTTTAGGCAGTAACTGCCACCTCCTCTGTCTGTAAGGTAATCTGAGGAGCAGCTCCTGTTGACTCATATTGATGGGTTTCACACTTGGACAGTGGGGCTGATCACTCCTCCTGGGAGGAGCCAGGGCAGGTGGCTCCCTTTCTCTTATCAAGTTATTGGTGTTCCCCTGCTTGGCACTGTACTTCTGTGATCCTTTGTGTTTGTGTTTGTGGAGACGAGCCTTCAAACACTCAACTTGACAATTGGGTTTTCTACAAAGTTTAAATCAAGCCTTCTGTTATGTGAAGGGAGCAGAAGATGGCAGCTGAGTCTCCTTTTGGCACTTGGAGGAGGAGAGGTGGCAGTGCAGTAAAAAATGGGAAAGCACAGTGTGGAGTGAAGGAAGAAATTTAGGGGAAGAGAAAAGTACAATGGAGGAATAACCCATGGGGTTTTGCCCCATATTGAGAAGGAGGATAAGGGTGAGGAGACAGAAGGGTGACAGATCAATACTATAGTGAGACTACAGTGAATATGATGCATCATGCATAGTGAGAAACTAGACTGGGCAGATTGAAATATTTTCCTTTTGATGTGCATGCCTGTGTGGTTACTGTCATGAAGTGTCTGTGTAACCACCATGTCTCTGGTAGAATGTCTTCATTCCCCCATTCAGCCTCTTGGTAGCAGGATACACCTGCCTAGCACTCCTGAGATGCTCTTCCTACTAATTTTCCCCCTGAAAGACAGCACAGGTTGAAGCTTGTACCTGAAAGTGAGGAGTAATATCCTCCTAAACATATAAATTATTTGTATGAGCTTGATCTCATGACTGAAGGCATGCAGGCATGGAAAAGCTGTCATTGTGTCTTTGGGACATTTTACCTTCAGTAACTTTCTGGTGGTGGTATTGGAAATTATAGCAATCTCACTGTAGTAACTCATTAAAACCCAGTTAAATGATACATAAGAATAACACAGAAGCATAGCTAGGGGTCACTTAGTCAGTGATGTGGAATATGAACATAAAGTATCCCAGAGAAAAAAATCCCCAAACTTCTATTTCTATAAATAGGCATCACAAATATGTAGTAGAAGCAGATGTATTTTCAGCCAGACTCCAGATAGGATACAGAAAAAGGAGCAAGCTTCAGAGATGGTTGCTCCACCCTGCTACTGGAGAACACAAACTATTGGTAAGGATTAGGTATAGGGCTACCTAGTACCAAAGCAAAAAATATTATGGGTAAATAAAAGAATATATCATTTTTATGAGGTTTGAAAGCAATAAATACCTTTTAAAACTCAGAAGACTGGGCTGATAGAGCAGATGCTGAGAAAAGCAGAACCATCACTGACTTCTCTCAGACACAGAAACAATTAACAAGCTATACCATAAACCATTCTCTGGCTGGCAGAGCTTCCTCCTAGCCTGTATTCCTATTTGGAGTAACCTGTGCAATTACAGATGAGATTTTCTTTCAACACTTTAGAAATACGATTTCTCTACAGAGTAATTTATCTGTATAAATATTCTTCCTGACTGATGTTTAGAGAAACATTCATGTGCTTCCACTCAACTACTGGGTTTGGTTGCTGCATATTTCTTGACCCTTTTCCTCCTCTTTATCTGGTTTTCTTTTCTGTATGCTCCAATATTCATTTACCCTGTTGTGGAATGCAAGACACGAACAGCATTTTTTCTTAGGATGCTTATTTCCAAGATCCCTTTTATTCATATCTGTGCCTCTCCTCTTCTTTTGATTTAGTTCTGTCATATCCAAATGTCTCAGCATCTCCAAGTCTCTGTTGCCTGTGTTCCCCTCTGATAAGTAACAGCTTACTCCTTCAAAAAAGGCCTTTAAGCTATGACTTTTCCTGCCACTGTCATATTACTCTAATTATTTTCTCTACAGACCTCCTTCTTTCACATGGAAAGTCTCTTTCTCTTGTTCTTGGTGTCATTGTGACCTGCTTGCCTGCTGGACCATCCTCTGATTGCACTAGGAAGGTAGTGTTACATACTCAGAAATAGGTTACATACTCGTATATACATACAAGTGTAGCATTACATATGCAGAACTGCTTCCTATGTGCTGCTCATCTTCTCTGAGCAACTGCTACGCATCTTTTTCCTCTGAAGTCCTTCAAGTTCCTTTCCAGTTCTCTGATTTTGATTTTCCCCCTCCTTTCCTTTAAAAGAGCTTACAATATTCCTGCTTTTCCCTTTCAGATCTTCATTCTAAATTCCTGTGTCTCAACTCTCATGTTCTTATCTCTTACTGTCCAGTCCAGGTTCTGCAGATCCCGTTATTCTTCCAACTCCTACCTAGTGTTCTACATATTTTTTCAATTGATGATACTCTCTTACTGTGCTCATGATTTCACCTGAAAAGACTGATGGTTACGTTTGCCTGCTTTTCCTTTTTTTATTGGCACACACTGCCAGTAAAATGACTCTGGAGCTCTCTGGTCTTTAACACACTAACTCTGTTATTATCAAATAACCTCAGCAGTGCAGCAACCAGAATCTGTCTCTTATTCAGAGCTTCAGCTATTGAGTGCTGCCTTTCCATAACTCTAGCTTATCTGTTTGTGCTTCATCTTGATTATGTTTTCCCTCTCACCTCCTTTCTTCCTAACTTAGCCTATGTTCGTATCTTAGCTTATGATCTTATCTCTCTAACTAGCTTTTAATCTTGTAAATCCATTTGAGATAAAAATTGTTAGATTGTATTTAAAACTCTCTTCAAACACATTGCTATAAAACATCTATAACGTCTTTATTCCTGCAAAACAGCAAAGCATAGCATACAGACACGCACTCACTCCAAGCATACCTTAAGTGCAGTCACCTCCAGAGTGAAATACTATGACTATTAAACAGCCCACAAATACCCTGCACAAAATAACAGTGTACATGAATGCAATGTCTAATACCCACTTGACACTGGAGAGAGAATTTTAGTGCAAAGTATGTATCTACACACAGTGGAGCTCTTAAATCCCCCCAAACTGCCAAGAGGTACAATAGTGACTCTGTCCATGCCCATTATCTGCTTTGTAGAGAAAATATTTCCTGTTTGATCTGATGAAAAGTTAAACATAGGTTTGTAAGACACTTCTTGGATTAAATTAGATGCAGAACATAAAGCTAGACTTTAATGATGCTTCTTCATTTGCTAATCAGTCCCACACTGGTCATCTGATGATACTGATAAGAGCTGAACAACAGAGAAATTAAAGAATGATTTGGAAAAATAAAAGCATTAAAGGAGGAAACTATATGTTATTGAAGGTTTAGGCCCTGGTCCTGCAAAGTGTTACTCATTTATATAACTGCAGTGAGTTACTTCAGTAACACTAAAGCTATTCATAGTGCTAAAAATTAAGCATATATGAAAACCTTTGCAGGTCCAGGGCTGACTGAAAGTGTTGAAGATCTAGTTTTAGCATAGAACAAAGAGAACGTAAAGGGTGGTCAGACATCCTGAAATATTTCATGCATATACATTCTACATTTCTATCCTCATCATAAAACATGGAAGTTTCGATCTCATTAAAAAATATTGAAAGTCTTTCTAGAAACACAAGGTGCAGCTGGGTTCTGCCCTGATGATTTTTACTTTTTAAATAAATACAGTGGATGGAAGGTGGATGAAGAACATGGTAAATTAACTGAGCTTAAAACCTCAGGACTCTGCAGAGTATTTACCTCCAAAATGAAGACATGCTGCTGGTTCTGTAATGCTCGGCAGGGACTTCACCTCTCCTGTTGTGGAAGGTGCTTGGGTACCATAGCAAGATAAACTCAAAAGAGTAAGTAAGAAGCAGAGGCAAGGAGGCTTAAAGAGATCAGTACCAAAGCCAGGACACAGGTCCCAGTGCTCTCATTATTAAACTATGTTCGCTCTCTATATGTATAGGAAAAAATTATGGAGGACTGCAGTAATTTTTGGCCTTTGAAAACTGTGGGACTGTTTCATGCCTAAGTAAATGCTTCCATGCAAACTTGCTCCCTCAGGGAAGCTGCCCTTCAGTTTTCTTCTGGGTATTTCTGTTTTGCAGAAGGAAGGACTTCCCATTCAGAAAGGTCCAGTGTGTGCTTTCCACTTGTTTCAAGCAGCTGCTAGTGTGCTTTTGTTTAATTAATAGTAAAGTGAACATTTCTTCTTAGAAACAAGCTATTGAGAGTCCAAGGAAATTTTTATATAATCAAAAAATCTGTGTACTTGGAGAACAAGATACTTGAAAATCTGTGCAAGCAAAGAGCACAGCTAAGATAGATAGCAGCACAGGGTTGCAAAAAATTAACCAAAAGGGACCTGAACTGTAAGCGCTTGGTAAACAATGAATGAAGTGAGACACAGTAAATAGAAACAGCACCTGAAAAACTGCATGCTTAAGGAATCACAAAAAGGAAAACAGTGTAGGTAATGAATTATAACACAGCATTCTTGGATTACTGGCTTTTTTTTTTAATAACTACCTTTTTGATCATGATGTTTTCATATCGCAAATTCTATCTGAGCTGAGAATGCTCAGGTTTTGTAGGATTACACTCCCACAGGTATGCGTTTAGGATTCCACTGATAAGGATTTTTTTTAAAGCAATAATGATCTGAAATCCTGAGCTGTTAAACAGGCTCATTTCTTATTGAAGCTAATAGAAATTGCAAGTTTTCAGAACCTGTTTGTGCAGCAAATCCTAAGATTATGTTTGGCTTCCTTTGGTCTGAATGTGGGAAAATCCCCAGAGAAATTGACTGTATGAGAATGGATGGCTGCAACAGGCTGTTAAGAAAGAAATGCAGAAGGCAAATCACAAGCCAGGCAGATGTGTAAGGGCTTGGATGGAAAAGAGAAATGAGGACTGGTGGAGAAGGAATAGAAATTATTCCAAACATGATAAAAGCATGAATAAAAAGAAGTTATGAGAACAGAAAAGCATGTAGGGACAGAGGACATAGTTCAACCAAGATACTTGTCCTTAGAATTTTCGGAGTTGGAAAAAACAAATATGCTGCACAACAAGAGAGAGAAAACAAATTTCTGTGCAAAAAATCCATTTGTATGTGAATAAACTGATTTTGTTGCAGGTGGAGACAACATAATTGGCATAATCATTTACAGAAATGACCTAAGCCAAACTTTTTGAAAAGTTTTGTCTGCTGACCACTGCCTTGAGTTACACCAGAAGAAACCCTTCTGGATGTGAAACATTTCACTTCAAGATCGTGAGCACTTCACAGTGCTTGGTTTTTCGTGGGCTGTGGCTACTGGCTGCTTCTTGCAGGACAACTAATTGTCTGCTCAGGGGCACATTTTCACCCTCTTAGCTATCTGCTGACTTTCTTTATCCAGTGCTCTGCTGTCCTGATTGCTCCAAGGTTACAATTTGTCTCCTGTTTTAGGAAGGCATGTGTTTAGGAATGTTTTAAGAATGACTCTTTCTCTAGCTACCACGAGTCAGCACAGTCTCTCAGGTAGAAAACTATGAGGAGCTATGCCAGAAAAGCCTGCTCTCTACAATGTATTGATTTATGTAGTTTAGACAAGAGAAGAAGCAAACAGACTGTCTTTCATTGGTAGGCTTGGATTTACAAGCCCTGAAGTTGCTGAAAGTGAAGGGAAGACTGCAGAAAACACTGGCCAATAGGCTTCTATTTCTTCTCTAGACAAGCAGTCTAATGGAGATGTTTTAATGCTGTGCATATAAAGGCTGATTTAATATTAGCAAGGCAGGTATTAATCTTCTTGCCCGCAATATGACACTTGTATCTGCTGGAGCATAGGCTTGGCTGATAAAAGAAGACAATACCTTCTTAAAAAAAAAAAAGAAGATTGGGTTTATAGCTAATTGTCTTATTTACATTTAAAGAATAGTTCAGTCTGAAATGGTTCTATTTCTCATCAGAAAAAACAAAAATCCTCATAGTTTTGATTCTGAGATTGACTTCCCATTCACCCTCTCTGGTGGTCTGAGGCAAAATGTTTAGGTTTTAGTCTGCTGGAAACAAAAGTAGTTTTGATATTTGATAACAAATTGAACTTCTGCATGGAGCAGTTTACTGGAAATAATGTTTCCACCCTTATTGTTGTGGAAATTTTAATGCTGAAAAGCCTCTTCTGGCCAAAGTTTCTGCCTATGGAAAAGGAGCATGTAGTACCTCAGCCTGCACTTCCTTCACAGGAGGGAGAGGTGCAGGTGATGATGATGAGTTCCTGCTTTCCTGCACTCCTAGAGGTCTTTGGCCCAGCTCTCATCAGTTGTAAACTCCTGTAGATTCAACCTGGTACATGTCTAACCAAAACAAATATATTGATGGAAAATCATGCTGCTTTAAATCACTGCTGCTTTAAAAAAAATCCTATCATGTTATAGAGTCATAGAATCATTCAGGTTGGAAAAGACACTTATTGGTTATTTAACCAAAAGCAGCATTTGACAATTCCAGACTTTTTCTGTTTTGTTTTTAACTCAAAGTTTCCTCTTTTTCATGTGTCTGAACTTTCCCCATGGCTCCTCATTATGTTTGGTTGTAGCAGTTCCTACTTGTTAAAAGTCTGTGCTTTATCCCTATTGCAGAGTTATGGAAAGCACACGCCTTCTGGCTAGAAAACACTGTGGTTCTTGTATATTTAATCAAACAGGGAACAGGCTGAGACAGTAATAACTTGCCACCTACACTGTTCTGTTAACAACTGAGGATGGTCCGTTTTGTGAACGTACAATTGTCATCACAGCTAACCTACAGTGGTATAAACTCATACAATGGACAACAGTCATGTTTGTCTTGATGTTAGAACAAGATGGCAAAGTAAGTCTGCTAGTGGGGTAAAGACCCATTAGGAATTTCCAGGATGACTGTTTAGCAAGGTGCTTTCTCCACATACCCCAAAATGGTTTTGTTTAGAACCGACTTTTTCTTTTTCTTTCTTGTTTTCATGCTGCCATCACTTTATCAGGATGTCTGTCTCCCAAGGGCCTAATCTCTCAAGGTTTCAAAATAGCTTTGAGAGTTGAAAATTGTGAGCCCATCTCAGTAGTACTCAACATTTTACAGAATTAGATACTGGATGCATAAAATGGACATTGATGCACCTGCATTCCCCTTTAAGAATGCCAGATTTCAGAAATTTTGAAGAATTACATTCAGAAAATTAAGACCACTGTCAATAATAACATTTAGAATACTGTCTGCTTTTAAAAGCAGACACAAAAATCACAAAATTATTTACAGGCATAACAGCTAAGCATTGTAATTGCTGCAAATTTATTCTTCAGAACTACCCTTGACATGATAGAGAGCATCACTGGTTAAAATTATTTAGAGAATGTGGGAAAGCATCTGGGAGACAACTGCTAGATTCCAAGCCATTTGTGGTGCCATGGGATTGCAAGTGTTTTAAGGGAATACCTATTGAATCTTTCATGAGTATAATGTGTGTGTGTGTGTGGGGTGGGACAGGAGGCTTACCCTTTCCCCTTAGTACACCACTGAATATCCAGTACTGTCATACTCAATACTTAATGAGGAGGAGAAATATAAAAATCTGAGTTGACTGTGAGGAAAATACTCCATTTAGTGGGAGCATTGCTCATGGCAATTTTCTTGACTTGTCTGTTCACAGGAATAATAATCCCACATAGCTGATAGCATTTACACAGGTCATTCTGGAAAAAAACCTCATACATTTGAGCGATATATTTTCTACAGGCACCTGGGTAAGATAGAGATTCAGTAAAGCAAACAAAGAAAGGGTAAAAGTGACCAAATGTGGAGCTCAGAAAGTCTGTCCCCTTCCCTCTCAACTAACTGCTTCACAAACTTGCAGGGCAAGGCTGCTCTTGTTTGATGTTTCCTGATAAACAATTTTTAGCAACAGAAACACAGCAGTCAGTGCAAAAGACTCAGTGACTGACAGGGCACCACTGTTTCCCTAGAAAGCTCACCCTGGCCAAGACAGTGGAAGTGAGCTCTGTAGGCTGTAGACTATGTACTTACATTCTGGAGCTGCTTTTATCTGAGAATGTCATTTTTTGATAAATAGCGCCCATTGTATATTGGGAAAAATCGTGATAGTTGGGGAAATTGAAGGCAGTGAGCACTGGAGAGGAAAAAAAGAATATTGAAAAGAAACTTTAATTATATTGGATTCAGTTTTTGAGATGGAAAATAGCAGCATTATCCATCAGATAGTCGACCATCCATCATTCCTGTTCATCCACCCTCGCCACTGGAACATTTGAAATGCATGGTCAAAGTGCCAAAGAGACACAGCTACAAATATCCTTTGGAACATTTAAGAAATGAAGAAAGTGGGTTATATATCTTTAACTCACTGCTAAAAGCAGCTAAAACAAATGGCTTCTTATTAGATCCAGTTAGTATTGTACTACTACTTTTAACTTGCCCAAACTTTGTGTCTCGAAGTAGAGCTGGACTTCTACTTCAGGCAGAGAACGCAAACTTCAACTACATAAAAAAAGGTTTAGACCTTTACAGGTTTTTGATGTTATTTATTGACCCTGGATTTGAAAACATGCTCAACATTGCTCAGTGCTTTAGTGTTAATTACAAATTTTTAAATTGCCATGCTTTAGGTTGAAAATGGTGGGAGTTAAGACAATTTCCAAATGGAGAATATAGTCCTAGTATTTTGTGTTTAATTATTTTTGTCCAAACCCAAGATGATTTGTAGACATGAATATATGGGAATGAGATACTTTGCAGAGAATAACCTTAGCCAGTGGTGAATCGCCTCCCAGAAAGATTTTAGTAGACATTAAGATATAAATTCCATGCACTGTGCTCTGATGAACACAAGAAACATCTGTAGATACTATTGAGTACTATAAACAGAGAATACTGATTATCCTAGGAATATTAAGATTTGAATCCCTAATCAGTGCATAGAGGATGTAGGAAGAAAAAGCCTTTTATTTCAAAATGCAGAATAACCTGGATCTGTGACTGAAAGGTTTTACCAAATCATTTGAAATGAAGGAAGCTTGGTAAAAACAGCTGAGTGGTAAGCCCAGTTTAAGCACGGCTCTGGTGAATTATTAAAAACATTGCTCTGAACTGTTTTTTTAATAGTCACAATGCTACTACTATGGGTATGCTTATAATTGCTCTTCTGTTAAACTTTCAGACAGGAGCAGAAGTGAAAAACAAGTGGGAGAGACTGAGTGGCACAAACCAACCACTTAGAAATTACCTGGTTAATAACCTTGAAAATGTTGTCAGAAACAAAATCGCGATTCAGTTCTATTTAATGAGTAAAGAATGACTATAGGCATTAATTGTTCTTTGGATATAGAGAACGGAGTGATTCGTTTACTGTGAAAACAAATTAAATAAGTCTGTGATTAGAACTGGTGCTATCCACAGTAAAATCTGAGCAGTGCAAATATATTAGCACATCTTACTTTTGTCACCAGAGCGGTGGAAGCAGTACCCGAATGTTTGGATGTCAGTCCTGGGCTTGTGATGAGGCATTGGCATCCCAACTCTCAAGTCCAAAGTTGTGTTCTTCTGGTAAGGGTACTGGCAAATACAGAGCTTTGGAGTTTTACTCCAGATAGGCTAGTACGTTTCAGATTCCAAAACAGAAAGCAACCTGTGTTCATTAAATATCAGATATTGAAGAATTAGATTTCATTTTATTGGCAGAGCAGTCTCACAGTTACTGCTACTTCTTAACACCAGTAAGAATCAGAGCTTCATTTTGTTAGATAAAACAAATGAGGAGAGATGAAACAGCTCATACAGGTCATGTGTCCTGGTTTCAGCCGGGATGGAGTTAACTGTCTTCCTAGTAGCTGGTACAGTGCTATGTTTTGAGTTCAGTATGTGAAGAATGTTGATAACACTGATGTTTTCAGTTGTTGCTCAGTAGTGTTTAGACTATAGTCAAGGATTTTCAGCTTCTCATGCCCAGCCAGGGCACCTGACCCAAACTGGCCAACGGTGTATTCCATACCATGTGACGTCCCATCTAGTTTAGGAACTGGGAAGGGGGGGGAGGCAGTTTTTTTTGGCCGCTCGGGGACTGGCTGGGTGTCGGTCGGCGGGTGGTGAGCAATTGCCCTGTGCATCATTTGTACATTTCAATCCTTTTATTACTTACTGTTGTCATTTTATTAGTGTTATCATTATCATTATTAGTTTCTTCTTTTCTGTTCTATTAAACCGTTCTTATCTCAACCCAGGAGTTTTACTTCTTTTCCTGATTTTCTCCCCCATCCCACTGGATGGGGGGGAAGTGAGTGAGCGGCTGCGTGGTGCTTAGTTGCTGGCTGGGGTTAAACCACGACATCATGCAAAGGCTGGGATTTGAACTCAGGTCTTTACAAGTCGCTCTTTGATGTGTCCTGCTTTTGCAGTCTCAGATAAACAAACTTAGTTGTATCAACAGTATGGGAAGTTAGTACTACTGTTTGCTCATTTTCCAAGTTACAGTATTGTTCTTTCATCCCTCTGGAAAAAATCAGAGGGTCTTTTAGAGCAAGCTTAGTCACACAGCCACCATTAAAACATCCATATGAGAAAGAGGCTGCTTTCTTTTGCATTGTAATTTTCTGCCAAGTAACTTGCTACCTTGCTTCCTTATGAGAGTCAGTGCATGTTTAGAGGTTTTGATGCTGCTCTTTCAGTTAAATGACCTCTGCACTTCATCACTGCATTTCTCAAAGAGGTCAGGACTGGAGACACAGTATTTTGTTATAAGTGCTTTGCAGTAGTGGAAGGGCAAGAAAAAAACAAATGGATTCCTTGACAGCATTAGTGCCTCCACTTCAAGTACAAATTGCTTATAATCCATCTGTGCCTCTAGTATCAAGGAATTATTTGTTTCAGAAGCAGTAGTTTAAGGACTTGATATTGGGAGGTGCCTGAGTGGAAAGACAGAAAATAAAAATTTAATGGAAATGTAAACGTGACTTAAGTCTTGGTGAACTTTCCTGTTTTTCCATTTTCTCCCAGTGGTATTGGAAGAATGGGATAGCTTGACTTTATGGTACAGTTTTGTTCTGAAATCTGGACAATTTTTTTCCCCCACTGGAAAGGGAAAAAAATATAATTATGTATCATTAAGCAGAAGGGCAAAATTCTGCTCTGCTGCACCAGTGCAAATATGGAACAAGAACCTCTCATGATGTGCTAGGTCAGGATCAGTTCCTGTGGAGACTCACCAAAATGACTGCAATAGCACCAGATCCAGCAATCAGTTCTCATTGGTACAATCTTGAAGTTTACCAGTGGTGTATAGCAAAATGTCTGAAGTAATGCCTATAAAAGCCATCCAGTGACATAATTCCACTTAGGAAATGTTCTTGCTTTAATTGTTAGCTTAAAGTATTTTTTTTTCTACGCTTAGATGATAAATCTGTCTTTATAAATTTACTTTGAGCTTCCCATTTTGTAGCTAACAATGGCCTTGTGGTCTTTATGTACTGTCCAGGGATATAAGAAAGAAAAAAATTTAAGGGGCAGAAAAAAAAGAATCTTACATCCCTTGTTCAAGCAGCAAATCTACCTTCTTTAAGAACCTGTGAGGCTTCCTTTCATAGGAGCAAAGCCCTGATAATTTCCAGTCATGTCAATGGGAATTTGGCTCAGTTATCTTTTAGCACATATTAACAGATTCCTAGTTTAACATTCACTTCTAAAGTGTTTCTTTTGGATCAGGATAGACTCATGTCGTGGTTTAACCCCGCCAGCAACTAAGCACCACGCAGCCACTCACTCACCCCCCTCCCCCCACCCAGTGGGATGGGGGAGAAAATCAGGAAAAGAAGTAAAACTCGTGGGTTGAGATAAGAATGGTTTAATAGAACAGAAAGGAAGAAACTAATAATGATAATGATAACACTAATAAAATGACAACAGTAATAATAAAAGGATTGGAATGTACAAATGATGCGCAGGGCAATTGCTCACCACCCGCTGTCCCACACCCAGTTAGTCCCCGAGCGGCGATTCCTCCCCCATTCCTCCCAGTTCCTATACTAGATGGGACGTCCCATGGTATGGAATACACTGTTGGCCAGTTTGGGTCAGCTGTCCTGGCTGTGTCCTGTGCCAACTTCTTGTGCCCCTCCAGCTTTCTTGCTGGCTGAGCATGAGAAGCTGAAAAATCCTTGACTTTAGTCTAAACACTACTTAGCAACAACTGAAAACATCAGTGTGTTATCAACATTCTTCTCATACTGAACCCAAAACACAGCACACTATACCAGCTACCAGGAAGAAAATTAACTCTGTCCCAGCCGAAACCAGGACAACTCATTAGAAGGTAATCAGGTTTGTTGCTCTTCTTTTTGAGCACTGCTACCATATTTTTTTTTCTCCTTTCTTTATGCTTCTGTCTTAGTGCCATGTGAGTTTTCACCATGTTCTAATTTTTGATAGTTCATCTCAGAGTACCCTGAGGAAAATATTGACCAAACCATAGGTTCTACAGATAATTTAATGAACATAAACCTGATAATTAAATCCTCATGGCTTCTTACGTGAAATGGTAGAGAAGGGCTTGCTCCAGTAATTTTGGAAAGTAGAGTTAGTGCACCTGGATCCCTTGAGAACAGGGAAAACAAGTGATCAAAGAGAGAGTTTGAGAGCCCTCTGAGGATTTTGGCAGAGGACTGAGAACTAGCTGAAGAGGAGAGAAAACTTGAACAGAGAGTAGCTGAGAGTCAGGTCAGGTAGAATGGATAAAGAGCCCCAAGCTGAACAGGGAACAGGCAGTAGGCAAAAGTGCCCAGTGAAGGTGTGTTTGGATCCACCTTACCACCATGTCCCTTTCCTGTCTAAGTGAGAGACCTGAGTCGCAGTGCTGATTTTTCTATTGTAATCACAAAGACTCCTGGTTACAACCTCCGCTTCCTTCCAGCTCTGAGAAAGGCTCCAGCCTCACTAGACATATGTGATTATTGACTGAGCATATTCGTTGGGGGACCTGCATTTCTCCTCTGTCATCGTATGATGCATAGAACAATGGGTCACTGGAAAAGAGATTTTTTTTTTTTTTTATGATGTCTTTCTTTTTGATGGGACATTGGGCAAAAATGATCTAGCTTGTTTCTCCCAGTAAGCTTAGGCATAGGTAGCCCAGCAGACTACAATACTGGTGGGCTGTTACACCAGCATGGGACCTTGTGTAGACCCTTTTGAGTAGGAGAAAACTTGAATGCAAACATTATTCTAGAGTCTCTTCTTGACATGTGACTGAGGGCTGTTTCCAGACTGTACTCCAGATAAATGGTTCTTCACATGTTCTACTACTTAGTGCATTTAAGGACTGTGTATCCCCTGATCTTCTACTTGTGTTGAACAGACCAGTGAGCATCTCATGGCCAGTAATACCTGACAGATGTTGGAACTTTGCTAGTGCAATAAACCCAGAAACATGCATAATGGACTTCTGGACTGCCACCTCTCAATTGCAGCTATGAGATACTCTATAAAAGGACCAGCTGCCAGTCTGCCAGAGAAGAAAAGCAATAGCTTGGAGCTACCACAATTAATTCCCTTGCTAGCTTGTAACTAGATCCCAGATGTACTGCAAGAAAACCCAGACTAGAATCACTACCAGAAAAGTAGGTTATTGGGAGGGAAGCCAGGGTGTGCATAGTCAGGGACAGGAAAGTCTGTTTTCCGTGCTTTACAGCCCTATATACAACAGCATAAAAAAAAGGAAGGAAGACTCATTTGACTGGCTGGCAAAATACAAATCACCCAGTGAGGAAGCAGACCTGATTTTTTAATGACAAAAAGCCATACTTTAACCAAGTTTAAAAACCTCACAATTTTATTTTCAAAGTAAGCTTTCAGAATTGCCTTGTACAAAAGCAAATGAAAGAATGCCAAGGCTCATTTTTCCCCTTTCCAGTTCATCATTAAGATAAAGGCAGTTTCTGCAAGCATTCAAATGAAGGTAACACTGACAATATTCAGCAAAGGGGCAGGCTTGAATCAAAACTTAAGTCCTAAAACCTGAAGGCGTGGAAGACTTCTACTTCAAAATCTAGCCTTTTAGTTTCAACTAACAGCTGATTAAACCAATAGTTAAACAAATCCTTGGCATGCTGTGCAAGAGAAAGAGATGATATTAAAGCCACTATAATAAATTGTAAGAAAAGATGTCTGAATCTCACAGTATGTAACCTTAACCTTCAGAATGTTAGCACCGCTTTTATTGCACAGGCAGATATTTTCATTTTTAAAATGGCCACAGCTGAAAGGTTAAAAGCTGGAAAAGCTTCTCCCCAACTCTAAGAAACACCTGTCCCCACATGATAGAATTTAGTGCATTGCTGAAAGAGATTTGACATTTCTGGCAAACAGTAAGCCAGCTCACAGAGGAGGGGACACAATCATCTGAATAGACTGAAATTTTGTGCGACTCTCTTCAGTAGTGTGACCCTGTAGGAGGAGGAGAGGAAAAAACATTTCCTTAGGGCTACATCACTGTCAGAAGATATCCTTACCTGAGACTATTCCTTCTGGGGGTGCCTCGTTACTATTTACATCCCTTATGTAGGAATAAAATGGCATGAACTTGGGTTTAGGGAAGCTGGATTGCCACTGAGTATTTTACTTGATTCAAGTAAGGAGCTAATTTGGTCAGGCGTTAGAAAACACTTGGATAAACCAGCAAAGACTCAAAGAAAAACTTGTGATATAAATCTGTCCTTGTGAATATGACTGAAGTATTATTTACAGGGGTGACCATTCACTTTGGTATTTGTTCACAGTGCTGAGGAATGTCTTGTCAATGTTTAGAACAGGATTAGTACCTTAGCACTACAGCTAAAAAAGAATGAGGAGTCAAGTCCTGAGAGGATGAAAAGTCAGACAAGCTATGATTTGTGTCAAAATAATGACAACCAAAGCCAAATTCCCCCCCCCCCCCCCCCCCCCCAGTATTTACACACATGGTTTCTAAACAAAAGAGGTGGGAGTTGAGATCTAGTATGAACTGAACAGGCTACAATTTCTGTCTAATTTCAGCTGAGCCACTGAGGGTAGGATGGAGTAATCTACGGGTTCAGACTTGTTATCCTGGAAGGACACAGTATTTTTTTTTCTTTAAATTTGTATTTTGTGCTCAGACTCTGGATCATTCAAGTCCTTTGAGCATCTGCATGGCTCTCTGACCTGGATGAGGCAGATATTTAGCAATTGCTGTAATAGTATACCTGTTCTTTCGTGCAAATGTTTCCTTTGATTTGTGGTGCAGTAAATAGCTTATCGATGCCTGTCACAGAATTGTTATCTTTGTCTCTTTGTAGATGTGTGTCCCCTCTAAGCCTAATGGATATTTCAAATCAGTGAATACTAACATATTTTGACAAAATAAACTGAATAACATAATAAAAAATGATTGCTGCTAGCCAGGATATTATAGCATTCGTCATCTACTGTCTGATGTTTTAATGTCACTTTCAATGATAGATAATGAGGAATGGCAGAAAGCAATGCATTGGTGCCAACAGAGTTCAGTGGTTATCTGATCTCAGTATTAACAACTGTGCTCAGACCATTAATATCAGTATTTGTCCACAGCTCCATGGTAGTAAGGCAGCCAAGGCATTGCCCATTCTTTTTTTATAGTGACAAATGCAGCCAAATGCAGCTTCTTGAATCCTCCTGTGGAACATTGACTTGTCAAACATGACCACTGTACCCGAGAACTGCTCACTGTACTCGTTACAATAGTTTTCTTCTTTTTAGCATTAATGCGTTATAGGAAGCTCAAGCTGGAATTTCTCTGGATTTGCACCTCAGAACTGATTATAAACTCTGTTCGAAGGGTCATATATGACCTTTCTCATGTGTTGATTTGTTGGAGTCTAATTTAAAATGTTACCTAATGATTCATTTTTTTCCATCTGGAAAAATTTTCAGTCTGCTGTGTATCTAGTTACCCGTTTCCATAAACTTGCAAGAGTTTATTAATCTTTGATATGTCTGCTGATCTCAAATTTACTTGAAAAGCATTGTGGGGAACAGACTATGAAAAAACTCAACAGATGTCTATAATTCTTGGAAACCAGGCATAAAAGCCTGCACCCTTGTAAGGCCTCTCCCCGTGTCACTCTATCTTCTCTTAGATAAATGTTTATCTAAGTTTGTTTTCTGTGTTTTTTTTTTGTTTGCTTTTTTATATGTGTTGTTTTTTTTTTTTATTAAGAAAATGAGTAATAGGAATTTTGCTGCTCAGTAATCCTTGGTAATTATAACTCAGGATTAATTTCTCCATGTGGTTAACAGTATAGCCAAGATAAAGTGTGAAGGACAGGCTTCAGGATGTATATTCTGATAGGGTATAGCAGCAGCAGCAGCAAGCCAGAAAGTTTCCTTTCTGGGCTATCTGCAGAGAGAGACCACCAAACACATAAGTAACACCTTCCAAGCACCTACTGCAAGACTACATATACCCTAATTCTTGAAAGTTGTTGCATATTTGTAATGCCAAAGCAATAATGAAATAGTAACTCTACTATCCTACTGTCTCAGCAATTATATAACTATTTACTAGGCAGTCATATACCTAAGGACCAAATAGATAAACTGATTTGGGACAAAATTATTAAAATTAATGCCTAAACTTTTACATTTGTTTACCTACTGGTCTCCAGTGCCTGGAGGTTGTTAATCAGGATTTGACAGAATGTTGAAGAGTCTTTATTTCCTTCTGTGTTTCTTGTTTGGGGACTGTTAGTATCCCCTGTTTTCAGCAGTTAAGCTATGTTTCCTGTGTTAGTCAGGGAGAAGCACTCTGACCTGTCTTATCGAGTAGTTTGGAGGTGTAAGATTTCTTCTTTTTTCTTTTTGCTTTTCTGACAGTCTTGAGAAACAACATGGACTCTCATTCTCCTCCTTAAAAGAATTGAAGATTTTATATTCTCACAAATGAGATACCTGCAGATTCTCAGTACCTTGATGGTAACTTCTGTCTGTTTTGTGATTTTACTGCATCTGTTGGGCTTTTTTAATCTTATATCCAGTTGTGCTTCTGTTTCAGAGTAGGTTGTCTATAATACAGTAACAGTTAGCTTTTCAGTTCTCTTTCATATATAGTCATTCGGGAAGTGTTTTCTATGTTACACTTTTGGAAGTACATGCTGTGTAAGTTTGTAGGAAGCCTTCCGCCCAGCAGTCAGTACACCTTTCTTCCAAAGTTTAATTAAAGTGTTTGATCTTCTGTGTATGATGTTTTGCTTCCCCAGAAAAGTTTCAGACTCTGCGAGGGTGAATTGTGATCCATTATTGGATACTAATTCTTCTGGGCTCCACTCTGCAGGAAACTGTGGACAGGAAAGTAATTACAGTAGCAGGTGTGACTTGTGACGTAAATGCTGTTTCTGGTCATTTATTGAAGCAATCTCTCAGGATGATGGCAAAGCAGAAGTCAATGTTGCATGAACAAATAGGTCTTTGATATCAGTACCAAACCTTCCCCACAATGAATCACGTAAAGGGACGGGCTGCAATGATGATGTGTAAGTCTCTGCTGCCTTGCCAGGAGACCGACAATGGAGGTTCTGTAGTTGCTCTTTTGTTCTGACAATCCATTGTCATAAATCATAATCCAGATGTATAAATTATCACAGTATATTTGTACATTCTCTAGAATAATAAATCACTGACCAGTTTGCATTGCAGCTTTCTGGTGGGGAAGGGTTACACTGTAGTTGAAACAGTAGGTAGATTGAGTGGGGCAATGGGGTTTGAAACTGGTGGATCTTGTGGGCAAGATGCCATGTCACTTTTGTTGGACTGAACATATTAAGCAAGGAATACTCAATGGCTCTTTTGTAGGTGTTGAGGAACATGTTTGTTATTTGTGCAACTCTTCCTCTACCTCTGGATACACAGTGAAGGAAAAGCACAGGTGATAAGTGCTAAATAGTCACATTTCTAGTTCTTGTTCTGTACTCCATAGCGTACTTACATAGATACAGTCTTCTGCACTACTGGATGACTGGCATTAGTGCTGCTTTGAATCCTTGTTTAGTGTTGTATAAATTACAGCACTAAGCTGTAAATCTGTAACCCTAAGTTAGGTTCTCTATTGTAGCTACACAGAAGCATATGCTTTTGCTCTAAAAATGGAATGCTTTCCTCAGTTTCTTCAAATGGTCTGGGGACAAATGCAATGGTCTTTTCAGCAGTGCCCTGTAGGTTTTTGCGAGTATGAGTCCACATTCATAACTGGAGGCAGTGGCAGTCACAACAGTGTGCAACACAAGGCTGAATAATATAAATACCTGGCTGTTTGCAAATCAGCATTTCACTGCTTCAAATCTCTGCAGTTCCACAAAACTTTGCTCTGAACAATTGTGCAGCAGATGCACAGTTAAGGAGAAACATACCATGTTGTACAAATAAAGCCAGAATATATTTGTGATCATGGTGGTGTTGAAACTTTTGTAATTGTATTTGTTTGTTATGAATTTTTGCTCCTGTTGAAAATATTATAGACCAAAATAAGACAATTCTGCCAGCATGAAGTGGAGACTGGCAAAGTTCAGTTTCCAACTTGCTCTGCCAAGGTGCTCTAATACAGATAAGGCTGAACTACAGGGCTTGAGAAACCTTTCCCAATAAAATGCCATAATTTTGATATCAGGCTTTAGGCTGATTATTGAGAAACATGGCTGTCATTCTTTAAAAAGCTTTGGGCATGGAAGAAATTCTGTAGCATACCCATTTAAAATGGAGAAATCCATTGAATGATCTAAATGCTGTGTAGTTCTGGTGGCTCCTGGACAACATTATGTAGCAATACACATTCTACCGGGGTAAATGACATCTTTGTGCATTTTGCAAATATGACATCTAATTTTTTATGGAAATACATGAAGAACAGTTGCTTGGCTTTGCTTGAGTTCCTTGAATACATCTACAGATTAAAAATTTTTGTCTTTTCACTTTTATTGGTGAGACATATTCTGAAACTTTGGTTTCATCAATAATAACGTTCTGGATTATTTTTAAAGGGTTGTGATGCAAACGGTGGGTTGCAATACAAATGGTGCATTGTGTCTTTTCTATTGTATAAATAACAAGAAGATTTGATTTTGTTTCTGTGAACAAAGCCTTCACATAGCAATGTTTTTTCAGTAGTCTGTTATAGTCACTGACACTACAGTCTGCTACAGTAGTGTACAGTGCTAAAACATTACAGACAAGTAGGTATTTGCATGTTTCCCATAGCAAGCAGGTGCCTGTGTGGCATCCACATACATTGTTTTGTGCATAGCATACCTTTATGCACAATATGGAATTCAGCAAGTGTACTATCTGGGTCAAAAATCATGTTCATGTACAGTAAACCAAGCATAGAAATTGGTTCCCCAGATCACTCACTGCATATAATGGAGGGTCAGCAAGTGACAAACCTCTAAAGCATTAGAAGTAAGTGAATTCAGGTAATAGAGACACTGCGGAGCCAGTATCTGATATTAATTAATCATCCATGTCTGTCCTCCTGATGTAGCAGAATTATTAGTAAGTTACTAATACAATGTACGTTTGAGTATTTATGTAACAAAGTTAAAAGGCATGCCTGGAACAGTAATTTTATTTACCTGCTTTTACAGGAAGCAACACATCATACTGTACTAAAATGTTCAATTTTTCTGCAGTGTTTATACCCAAATTTCTTTGCATGGTATCCAGAGTCATATGCAATGTGTTGTGCACGCCAGAGCAGTAAACTGGTTTTCCTTGCGGGTGTTGCAGTTTGCAGAACCCATGGTTTGATTTTTGCAGTGTAGCAATTTTCTATAGACTGCTTTACACCCTGTCTTCTGTCTGGCTGCCTAGCTTGAGTGATGCCTCATATTCCATAACTTGCCATTCTTTCTTGTGCTATTGCTGACTCAATCTGACTAGCAATGATTTTAGTCTTACATGACTAAACAGTTTTCAATACAAGTTGTAATTTGAAGCTAAATTTTGAAGCATTGATTCTTCCATGCTTCCAAGCTTGTATGTGACAGTGATATTGGCAAAGCAACAGTTTTGTTTTGGTAATTTACTCACTTTCTCCTTATGCTGATGTAATTTATAGTACCCAGCTGTAATATTTACCCTTCAAATGAAATGCCGTTAAATGTACATGTATGTATCTTGTACATGCATGTACATATATGTTTCATCATCAAGAGGAAATGTATACAACATATATGGAGCTTTGGCTTCAAAACAGAGTCTAAGCAGAGCATGTTTTATTTCCTCAGGAAGATGATTGTCATTAAATTTAATTACATAGCTTTTCACAGACTCCATCTCAAACAGTAGAAGGAAATTTCAGGTTGTCTGAATTTGTAGAAAGGACCCAGACAAGTGCACAGGCAGAGCAAAATAGGTAATCCTGAGCCTTACATAAAAGAGAGTCTACACAGCTCTCCATTTCTATCTCCCTTCTCACATCTCTGCAATGTCACTTAATGCTTCGCCAGATCTGAAGTATCCTAGAATAATTGGAATTACCTAGAGTACTGTTCTGAGATTCCTCCTTCCTGGTTCAAGGCAAAGATAAACTGAAAGCTCACTGTCAGAAACAAACTATACTGGCAACAGTTTACCCTGATCTCCAAAATCAACGTGAGTGGGAGAGAAGATGCCAATGATAAGAAATATGTTCATATTAAAATAAATAAGTATTTCTACTTGATTAATAAGCTTTTAGTTTGGAAAAAGATTGTTGCTTCCTAAATTAGTTATCAAATATAGTCAACAACCTGCATCTAAAATGCCTCACGAATGCACTAATAGATCCATTCCAATTTTGTGAGCAACTTTTCATTGCACCAAGATGATAGATACCTTCATCTTACAGAGCATATACAAAAAGAGATTCTTATGAATATCTTGCTTGAACATTGGTTCTTTATAATCAATGTTAATTTACTAAGATTGGAAGACAAAACCCACTATAAACCCATTCTGAAGAAAAATAAACTTTCTGGGTTGCAGAACTAATCACAATTCTTTATTCTTTCACTCTGTAGAAAACAAAATATGAGAGCCCAGCAGAATTTCCTGGATCACATTCCTGTGTTAAAATATGTTGATGTTGACATTAATTCCTTTTGAAAGCTTACTACTTACCCTCCATGCACCCAAAAAACGCTTTTAAAATTTGGGATTGCTGACTTGCATTTTCCAGTTGAGCTTTCTGATTTTTATTTGTGCTGTGAAACAGCAGTACAAAGAAATAAAATAGCCATGTTTACAGCTATGCATACACCACAGACTTAACTATTTACCTCCCTTATCTGTGGGATTCTGATCTCTTCCAAAACGTGAGTGACATTCACAAAGAGAACTTTCTGGCAACTAGTGTAATAACACCCAATTTCTGATACAATAAATCTAACTGATAGGATCCCAATTAAAAAAAATCAAACAAACCAGGAAATTATTAATACAAGTACTGTAATTTCCAAGTGCATTTATAGATTTCTCAGTTTCACAGCAAACTCTCACTTCCAATATGCAGCAGTGGTGTTGAAAGACAGTACAACTGTAGGATTTACCGCTAAGGTCTATTTTGTGTGAAGAACATAATGTAAACAATCGTGTAGAAAAAAATACTACATTCATAAGATATGCAGCAGCTTACTGTAAAATTATCAGCATTCAATAAAAATTTAGGGGTGGAATCCTGATTCTTTTGAACTTGATGACAAAACTGTCATAGTTCAAACTAAGACAATGACTCCAGGTGTTAAATTGACAATAAAGTAGAAAACATTCAGAAAGGGTAGTTAATGGTCTTTTCTTTTAAAGTGCATATTATTATCAGTGCAAAGTTCAGTTCACACTTAGTTCATCATTGTTTATTTTTAAATTTGGGCCTCATGGCTATACAGTATGGAAGACTTATTGTTCATTGCCTTATAACCTAGGAATGAACCTTCCCGCCTCCTCCTTCTCTCCAGAAGTACTTTGCCTAAGGAATAATCACATTAAAATCGGTAGGATTTCTGTCTGACTGAGGTAGCACTCAGCACGAGCAGTGTTGGCAGAGCTGAACTCTAAATTAAATTGACATCCTCATTCTTCTGCCCATTTCCTCTCCCAGTGTTGTTCCACTGACACGTGAATAGTATCGAACCTGCATGACTGCTACAAATTCTAGTTCTGATACTGCTGGAAGGATGATGAAATATTTAAAAAGCCCACAGAGTCTTTTTCCCATTCCTTTAGAAGCAATAATTAAACAAAGAGATTTGCATATAGGAAACATCTATTGCAGCATTGTAAAACAATGGAGATATGAGATGTAGGACTGGAATTTATCTACTGGAATACCAGTTATTTCAATATTCTGTGATTTCTTCATCCTTGCTAGTCCCATTCCTACTAGTGTGATAATATGCACATGTCCCTGCACAGCAGTACTGACAAACCATGTGAAATTTCTATTCCGTTCCAAAGTAATTTTGGTTGTGAGTATGCATTGATCGTTGCCTTAGGTAGGAAGATGACCTAGGAAGAAAAGGGTCTGATCCTGAAAATGCTCCCTATGGGGCCATGTAATGCTAGCTAGCTAGTAATCCCTTCCTCATGCTAGACAGTAACTGAACGTGCTAGCAGAACTGAGTGCTATTGTATGAATGTGTCATGTAGAATCATTGAATCAGAATTGTTTAGGTTGGAAAAGACCTTTAGGATTAGAGGCCAGCTGTAAACCTAACGCTGCCAAGTCCACCACTAAACCATGTCCCTAAGAACCATGTCTACAGTGTACTGATTTTACTTACTGTATTTCTAATTATAGAATTACTAAACAGCAAGTGAGAAAACTCACCTGTTTGGTGTTCCAGTAATAGTGAGGAAAGGTCTGTATTGCCCAAGTTTAATGGGTAAATGCTGGCCATTTGGATTTTTCCCTGACTATGCCAATGGTAACTGTATCTGATAGGAAGTGTTTGCAGGACTGAGCTCTTAATTGTACCTACCCTGCATTACTGTTCTTAAAGTATTATGAAGAAACTGAAACGCTGCTACCCATCTCTTGGGTAGTAGCTACGGGAACAGATTTTTACAATTAAGAATTAGTGGAAATTTGCAGATATAAGCATTGCTGGATTAGCTGGAAACCATGATACTTTTGATCTGGCTGTAATCTGTTCCCATAAAGTGTAAACCCAACAGTTCCAAATCCACTGTAAGAGCTGTCAGGATGTACTTCTGGAAGGGTAGGGGTGGGTCAGCTTTGCTCCAGTGCCTGTGTGTTTGGCAATCCTGACCAGGAGCCAGACAAAACACTGATTAACACTTATTATTGCCAACATCAAAATAAACACTTTGAAAAAGCAAAGTCTGTTAGCACTTTATCTTTTGCAAACTCAACCTCCTTTTTTGTAGCTGCATAGAATGATCCATGTAGAAGAAACTTAAAAAGCAGCTCCAGAAATGATGCCTTTTTTTACTTTAAGTAAGTCAAATATTTTACATATTACTATAAACCATATATGGTGGTTTGTTTGTATTGCATTGGGGGTTTTATTCTGTTGATTAAACATTGACTCAGTTACATTTATATCACTTCTGCAGTAACAGCTTTATCATGGTTACATTAGTACTATTACAATTTAACCTTAGGTAAAAAGAAATCTCATAACTCTATACATTTTTCTACCTAATAAATCTGATGATCGTGGCTCTATATTCTCTACTTCAGTTAATACAAAATCAGTTCCTATTTTCCAGTTAAAACAGACTGGGATAATGCATTCTGAGTCAAAAGCAAACTACCCCATGGATCCTCCTGCCCATAATTCATTTTTCAATGCCAAGAAGGAGAACTCCTAATTAAGTGGGGCACCTAGCATTCAGATTTTTCTGCCTGCGATATACAAAGCACTAATGAAATCAACACTTCCTAGCATGAAGAGTCTTGTTCAGAAATGGATGAGGGGCTGGACACAGAACAGGCGGGTGCAGTGTATTGAATGACATGGTGTGGACAGGCTGCTTTCCAGTTAATCATGTCAGAGTGACTAATGGTTACTGACTCCTTTGTTAGGCTCTGGATGTTTTCAGTGCATACATCAGATGAACATCTGATCTTGGTGAAATTGGTTTTCTTTTCACAAATAAGCCTTATCAAATGAGAAAACTCTCATCCTACAGTGATGCAACACTTTGGAATACATGGACTAGGAAAGCTTCAGTCAGAACTGCTCATTGAAACCTGCACAGTTTGTGATGGAGAACTTGAGCCTCCCTCCTTCATCCTGGCTTTTAAGAAGATTGCTAGTTAACTAGCTACATACCTACCCAACAATTTCAAATCTGAATGTCTCACCTTTGGAGGGACCATTCCTACTCCCATTAAAATCTATAAGGCTTTTTGCAGTGGCTTCATTGAAAACAGAATTTGGTGCTCATTTTCACTAAATTACCAAATCAACAAGGAATAGGTTTAGTATTCGTATGCTAATTAACAGCAATATTTTACCAAAAAGCTGCGAAAAGTAAATGAGTGGGTTGCAAAAAAACCCCCAAACCAGCATAACTGCTAAATGTAGCTAATCTGAAAAAGTGTCTGAAATAAGAGAAAACAATTACCAAATAATAGTTTCTTTTAGAAGCTCATTAACTAATGTTAAATTAATTGGAAGTCCTTAATAAAGCAAGGTAGGCAAGTCATGTAATTAGTAAGGTTTCATTCTGATCTTATTTGCATCTTTGAAAATAACAGTGCTTGCTCTAGTGAAACCAATCAAATGATAATAGCCAAACCAGGATCATTCCCTTTGCATGTAAAAGCCTCCTCTAACAACCACTGAATGTCAGTGGAATTACTTCTGTTGACTGAATGAATGTTGAATTTGTCCAGGGGCAGTGATCTTTATCAATATGATTATACGGCTACAATTTTTTTTTGCACACAATCTTTTTTGCAGCATGGCATGCACAGGTGTGTAGAGAATCCTCAGACTTCTGCTGACAGAAAGACAATATTAAGTCTGATCCACCCATGAGTTCTAAATAGAGAGGGACAATGCTGGGCACGTGCAGCTGATGAGAGGAAATTTGCCTTACTGAGTATTACGGGGTCAGAGACTGGAAAAGAAAATTTGCTAAGCTCCAGTTAATTCCACAGCTAGAAAACAGCAAGGATGCAGCAATTTAATTTGTATAAAGTGCCACAAGAAGGTGATGGAGTTAATGCTGGTTTATGTCACCTGAGTACCTAGTCCAAAAGATTTATAGTTAATATGACATTGACTGTCGCAGAATTGATGAAACATTGATCATTGAAGGAATAAAATTTAGAATTATCTGAAGGTGATTCTCCTGTTAAACCATTTCTGATGTTTGTTGTATATATTGCTATGCAAGGATTTACCCTTAAGAGAAAATACTCTGATGAGAATGCAAACTAGGTAAGTTGAGAAGTGGATGAAATGGTAAGAATTGATTAGATCTATTTTTTTTACTGCCTCTTCATTACCACCTTAGCGGTCTACACCACTTCAGATGGAAGTATCTCCAGGAGATTTTTACCTTGCTTTGAAGAACAGTATTGTACTATCAAAAAATGGGAAGCATCAGGAAATGAACTGCAGCAATGTTTAATTTTGAACACAGGTGATGACCAAAATACCTCTAGATTTTGTTTATCAAGGTCATCGAGAAAAAAACCAACCAAACATAACTATTCTTGAATAAGTCAATGGTATTAGAAAACATGGTTGGTAGAAGGTAGAACTCAAGGTCTCAGACAGGTTAGAAACATACCCATTTTCTAAGGAGTGACTTTCTCTGAGCCGAACTTAAGATATTCCACCAGCGAGTATTTTCTCACTCAGGTCCGCTGCCTCCAAAGTTTCTGTGGAAGCCCTGCACTAGGCCTCTGTGATGGCAGACCCTGGAGCACACCTCAATACAGGCTTGCTCTTGCTTAGCATATTTTTGAAGTAGTGGATCCGTTAAACATAAGGATGGAAGCAACCTGCAGAGCACTTATTGACAGAGTTAATCCAGAAAGATTATGTTACTTCCTCTGATGGCTGCTTATTTTTTGCTTTTACTTATTGACCCAGACAATCATCTCTGAGGGTAGTGCCTGGCATCCAGACAGACTATCTGTATCTGTTGCTCGACATCAACTGCAGGACAGTTGAAGTCTATGAATTTGTAATGTTCCCTAGTTTTTCTCTCTTTCCCAAGAGATACTGTATCGTCACAGGCAGTCTTTCTCTAGTAATTATCCATCTTCTACTCCCCGCATTCTTCATTTTACTCTGTCCTTGAGCAGAACTAAACCAATAAACAGAGCTGAAGTTTATCAATTCACTACTGTATAATTCTCTCTCACACACATATTGGTGCTATCCTACCATTTCTTAGCTATGATTTTACAATACAATACTGTAAAAGGTCTTACAGTATTGAGATCTTACTATGGGTCAAAATCAAGCTGAGAAATCTGTACTATAAAATACAATCACAAATAGTTAAAGCTGAACTACAGTAAAAATCAATAAGCAAAATAGTTATTCAACAGTCTCTAAAAAAAAAAAAGTGGAGCTCTGTTTGTTTAATTTATCGAGTCAATTAACTTCCTTTTTAGCTTGCAAGATCCAGTCACTTATCTTTGTATCTTGTAATGAAACTTATTCAAACACAACTGTATACATTGCTCTTTTATGTTCCCCTAAAACCAAGCAAGAACTTCTGAGGCGGAAGTTTGACTAGCTACATGTATAATATTATCACACACATGCTGGTACTACTGGAGAAATTAAAAATAATAGTGATAACTCTCATTAATAATTGATTTATAGGAAGCTATAGTGTTATAAGCATGAATTTGTAGCAGGAATGAGAAGCATGTTGGTAGTCTCTTAATATTAAAGTTCAAAATTATCTCTTATTGTTGTGGTTTAACCCCAGCCAGCAACTAAGCACCGTGCAGCCGCTCACTCACTTCCCCCCCACCCAGTGGGATGGGGGAGAAAATCGGGAAAAAGAAGTAAAACTCGTGGGTTGAGATAAGAATGGTTTAATAGAACAGAAAGGAAGTAACTAATAATGATAATGATAACACTAATAAAATGACAACAGTAGTAATAAAAGGATTGGAAGGTACAAATGATGCGCAGGGCAATTGCTCACCACCCGCTGTCCCACACCCAGCTAGTCCCTGAGCGGCGATTCCCCACCCCCACTCCCCAGTTCCTAAACTAGATGGGACGTCCCATGGTATGGAATACACCGTTGGCCAGTTTGGGTCAGCTGCCCTGGCTGTGTCCTGTGCCAACTTCTTGTGCCCCTCCAGCTTTCTTGCTGGCTGGGGATGAGAAGCTGAAAAATCCTTGACTTTAGTCTAAACACTACTGAGCAACAACTGAAAACATCAGTGTGTTATCAACATTCTTAGCATACTGAACCCAAAACACAGCACTGTACCAGCTACTAGGAAGACAGTTAACTCTATCATCCCAGCTGAAACCAGGACACTTACATATAATCTCTTCAAGTTTTATGACAGGGCATATCATGCATTTATTCTAATCCAGAAATCACAACAAACCCATACATTTTGAAAAACTGAGTCTGAATATCTGAAGGGGAAAAATCTGTTTCTGAAGTTTAAAAATGGGTGTCATGGTTTACATAGAATTGACTGCAGGCTTTCATTTTTACAGTGTTAATTTCTTACTAAAAAGAAAAAAAAAAAGCCTGTTTTGGCATTACAACAATTCACAATGCCCACAAGAGCCTGTTGCAGCTAAAGTATTATGCAGTCTATTACTTTTCACTCACTGGTGGTGCTACACAAGGCACTTTTGGTATGCGGTGTGGTGCATCTTCCACAGCAATGCAGTATTTTGTTGTTTAGTGTAGTTTGCACATTCCAAGAAGCAATTCTCTAACATCCAGTACTGCTTGACATTGTCCAGTGAAATTTGTTCCCAGACACTTAGAAGAATCACTTGATTTCAGGATTGGTATGGACATGCTACAGTATAACATAGTTTTAACTATATCTGCAAAGGTTTTGTGTGCTTGTGATGTCTATATTGTGATAGAACTAAAAAAAAAGACTTACAATGAGTTAAATAGCTTTTTCTGTGAAGAGAAACAGAGGCTGTAATTTTGAATTAACATATGTTTAAAGGGTACAACATGTGAAATAGTGAGTTATAACTATGTTGGTTCACTGAAGTGTTTTTTCCAAGGTCACAGCTTGTTTTTAATGAAAAACCTGCAAGAAAGATATGTTTCATCTTTCTTTTTTTCTCTTCTGTAAAGATGAGAAGGAAGTTTTAATTTTCCAAATTATACATTTCAAAGTGTGTACAATGCAAGAGAATAATATATTTTGCTTCTTTTTAATCATCTAAAACTTAGACTGACATATAAGTTAAGTGTTTGGAAGAAAAATTCCTTGTTTAATGTGGAGTAATATATTGCACTAAAATGAGGTTATTTTTCTTCCAGTATATTTATAGAACAGGAAAAAGCCACCAGCTACCCTCCATTTCAGGCTTTTTTAATGTTAATGTAAAAGATATGTATGACATTAGTCTTATAATCTTAAAAAGAGCAGTTATTAAAATGAAATTAGAAATGCTGATGAATAGTATTTGGATAAAATGAGATACTCTTCTAATGGATATTTGTAAAATTTTAATGAATTAAACAGTTTATAAAGAGCTAGTTCCATTATAAAAGTCAAAAGTTGAAATAAGACATAATTACCTTCTTGTGCTTGATTTTAAATACAGAACAATGGAATGCATACATATTGTATTTGATATGTTAAAAAAAGTATCATTATCAACAGAGACTGTGATTTCATAAGTCATTAAAAGGCTAAAAGGGGAATTGCCTAAACTTTGATTTTAAACATGTGGATAAAATGATCCTGTGATGATGTGGAGACTCAAGCTCATTCCAGAAAAGCAAAGCACTGAATGAATGCCTTGACCAAGAAATAACTACATGTTACTGGAAAATTAAGAAATGAACTTTAAATATAGCTCAACAATTTTAAAATGTAATGCAGTTTTATGGACAAAAATGATTAATTTTCTTCAATATTCTCTAGCAATTTATAGATTTTTTTACATTAAAAAGACTTTATCAAAGTCTTGATGTATTTGCAAATACAATACCTCAGGAATATTAAGAACCAAAGAATTGATAGGTGCCTCACAGAACTTAATTCAGTGGCCAGGTCATCTGCAGTCTTACTAGAATGGCAAACTGATCTACCATTATAGCCTATTAGAAGTGTTCAGCTATTAGCAGAGGTGGGGACTGGCTACTCAGATCTCCAGAAGGAAAATCAGCTGCACAGTATCTCCTTCTTGCCACAGGTGAAAATCCCCAATCAGAAGTATCTTGAAACTTTGGGTGCTTGAATTGCGGAAGAAGTGTTAAGATACTACCTGAACAATGTCTTAGATACAAGCTTGGACAGAACATGAGAGAGAGATGGGTGGCCCATCTTCATTGGTAAATCAGTATCTGTCAGTGAAGGCGGTGAGCCCGAATTGGTAAGTTCTCCCAGCATGATCTCCTGTTTCAGAACGTTTCCATAAATTTGGGAAGAATACTGATGATCTATTGATTCATAAGAAAGGAATTGTATTGGCCATTTACAAAGAGACGCATAAAAAGAAAAGTTCTGTAATGAATAATAAATATACTCTCGGTGTCTGCATGCTTACGTTGATCATCTTAATAGACAGGGAAGGTTGATACAAATGGAACTGTGCAGCACTTTGTACACCAAGAACTGTGCAATCATCATGATTTCATTGGGATGCAAAGATGCGCAGTGTCTCAGCAAGTCAGTGCATTTGTAAGAAGTACCTGAACAAGGACTAAACTGACTACAAGCAACTGTACTGTCTTTATAGATGGACCAGTGTAACTGCCCATCAATTTTTTCATTCTAAGCCTTAATGTCTTAATTTACATTTTATATACATTAAACTGATGATGTGTTGAAAATTTTTGTAGGCTAAATACATCTAAACATACTTTTCCAGCAGCTGTCACCTAGTGGTATATTCTGACAGGTACCTCAACATCATCTTGAGACATACTTTTATAAATGCAGAGCTAGAAGGCAATACTGAGTTAGGTTCATGCTGTGATGAAAACTAATCATATTACT
Source organism: Buteo buteo (assembly GCF_964188355.1). Taxonomy (NCBI): domain Eukaryota; kingdom Metazoa; phylum Chordata; class Aves; order Accipitriformes; family Accipitridae; genus Buteo; species Buteo buteo. Next base: position 23,739,397 of record NC_134182.1, read on the forward strand.
AGTATATCTGTCATGGTTTAAGCCATCATCATCATCACAGGAGATAATCTGTTGTAGTAAGGCTTAGCATGACCTATATGTGAGCTGAAGCTAGGGTGAAATGCGATTGAAGATGTATATTGTGTCTGGTACCAGGTGTGCATGTAAAGGAACCTCTTGCACAAAAAAAGACTTAGTAAGGATTTTATGGGTGTGTGAGACTGTATCCTGTGCATGTAACTGAAGAGAGGGACATTGCCATTCTTGTCTGCTCAAATACTCGGCACTTATTTTTCAGAACTGGAACACACTAGCTAGTCACTCAGTATTTTGTCTAAAAGATTTGGATGAATACTGTATGCACTGTGTACTTCCGAGAAAGTGATTCTGTATCACCCTCCACATACAAATTGTTGTCTTTTGATTTGTCTTTTTGTTTTAGGTGAAATAAACCTCCTCCAACTGAAAGTCTCCTGCAAAAATCACAATCAGTTCATTTTGAGTAAGAAACAGCAGCTCCCCAATATTTTTTTTCTCTCTTGTATAATGTTCTCTCTCATAACGTTCAGAATATAAACACTCTTCTGAGAAGTGTATGGCTTAAAACAACATCTTCCCTATGAAGGCATTAACACCATGCCAGTGTGCACACTAGAGATTCTCTCCAGTACTTACTGCATGTCCTGTGGGAAAAGAGGTTTTGTGACTGGGAACTGGAATCTCTTAAGAGCCATGTTTCATTACCAGCTCATTATTAGTTTCCTGCATGGTCCCTACCTGGCTTCCATGTCACTCTGTGCCTCCTGATGAGCAATACAGGTTTATACTTCATTTCTGCCACTCTTCTGTTTTTTCTGCTTAAATTGTAAGCTCTTTTGGTCTCACAATATGACTGTCCAGCATGTAGGATAAGGCGCTGTTGGAAGAGCAGCTTGATAGTGTTTAGTGAGATAATTTGAACTGTACTGTTAAGTACATATTTATTTGCTGTGCTGGATTGGGACTTTATAATATTTTTCCTTATAAGGGGGCTTCTCTTGTTGCCACTGAATCATTAACTTTACTCTTAGTTTTGAAGGTTATAAAGGACCATTGGGAAAATCTAATGTGATCTCCTGTACAGTTCAGGGCATATTGTTTCATCCATACAATCCACAGCATATTTTGGAAAGGCATCCAACCTTGATATAAGGGATTGAAATGATCGAACAATCTAAAAGGTATGTGAGTTAATGATGTTTTGTTAATAATCTGTTAAAATACTTTGTTACCTCTGCATCCTGCCATGCCTTTTTTGTGAAAGATTAAAGCAAGCCCTGTTCTTAACTCCTTGCCATATAAATACAGTGTCTCCGTGCAAGACTGTGATCTCATCATGTTTTTACATTTCTCAGGGAAAAATGAAACAGTCAAAGCTGCTGTCAGTTGCTCACATTTCAAATAAAGTTTTACAGTCTTTGAATCATTCTTTTGTGTCTTGCCAGAGTCCAAAACTCTTTCTCAACCTCTACCTTAAAAAATTGGACATCCAAACTGGACACAGTGTCTCAACAGCATGTGCTTGGTTGGACCAGCAAGAATAATGCTGTAATCAACTTGATAAATGCTTGGGCTTAAGAATCAGAAATCGTAAAATACTGAACTGTACATGGTTTTCCCAGTGTGGATTTTATGCCATTGTTATCAGTCAATGTTGATAATATCTTTTTTTACTGTATTACATTTTTTATCATTTTTGCTGATCATTTGTAGATGTCATAGTGAGGGCCTTCTAGAGCTTTCCAGCATCTGCCTTGCTTGACAAATATAGCTACTTATATATAGTTTAACAGTTAAAAATATCAAATAGTTTAGCAAGTCCACTGGAGAACTAATTTTTTAGTGAAAGGGGAGGAAGAAGGAAAGAGTTAGCAGGAGAACAAATGTATTTGGGAAAAAGGGTGAGGAGATAAGCTGAAGCATGTAGAGAAGACCTGAACTCTTCTTTTGCTACAACTTTTTCCTCTATCTTCCCTTCATATTTTCCCACCTGTCCAATTAATTCTTAATTTCTCCTCTATCCTGCCACCCTTATTTTTTCTACATTCCCTTATCAGTGCAGAAACATTAAATCTTTCTAGTGTTTAAGAAAAATTTTAAGGCTGTTTTAAAACTGTGCACCTAAATTACTTATCTTCCCCCACACTTCTAGCTACCTGTGCATCCGCCTTTCTTTATCAAAAGTAATTCCTTTTGGAATGTGTTCAGGAGCAATGAATAACTGGTGGAGGTACTTGCAGATTGCTGTTTAACTTAGTAGGAAACAAGGTGAAGAAAGATACTCGAAACAGTATCAGGAGGAGTGTTTAAGAAAGGCTAAACCTCAGAGATCACCCCACAGAGCAGCAGATCACTCCCTCACAAGAATTGTGCATGAGTAGTCACTGAGTAGCTAGGTGTGCTGGGGAAGGGATTTTCACAAGAATTTAATGTTAGGTGCTGTTGGAGACAAACAGAAATGTATAGATGTATTCCAGGGTAACAATTCCTCTTCCCCTCTGAAAGTGTGCTATGAAAAGACATACTCCATTTGTTTCTTCTGTTGGCTGCTGCCTGTTTAAAATCATGCATTAGTTTCAAGCTGTGCCTGAATGCTGAGCAGGCCATGAACTCAGACCAGCAGGGCTCTAATCCTGCCTTCCCTACCAGTGCAAGGAAAAACATAAGTTTTACCTGAAACTATGCTGCTAGGTTTGATCCCAAATTTGTGACCATAACCACAATGTGTACTGACAAGCTATTAAACAAATCCTTTCTGCACTCTTTAATGATCTGCCTCAGGATTGCAAACCAGAACATTTAACTGGCCACCTGTTAAAAGTGGACATCATAGTGAAATAGGTAGGTACAGATGAGTAAATGTTGACTGCAGAATATACTGTCTAAAGACTATGTTGTAATAGCTTTATTCATGTTAACATAAGAGTTTTTTTCTCTACTGGGAAGGCCAATGAAACCAGCAGGTTTACTCAAGAAGTAAGGCACTATTTGAAGTTAGTGATCCAGGACTGGATCTTGTGAACAATTTGGTTTTCTCTCAATGGTTGGTTTTACACTAGCATAATGCTATTATTTCCATTGATCTACCAGTATAAGTGAGGTGAATACCAGCTCTGCTACTTCCTGATTACACTTTAAAATTTATTTCCTCTAATATCTTAGCAAATGAAAACACTGCAAGTTTTAATTAGATTGTATTCCACTGTTTTGTAAGGCATGAATATGCCTGAAATTACAAGTCAGCAAGAAGAACAGTATTTCAAAGTGAACAGCAAAATCTATTTGTGTCCTGAATGCCTTTGTCAATATAAATCAGAAACATGAACAGTGAAAGAACACTATCGGACTACTTCTCTGTTCAAAAAAAAAAAAAAAAAATACTACTCTGCATGAATTTTTATATGCTTTTATATATTAGGTACTGCTATGCAAGTACTGCTTTAGTAACTGCCTTGCTGTAATAGGATTTGGAAGACAGAGAACCTCTTCTCAAAGAGGATTTATGGCTGCCTCCACAGAGTAAGTAGATAGATTTTGAATGCTCACCATAAGAAACAATTTGATTTCTTCCCTAAACCAATGCACTAAATTATCACAAAACAGTTGTTTACATTGATTTTGAACTGATTTTAAAGAAGGACTTAGTTGTACTCAGGGTATTGAGTTTCTGAGTAGTACAGCAGTGAGAGGATACAAAGGATGACTCATGAGCACATGAAATTAGCTGACTTTGTGACAGCAATTGAAACAACATACAGCAACCAGGGATAATATAGGTAAATAGAGATAAGCAGGAATGAATATCAGGAAGTAGTATAAATCACACAAAAGCTGTCCTATCTATGAAGTATTTTTCACACAACCGTCATTATAAAAACATTCCTCTCAAGCTCAGATTCATTCCTTTGTTCTATATAAGTTTCTACTTCTGATGGTTCCCTGTTTTTTTCCCCACAAGCTCTTCCTACCTGTCTAAAAGTAATTTTTAATTTTTTTTCCTTGCTTTTGTTTGTGTGCCTCTGCATCAGAGCCAGTTCTTGGGAGGGAGAACCACATGAGTTGGCAGGAATAGGGGAATCAACTAAGACAAAGTAAGAAATGGTGCCAGTCAACTCCTCCGTCAAAGGTTAAGGACAGCTGACAGGGTTTTCCTGGATACATCTCAACTTCTAGTCAGAAATGGTGCACAAGTGGAATGTGAGGACATTTTATATTGGTATGAAATTTGAGAATGTCTTCTAGCCTGGTCAAGCCTGGTACTGCTCCTGCAGAAATGACCAGAGCATGCATGTTGTATACTGCAGCCACTCAGTGCTCACACGCTTGTGCATGGATGGGTTGGTGTGCTGCAGTTGTGCTGAGGGTGTGCAGGAGGCACTGTGCTTGCTGCATTACGTGCTGTCCATGTGTTCTCACCTTTGCAGTAAATTCATCGCCTCGGTTCACATCCCCTTTCCCTTCTCCCTACACATTGGATATATTGCATGAATGCAGAACATGTTCTGTATCTGAAATGCCCTGGCAATGTTGGATTTGCTGTGCTCAAAGCCCACAGCATGTGCATACCAACTTCTGACTGGGAACAATGGACAGAAGTATGCAAGTCTGGCCAGGGTCCTTTCTGACTGCTGTGGTGCCTTGTTAATCTGGGAGTTACTCACTCACCACAGTGTCTGAAACTGACCCCTTCATCTTTCAAGTTTTCCACTAAGTTCAGTTCTTTGGTTTTGATTTTAGCAATTCAGGTTGCGAAGTGATGGATGGCAATGCAGTTATCTATTGCCCAGTGACTTAGAAGGCAGCTCCGGATAGCTGACACCCTAGTAAATAAGCTCAGAGAAGTTGATATTCCCTGCTTAAAATGTTTAGGAGTAGAAATAATGCCCCATGATGGAAGTTTCTTTTAACAAACAGTTGTGAGAACAGTTTGATACAGGCTAGAAATATGTTGGGTATTCACAAGTAAGAGTTCTTTCTCAGAAATGAGCTTGATTTCTGAATACAGGGCAGAGAGAAAAAGCGATAAATGGAAGAGATAATTTTGTTTGCTGCTAATAATTTATCAGCTCTAATCAGGGTGAAACCTATCCATTAAAATGTATGCGGAAGTGTGATGATAGTATTAGGAGTGCCTCATTATTGTTAATTCATTTAGTACTCAGTGTAATAGCACTAATCATAATTAACTCCTCTGGTATTAATAGGGTTGTCATACAATATGTACAGTATTTGCATGAGAATTCCACTCTAGATTCTCATTAATTAGAACACCATAAAATGTCAGCACTTTAATTGGCCTTATGTTAAATACTATGAGGAAGCTTCCAAGTTTTTCCTATTAGAATTTATCAAAATACTGCTGCTACATTAATTTTAGCCAGAAATAATAGCTTGTAACCACCTATTTATCAGCTAATTACTGTTTAAAAGTCTTTCAATTTTCGGGGGATTACTGTTGCTAATGGACAGAGGAGGAACAGTAGCTTAATATACCAATGTTGGAGTTTTTATTAGGCGAAATACCCTGTGTTTTCTGAATAGGTTTCTCTGCCAGTCTTCACAAAATGCTTGGTGTCAGGGTCCTGCAGGGCCGGTGTCTCCCTGGGGTTGCGGGGGCTGGGGGCCGGGTGCTAGGGGGCTCTGTCAGGGCCTGGCTGGGCAGCCAGGGCCTCTCCTACCACCCAGCCAGGAGCAGGGCAGTCAGGGGCAGCCCCCAGCCCGGGCAGCGGGCACCTCCCTGGGAACGGTGCTGGGCTGAGGCCAGGCCTGGATGTGGGCCTGCGGGTGGGGGTCCGTGTCTCGGCCCACGGTGCCCGCAGCAGGCACAACTGTGGCTGCGGTACAGCGGGAGCTGTGGCGCCGGTGGGGGCCGAGGGGTAGAGGCTCGGGTTAAGGCAGCCCCCGCGGGAAGGGGGTCTCCCCACGGCACTGTCCGGAGCCTCTCCAGAAGCACCAGGAGGAAGGGGCAGCCCAGCTGTGCTGTCTCCAGGTTGGCCCTGAGCACAGGCAGCCAAGCCTCCAGGAGGGGGTGATCTCAGGGCCCTTACCAAGGTGTTTCTGCTTGGAAATAAAGAACGAAGGCAACATATTCATGGCTGTTGTATCAGTAGCTTTAGTGCTCTGTAAGCTACCCCTCTGCAGAAAGTTATTCTGAGCTTTCTGGAAGCCTTTTCACTGCCTCCTGCTTTCTCCTAAGCCCGTGGTTTGCTGTGCTGCTTTAATGAATCCTTTTGGTTGGCTTATGGAAATCTTTCTTCAGAGCACAGGCAGTGAGAAATTCTTCATTTCCTTGACCTCTTCAGCCTTTTACATGTGAAAACTGATGGCTACAAGATGGAAATGCTGCTGTTCACAAATTGGTGTATGCTCTGGATGTGAGCACTAGCAACACAGAAAGGTAGCAGTCGTGTGCTTTTTTTGTCCTGATCAGTGTACCTCAGGCCTCTTTCCAGCTTTGGGCAGCCCATGTGGCTGGCACAGAGTGCTTCTCAGGAAGTCTGCAGGGTGCAGAATGAAGCCCCAGTTGTGGATCCTGCTGTCGTCTGTGGGAGTTTTGCTGTTGAACTGAAGGAAGCAGATATCACCCGCTGCCTTTGGCTATGACAGAATGAGCTGGGGACACATGGGGTGAAGAGGAATAAGAGCTGTAGCAGTCTGGTATGTAAAGAATAAGTCCATATTGTGCATTGGCTCACTTGTTACATGCTTGGAGCCTTGGCCAACTGGAGGCTTGTTCCATTATAGGAATCACGTGGCTCATGTGATAAGGGGTGGTGTTCACACTGCCTGCTAACAGGTAGCCCACTAAAGGAGATGATGTGATAAGAGGTAATGCTAATGTTCCTACAGTTCAAGCTCTTGCATGCTCTTCAATGAATTTAGTGATCTTATTAGAATTCAAGGCATTAAAAAATCATTACTTAGATCCTACTTCCTCAGCCCAAATACAAGTGTGTCTCAAAAAATCCCAAGGGTTTTCTTTATTATTTCTCCTTCTCTCCGCCTTTCAGTTCTTCAGAATATGCTGTCTCTGCCACCCTAGGATATGTATGAGAGCTGGAGGTCCTCACGTTGTCAGATGAATTGTGGAGCTGAAAGTAAAACACCAAATAGCCAGTGGCCACACACCAAGCTACTTCGTGGCAGGGTTATAATATAAGGTTCAGAGCGGATGATTAAAACCTGATGTGGTAAAGAAGCAGCTGGAGTTTTACCTTGAGTGATGACTTGAGGGAGTGGCATGCAGTACCTGATTTGAGCTGGCATTATTGATCCAGGAGTTTGTAGCTCTATACAGTATCAGAAGAGTTTCTTCTCTATACTTTCCTAATCCACAAATGTCCTGTGATGTTGTTTTAATAGATTTGATACTTTATGTTATACAGCATATAAGTTGAATATAATCTTCAGAAGATCTTTGTTTTCAAACTGAGCACTTCAGGATCTGCGAACCATCACAGGGTTAATTAAAATTCATGTTTTCCTTTTTATTTTCATGCTGTCTCATTTGTATTCAAGGCATGTCCTGAGCAGGTTTATTTTGATAGATTGTTATCCACAATAAATTGAAATACCTTTCACAGTGCTCTCTGTAAGATAAGAAAAAATTACTCGAGTTATATTTCTAAATCCTAGGTGACTATGCCAGTAGATTGATTTGTGCTGTAGGTTTCCACCTTCATTTAAACATTGCTGAAATGAGCCTGAAGCTTAATAATTTTTATCAGCTCTCTAAGAAAATATTGAAAATTATTAATTGATCATGCATATTAAAATATTTATACAGCAGTAAAATCATCATTCTTATCACTGATACACACTATGGTCCAAAATCCATCTATCAGTTCAGCCATTTTCTGTTCTGTTTTGTTTTCTTCTCTCACAGGGTAGTTTGTGACACGATTGTGTTATGTCTGTGGTATACTACTATAGAATAAATACACTTTTGATGCCAGCACTATTAAGGTAGCTGTTTATTTGTGTTGACATAATACCAAAGGGCTGAATAGATGGCAGGTCTCACAACCAGCTCCCAAACTTCATATAATGAAATGTGAAAAAGAGGGTCTATGGACCTTGTCCAAGTAATAATGATTTTTCTGAATATAAAGGAATGTACAGGGATTTTTCTGAATATAAGGGAATGTACGGGAAAAAAGGAATTTTGATCTTACTAGATGTGTCCATAGTAGATCTATGTAATAAGGATTTAATTTGTAGTATTTTTCCTTAACAAGTTGCAGTTTGCAAAGGCAAACAACACTGAGGTAAGCAAAGAAGAAAAGTATAGCCCAAATTTACATACATGTTTAAATATATAAAATCTCCTCCCTCTCTTTCTATATACATATACCTATATATAAGATGCATTTTGCATACATCAGAGCATTTATTCTGGGAGGGGCATTTTCTGATAATGGAAAATATATGGATCAGCTGTGTCTCACTGCCCTTACTCTGTCCTACAGTTACTTGGTGTTAATGTGGCAGACATGTAACCACTTGAATCCGAATTCTTAGCTAAAGATGGTAAAACTTGTCTTCCAGTGGTGGTAAAAGCTCTTTAGGGATTGATAGCAATCCAATTTGATTTAGGTCATCTAAGATATGAACTGTCTGCTGGAAGATCCCTTATCCCTCCGTAGGCTATCGGAGTGTCTAAATAGTTGCCTTACTATGGAGGTATTTAAGTGTCTGAGTACGGTGAGATAGGACTGAACCTATGTCTACAAAACATAATCATAACTTTTAAAGACTTGTAAAAATTTTTAAAGCTTGTGAGAGACAGGTCATTCTAGTGGATGGTGAGCTAGATATGGAGTCAGGTCTGGACCTGGCCCTGTTACTGCCTTGCTGGGTGAACTTTGAACAGCTCTTCATCAGCGCTTCCTCAAGGAAGTGTCTCTTATTATCCTTGTAAAACACCCAGCACAGTGGGATTCTAAGCACAGTGAGATCTTTTGTACACTGCTGTTTTAGAATTTCCTTTCTGATGCTACTTGCACTTTTGAAGAGGTGCTACCTAGATTGGTAGGCCTGATTGTCTTTAGCACTTACAAACTTTATGCAGAATTCATATACTTCTTTTATTGTGTTTTCAGACCCAAAGAGGAGTTTATGTGCCTGATGGTTTATTCATTTCTGCTTTATCAGCTGGTATAAAGAAGATGTAACCTCTGCTTATCAGCCTTGCTTGTATCCTTATACTGCCATGGGTACACGAATAAATCTTGCAAGAGTTTTTTGCCATTAAAAACTGCTTTGCTTCTGTAGTGTGTCCCAATTATCTATGCACCATTATCAAAACTGTGAGTGACTTTTTTTCCTTGTTGATTAAAACTGTAATGTTGAACTTGGTTTTTGTGCATAACCTAGCAGAGGACTGGTTACAGACTTGATACAGGTTCCTAGCTGAGAGCCTGTCTCCTGTGTTTTGTGAAATTTCAAACTAGATGAACATGCTGGTTTCCTCTGACAGTCTTTTCAGACAAAAGCATTTTTATGCTCTGATCTAATTCTTACATGCTGCTCTTATCAGATTTAGAAGGTATTTGTGTGGCTATCTGCCTGGACACTACTAAGTGCATTTGCTTTGCTGAAAATTTCTATGACCAACTCTTAGTAAAAGTGCAGTGATGTTGGGAGACACCACTTGAATCTTTCATAGTACAGACGCCAAAAGAAATACAATTATACTATTGAGTATTGTGAGCCTGTTATCTATTTGTTTATTTTAAAGAGTTAAAACTCAGGACTGGTTTCTCTGTCTTCTTTTCTGAGATAATCTGATCTCAGAATGGGGGGGGGGGGGCAGGACATGGTTCTGATATATTTCAGCTCATGAGGTGGCTGCAATGGATTTGCAATAGATTTCCTCACTGTGTGAGGCACTAGTGAGATCCTCTCATAATGTTGTCTATAGAGTTGGCCACCCACATCCAACTGCATGAACAGAACAAGAGATTTTAATAGGAGCAGAGGAATGGAGTACTGCTTTACAAGCAGGGGATCCAAAATCTTGGCTTGCCCAGAAAATGCAAGCTGGGAGGCGATGTGGTAACAGTCCATTAGTATGTTAGCAGATGTTACAGCTCTTCTCGCTCTCCCCCTGTTTAATCTCAAAGACACCGTTGGTGCCAACAGAAAGATAGAATGTTTCAAACCTTCAAAGCAGTGAGTTTCTGGGACATTTTCTGACTGTGTGGGGGAGAAAAAATGGAAAACACTTTGAGATGGATGTTATCAAATTTAGTGATAGAAGATATACAATAGCAGGAGACTAGACTCAGTAACTCTGGAGGTCCTTTCCAGTGTTGAATTTCTGTGGAGAGCTTGATCCTCTTCTGTATCAATCATTCCATACTTGCCACCCTAAGAAGTAGGTTACACTGCACTATCTCTTTCTGAGCTCTAAATTTCTTACTCCTCTTCTCAGCCTCATACAGACAGGGCCATTTGCCTAATACTTTGCTCACTTATGTGAGCAAATTGGCTAGGAGGAGAAGGGGAAGGAAAGGAGCCGGAGGAATCTGATCTGGCCCCATGTACTTGCCATTACAACTGCTCAAACTGTTTTGACTTACCGTAATGAAATGTTAGTTTAAAATCCATCTTTACAAATAAAATTTATTTTTACTTACATTTTTTAGTTCTTGTTAAAATCTGGAATGATTTTCTTTTTAATGCTGCTGTCCCTTTCTCTCCTTCCCTCTCTCCAGTCCTGAATACCAAAGTGCAAAAACCCAGAACGCCCTGACTCCTTAAACTGCACATTGCTGACACAAGTAAAGGCTAACCTGATAACCTTGGGATGTTTTGGGAAAAGAATTTGAGAAAAATAGATGAAGATCTATTTCTTCTCAAAACTTGCAGAACTAAAATCTCATTTCTGCAGAGTTATAAAATCTGTACTTTACTGAGACAGGTTGCATCCTTTAGACAATTACTGGCACTGGCTGCACAGGGAAGTAAATGGCATTATATAGAAAAGGAGGTAATTCACTGTTTTTCCAGAGCAAGGAGAGAAAAGGAAGGTGTAAGGATTTTGAGCAGTTTATCATGTGGAAATAAGAAGAGTGTCCTCTCCACAGACCTGACTCTGTTGGCTATGGACCACAGCTTGGAAGCTTTCACCTGCAAACACTCTCTTGGGTAAATTTGAGAACCTAGATCAAATCTTGATCATATTGAAATCAGTGAGAAGTTCTGGCACTGACATCAATGAGGCTAAAATTTTATCCCTTTTATTTTACAGTTGTTCTGTGTTCATAAAGTGCAAGGTATGTACTTTTTACTATGGCTCCACATGAAAGCAGGCGTAGAGAGTTATGTATGTACTTACAGAAAAAAAGGTGTATGGTTTCTCAGTTAATATGCCACAGGATTTGTTGATGGGATATGAGCTAAAGGAATAAATTATAAAGAGACTACTGGCACTGGGATACTGCAAATAGAAATATATGTATAGTTAGGACCAGATGTTAAACTGGGGTTTCAAAATTAGTATTCTGTATGTAGGGTGGCTATGGAAGCTGAAAGCTTAAGCAAATGCAAACCTTCCAGGGGAGATGAAAAACTCAGGCCTCACCACTGAAAACTGGAAACTCTTCTATCAGGGAAGGCTTTCTACCTGTGAAATGGAGATAACAGCATTTCTCTTCTCCTTTCTTTAATTTGTTAGTCTCTTCTGGCCAGAGACTTTTAGTAATAATATATTTATATGTTATAATGATGTGTTTTTGTGAACTTATAATAGTACCAACAAGAATTCACTGATATCGATCAAGGCAGAAGTTCTCTTTAATGTATTTCCCAAAGAAAAATTAAAGTGACTATTTCTGAAGTACAGTAAATTGATCAGATGTTTCTCAGTATCTTACTGTGCTTCATCCAGTATTTTAATGAAAGAATAAGGTATTTCTCATCACAGTGCCAAAACCACAGAATTGAGAGAAGTGAATTGCTGTTGTTATGGGAACGAAGGTCCATCAAATTGCTTCAGTTCAATTGTTTTGAAACAGAACTGGCTTCTTTCATGGATGCTGCCATACGGGAAACCAGCCTGGCCCCAGGATGGCCTATTGCCTGCAACACAGGCTTCCCTAATGACGATGCTTGTGCCTTTGACATGCTTTGTCATCCATGCTCTTTCAGTCATTCCTTCTCTAGGATTTCACTTATTTCCTTTGTTTCTGATTTTGCTTTAATTTCACATCCATTCCTGTCTTTTCTTTCCCTAGTATGGCCTCCAAAATCTGAGATTCGGTTGAAATGAACACATGTGCTGTTATCCAGTTATCCATCCCCTTCCCTCAGGTATACATGCACACAGGCACGGAATGAGAGGAAGGTGGAACTAAAATCACTAAAATCACAATTCTTTACTTGGGAAAATTTGCATTACTGAAGCTAAAAGATGGCCCTATTACCTGCTTCTGCTGATGGATCTTCATCTTTCCCACATTATCAATTATAGAAGGCAACAGAAAGCATTTATTAATACACCAATACTAATATACTAATACTTACAAATACAAACCCAGTGGTGCCCATGGGAAAAAAAAAAATCCTTGTACAAACTTGTGTGCCAAGCATGTCCTGCCCTAGAGTCAGCCAATTACATTTATTCTGATGATGTAATTCTCATAACTTAATGTCTTTGCCTGAGACTGTGATTTTGACTTAAGAACTGGTTTCTCTAACCACACAGAGCACTTCAGTTCCTTAGCTTGATCATGCTCTTGAATTAATCTATCATATTAAAAGTGATTGATTTCTGACTATATCAAAGTTTGAAAGTTGGTAATGTTGTCTTCTCTTTTCACCATTCACAGCACCTAAATGGAGTGGCCAGAATGTCAAAATTATGTAGCAGTCGGAAGCTCCCAAAGGACAATTCTTTTTTGCAAACGGAAAGAGGCAGTTTCTCTTTAATTGGGACAGCAATGATCTTTTCCTCAAATGTCAACACTGAACATTGTGAGGAGACCAAAAATAATGGGGCCACTGTACAGTAAATAACCGTGTGTGATATTACAGTTTTACAGAGCAAGAAATGCTTTGCTTGTGCTTCACTTGGCTTTTGCTTTATGAGACAATAAAGTCCTCTGGCAAATAAATGCCAGGACCTCAGCCCAAGGGAGTGGTGATGTTTCTCAGAAGACTTTTGCAGGGCTTGTTTATTGCCTCATAAACTCAAAGCCAAATGAAGTTGCTATAATGTTACATTTTGCATATGAATTATGCCTCCCCTGTCCATCTGCAGTTATGCATACTTCTTATTGCCTGGGTTTCTTCCCCTTCTGTCTGTTCTCCTTTACATTTCTACCTGCAGATGTTGTGCTAGGTGAGACTACTAGCCCAAAAGGTATGGGAAATGTCACTACTGCTAACCCTAGGTATTTTCAAGTCAGGCACTGAAATTGTAAGATGCAAACAGAAATCAGTGCATGCTGGATATGTCTTCTGGGATCTGAGCTGATATGTTATATCTGGGACATGTTAGAGCTGTGTGGGCTTACAAATATGCCGTGTGGAAAAAAAAGAAAAGAAAATGGAGATTAAGAATCTCAAGTGCCTTTAGGGGGTCAGGCTTCAGATATGCTGTGAGAATTGGGAACACTGAACATGTCTTATTCATTCCTAACAAGGACAAATTGCAGCCATGGATGACTACTGAAATGAGCAGTCAGCCTTACTACAAAGTTGTCCTTAGGGAAGCTAGAAACCAGGCTGGTGAACAAATGAAACGGGCCACCCAGATGGATTCTCCTGTGTGCATCTTGCAAATCCACACAGAGCTCTCTCCCTGTCGCTGCCTGCAGGATACTTAAAAAATGCAAGAAACAAGAAAGTAGACACAATTATTTCAGGTGGTCTGTGAGTGTGACAAGAGGGAATGAGATCATAGGATAATTCAGGCTGGGAGGGACCTTAGGGAGGTCTTAAGTCCACTTCAACCTGCTCAAGGGAGGGTCAGACCAGGGTGCTCAGTCGGGTCTTGGTTGTCTCCAATGATGCAAACTGCACAGCCTTATATCTACTTTGAACCTTTCTTCTTTCAGTATATGTCCTTTGTCTGCCATCCTCCTGCCATACATCTCTGGCTCTGTCTTCTTGATAACTGCCTCATAGTTATTAAAAGGCTCCTATTAGGAGATGAAATTGAGCAAAGGGAAATTTAAGCCCACTTCTGTTATTTTTATTTTTGTCAGTGGGGGATGTGAATCTCTGGATCTCATTGCCAGATTAATGTAAAACTACTGAGAATATGCTGTAAGAAATAATTCTGCACTGACACCAGAGGAGAGGAGACAATTTTTTGCTATGTCATTGATATCATTTGATCCAATGAACATTTTAGGGACTGTGACCTGATGGAATTCCATCCTGTGACGATTAGAAGCATTCCCTCTGCTACTCGGCTCTCCTGGGTCTGCTTCAATCTTCTATGCAGTTGCAGTTAAGATTCAACGCTTATTTTTTTCATAGATGATGATATATAGTAAATGTGGAAAAAGTGGGTGACCACATATTATTATATGAATATTGCAGGTTCATTGGTTTGTTTTATTACATTTGTATTGAGGTACTGGTATGGTAGCAAAAGGGCTCAGTGACCAGCAAGTGGACCTGTCTTCTACAGGTATTTGTATCAGCTGAACCTGATTGAGCATTAGGTAAAACAGGTGCATGTGCACTGCTTGATGAGTGATAACCTGTATCCTATTGTTCCTTGATTCCCTTTGTTGAGATTAAACAAGGCTGCATTTAAAAAAGGGCTGAAGGGAGCTGTGCTAGAGCTAGAGCCTGAGTGGTGGTTTGTTGGGGCTGTGTGGTCAGTTGGCTGTCTGCAGGGTTGTGTGCCTTGTGGATCTGTGGGCTTTGGAGAGCTGAAGGCTCAGGCCTTGCTGCAGTACTTTTGGAGAGCCTGAGGTGAGGTTGCAGACTGCTGAACTTGAATGTCTGTGTTCTGCCTATGAAAAGAGGGACTCTGCTGCTGTGAAGATAGAAAATGCAGAACAGGAGCCTCCTGCTACTGCAACTAATGGCAAAACTCCTATCAACTGCAGAAGCAACTTCTGGTGTTATGCTGGGCAAGTGCCTAAAATGTTGTGTGACTGCTGATGAAGCTCAACAGGATTAATGGCAATTGGAAGTCAAATGCCTGGTCAGCTCTTAAAAGTGCCCAAATGGAAGCCAGTAAGATGGCCACTGGGGATGCAAATTTGATCATACTTAATGGGAGTCTTAATTTAACTGAAAGGCCTGAGCCCAATCCTGCTAGGGCAATGCAAAAATACTCATTCTAGTGAAGACAAGAGGATCCTAGATGTCATTCACAAACAGTATTTCTAGTAGTGAAAACTTAAAAATTCAATCTCTAAGTCCTTCTATGCCATCAAGCCGTGAAAAATATCCCAAATTGTGCAGGTTGAAAAGTCCTATGTGTTTAAAAGTAATCTCATTGTCTTCTGGGGCCTGCTTATGATTTTGTGAATGCCTGATATTATCTTTTACACTGCTGGTTTTGGCATACTTCCATTTACTGTGGATTAATGTTTGGGCTCTCATACGTAAATAGCATAAAGTAGTACCTTCTTTTGTTGTGACTGTAATTTATGTTATTCTTAATTGACTAGGAATTTAAAACATTCTGTGGCTGTTTTGCAAGACTGCTATGGTTAATTATATTTCAATTCCCATTCTTATCCCATGTCAATTAGTAGTTTAGCAATGAAAAACCTAATTAATTTGCTACCCCTGCAGTATGTTGCTTTTCTACCACAGATCCATGTTTAAATGTTCCTTGGAGATTGCCCTTGTCAGAAAGCATAATTAAAGAATAAAGTTTACAATATTCTTTCCTGAAAGCAGGCTAATTTATATACTACATAAAGATTGCTTCCTATGCTTTAAGTATTTTTCTGTGAAGTAGTGTAAAAAGATCTGCCTTATTAAATCTGGGTTTTTTTGGTTAGGTTTTTTGGTAATTAGAGCTCCCATCCCAGATGGGACTGACCTGTGTTGCAGTTCCAGCTTGGTCTATGGGGATTTGAATGTTTATGTTCTGTAATGGCTTGTTTAGAAGTGTGTAGAGTGGGTTCCACATCCACTGAGCTGAAAGCAGAGTTAAGAACAAATGCAGTTCTCCCTCTAGTATTTCAGGGCCTTTGTCTGGGTTGGTAGAGAGGGACTGTTATTTTTAAACAATGAGTTTTAGTATAAAATACAGAGTTCTACTGGTTACACTTCTCCCATGTGCTTTAACCTTTATCTATTAAAAAAAAAAACACCCCAAACCCACAACCCAAACCCCTTTGTTAGCCATTGTTCTTGCCAATTAAACCTTTCAGTTATTGCAGCTATATGACTGATAATGATCAAGTGCAATGAGGGGAGGCTGTAGCTGGGCTCAGTATGTTAGCACAGCTGTTATTAAATATATTTAACTTTAAGATGCAGGGGAGTCAGAAATCCATGGCTGATCCCTTTTTTTCACCTCAGTGAATCCTAAAGATCAGTGTTAGCAGTGAATACATGTTAATCCATTGCTGCCAGCTGGTAAAGCACCCATGAATAATGGGAGATTATAAGCAACTCGCCCTTTTCTCAAAGGTGTTTATCTATATTCACTCAGAGGCAGTGCTGGTTAGGGCTGGCACAGTTGTCCTTTGTAATGAAACTCTTGACCTAGGAAAACTATCCAGAGAGCTTTAGAAAGATGACCTCTGATCATATGCAAGTCACTGTAGCTCTCTGCAATTTGTTCATGACTGCTGCAGCTCTGACTTCCTGATCTTAAATTCATACAAGTGGCTATATGGCCGAAAAGATCTCCTGATGTCTGCCTAATGCCCTGTGTACTTAGTGTTTTGTACAGCAGGGCTCTAGGAATCACAATGAATCAGCTTCAGAGACTGCTCAACCTTTGATGTCTGTTTACATTCTCTCCATCACATTAAGACTGTACTGTAATTAGTCATACTGTATGCACACCTATCCAGCTCATGGGAGACTGCCACAATGTCATAGGAGATTAGCAGTTGGTTAGCAGGCTGTTTAGTTAACTAATACACAAAGGGGAAAAAAGGACTCTGTTATAAGGAAGGGGAATTTTGGGTCTATTTCCTTATTAATATAGTAAAATGGTATATTGATAATGACAAAATGTGAGGGCTAATATGCAAGAAATAATAGGAAATAAAACCACGTTTTTATCATGTGAGCAAATATGTGGACTCTTAACACATGGTAAAAGTCTACCAGAGAAAAGGCAGTGCGTAGTTTAACAGGAGTTAGCTAATAAACTTCTCTAAAGACCCTGAAAAGGGATTATTTTGTATCTCTCTGTCTTAATGAGTACAGTGCAGAATTAGGGCTACTAGTTAGTCACTGTATCAAAGCTCAGCTGAGTTGTAATTTCTGTGCCATAAGTGGTATTTAAAGAAATAAGGAACTGACATACACCCTCAACTTTTTTACAACTAATTATCTGCAAATATTTCCATCACCTTTGAATGTTTATTTTGCCTTTCTCTGCAGTGAGGATCATAGATTTATGTTTTTAAATATAAGCATAAATAAGGGCCATTAAGAGTAATGACAGTGTAACTGTAGTGTTTTAAATAGTAGTTTCTAAATATGCATAGAAGGTAGGGGCTTCATTTAATAGGGGTTTGTAATTTTTCCTTGAACACCACACCATACCACCACCACTCGCCCGAAGAAGTTAAATAAAATCCTGGGCTAGAGAAGGATATAAATGCACGCACAGAGAGTAAAAATAAATGATATGAAAATATTTTTTATTAAATATTGTGCCACTTTAATGAAGTGCAACTGTGTCCTGTGTCTTGGCTTGCTGTTGTTTGGAGACATGGGAATTTGAGTATTTAGTTGTTAATAAATTGCAAATTTGGAACAACATGTTGCATCAGCACGGAATCCGGCATTATAAAAAAGTTGACGCTGTTTTGTAAAACAAGAAATAAATTCTTCTCTGCTGCAGTTGGTAGGGGTTTGATATTGATTTTAATAGGATTTTCTCCAAGGAGACCAATCTCAACATTGTAGTCCTGAAATGCAGGCTGAGTAGATGGCTACATATATTCTGTCGTGAGGTGAATAGCTACAAAACCAGTAATTTGTGCTGAAGCATGTGCTCTGTAGGAACAATGTGAAACATTATCTTCTCATTAACAGGAACACTTTGCATGCAATGACAAACTCTGGAAATCCACCTATTTGGTGGTGGGCTTTGTGGTTCCACTCAGTTCTTCATAAATTCATGGAAAAATTCAGAATTTTTTTTGTCAGTTTCTTAATGAAAATCTCAAATTTTGCTTTCAGTTAAGTTTAGTAATCTTCAGCTGTTGCTTTCATTATACCTCCCACTACCAAAAAAAAAAAAAAGGAAAAACATGGTAGTGCAATGCAGATATTCTGGGAAAAGAAAAGTTATAGAAGTACAATTTGTATAATTTCCCAGACATTTCCAAAGCTACTCAAGCCAAAATTTTGTCAGTATTTCATGCTGACTTTTTTCATTAGCATTGCTATTCCTGTTCAGTTGAGTTGTCTGCAAAAATTAAGCTTTTCAGAGAGAGAGTTGTGTGGCTGAAATACTTTGTTGGTGCTTATGACGTTTAGTCATACGTCCATTTACTGCAGTAGAGTCTTTTTCATTTAATTACCATCAGTTGTGGACTATCTACTTTGTGATTACATGACTGTAAATGTATTTGAATTCTCAGGAAGCTATTAGCACTATTTTCCCCTTAAATGAGAAATGATTTCAGACACAGGGCTGTTGGTTTCTGTGTGTCCAACTTTCAGTAAGCAATTTGTGGTGTTTTTTTTTTTTTTTTTTTTCTGCAACAGAAATATTGTTTGCTGCAGTAGCCCCATTTATACTGTTCAGGACATGTGCTGTCGTTTGATACACAAATGTACTCACAGTTTGATATACTTCATGTACTTCTTTTCTCCTTTATCAAAACAGTTTGACAGAATTTTGATGAGATTGTTTGACAGGATAGCGCTGTTCTTTTGATATATGGTGCTTTACTGAGATTATCACTGTGTTTGTATTCTGATATATTTATCTTTGAAATAAATTTGAAAGACATTCTTGAGAGAGAAAGTGCTGATAAGATCACAACAGTGAAGCATTTTAGTAAACTGATGGTATTTTTACAATTAAGCATAATAATGGTCCATCAGTCCTTTGGACTAAGAACAAGTATAAACTGCGAAGGAGTACATAAAAAGGAAACTGAAAAAGATACAGATCTCAGCTATATTTAAGCACTTGTCCAGAGCTAAACAGATTAATAACTCCAGGAAACCATCTGAGGACCTCATACAATTAACAGGCCTAACTGTCAGCCTTTAAGTCTATGAACTTGGTTATAGATGGGCATGTGCATAGTATTTCACTGAAGGGTCACTGTAGTGGAGAACTAGGCTATGAAAGCTGGTAATGCATCTAAACAAAAACTGATGGCTGTATGGAAGAGTCATTTGTTCCTCATCAGTTATCAGCTGCCATTTGTGGAGGGGGGTGAGGAATGAATATGTGTATTTTTATGTAAGCAACACACTGGTTTTGAGGATGATGGATGTGCATGTCCAGTTTGTCCTTTGGGAGAAACTTCTGGAGGTTGAAGTGCTTAACTGTTATTTTTGCCTCAATGTTCTCTTCAGAAATGAACGCAGCAGGAGCTTTGATAAAGCTGACAGGAAAGGAGGGAAAGTCACAGAGCAGGAAAATGCTTGTTAAAGAATTTCTGGAGAATCTGAGCGTATTCAAATCAGCAGACAGATGAAATTTAACATAGTGTGCTCAGTGAAGTGGTTAATTGGATCCATTTTCAGTTAATTTGGAGAACTCAGAGGACAGGTGAGGTTTCAAAAGGACAAATATACTTGCAGGAAAGAAAAAAGGGACATGGGAATCATGGCCCAGTGAGTTTAATTACAAGACCTTAATTGTTCTAGAAGATCTACTGAATAGGGAAGCAAGCTTTGCCAGTATCTGGAGAGAAGAAAATAGTTGTGGTGAGCTGTAAAACTTTAGATTTGAGGCAGAAGTATGCCACCTTTAGGTTCTTGTTGGAAGCTTATGCTGGCATTTGAATTTTGGAGTAAAAATCCTTCTTCTTGTCTCCCTATCTCCAAAGTCGTACATGGGGATCTTCAGTCCCCAGGGCCAGATGCTATTTGCTGTGAATAAATAGCATTAGTATCTTATCACATACCTTTTCAAATTATGGCCTCTGCCTTAACGGCTGAGTATGCAAAGTGAACCATATCTATGTGTACTGAGAAATACCTGGATTACCTGAATGATGGAAAGAAATTAGATCATTGCAGGGTTTTGGGACCACCTACTCAAATACAGCTACTGAAAGACTAAGAACTGGCAGTTACCACTGTCGTTAACTAAGCAAGCAGAGGAGTAGTTTAGTCTACACTGAAGATCATGGAGACAGGTTTTTTCATAAAATCAAAATTGCAGAGAATCCTAAATAGCATAGGATAAGAGTCTAAATGCAGAAAAGAGAAGTATCTGAAACTCAGCAAAGTGTATTGTGGCAAATAAGACCAGGCAAGACAATAACATGCAAAACCACAAAAATGGTACCAGATTGTCATGGCTTCTGAGCAGTAGGCCAGACTGCATCACAAGGACAAAAGAGATGATATTCTAGGTGCTTTATCATCTGATAATGATGATGAACAAACTGTCAGCCTGAATGCAATTAATCTGGACCTATGTTCATTCCTTTTAATTTAGGCACAAGCCCCTATGCTAGAAATAGTGATGTCAGCACTGAGGGAAGAACCCTAGGCACTGGAACAGATGGGTAAATGAGCAATGCATGTTCCCTCCCAACACAGCATGAAAGAAAATGTCTTAGAAAAGGCTGGGACAGGTTTGAGATTGAAGAGGCAATGTTGACCATCTTCAGCTAGGGAGTATGCAAACATATGGATAAATAACAAGTTGGAAGAGATGTGGGTTGCAGTTATAGCAGCAGAAAAAGTATTTAACCATTATTAGGTTTAAAAAAAAAAAGTCCAGCACTTTGCCTTGTGAAAAGAAGGGAACTGAAGAAGAGTTAGAGCATAAAAGGGTAATGGTGAAAGTTTCAACTGATGGCACTGTGATGAAAGACGATAGATGAAAGAACCCAGCTGTCCCATAATTTATGCCCCTAGCAAAGTTCTTGTGCCTTCAGGCAGATAAAAAGAGGAGCTTGGTTATTTCTGTGTTAGTATTATGAAGACAGTGAATTTGACTTCTCATAGTACTAATGTAAAAAGAGCTTCCTCTGAAAATGAGAAAGCTGACTCAGGTTATGTTTTTTCTTTTATCCACTTTTGAGCAAGTGCTAGAATTTATGTATTTATAATATTATTGCAGTACTGCTGTTTATTATCAAATGTTAGCAATATACAAAAGCAGTAGTTTCTAAAGTGTATATATGGGCCATTCCTGACATAACGACCCTTTGAGATCAATTGCCGTTTTTCAAAAACTTAATAATATTTGCTGCTAATTCTGGCTAAGTATATACTTCATGGGGTTATTTGGGTGTTCTGCTGCTTAATTATCTTATTGACTATAAACTTAGAAATAATTATTTAACTTCTTTCCAATTGTTCCTTCTATCCTATGGGCAAACCAGAGACCCTGCATTGCTTGGGGCTGTTGCAAAGTGAGAAAGTATTTGCAATGTTTGAGAGTGTTTATCTGCTCCTTCATTCCTCCCTCACTGTAGTGTAGTGATAGCTCTGAGATGTGGAGGGCAGGAAGCTAATGCTTTACAAGATGATTTGGGTGCAAAAGCTCCTGAATGTTAAATACAGCATAGAATCTGCCACAGCACGTTGAGAGGAAATTCAAAGCTGGGGAGCTCAAATGGAAGTCTTTACTGAATTCCACACCATTCTTCATTGAAGTTCTCAAAACAGTTTCATTTTGTTTGGAATCTAGATAAACCTGTGCTCATAGCTTTAAATATAGGTGTCCCTGTGTGATCAGAAATGAATACACAATGTTTCACACATGCCTGTAGTAGAGAGACTTCCAATCAGGTCTTCATAGAAGAAGCTAGACAGCATGACGCTGGGAAGTACACTACATGAAAAGCAGACCCTTTCAATCATTAAGCTTAGTGATGAGCTATGTGTTTGTAATTTGACAAATAATTGAGAGAGGTGAATGCTCACTGCTGCAAGCAAGCATGTGTGTTCTTACAAATAATAGCAGGTACACCCTGAATCTGCTGTGCGTAATCTTGAAATTAGTCTTTGAATAACATGGTGAACTGAGTTACATATCCTTATAATATGTGCACAAACAGCAGAGCACTGGGTTGTGTGCCTATGAAGGTTACCATGTGCCCAGGGATGTGAGACAGTAAGTACAGTGACACAGACTACGAATTTTAAGCATATCAGCACCCTGATGTTACTCCAAGAGCACTTTTTTACTGCCCTAAAGGAATAGTTTCCTTGCCCGCAGTGCCTGTGCGTGGTCTCTCTCTACACCTCCTGACATTCTGGGAGATCTGCCCCTCTGAATGGCATACAGTGCTTTAGAGCAAGGCTTGATTAATTGGGTCTGAAGTGGCATTTCTGGAAGTC
This sequence comes from Buteo buteo, assembly GCF_964188355.1. Classification (NCBI taxonomy): domain Eukaryota; kingdom Metazoa; phylum Chordata; class Aves; order Accipitriformes; family Accipitridae; genus Buteo; species Buteo buteo. Next base: position 23,762,071 of record NC_134182.1, read on the forward strand.
TTTCAGATGTTGTTTCATTGCTGAGTAAAATGGCTTGGGTTGAAGAGCAGCTAGCAGGCATTTTATGACATGCATACCTTTACTAAATAAGATTAAATTATCTGCTTCCTGTCTCTAATATGCAGTACAATACCTAGAAGCAACCTAGATGGCATTCAATTGCATTTTTCATTCAGAGGCATTTTTGTGAATAAAATGCAAATTAAATTCTGTAGGCGAGAGGTCTGAAGGTTCTTAGCCAAAATATTTGTTGCTATGGTTCCACATTCTAAGATTTATTCCGGAAACCTTAAACTTTCCATTCTGGAAACACTGAAGGGTGTCTTGAAAGCAAAAGTCTTGGTGTAATCCAGCTTAGAAAAATATATTACCTCACTTAGAACCGGCAGACTCTTGAGGATGGCAGGATCTGCATGAATCTGCATTGTAGATGAGTAGAGCTGCAGAGGAGAATATTGCTGAAGGAATTTTGAAAGTACTGCTGTTTAAATAGGATAAAGCGTTATCATTTGTTTCTGTATGCTGGAGGAGAAAAAAACCCCACATTTGAAAGGACTACAAATAACATCTTTGATTATCTTACCCCATACTCAGATGTCCTGTTTGCTCATGTATACTATCAATAAATTGATGATACTGCCATAACAGGCAAGATTTCTCAACAGCTATAGTCAATAACAAAGATGTATGTGGAGCTGGTAGTTGTATGCCAGAAAATCCGTTACTACTTTGAACAAGCTATAAAAGCAGACAGAGGTTTGGTTTTAAGTCTGTTTCATAATTTATGACCTTTTCTGAGAAGGGAAGAAGAAACCTTTGGTGGGGGGAAAAGCAGAGTTAAAATACTCTTAAAAGTATGAAAATCATGGTGTCTGCAGTTGCCTTTAATGTTTGCAAAAAATTTCATGGTTTATATCCTCTTTCTTGACAAACATTATCTCCTACACATGTAAGCTCCTCTTGAGGTTCTACACTTCCAGTTGCTTGTGGAACATAACACTGAGGCCACCAGGCAGAGCAAGTAGCTCTCTGTCAGGTAGAGCTATGTTCAAAGACAAGGAGATGCAGAAGACGAAGCATAAGTTTGCTATCTTTACAGTAAAAGGTGTAGCCAAGCTCACAGTTTTGAATTTTATAAGGTAAGGAAGTGGGGAACTGCCTCTGGCAAAAATAACTCAAGTCTCTGTGCTGGTTGTGGTGTTGCATGTAGTCTCCCTGAACATCACCCAGCACCTCAGAAATCATGAGGTTGACAATATTAGACAAAACATATACAAACATGTTTTTATATGAATGTGTTGGTGGCCACGACGCTATGTGAGTAATGTAGGCAGCTGCTGGTAGGACAACCAGGAGCAAAAAGAAAATCCTTCTACATTGTCAGCTGTGACTGATTTCCAAAAAAGCCGTTGATGGCTGACGCTTCCAGTACCCAGGGGCTGGGCCAGGCCTAGGAATTCAGATTCAGGTGTCTATGGTGTGTGGTTCCAGAAAGTTGTCTTGGACATTTGGATGTGAATGCAAAATCTAACTCCCCAGGTGTCCTGAGGGGCTGTACAGGGAAGTTGAGTGCACAGCCTGGTGGGATGTGGTGGTCTGAGCTCTCATTGTAGAAGAGCTAGAGGAAGGGTACTGAAAGCTGGGAAGGATTCCTGCTGGTAAGTCGAACTTAAGGTTGTGTTCAAATTTGTTTTACTTGCGGTCTTCTGTTTACTAACAACTTGCAGCAGCAAGTCTAATTTTTGTCTTGCAGAATAAACTTTTGCTGCTTCAACATTAAGTATGCTTTGTGTTGTATGGACCTAACAAGTCCGTTTGAAATGGAAAATCTTAGGGTTTTCAGTTCCCATGGGTGCACTGTGTCAAAAAAGCAGATGCATCTAGTCTATGTGAAGCAGACTGTACAAAGGGACGGTGTAGTAACTGTTGGGGCAGGTGTCTTTTCTAGATGGGAATTCCCACTAGCTGGCTCAAATCAGCACTCTGTCTTCGAAGAGCAGATGGTAGAGGGGCATCCCATGGTGTGGATACATCCAGAGGAATCTCAGTCCCTTTTTACAATGTAACTGAGTTGCTAGATAGAAAGAATATGCAAAAAACTTTCAAGTTGCTTTTTGGTCATAGGAGCTGTACATGTGAGATGTTTGTGTTACTCCCAAAATGCAAGGAATTGAAAAGTAAGTCTCCTAACAGTACACCTACTTCCCTTCAGGAGAATGTTTCCCTTCCCATAGCTTGTTTCCTTGGCTTCTGCTTCTCTTTGTTCCCCATGGCAAAGGCACTTCATCTAACTACTAATTGCAGCTGTTTAGTATAATGCTGATCTGTACTGGAAGGAGAGAGTTGGGTCAAGCCTGTTGACATGCTGACTTGTTGCAAAAGGGCCCTCAATACAGGCACTTTTCTGCAATCCAGCTTGCTTGGGATGTGTTCCTCATGTCCCAGTGTGGTGGCACCTACAGTCAGAAGAGCAGGAGAAATGCGATTCAGACATGTACACAGGATCCTCACTCAGGCAAACACCATGGCTGCTCTGAGAAGGGGGCTGAAGCTTGAGGGACTGTAAGAGAATTTCACGTAAATAACTCACTTGGAAAAACAAACTGAATCCCCTCTGAGCTGTTATGTGCCTATTCAGAAAGGAGGTCCCTCAGTGCCTGCTAATTGGTACAAACCCTGCAAGGTGAAATCACATCCTGGAACTCAGACAAGTCGGAGTGAAATAGTTCTCTGCTAGTGTTCCCATGTTCCCCTCAAGGTAAACATATGAGTTAAAGTCTTAGCACAGTAAAATTGTAGGGCATTCCACATAAGGACACAGCTATATGAGTCCTGGCAGGACAATCCTAGCCGCTGAATTTCTAAAGGAAAGCCCCCTATGTGATTCCTGGCAGGACAATCACAGTGTTTGAAATCTCCAGCCGTGAAAAACTGCATAATACAAAGCTATCAAAACATATGATATTCCCAGCATGAAAAACGTAAAGGGGGCATGGAGGCTTAAATTGTATTAGTAAAACCTTGCTGTAATTGGTCTTTGGCAAGAAAGAAAAAACCTGCCATTCAGTTCTCTGGCAAGGGTGAAACTTTGTAAGTTGAATTACTGAGAATAACGACCTTCCTTAGTAGGATTAAACTGCAGCTTAGAGCATTGCACATTTAGAAGTTTACTTTAAAATACGGTATTTTTTAGTATGTCTGAACTCTATGACAAAAATAAGGGGGTGGCAGCAGAGAATATGGGAAAAGTGGGACAAAAGGCACTTGCATGGTATCCATTTCCTACGGCACTTACCAGGAGATACAGAAGCAGCCTCAGAAATAGCCAACATGATATTTTGGTTGCATGTGAGGTCCACCTCTGTCAGGGTGATGCTTATGGCCAGAAAAAAAGAGATCATATAAGAACAGAACTGTTGAAGTGCCCAACTTGGAGCTCAAATAAAAGGCTTGTGTAGCAGATGACCTGACAGTTCATCAATTTGATAAAAAGTTGTCTGTTCCTTCTTTCCTTAAGTGAGGTGCCACCAAAATTGCAGGAAGACACCTCCTTGCTGGTGACAAGTACCAGCATTACATAGGTGTAAATTTTGTCCATCCCTGGTTTAGTAACAGGGATGGAACTTGGTGGCTGGTTGAGGTCTTGTCCTTGTCCATCTTGTTCTCAACCACACTTGTGGCTCATCTGTGTGCTGTAATTCACCTTCAACACAGACTCAGAGTTTCTGGAATCATTTTTGCAGTGGTTAGTAGTACTGCATCTATAAACACATTGATCTTCCATGAAGGGTTGGTGCTGGAAGAAACATATGAGAGGAATTATTTAAAATGTGAACAAGGGGGCAACAGAGTTAGGCAGGCTTGTATGAGAAGGTTGCTTGTGCACTTAATGCCATTTAACCACACGGGACTGCTGCTGTGAGCGAGTACTGTATGCGCAACAGCTTGCAGATGAGTCTGCTTGGTAGTAGCACAGGCTGATTTTAACATAATGCTTTCCCTGTCACTTGTGCTTCTCTGCCTGCTCGTTGTATTGTGTGATGTGTGACTGCAGAGTTTATTTGTGTTCAGGTCTTGCCAGCACTGAGCCCAGACTTGATTGCCCTCTAATGCAGCATAAGTAGGGAGCAATGGGTAAGAACTGTTTCCATTTCATGAAACAATGAATTCCTTATGAGTATGAGAATTGCAGCTAGACACTTAAACAAATCAACCTGCCGCAAATGAGGACTGTAAGTGCTTTCACCTGGCCTAGAAGCCAGCATCCTTACTGTTTTTCTGGAGGTAGACAAGTCAGTAGAATGAGCAGAGACATTGTCCGGTGACCTTCTGCCCTCAACTCAGGAGCATCAGGTCTTCCAAAACAGATCTTTTTCTTCCCAGTACACAGTCAAAATAAGATATGTGTAGGTTTGTGTGCAGGCTTTGAGGAGAGAAGGCTAATTGGTGAAGGATGTCTGAACGTCTTTTGATACAAGAGCTACTTATAGCTTAATGACAGTTAAATTAGCATTACTCCCTTATGCCCTCAGGGTTCACAGGCAGTAATCCCATTGCCCTTTCATATATAGCAGATGAATGCATAATGAATGCTGGTATTTTATGACAAAGAATAGAATGATGTTGCCTTAAAGCAAAATCAAGGCTGCTTTGCACCTGCCTCAGGCTCCCTAGGCTGAAAGGGAGGCTGTTGGGTTTTAAAACTCAAGAGATTAAGAAGTGCCATTTTACAAAGCAGTGAGAGGCCTGGAGCCATGTAACAGGTTTGAGTGAAACTTCCACGTGCTGCCAGATGAAGGAATGAGGAAATCAATCCAGAAGTGTCTGCTTTTATAATTTCAGGGTCACAGCAGCTGCTTGGGATTAAATCCTCATAATCTCTTTGCTACAGGCCTGACTTCTTTTGCATCATGAACCCTGGTACACTGGGGAGAAAGGTTTGCACTGTACCTTAATTAAAATTTTCTCCTGGAAGGTGTTCTTGCTGTGTTTATTTTCAGAAGTAGCTAATGGACATTTGGGGCACTTTACTGGGAATATTTTTAAAGATGCTTAGAATTTTTTTTACCCAAAAGAGAATAAACTAGATGGATAAGCATAGCTATGAAGGATAATTATCTCTAGTCCTGCTCCAAGGTGCTTTTGCTACCCAGTTTCCAATCCTCTGTGTTTCAAGGTAATGAACAGTTCAGAATTACTTCAGAAGTAAAAGCCAACTCCTGTATCTTGCTTTCTCCCAGCAAAGGATCTGGGTGGCTTTATGCCCTGGTGCAGGGAGAGGCAGATGTCTCTTCCTTCAAATGCCTCCTTCCTCATGTCATACTGAATGAAGCCCATAGCAGCATTAAAGAGGCAGTATCTAGTCTTACAAAGGCTGCTTGTGGTTGCCCCACTTTGTAGCCCTCTCCACCCTGGCTCACAGGAGAAAGGCATTTTGCTTGCACTCCCCCATGTCCCCAAGAAGTGGCGTTTGTTTATGCTGGAGAAACTTGATACTGCAAGTAAAAGACACTGAGGTAGAAGATTCAACAACTTAGTATAAACGTAGATGCATCTAAAACTTTCAGTGTAGTTTTAATTTGCTGTTTAAGGCCAAACCCTTCTAGGACACCTGGAAGATGCAACAAGCAAGAAAGAGAATGAGAAATTAACTGAGAGGGAAGGAAGAGAAAGGCAAAGAGAAGATGACAGATACGGGGTAAAGGAGAGAGCTTAATTGTTTCCTCCTTATTCCTTTTCCTGTTACCTATGTAAAGTTAGTAACACTGAGCCATGAAAGTGGTTCCCATCTATCTTGAGGTTTTCTTTCCTAGCACCTGTGGTCAGCTGGCTCACGCTCTGGAGTGATTGTTTTGTAAACTGAGCAGGGTCAGGAGGAGAGTTATCTACCTCACCAGTTTTCTTGCTGTAGAGCTGAGCTTGTGCTAGTGATAAAGTACACTAGTGGTGGTAGAGGGGAGCATCTGATCGGATTCTGTGAACTGCAGTGGTGATCCAACTGGTCCAGTGAGGGGAACTGAATGCATTTTAATTCTACAACTTGTTTTGTGGACAATTTTTCACAGATCTTGCAGCTTGATACACCAGCTAGAGGGACAATGTACTCTGTCATGGAGACAAATGAGAGAAATGCCCTAAAAAGCAGACAGCAGAAAACTTAACTGAAGAGTGTGTATGGTTGGATGTGCAAATAGCAAACTGGTGGTCTGAAGTGTTGTTAGAGGAAATCTGGAAGACTTTAGGCTGAGAGACAGAAGCATAATTTCTATCTTTCAGTGAAGATTTGGCATCTCTTCAGTCCATCCCACTGCTTCCATCTTAGCCAGCTGCATGGGAATTCCCTGTGGGTGGCAGAGGGCCACCAGCAGTGCTGTGGTACCATGTGCTTGGAGGTGGTGTGGCTCACATTCATCTAAGCTACAGCTGTTCTTGCACTTTGTGTGGGCTCTTTAGGTCCATGTGTGGCTGAAATAAATTGAAATATCTTTTGGCCTGCTCTATTTTGGGCTGGACATTATGCTCTTGTTAATCTCCACATCTAGGAACTATGAAGGTGGCCTAAAGCCTTTCCTCTTCTGATTCTCAACAGTATGAGAAACAACATCTTGCCACAAGTACAGAGCCAAGATCCTATGCCAAGAAATAAGATTAGATGTCTTGCATCATGCCAATATAAATAGTTAAGGTTGAAATATAGTAAAAGAAATCAAGAAGAACTTTTGGGATGTTCTTGTTTCAGGGTACATTCAAGGTAGACCCAAATCTCCTCCCTGACCTAAACCGCCCTTACTTTTGAAAGACTGTACCATCCAATTCTAGATGTGAAGCTAGATTTGCAGCTAACTTGGTGGGGTTTTTTTAGTTAAAAATCTGGACATAATCAAGGAACTTAATACTAATAAGCATTGACATGTTTGGAAGCCATGGGTGGAAGCTAAAACCAGTTGAAACGCTGGTTTTGGAAAAGAGATGTGGTCTGCATAATATATTCCAGGTTTTAGAAAATTTATTACATGGGAGATTCCCTCTTCACTGCTGTAGGCAGTTGCCTAGTTTTTCAGACTGAGATAAATAAAAAACAAAGTTTAATGAGCTGAGTTCACAGAACCACAGAAGTTCTGCCTAAATGAGGGGTGCTTACTCTTTCTGAGACCTGAATGAATATATTCAGCTGTAATGGTAGCATTGTGCTTCATCTTGAATGGGAACACTCTGGTGTGGTGACTGCTTTTCACTTGTGAGTGTCTTTTGAAGCATTCCTTGGTGTAAGAGAATGATTTCCTAGTGTATTCCAAAGGAAGCTGTGTATAAAGTGTCAGCATAATTATACTGCTTTGTATTTTGGCTTGAAAGGTCTTACTGAAACCTGGCATTGCTCTGCTTGAGGGCAGACTTCTGTGCAGATGGTGGCAATGTGCAACATTGTTTTTGTTTGTTTTTTTTTTTTTTTTCTTTTTTTTTTTTTTAACAGGGAAACCCAGTGTTTTATAAAAGACTTCTCCTGGTAGGTGAGCTCTGGGGAAGGGAATTGTGTGTACTGTTATTGAGATAGAGAGAGACCATGTGGTCAGTTCTCTGTGGTTGTGGCAAAGCAGAACTAATTATTCTTAAGCTCTTTAAGATGAACAAGTGTCCGGTCTGTTGCTCGTAACTGATTCCAGCACTTTCTGTAGTAGCTTCTCTTATTGTCTCCTTGTTATGGTTACGAGAGTTTCCTAATACTTAAACTACACTTTCCCTGATACTTTTAAGGCCTCTGTTTATTTTTCAAGTCTTGTGATTAATGGCTAGAGTTGCTTTAATCTTTATAACATCATCTGATGTATTTATACAATGTGCTAATTTCTTGTTTCTGTTTGGTATTAAGATTTCCTTTGGCTAATTGCATTTTTCATCCTGTAATATTTCCCCAGGTTCTTTTAAGTACAATATCCTAAAGTAAAACCAGCACTCCTCTGAGAGCTAGCAAGTCCAGAAAAAAATAATTGTCTTATTACCATAGATGATTTTATTAGACAGATGTCAGCTCAGCTGTTTCCATAAATTTTCCCATTTAAGAACCCCAGGAATATAAAGGCCTCTGAGATGCATCCCCTTCTTGAATTCTTCCACCTCACTCTTTAAGTGAATTTGCTCGTGGAGATTATTTTCTCTGGAAACCCTCTTTTCTCCAAAGAAAGGATACCTAGCAGATTCAGGTCCTCAGTGGGAAGGTAAGATGGGTAAATCATTACCAATTCTGGACCAAACCTGTACATGACAGAATTTTTGTGCCTGTTCCAGCCTGTTGTAGGAAAATTGAGAACGGCTGAGGACCCAGAGAATTCCCAGTTTCAAATGTGCTCCATCAGCCATGCAGTAACTCTGATGTTACAATGGTAACTGGATGCTGGTTGTTGCTTGCTTGTGTATGAACCTCTTTGGAGCAAGTAGCTTGATATATTGCATTTTCTGTAATTCTCTGCCTTTAATCTTGTTCTTGCATGGAATTCTTTAAAGAGCTCATTGCTTCTGCTTCTATATTCCCATCAGAAATACAGCTTTTTAGTCAGAATCTAAGGATTAAGAAAATGAATAAAGAGTTTTTGCAGTGTATGCAGCTCCTGCCTCTACCAGCAGTATCCCCTTCTCACCAAGCTGTCCCTATTTTGTCACCAGAAATTATTTTATCAGTGTTTGGTTTTAGTAGGAGATCAGCTGTATGAAGGAGAGACAAGGGTTATAAAAGGGTTAGGAAACCTTCGCTGATCTATCTCCATTATATTTTTCACTGGTTATGTGGCTAGTTTGAAATGTAGGGAATCAGGTTCATCTCTGTCCTGTTGCTAGATTCTTCTGTGACCTTGGGCAAGTCAGCTCAGCTCTTCATGTTTTGTTCCCTATCTGGGGGGGAAAAAAAAAAACCAAGTAAAACAAACTCCCACCCCAATAATGGCCATTACTAGTCTCAAGGGCTGTAAGTGCATAGACTCTGAAGTGTTTACTGTAATAACAGTATCTGAACTAATACTACCTTTTGAAAATCAGCCCTCAAGACAAGTCATATGCTTAATAAAAGAAAAATAGGTACCTTTTATCTACTGTTTTTAAAGAGAGATGAATATTACCTCTAAGATTTTTGTGAAATATTTTTGAAAACGCAAAATTTGAAATTTATGAGCCATTTTGCTATAACAATTAGCTAGGCTAGGGTGTGCATTAGTAGGCTGCCGGTGCTCTTCTTGGATGGATGGGGGCACTCAGCCTTCTGCTTTGGTCCTCAGAATGCCTCCAAAGCATGTGCCAATAGCCTATTGATGCACAGCCAGTTGTGACTTATTGTTATGTTCAATGCACAGCAGATTACAAAGGTAGGTTATTTGTTAGCATGATTTTCCAGACTGTTGCTTGAAGAATTTTAACAGCGTCCACTAAATTCCCTAATGCATAGTTCAGAATGAATAAAACTCTGCTTGATGATGTTTACAAGCGTCTCTGTGCCCACTGCTGATGAGTCATGGAAAACAGCGTATTCCTTTGACTCCTGACTATGTGCGTGATGTGCACAGATTATTAGCTGTGTGGGGCTGTGCTTTACAATTAACAGATTGGTTGCTTTTATTTTAAGCTGTATCCTAATTCAGATGTTTTCATTTTGCAACAAAAATAAACACACGCTTCTGTCTGTCTCTCTAGCTGCTCTGTCTTGCAGCTGTAGCACCTCAGAGCTCCTGCCAGCTAAACAAGTTGCCCTCCTGTTTTTCTTGACCTGTTGTTGCCTCTCCTCATTATTTTAAGAACTTCTGCAGTGGCTGTTACTACCCAAACATCATTAGATCCTTTCTCTTCCTTTGTTTAGTGAATGTTCATTTATTTCTCACTGTATCTACCCTTCACATGACTGGTTCACTTGATTTTCACTCCTCTCATAATGGCATGCAGAGCTTTCATGATGGCTGAGTATCTCTGGGGCCTTATTCCACCCTGAACACTAAGTCATAAAACCAGTCTTGCTACTTTTGTGTGTGTCTGATAAGGCTATGATGTGGAGCAGCTTTGCTGTGGTATCTAACCTTATCCAGCATAGCTGTTCCATTTAAAGCAAACAAAAAACCCAAACAACTTTAAACTATAACAACAGAAACCTTAAGTTAATTGGAGGTTCCTTTATCTTTCTTTCTTTAAGACTGACTGAATGTTGATTGTCCAAGACATTAGAAATTGTCTTGGGCACTACTTGTGTTTTTGGATTACTGGTTAGGAATCCAAGTGTGCATCTTAAAAGTTTTTGCTGTCCCACCTCCAGGCATCTGTGCCCAGAATTTAGCTGAAGGAAGCAGATTAAAAGGAAAGGTTGTGGCATTCAACTCACTGAAACCCAAATGTTGCGATTTCCCCCACTCCCAGCTGTGTTCCAGCCTACTTAAATAAACTGTTCTTAGACATTCTCTGCTGAATCAGCAATTCCTGTTAAGCACCTAGAAGAAGATTATTAACATATTATGAATAATGTCATGATAGCTGGCTGAAAAGTGTCTCCTCCTCATGAATAGTAAGTGTGGTAATGTGCCAGAATCAAGAACATTAACCACACAGCAAACTTTATCAATGTTAACTCACTGAAAACAGGCAATATGTCTGACTTGCTAACTTCCAGCTTTAATTAAGGCAATTAAACAAAATGTGATCTATTTCCATTTATTTATAGATTTAATTACTAGTAGTTAATTAGGCTACAGTTCTATAAATATATACTACTGACCTAGTGCTTCCAAACAGGAATGATATTTTAGTTTAAGACTCATTTTTAGTAAATAAAGTAATGATTCAGTGCTGCTCTATAGCTTGTGCTTCACAATACAATGGAACCAACCTTTAATCTTCTTCAGCATGTCCTCAATGTTAGTGAATATGGTTATATTTATTTAGGCACTTCTAATTCCCCATCAGCATAATATCTGAGCCACTATAGACTTTACCAATATATTTATGTGAAATAGGTAAATATTTCTAAACTTACGAAGGTAGTTCCTTGCTTGCTGCTTGAAGTAATTTGAAAAGCCTGAGTCAGCTTCTGAACTCTCTCCCTTTAATTGCAAGACTATTTTCCGTTCTTCTTTTTTATAATACTGCATACAGCTCACTTCTGCATGTTAACTTCTTCATCTCTTTTAGCTGTTGGCAATGTTAACTAATAATGAATGACACCATTAAATAGAGAAATAGTTCCGATCCCAGACAGAGGAAAATGCTGGTGCATGGTAGGGCTGGCTAGTCATGGCTGGAGCAGGAAGGCTTTGAGCCATGTCACAGAGAACTAAATGAGGAGAGCCCCAGGTAAATCCATGCCTGCATGACCTGTGTGATGGAGCTGGCTGAGCGGCTGTGTTTACACAGTGTTTGTGCTGTTGCTTCCTGGCTGCTGATTGAGGCTTGCCCATTATTTTAGGATTACTTCTAACACAACCTGATTGTTAGTATGACTTCTTCCTAATCTTCTAGTGCTAGGCATCAAACATGAAGAGAGGAGTAGGTCTTGGACACAGGCCTTTGAAGTCAATTGCAAACTCCTTTGGCTTCAGCAGTTGTAGGATGGAGCTTGCAGGAAGCTATAGATGAGGGAAGCAAATGATACTCACTGGTTGTGAGTACTGTACTTATCTACCTTGTTGCTCATCTGCAGTGTGTATTTCTTGCCTTCTGACCTGCATGTCATTGCTAGATGTTTCAGAAGCTATGGTCCCAACTCATTCTTTATGCAGAAGCTTAAAATGTGCTGGCTGATGGAGCAAAGTAGCTAGGGGGGAGAGGGAGATAAGGGTTGTAAGTAATGTGTAGAGTGTATGAATTGGTACTGTTCATTCAGTTGTTTTACTGCCATATTTGTGGCTCATTTTTGGACCTGCAAAGACAGTCTTAGGTGGGATCAACCAGAGTAATTGCTAAGTGAGGCAACAGTACAAGCCATCACAAGCCTAGGGGAGAAAAGGCAGAACTAGATACTAGCTCAGAGCTCTTGTGAGGGTAATGCTGACTTATGAACATCAGAAAGGCTTAATTGTCCTGTGTTGTGGGTGGTTGTGTGTGGTTTTTTATTTGTTTTAGCAGAAGTCACACAATGGATTTTAGGATGAGTTGGGTTTGCGGTCCCCAGCCTATGGTATTTGAGCTGTTCAAGTAAAACTCCCATACTGGGGCCACAGTATAGGACTGGTGCTGGAGTTGTGAGGGGGATGCTGGGTAGATCAAATCCCCCAAAACAAGCCAACTCAGACTGCCAATACAAACACTCGGTGGTTTGGAACAAAATGTGTGCCCAGCTTCTCCTCATGAAAGTGGCTGTGCTGAAACACATGAAGGTCTCTCGTGCAGTTGCCCGTCTCAAACAGTGGTCACAACTGGGTGTATCAAGAGGGGGAAGAACAGGGCAGGAATATGGTGCTTTTTCTGAATACCAGATATGAAGCATGTAGTTTAATCCTCTGCTATATGAAAGCTTTGGTATGTGTCCACCACTGATCTGCTTATACAGTTGCAAACCTGTAAGGGTAGATTCTTTTAAACATGCTTTAAATCTGTAAAACCTGGTATGTTATTAATTCAGATGAACTGAATTAGGCAGGTGCTAAGCTATTGTAAACACATCTGCTTAAAGGATTATACCTATGTACTTAAACGTCTTTGTTGAGCAGGAAGAGAAGCACTGATGAACATATATCTTGTTGTGAATGGCTGTGGTAGGTGGAGGAGGTATTCATAGACAACTAAGCTCTTGGTTGCGGATGGGATGTATTGCAGCCTGCCTTCTGTTAAACTCTTTGAGGCTTTGTCCATGAGGACAAAGTGTGTTGTGACCACATCATATTGCCGAGGTCTGCTGTAGTTTACACTCTGGTTGTAACTGTTTCTAAGGTACTTTCTGACAACTCAGAGTAGTTAGAATATAATTTAATTGGGGAAAGGGAAAATCAGGCTTCTGGGGAGCCAGGAGATTTAGGGCACTGTGGTTCTTATGTTGTAGTTCAACTCAGAAAGCTTCTTTAAAAAAATAAGTGAACAAAAGGAATGACATAGTATTCCATACAAAACCTGAAAAACTTTTGCAGAATATGAGACTTCTGTACAGCTGTGTACTTCACCATAAGACACCTGACTCTCTCAATGATCCTTTGAAATTCTTCATGCATACTTAAAGAGGATTTTTAGAAGCACTTAGTGTTAAGCTTTACTGTGTAGTAAAAAAAAATAAATTTCTACTGACTTCCATGGGTCCATGAAAATAAAATCAATACTGAATGTTGTTAAACACCTGTCCTGTGGTAAATTTACTAAAATAAAGTTCACTTTCCCTCTGAGCCACCGATGTACTTATTTAGGCTAATACTCATCTTCTAGTAATCTGCTGTGTCTGCTTCCACATAATGAAGATAAGGAGCAATCTATAGCCTTTTTAAACTTCTGTGGGAAACAGTGATTGGAATCTTATGTTATCCTTTACATTTTGAATCTTGATTTAACAACTAAGTACAACTTCTAGGAGAATACTAGAGTTTCTGAAAGTGTTTTATAATGAGATGATTATTCCTCCTGTTATTAGGAATTTGATTAAATTATTTCTTAGAGTTCAATGGCTCCTAAAACTGGCTGTAAAGTCTCATTGATCTTAGACTTTATTGTGTAAAGGCTCAAAAAATGAGACAGAACAGGGAATAGCATTTTTCCTTTCACTCCAACATGGACAGAGCATTCCTTCTGCCCTGTTGAAAGTATTCAGAGGTGAAAAAGCAGGAAAAACATGCCTATGAGAAATTACATTGATTCTGGAGAAAAGCTTGAACCATTTTGTTCTGTGTGGTACAGTTCACAGAAGAAAGATTTTCCCTTGCTTGAAAACTTCATCCAAGACAGTAAAGAAAGACTAACACAGCTGGGGAAAGTAAGCACAAGGCAACTGGGAGATGTTATTGCTCAGGGTGGAAACCTGTGGTCTGAGAAATCTAAACCTCAGCAATACCAGCTTTAAGAAAGTATTATACAGAAGCAGATGCATTTCGTCTAGCATAGTTATAGCTGGTGCTTAGAAATAGATGGGATAGATAGCTTTAACACTTTTCTTTTAGCTTAATTTTAAAATGAATCACTGAACAATAGCATGATACTACTTTTTTCATCAGAAAATGTGAACAGAGGTAAGAGGAGAATTGAAATATAATCTGGTCTTGTGAGGTGTTCTCCCTAACTCCCACTGACTTCAGTGAAGACTGAAGGGAATTCCTACCTTTCAAAACTGTCTTTAATTACCTTGACAAATTACCTAGTGACAGCCATATTATTATGATTCTTTTGGAATAAAAAGTTATACATTATTTCTACCATTTAGTCTTTCTAAATGACTGAAATTGTTAGCATAAATTTCTAAAATCGAATATATTTTGGTAACTGCACTCAATGACTTAACTTCTTTGTGGTCTCAATAGATGAGGCCTGTATATTACAGGATTTTGAAATAATGGGAGAAGGTTATATAATTGTTTCAACCTACATACTTTCATGAAATTTGACTGCAGGCTATCCAGGTATGAATGTACCAGGGCAGATAGCCAAGTCTTAAAAAAGCTGAACATACATACTCAGTCTGAGTAGATTGCAATCTACTCCAAAAAGGTATCTCTTTTTTTTTTTAAGTAGATATTGACTTGAGGAGGTTTGGAGTAGTGAGTGTGTGGAAGCTTCCTGCCTTTGAAGGCAGATGATGGGCAGCCAAGTCTAAAGGAGGAGAGAAGGCTGACCTAAACAAAAGGTTTTTTTTTCTGTAAAGTAAGAAAAAGGAATACTGCCCAAGGCAAAATAGAGGGGACCTGAGCAACTGATTCCAGGGAGCCTGTATTAGTCTTATGTTGATACTCTGTGGAAGTCTGTATATGATCAATTGCCTGATGGAGCTCAAGGAACAGGATACCTAAGGATTTCTGCTGCGCAGCTATAGAGAAAACTGGACTTTGGGGGTGGGGCTTTGTAGTGCCAAAGGCAAAGACAGGCCAAAGCTTTAGCCTAGGCAAATGTGAAAAGGATCACACTCTTAAGAAAAATATTCTCCCTATGTGGTGCAGGAGTGAAGTTTACATTAACTGGTGTGAAACATTGAAAATAACAGGGAGTCTTGTATTCTAGAACTATAAGAGACTATTATAATAATTTAGTATTACCAGCTGTAGACGCCTGTCTTGAAGTTCATTTGGTAATCTGATAAATAAAGTCTTTGATTTGGACGTAACATGTTGTCTTGGAAAAGTGTCTTTTTTTTTTTTTTTTTTTTTTTTTTTTAAGAAGACTTCAAGTAATTCAGAGTGCATGGTATATATTTTTTTTTGTCCTCTTCAGGGAAAGCTTATTTCTAGTCTGAATCAGTCTAGCTTCCAGATGTGGTGTTTTGCTGTATGATTCTTGTCTGTGGTAAAGGGCTGTCTATTGTCAGAAATCACTTCACGGTGTAGATACTAACAGATCCTGATTGTGTTGCCTTCTGGTCTCCTTCTTGATACATAGTTTGCATTGAAATTTTTTGGCTGTTTTGGATGAATCCGTTTTTGCCTTCTTTAAACTCTTAGTTTTGTCAGCATGCCAAAGTGGAGACACCAGACATGGGCAGACTAGGTGCATGATATAGTGTCAAAGGAGATTTTTTGGACGATTCTTATTTATGCCATCTGCAAAGGCAAATCTACCACCAATATTTAGTATTTCTGTACTTATATTCTGTGAATGTAGCGCCCAGCAAGGGCAATTAGTGGCAATCGTGTCCTTTTTTTCCTCCTGACTGCAGGCTATGTTTGACCTTTGTGGAAGAAAGCTGAAGCCTGCCTATTAGCTTGATTTACTGTACATGGTGATCTGCATAGTTTTTCCATGATACTTTGTTTCAGTCCATTACATTTGCCCAGACTCAACACTAAAAGCTTCTGGGCCTGTAGTAATGACATTTACATTAGCATAAAATTGAAACTGTAAAATGTTTTTTAAATAGAGGGAAAAGAAATACAATCCCTAAATTATATCCTTCTGCAATCTTCTATGCCACATTATGAGACTCAAAGTACAACATTTGAACTGGACATCTCCCCTGAGTGCAGTCTGCAAGGTAATTTTGAATTGAGGGCTAGTTTTCTCTGGAAAATTCCAAATTACTTACAGCTGATTAAATAGTGAGTACTTCCATGATACTGGCACCTTGTTAAATAATGCTAACAGGACATCCTGTCTTTAAGTAACTGAAATGTATTAAATGATCACTGGTCTAATCTAAAAGATGCTGTGACACTTTCCATTTGTATTGGCAGCCTTGTTCCAAACTGGAACTATCAGGCATTGATATATTTTAAGCTGTGGCTATTTGCCACCACTTGAACAGCCCACAGGGCTGGCTTGTCTGTGGTCACCCAAGTGCTGACCAACAGATGGATGCTGTACTCTCATCTGTCTTGCATGACACCAGTAAGAAGTCTGATTTGTGTTTTGTATATTGCCTTGTGGCTAAGTCAAGACATGAAGAAGTCAGCAAGAATATCTCTTTCATGTGAGCCCATGGAGAGTCAAAGCCAAGTCCCTAGAGACTGTAGCTGAGCAAAGAACATCAGAGCATTGCCTCTTCTGTTACTGTGAATTCTACTTGCTTGTGCTGAAGACCTGATTACTAGACCTTTAGGGCTAGTAGATGTGGGCTAGAAATATGTCATATTAAAAAAAAATGGTAGAGAGGGGAAAGTGTGTGTTCCTCCCATTCCCACAGAGAAAGTATGAAGCATTTATCCATTGCCCTTGTTGAAGGAATGATGTAGTACTGCTTACTACTCTAAAAATCTCTTTGCAAAAGGTACAAGAGCTTCTGTAACCTCTGTACAAATAGGCATGGCCAGAATGTGATCTCTAATAGCAGAATGAAATCTCTAATATCTGCCCAAATAAGCATGGCCAGAATGTGATCTACAATCACTTATATATTTGAAGCTGGAGGAGATGTTTGTGTTGCATGGCTGCTTCAGGTATCAGATTCAATAGACACTTGTTCATTGCTTACTCCATTCAAGAAATCAGGGCAGTTATCAATCATGCATTTATTTTCTGTATTTTTTCAATAACAAAGAGGAAGTTAGGATGCACGGCAACTGCTGGTTATTCTTGTAGCACTGCTAGTCGCTTGGTGATCTTGTCTCCTTAGCAAAATTGCCAGTTTAAGTTCCACTGACCTTGCTGCCCTGCACATTCCCACCTTTCAGGCTGTAAGAATATAAAGGCAGTTTCTTTAGCTGAGTTCACCTCAGAGGCTTTGTCAGATGGCCAGTAATTGTTCATGCAGGGAGGAATGATCCCTGTTTAGCCAACTGGGGGCATAAAAGTGAAAGAACGTTTTCCTTGAATTGCTGTGAGTGTTCCTTCATCACAGTGGATATTCATATTTCATGCACTGAATATGTGGAACTGAATTCTCTGCTAGAGGTGCTTAGAAAACTCATTGCTGCCACAAGCAGCTCGGTGACTAAGCTGCTGTCAGTGAAGGCTATTAAACCATATGAAGCCTGGCACTTGGGCTTCCTGGCAATTGAATCAGGAGCCATATCTGTGCAGCACTGAATTGCAGTCTTTACCTTGGTGACCTCAAAATTGTCCCAAGACATTTTCTGTAAGTATTTAATAAAGTGTATTATAAAAGATGTCATTAATCTCACCTCAAATTACAGAATTCGCTTATGCATCTTCAAGTTGCTGTTCATTACTTCAGTGGTTAGCAATTGCCTGGATCCTTTTCAAGAAGGGGAAACATTTGACTTGGGGTGGTGAGGGTGGAGTGGGGGGAGGACCATGCTGACAACTGTTGTTAGACTCCTGGGAGTGATTTTTTTTTTTTTTCCCCTGGGAGATGAGATGCCATGGAAAGAATTATATTATTGTAAATTCTACATTCCTAGAGCCTTTCTGATTCTAGTATATTCAACCTAAATCACACTTTTAGTGAGGCTAGTACATTTGCAAGAAACATAGCTTCAAATTATGATATTTAGGGCTGAATGATTTTTTTTTTCATCAACAACCTTTTTCACCAAGAAAAAAATGACAATGTAGGATTGCTTTATGAATACGTGTTTACTTCTCCAAATTGCTTATTTTTTTTGGGGGGGGGAAACCCTAAAGTAAAAAAATTCTCTTAATTTTGTTGCTTTTAATTGAAACATCTAGATTTTTTCCCAGTCTTAAGAAGCTTTTAATTTTCCTTTGAGGCTTTCATTCTTTATTGAAAAAACTTAAAAACATGTAATGTCTGTCTGAGAATTTTAGCTAGATTTTTCTATCAAAATGTAACATTTTAAACCAAAATGTTTTCACTATTTTTTTCTGTTTTTCAGTATTAGTAAAATTCACTAATTCTTGCAACATTTGCCAACAGACTTTTTTGAATGTTAAAAACTCTAGTGAACAAAAAAATTATCATTATATACCTAGATATGATGAAATATCTAATATATGCTATCATTACTTGAAGAAATCAATAGTCACTTCAGGTTCAAATACAAAGAGCTTATAGGTGTCCCATGACTGCTTTGTCTTCTGTTCCAGATTCTGCTTTACCAAGATCCTTGAGGGCCCAGGGAAATGCAGCAGCTGGTGTACAACAGTATCTGGAGCTCAGTGGAAGACAGAATTACTGATGGTATGAAAAGGAAAACACAAAATAAAGTAGCACCAGTAACTAATATTAACAATAACAAGGTGCATCAGTGGCTTTTGCAAAGCTTCTATCCCTGTGAGAAACAAATACTTCTCCACAGACTATCAGGAAAGTTTCTGAGCAGGTTTTAGCTGGCCATGAAATCTAACACCACCAGCTCAGATAAAGAACTGACCACAGTGACCTATCACACTTTGGCAGAATATAATGCACTATCTTAGCTCAGGCAAAGCCATGACAAAACTGTTGAAATGGTACATTACACATTGCAGTGTCTTATGGGGAGAAATGCTTTGGTTCAAGGACAGGACATGTTCTACTCTTTTTCAAGTAGAGCAAGTCTCCAGCAGGCGCTTGGTGGGTCAGGACCCTGCTGCATTGGAGTTGGCCATACTTTCCTTGGTTGCTTCTAGGCCTTGAACAGTTGCACTTGATGGGCAGGGTAAGACGTATTTTCTGTTTGTGGAGTCAGTACTGCAATGTCTCTCCTGTGCCATGGCAAAAAGGGGTTTGTGTTGCTCTAAATTGTATGACTACATCTCTCATGGTCTGTCTGGCTCAAGTGGTGATATAGGATGAATAGCCTTCATAGGTACCTCCTGGACAGTCAGGATGTCACAGCTCTAGTGCTCACACACTTAACTCAAGGTTCTTCTTTCTCACCCACTCCAAAAGATAGGCCGTGTGCACCTGCCCCTTAGACTATGTCCACAGTTTAGGCTTTCTGAGCTAGCTTTCGTTAGGTGCGCATACTCTGCATGTGCATATCTCCCTACCCCAGGCTGGTTTGCAAAGAACAGTCTACGTTATCCTCTCAGTTATATGGACACAAATTAAAGTAACATAAATGTGGCTGTCCTTGAGTGTTGAGAGGGAAATAGCTGCCTTTGTCTAAGGTAGATATTAATTTTTTTGTAATAAGGATAATGCTGATATCTGAATTAAATGAATTCAAAGCTGCTAACAGCTGTCATGGTCACACTTTTTCATGTGTTAATTCTATTAGCTAAGCATATAAAGGAGGATGTAGTTACACTGGGCTTATAGCTAACTAGGAGAAATAACATTCAGGAGTTTGGCTGTGAAATACATAGCACTCTTCTGTGCTACTTTTTCTCAGCTGCTGCTCAATTTCAGGTATCAGGTACAGCATTTAATCAAGATGACACTTAAGATGGTACATAGAAGTTTTAACAAAATATTATTGAGAAAGGCAACAGAAAATGCTTTAGTTGATTTATTTGAAGCAGTAATGCCTAAAATGCCAGTTCACAGAGTATTTTTTTAAGCAAATACCCTCTGTCAGACCATCATTGAATGACTCTGTATTTGCACAGCCACTCTAATCCATCATGCTTGACTCAGCCATCCAAGGAGAAGCATACAGTATAAAAAGCATACAAATGTTCTGAAAACCTATATGTATCGGTATGTTTAAGTATCCGTGCACCTAAATACAGAAAAGCACCTTCACTGGAGGGGAGATTATCATGGTGATGACATGTAATATAAAAGGTTCTAGTAGGCGGCTGTTTAAAATGACGTGTAGAGCTCACTTGTGGCATGAAGTTTTAGAACAGTGTATGTTGTAAAACATAGTGCTGGTACCCCGACACATGTAAAATCAGGAGGGAACATTCTTAACTTTTTTAGATTGACTGACTGAGATGTAAGAGATTCTACAAAATAAGGAATGCCTGTCCAGAATGCCTTTTTTCACATGAAAGCTGAGTTTATGAGATAATCTTGATTCTAGAAGCTGTATCACCCAGTACCTGTCCTTCCTCTACTTAAACACCCTATACACTGTAAATAAAGTTTTCGTGTCCTATGAAATAACCAAGTATTTCAAGGCAATGTGTTTATGTACGCTAGCATGCATAAGAACTTGCATCCTCAGTTTCTGTAATAGGTGCAACTAAGCCAATTCTGTCTACAGTTGCACAGGCGCTCAGAAAATCTCTTCACTTTCAGTCAGTTGTAGGGTGTCTAGGAGGAAGGTATTTGCCTTTCAAGCCCAGAGACAATTTGTGGTAAAACAGTATTCCAGAAAGAAGAAAAACTGAACTTATGTCAGAGCTGAGAGATTATGGTTTTAACACGGTTGAGGGAACTGGCCTTGCTGGCAAGTAGTGTGAGCTATGGAATTATCTTTGCCTTATTGTTATTCTGCTTGAAAGCTTTCCTCCTCCACCAGCACCTCCTTTGATCTTTTGCTAGGTTTTCAGAAGTTACATAGTCCTCTCAGTCCCTTGTGTCTCCTTGTCCTTCAGCTGCTCATCAAGCTTTTTGCCTGCTGCCACTCTCTGGAGCTCAATGGCTGTTTAGTTGCCTTGTCTCAAACTCTCCCATTCTTGTTCTCAAATCCTATCTTGATCCTAAAGCTGATGATTGGTTTAATGCTTGACAGGGTTCAATGTCTCTGGTAGGATTAGTGCACCTCACCTCTGTCATATTTTTAACCCTGGCCAGTTTCCAGTGTTTCAGAGGGAGGTTAACCCTGTTTACCTCTCTCTGGTTGCCAAATTATCTTGAGGGGGAAGAAAAACTCTTCCTGCATCAGCACCCTTAGCGTATGCAATTAATACATGCAATAATAAATGTGATGCAAACAAATGTAAACAGCAAATAGTAGTCAAGGAGAATCCTTTCATATTTCCTGGATAGTAGCAGGACATAAGGGAAATTGTAAGGAATTAGCTGAAAAGGTCTTCGAGGTTGTTAAGGCACAACACCTAATTTATCAGCTGTAAAGAGACTCTATCTCCAAATTTTAGCCAATTTAAAACTAGTGTTCCTTTTGCAACCTGGGCATCAAAATAACTGTTGCAGTTCAGCAAGGCTTCTTCATCCCCATTGCTTCTCCCTCTTGATGCAGCAGTTACAGAGAAGATGCTTACTTACCTGGGGTTCCCTTGGATGGGACTTTTGGATAGTCTGCTGGGCTATGGCTGGGAACAGAAGACTGCCAGGGCATGTGGGCATGTGCACTGCACCTTGCTGTAAATGTTTATGTTCTACTGTAGCAATATTGGTGTTGCAGGTAGATGGGGTAGCATGGGGTGAGCTAAGGTTTTAAAGGAAATGTAATTTGTAGGATCCATTTAACTAGACCAGGTAATAGTCTTGGAGAGAGCACAGAAGCTTTTTGAAGTGAGCTGTGCTCTTGAAGATTTCAGGACCCTGTCTGGTCACTGCCACCTTCCTTCGCCACAGATTTCCAAAGGAAAGAGATCGGTGCTGAACTTCTCAGACCTAAGCACAATGGAGACTAAAGCAGGATGACAGCTTAGAATGGGAAGTTGTGTGGTCCTCATGCCTCTCTGTCCCTTGTAGCAAGACCAAGTAACACACACAGCTCTCTGAGGCATGGTAGGCTTAAACCAGAGGTCAGTGTCTGTAGGGCCTGGTGTGGAATCCCAGAGTGAAGACTGTGTAGCCCATATTATGCCAAACCAGCTTATCATAACAGCCATGCTGCAATAGTTTGTAAATCTAGGTGCACCTCAGATCTGCAAATTGTTTTGTAAACATAGATTTCTAAAGGAAAAAATATTGCTGCTATGAAGTCACCCAGAATGGAGAATGATGGCATTCTCTATTTCTGTAGGTACTGCTGATTTTTACTTTCTTGTCATAGATACTCACATGCAGATTTTATTTTACATTTGCTTGGAAAAATGTTCGTGTTGAGAAACACTACAAGCAGAATGGAACAATTGACATGGACCTAAAACGTTTACAGCTATGATTTTCTTTGAGTGGGGACTACACTTGCTGTATATTTTGAAAGAGGACCAGTGAGTGACCTGCAGGGTATAACAATTCTATTTGTGGCCCCCACCTTACCAGCTGCTGCTGTGGTCAATAGGGCACTGGAGAAAGAGAAGGGTAACGGATCAGTTTATTTTTTGGTCAAAAACTGTTTGGAGACTAATTTTTGTGTAACAGAATGAAACCTCAAGTGCAGAAAAACAATAATATACGTAAATAGTTAAAGATGTCTGTTTTAACTGATCGTATCAAAAAGAGATAATGGAATACTCTTAAGTGGTTTTTTAAATTTATTTATTCCTTTCTATTTGAAAGGGATACATTTTCAGACAAAGAAAACAAAACCTCATTATCTCTCTGGGATATTAAGAAATTATACAGTATTATAAGCTGCTTTTCTCCATTTCATGTCTCTTTGGGGAGGCGTGAAGCAGGCTACAAATTAGCTCTAACTTGTTCTTATTTTAAGTCATTGACTGTGTTGCTGATTCTTTTCAGCAGACTGCACAAGGGCAGACAAAATGCAGTAAAGCTCTGCAGAAGCCACTGAGGAGGCTACAGCTAGCTGGGTAAGATAGCCTCTGCATTGACAAGTCTTGAACCAGGAGCACATTCTTGGTGAAACTCCCGGGGGAATGCAGCAGGGCTTGTTGGCTCTACTGGCAGATATATTAAAAAACCCAAACCTCAAACACAAATAAAAATCCCCCAAACAATCTCTCCCATTGCAACAAAAACCAGAAATGACAGGGGAAAAAGGAGTTTTTCCTAGCTGGCTTCCTTTAGAGGAGTATTTCCATGATCTTTTATAAACAGATACAGGTGAGCTCTGACAACTGTGCTGCCTCCAGGCTGTGTAGTCACACTGACGTGGCACTGCGTCCTGCTTAGAATAGTCCTGCTTTGCAGCAAGCATTATCAAATAAAACTGAGTGCTGGGTCTGTCCCACCTGAGATCTTTGGTTGGCTCAAAGTGGGCAGTGAACATCACTGAACATAGGTAAATGCTGCCAGTGAGGCTTAACTGGTGCCAACCTCCATCACCAGGGGTGGGGACTCAGACTGGATCTGGCTTCTACTCCATTGAGCAAAACAGTAGAGGTGTCTTTGTTTTCCTGTCTTTTCATGACAATCACAGAATGGTTGAGATTAGAAGGGACTTCTGGAGATAGTCTAGTCCAACCCCTTTGTTGAAGCAGGGTCAGCTACCATGGGTTGCCCCAGGATGGTGCCCAATTGACTTTAGAGTATACCTGCAGATGGGGACCTCACAGCCTCTGTGGGCAACCTGTTCAAGTGTTTGACCACTTAGTACAAAAAGTGTTTTCTTCTGTTCTGATGGAACTTCATGTGCTTCCACCTGTGCCCATTATTTCTGTTTCTGTCAGTGGGTATCACTGACAAGAGTCTGGATCATTCTTCTTCATTCCCTTCTATCATCTATTTATATGCATTGATAAGTTTCTTCTCCCTGATGGTCCAAAGAGTGGTACGAGGCTTTCTGCTTCCATGTGAAGAGTAGGAAAATGTATCCTATGTGGCATGCTGATGTGAAGCAGATCTCAAGGGTCATTTATATATACCCTCTTGTCCTCACTTTGTTGAAACACAGATTCTGCATCTTTGCAAGGAAAAAGTTTTGAATCTTTTCTTCGGGGGACATTCACAGTTGGAGGCTTGTTTAGCTGGCATTAAAAGATGCCAAGATTTCAGGCAGGATGGAAACTGACTTCTCTCTACTTGTATCCTTTCTACCTGCCCTTGATATATTTATGGAGTTCTCTTACAGTGGAGGAAAAGCTAGCAATCTGTGGATGATCAGCCTTGCTGAATTAGGCTACCGGCTTCTGCCCTCCTCTGTGGGAGACAGTTTTAAGTCCTTGAGTGGTTTCTTACAGCAACAACTTGTCCTGAAAGGTTTCAGAAAAATTGAAATTTCCAATGTGTTTTGAATCAATTAATGAAATTTACTGAAATAGCAGATTTTGAGTCCTGGCAGACTCGATTCACATGTACATGTTCTCAATACAGTTGAATATCTGTCAGCAATTCAGGAAATGGGCAATTACATTTTGCAAGTGTGAGATTTCACACTTATGAAATATATTTGGACATCGATGGGCCAAAATGGCTTTGAAAACACATATCAAATTTGTACTTGGAAATATGATCTGAAATAACCAGAGTTATTGTACCTGTTCACAGACTATCCTCAGAACATATAAATGAGTGCAAAAAAATAACAGTGAGGGAATGTTTGTTCTTCACAAATTAGGGAAATTCCATAGGAAAAAAGGAAGTCTAACGTGTTGACACTTTTGTGGGACAGCTTAACAGTGTGCTAAGTATTTTCCTTTCAGTTCCTTTCAGTGGGCCATAACATGCCATCAGATCTTTCCTGGGTAGGGACTGAAAGTAATGTCCACATCGCCTAAATGGACCACAGATTACTGGAAGAAAGGGACCAAAATTTTATAGTTTACTCTTCCCCCTCTGTACCCAGAGAAACTGCTTTCACCACATTTGTAGCTGTTGAGGGGTCATTGCTAGGCCAATAGTAGTTGAGGCTGGCATAGCCCACCAACTTTGAAGCATACGGAGATGGTTTTTTGCAAGATTACCTATTCCTTTTTAGATTCCTGCCTGAAGACCAAGCATGACCAGGAGAGAATAGAAACTGTCCTGCAACAAAGAGGTGAAAGTCTCACAGGCATTGGCTTTTTCCATAAGTGAATATTCAGCTGCTTATAGATACTCAGATCTATGTGGAATGGCTTTGCTAAAGAAGTGATTACATTGAGAAGGAGTCCTTCTGCCTTGAGAAAGAAATTATAGAGATAAGATCAGATAGAATTCTATCTAATCATGGGAGACATGGAGGAAGTAAACCTGCTCGCTCTGTCTTTTATAAGAATGAGCATCAGATTAAAACAGGAAATGTCAGGTTTAAGATAAATGCTAGCATGAGGAACTCCTTGCCCCAAGATGTTACAGAGGATATTGTTGAACCTAAATCTTTACACAGGTTCAAAGCTAACTACAAAAATATAAGAAAATCCATGATTACAAACCTATAATTAAATGCAATGTTAGTACTTCTATGATTTAGGAAGTCCACAAGCTTCAAGGTTTGTTTTGGTTTTGTTTGTTTGTTTGTTTGTTTTTAACCTTCTTGAATTAAGTGGTTATCCAGGGAAGTATCTTTCTATACTTGTCCAGTTCTTACAGGGCTTCCTACACATCTAATAATGGCTGTTGTCAAAGTACTGTGTTAGATGATAGATTTTGGCCAAGATCAGTCTACCTATTCATACACAGCTGATGAAGTCATTCTCCACTCATTTTTTCATAGTACACAATTACAAACTTGGAGACTTGAAACAACCCAGTAGAAGTAAACGTCTGTCAAAGTAAGAATATCTGGGTTAGCAAATTAGATTAGCTTTTACATCAAGAATTTCTCCCAGAAGACATCATAACTGTGTATAAAGTGGGAGCATGTCAAATTCCAGTCTTCTGATTAGGTGAGCCTGTGAACCTATATATGTTTGTTTAGCAGACAATTTATCTTGTTTATGTGTAGCAATATGTTGCTGTTCTGTGCCAAAACAAACCAAGTATTAAATTAAAAGGTACCAAAATAGAAAAGAGAACGCATTATTCGAAGGGTAGAAAAAGAGCCTATGAAGATGACCTTTCATAGAATCATAGAATCATTTAGGTTGGAAAAGACCTTCAAGATCATCAAGTCCAACCATCAACCATATCCACTAAACCATGTCCTGAAATGCCTTGTCAGTAGGCTTTTTGAATACCTCCAGGGGTGGTGACTCAATCACTTCCCTGGGCAGCCTATTCTAATACCTGACAACCCTTTCAGTAAAGAATTTTTCCTAATATCCAATCTAAACCTCCCCTGCGGCAACTTGAGGCCTTTTCCTCTTGTCCTATCTCCAGCCACCTGACAGAAGAGACCAGCACCCATCTCACTACAACCTCCTTTCAGGTAGTTGTAGAGAGCGATAAGGTCTCCCCTCAGCCTCCTCTTCTCCAGACTAAACAAGCCCAGTTGCCTCAGCCGCTCCTCATAAGACTTGTGCTCCAGGCCCCTCACCAACTTGGTCGCCCTTCTCTGGACATGCTCCAGCACCTCAATGTCTTTCCTGTAGTGAGGGGCCCAAAACTGAACACAGTGCTTGATGAGCGGCCTCACTAGTGCCAAGTACAGGGGAACAACCACCTCCCTGCTCCTGCTGGCCACACTGTTTCTGATGCAGGCCAGGATGTTGTTGGCCGCCTTGGCCACCTGGGCACACTGCTGGCTCATATTCAGCCGGCTGCCAACCAGCACCCCCAGGTCTTTCTCTGCTGGGCAGCTTTCCAGCCACTCTTCCCCAAGCCTGTAGCGCTGCATGGGGTTGTTGTGGCCGAAGTGCAGGACCCGGCACTTGGCCTTGTTGAACTTCATACGATTGGCCTCTGCCCATCGATCCAGCCTGTCCAGATCTCTCTGTAGAGCCTCCCTACCCTCAAGCAGATCAAACCTCCCTCCCAACTTGGTGTCATCTGCATTTTGGTTTGCTTTTGTCAGCATTAGTGCTTTACAGCTTCAGTGACTCTTTTATTCATACTGGCAGAATTCTTCAAAATCAGCAGGTTTTCATCCTCACTGATACTCTGTGGGTTGGTTGATTTATTCCCTTTTTCTGTCTTTCTAGATCACAGTGGTCCAGGTTATCCGTTTCATAATTCATACTTGGCCTGGAAGGAGAGGGGTGGATATGTGTGTGTGCAGAAAATAAGGCCACACACCTAGAAAGCCTTGATGATTGTTCATTAATTCTTCTGAGCTATTAGTGATGTTGGTAGTTGTGCATTTGATAGAACTTCTTGAAAATGAAACTTTTAAATAACTGGGCTGCAAGTGTGAAACATTTGTACGTCTCAGTAGACTTTCTTATTGAGCATACCCTTGGGAAATTTAGATACATCTGAAGCTGTGGGTACTTGTGACAGTTGATTTACTGGTAGAGACTCAGGTTTCTTTGTACTTACCTTGTTTCAGATTGGGAGGGGGGAAAAAACTTAAAAATACCACTGGAAGCAAAGGCCATCAACATAGTGATGCTTTCAAAAGTTTTCATTGAGCCATTCTTCAGAATGCCAAGCCTGGCAGTAATAAATCATGTCCTGCTATGTTCTTGTCCATTGTAATGTGATAAAGGGTGATATATGTCAGCCAAGGGTTGTCTGAAATACACTGTCTTTTGATTTAGAACAACACTTCAGTGTGACAGTTCTTAAAATTTATGATAAAAATATGGGCATGAAGACAACCCATTATTTTACATATACAAAAGTATGCAGCTAGCAGGATAGGAGATTTCATTGAGAGGGGCAAAGGTATGATTGTTTTAGAGGAGAGAACATACTAGCTCCATAAATTAGAAAATAAAAAAAGGCAAAGTGATGGCAATAGATAAAATTTATAGCAAATTATTATTTTAGTTTTATTTCTTTTATTAAACTATTCTAACAATTTTAAAAGGGTTTTAGCCTTGAAGATGATAAACAACACTTGCAAGCATGACAGTGGGCTCTGACAGTCTCATGCAGTCGTATTGGAACACTGCAAGTTATTGCTCCTCACCTGATACACAAAAGCCTATTCTGCAAATGCTACTGGGTACTTTGTAGGTGAGAGGACAGCATTGTTCTTGAACAGCTCACACCTGATAGCTGTCAGATGTCTGTCCTCCTAAGTCACCCTTTTTCCTGTATGTTTTATTTTCCTTGGCTATTTTTCATCCTATATCATATGCATGTCTTCCCTCCACCCCCCATCATCTTTAAATTCTGTTTTGAGAAAACGTAAGCATGGGCCATATACTAAGAAGTCAGATCCCAAGTATCCCAGATTTCTGGG
This sequence comes from Buteo buteo, assembly GCF_964188355.1. Taxonomy (NCBI): domain Eukaryota; kingdom Metazoa; phylum Chordata; class Aves; order Accipitriformes; family Accipitridae; genus Buteo; species Buteo buteo. The sequence goes on from NC_134182.1 coordinate 23,790,471, forward strand.
GCAGTCAAATAACAGATTCTGTTCTCTTGCAAGAGGTGCAAGCTCACTCAAATCCTAGTCTTCCACTTTATCCCACTTGGGAAGGTGAGTCTTGAAAAATCTCAAGGTACAGAACACCCACTGACTGCAACTGGGGTCGTCTGAATGTCCATGATGGGCAAATGGAAAAGCAACAGGTACCACCAAGCACTATAAACACAGTTGTATAGCTATCTGGAAGAGATAGGATGCTCTGTTAAAATGGGAATAGATGGTTTCGGCTTATTGGGCCAGAAAGTTTGCATGTTGTCCCTTTCCAGCTGTCTGACCTGGTGTTGCAGTGGAGTGGTGAATGGCTCCAACACTTACAGTGACTGTCAGAATTTTTGTGCCTTTGCTGCACACTTGCTTCACAGGTGCACAATAAATCTAACAATTTTAGAAATGGTTCAGGGCCCTTACAGGGTACCTACACAAAAACTGTATGCAGTAAGTCTCATGTCCTGGAAGTGTCTGATTCCCTCTGCATGTGCAGAACTACTGGGAATAGCATGCATGATTAGTCCAACAGATGTTTCCCCCAGGCATGCATCTCCTTTTCTTTGTGTATTCTCTGACCATCTAGTGATGGTGAGAAAACTATAATGTGTGTGTCCAATAGCTTTACAGCTTGTGCACTGTTGGTGGTGTCCTAGTTTTTAGTGGTGGCTGGCTCTGATTATCAACACAGGACAAATTATTTCAGTGGGAAAATGCCTGGAAAACTTAAATGGAAACCCTATCCTTATGACCTGTGCAGTATGGTTCTAACATGCATGGATAGGCAGTCACTCTCTCAACATCAAAATCACAGGGGTACTGCAAACATCATTAGTTCCTCTATCACTTTTTTCTCCTACAGTTCCCAGGAACATGGAACTGTTGCTTGTTATGATGTAAAAAATGAACTAATGGTACAAAACAGAAAGGGAAGGCTTTTTCTGGACTAAATCTGCTTCCCTTTTGGCAGCAGGTTTCAATTCAAAGTAGTTATGCATATGAGTCATTAACCATCTTAGAGTAGTTCCAGAGAAGTGGGCATTGAGTTGTTTTGGTTGTAGTTTTAAGGGAGTCATTGTTCATTGTGTGTGTGTGTGGTGGTGTGTTTTTTTATTTCCCCTCCTTTTAATTACTTTCAAATCATATGTGAAAACGTGATGTTGGTCCTATGGACTTCTAATATTAGGTAGGAACAGCCTGGAAAATTAAAGCTTACCTGTCTCCTAAGAAGATTCAACAACTCTTTGCAAAGATATAAGTCCGTTTAGGATAGTTGAGCCAAAAACTGGGGAAGAGGAGATATTCCCTTCCTTTAAGAAGAGAGGGAAGTGTAAGTTTGCATTGTATTTAGGAACTTTGACTTTGGGCATTTGTAGAAATGAGTGAATGCTGGTGTCAGTACTGGAGAAAATACTGTGGTGGACAGTGGACTAACTTCACTGAAAACCTGTTTTGTTAGGTTTTCTAAAGCAAAGGGGTTTATGACTGTACTCTTTGTAGGTTTGTAGATATGAACCCCACCTAGCAACTTCTGAACCCTCCAGCCCTCTCAAATCTTGAAACATAAAATACAAAGCTACCAGGAGTTTCATGAAAACCAGATAACTAAGTTGGTTCTATTAGTCTTTCTCCTGAAAGAAAGGCCACAGCATTCATTAACACTATTGGACATAAAGGGGAGAAATCTTGCAATTTCCAAATATGAAAATAAAAGTCTGGAGAGGTACTTGGGCCCTTTTAGACAATAGAGAATCAAATCACTAAAAATACTTTGATCATGGAACACCTTTAATTAAAAAAACCCCTAATTAACAGTAATAAGATTATAAATTAAGTGATAGAGATCAACAAAGAGAATCAGATTATTAAAAATACCATACTAATTAAATGTTTCATGGGTGAAGTGAATGCAGTAGTACTCTTGACTGTAAAATGGACTGTGTGGTTTTGCAGCTGATGGAGCAGAGGAGGTATGGTTAGTGATCCCTAATGACTCCCTGTGTGAACATGGGAAAGTTGCTTTGTGCTTCTGTGTCCTAATCTGCAGTAAGGAGATGACAATTTTTGTCTACCTCACTATGATATTGCAATACTAAATTAGTTATTGTTGGGAAAGCAAATTGACTTTGAAGGGAAGATTTAGTATAGCCAGAGGATAATTGTAAAAACCAAACCAAACCAAAACACTCCCCCCATCCCCAACCCCCCCCAAACCCCCAAAACCAAAGCCCCTCATGCTGGATACAAAATGAGCTTTCAGTAGAACCAGAGCTCCAAGAGGAGGGAAACTTATCAGCAAACTGTACTCATCTAATTGCGCAGCTCTGATAAAATCAGTGTAACCCGGATTAATACTATAATTCCAAAGTAAGTTTTTGATTTATGCGTCCCAGGACAAGAGTCTGTCGTGGTTTAACCCCAGCCAGCAACTAAGCACCACGCAGCCGCTCACTCAGTCCCCCCCATCCAGTGGGACGGGGGAGAAAATCGGGAAAAGAAGTAAAACTCCTGGGTTGAGATAAGAACGGTTTAATAGAACAGAAAAGAAGAAACTAATAATGATAATCATAACACTAATAAAATGACAACAGGAGTAATAAAAGGATTGGAATGTACAGATGATGCGCAGGGCAATTGCTCACCACCCGCCGACCGACACCCAGCCAGTCCCTGAGCGGCGATTCCCTGCCCCCCCTTCCCAGTTCCTAAACTAGATGAGACGTCCCATGGTATGGAATACACCATTGGCCAGTTTGGGTCAGGTGCCCTGGCTGGGCATGAGAAGCTGAAAAATCCTTGACTATAATCTAAACACTACTGAGCAACAGCTGAAAACATCAGTGTGTTATCAACATTCTTCTCATACTGAACTCAAAACACAGCACTGTACCAGCTACTAGGAAGACAGTTAACTCTGTCCCAGCTGAAACCAGGACAGAGTCTAAAAGCTGACAGTTGCTCCATTCCAGAGCTTTGTCAGTTTAATAAAATTTGTTAAAGAGCAGATAGGCATGTTTGAGATCATTAAGTCTTCCCACATGTCAATCACATGGTTTTTTTTTCCATATGTCCAGAGGAGGCCAACAAAGCTGGTGAAAGGGCTGGAAGGAATGTCCTATGAGGAACAGCTAAGGACTTTGGGCTTGTCTAGAGGGGCAACCTCATTGCTCTCTACAGCTTCCTGGGGAGGGGAAGTGGAAAGGCAGGTGCTGATGTCTTCTCCCTGGTATACAGCGATAGGACACATGGGAATGGTTCAAAGCTGCACCAGGGGAGGTTTAGACTGGATGTTAGGAAGCATTTCTTTACTGAGACGGTGGTCAAACACTGGAACAGGCCTCCTAGAGAGGTGGTTGGTGCCCCAAGCCTATCAGTGTTTAAGAGGCATTTGGACAATGGCCTTAACAACATGCTTCAACTTTTGGTCAGCTCTGAATTGCTCAGGCATTTGGACTAGATGATTGTTGTAGGTCCCTTCCAACTGAAATATTCTATTCTATTCCATTTTTTTCCTGTTTAACTATTCCTGTTACAATCAAATTAGCCTTTCATGACTCTGAATAGCCAAACCCATTCAGTGGTTATGCCCTACCAATGAGAAGCTAGAATAGAGGAGTCCATGCAGATCCCCTGGAGCAGGAGGGGGGACGGTGGGCTTTAACCTAACTATGGGACCAAACCCATCACTGCTGCCCTTTACATATAGTGGCATCATGCCTTGGAGCAGCATTTCATCAGTGAGTGGGATAAGTGCAGCTAACATTGTGGGAGGCATTAGGAAGTATTAATGCTTTTCGCAGTGCGTTGTGGTGTAACCCCAGCCAGTAACTAAGCACCATGCAGCTGCTCCCTCACTCCCCCCAACCCAGTGGGATGGGGGAGAGAATCTGAAGGAAAAAGGTAAAACTCATGGGTTGAGATAAGAACAGTTTAATAGAACAGAAAGGAAGAAACTAATAGTGATAATAATAACAATAATAAAATGAAAATAATAATAAAAGGATTGGAATATACAAAACAAGTGATGCACAATGCAATTACTCACCACTCACCAACCAATGCCCAGTTAGTTCCTGAGCAGCTATCCCTCCCAGCCCCACTCCACCCAGTTTATATACTGGACATGACATCCCATGGTATGGAATACCCTGTTGGCCAGTTTGGGTCAGCTGTCCTGGCTGTGTCTCCTCCCAACTTCTTGTGCCCCTCCAGCCTTCCTGCTGGCTGGGCATGAGAAGCTGAAAAATCCTTGACTTAGTCTAAACATTACTTGGCAACAACTGAAAACATCAGTGTTATCAACATTCTTCTCATACTGAACCCAAAACACAGCACACTATACCAGCTGAAACCAGGACACAGTGCTGCTTTGCCCATGTTAACAAAGAATATTTTCAAGACTATATCTCCTTGCAGAGACAGTCATACAGCTTGCTTAACCTGTTCCTCCTTTGAGTTTCATGTGGACAGGACAGAAACTGTTTCTAGAGACAAAGAACAGTCACAGACTTCTAGATAAGCTAGTGTGATAAAAATTCTGTCTTAAAATTAGCTAAATTTTGCTACTTACTTTGCTTTCATCACTTTTTTTTTTCTTCTATTGTTCTGTTATTGGAAAAAAGAAAGAAAATTGGCAGTATCTGACTGTACAGTTCTCCAACCATCAGAAAATGTTCACGCTCCTGCATTAGAACTGGGGACTCTCTGAAGCTCAATGAGCATTGACTTTCCTTTCTGCAGGTACTATTTTGTATGGCGTATGGCTGTGTTCTTCTTACAAGTGTTAAACTTGTGTTCTTGATGTTTGCTAATCATGCAAGAGAGATCGATGACTATAATGTGTGTCTTGGCATAGTTATTTTTTGGGGGGTGGTGGTGACTTCTACAAACCCTTGCTTCCAGGTGAATTTATATTGACTTTTATCCTTTAAAATCAGCAGTATATGCGGGATCTGATAATTTTTTTAATGTAATTTTTTTCATCTGTTACACAAATGTCTTTCCTTTTGCATTCATAGGACTTCTGCACCCTTTTTAATGATCTCATTAACAAACACAGTGAAAAGTTTCTCTAGGAAGTGAATCATTGCAGCACATTTCAAATGCTTGGTGTCATTGGTGTTTTAGAACACTTTTGAACCCTGTATTGAGTGTGTGTGGCAAGGCTTTGGTAGTGGGGGGATTGCAGGGGTAGCCTCTGTGGGAGAAGGTAAGACCACTTATATTCAAAGCTATGGCTTTTCATTGGATGCATTAGATGATGAAAGTAAGTTTCCCCCTTTTAGTTTACACAGGCCCATCACTACTTTATTTCCCTGAGCATGTAGGTGTCATCAGCTGACCAGTGTGAGGCATGTGGCAAAGAGAAGTTAGGTTCTGTAGCCTTAGGTTTATAAACTTCTAGGTTCATGCCAGCTTTTGGCCTTTCTGTTATGTTTTCACATACACAAAGAGCACCTACAAGATGTGCAAAGGACAGCTACCAACTTGAGCTCTGAATTACATTACTCTTAGATTAAGAAAAAAGGAGGAGGAGGAAGTGGGAAGGCGAATGTCTGTGAGAGGAGACAATTAAGAGAAGGCTATATACACCTCTGGTTTTAAGTCATGAGAAGCACACTCTGAAAACAAAATGGCTGGTCGACTGAGCGTATGCATACAGTCTCTAGCGATGTAAAGACTTCCAGATGATTTACTTTCATAGCTTCATGCAGCTCACCAAAACCCTTGATTAATGCCAAACAACTGCATTCCAGTGGAGGTGCTTGGCTGTACCATTTAAAATGTAGCATGTGCCTGTGGGCAGGTTACTCTTCAGTGGCCTTGGAGGCATTATGTGTTACTTCCCCTTCAGTCCTGCTCTGTTCCCTTTCCTCCAGCACACAAACTCAAGAAATCATTTATCATCTCTTTCAGCCAGCAGTAGAGAGAGATTAGGGGAAACCTATGCTTAAATCACCCTTTGGCCTAGTAATTTTGGAGATATGTTCTTTTTGTTTAATCCTTCAGAAGAATTGCCTGGAATGCTTAGGTGTGCATGCCACATTAAGTGTGCTAGAATAAATACATCTTAAAAAAATATGGCAAAGGTAGTTATTTTACTGTCTCATTGCTTCCATCATCTTTCTGTGTTTTCATTCATTCTTACTATTTAATTCAGAAGACTCAATCAGAATCCAGAAAGACTTGGAGATTCTCCTTTTCATTTGGATGAAGGCAAAGTTTGGTTCTATAACTGTGAGGTTGCATATTTGAAAGAATAAAACAACATGGATGAATTTCAATATCATTTCCATGACACAGTGCAGTATCTATTCAACAAAGCATCAGTTCTCTGTTATTTATGTTGCTGGCTGGCAAATGTCACATACATCAAAGCCTCATGAGAACTAAAATGTTAGTGGGGAAAAGTATAATTAAAGATCTTTAATGCTAAAGAACTTCAGAACTTCTTCAAAGGTGCGTGGTAACAGAAAGAGCTGGATTTTGAGTAAGAATGAGTCAAGCAAAAATAATGGTCTCCCTCTGTACTCTTGTTATGCTATTACCTGGATCAGGGCACAGGGATACTGGTGAGGATGAGCTGTGCACTGCTTACTCTGTTCCATAGCCCAGTGGGATAAGGAGAGAAACTGGAATTATGCTGCTCAGGGCTGTCCCTGAGACACTGTATTTTCCAGCCTGGCCTGGCCGTGGGACTGTGGACTGTCCACATCAGTCTTGCTTCAGGCTTGTGCTTAGGCAGTGCAAACAGCTGAATTTTATTTCTTTAACTTCTTTAGTCACAGCTGAGATTATTGTTTAGGAGTTCATGGATGATAGTGGGTCTTTTTCCCTCCATTTCAGAGACTGTATTAGCTTTTTTCCCCCTTTCCCTGTCAGTCTTCTATGGACTCAACCCTGCTCTGAACACACTGTAATAAGACTACAGCAGCCTTCCTGATGCTAAGAAAAGATGAAGACAGCATGCAAAAAGATATTAAAAAAGCTGTTGTTATCCCAAATATTCTAGGACATAGGGCTTTACATACCAAAACTTGAAAGGCAACTTCTTCTTTATTCAAGCTTATGTGATCAGAAAAAGAAGTTCCTCCAGCTTTAGTGGATCCTAAATGTGAAAATGTATTCTAGCCAATAGGTATCTTTAGTATGCACTTAAGTTTGTTTTTAACAAATAATCTGATTGAGCCTTCACTGTAGCTAGTCGTTTCTGGATAGAGTCCTAAGTTTCTGTTTCATCAGTTTTGTGTATAAAATTTAAAAAGTATTTACAAATGCTTCAAGCTGAAGTTTTAACAGGAGTAAGAAAGGTGATACTCAGTGTTGTGTTGGGAGTAACAGGTTATCTTTTAAAAATTTGTGCTATTGGTGAACTATTCTCAATACTGTCTTTGTATTAAACTGACTACACCCAAAGTTTTTGTAGATCCATTTTGTTTTCACGCATCACAGAACACAAATGCATCTAGAGTGTTCTATTCATGGAAATTTTGAAAACAACCTTGTTGATAAAGTAGCAAGACTGATGTCTCCAAAATGTTATTATAAAAATGCTGTCTCAATTGACACATTGTCAGAACCATATATGTGCCTGTTATATGTTCATCCTCACATGGCCATTGCCAGCTTACCTGTAGTTTTAAAACACCTACAGAAACTAAAAAATAAACCTATTTATTTGCCACAAGAGTGGGAAGGCAGCATGAAAAGTGTGCATTAGCAGGAAACTTCTGCTAATGGAAATTTGTATCGCTTAACATCTATGAGTCAGTTGATAGGTAGTAGCAGCCAGAAGCAGTTGCACATCAGTAATCCCATACTTTGAGTGCACCGTACTGAGTTGGTTCTAAGGGAAACAATCACAGAAAACCTAGCATGCTGTTTTTCAAGCTGCCAGTTGCATGGATTCTGTAGTGTGTAAGTACATTTAATCAGTGGTTGATTATTTTCATTGGTTTGCAATTGTTTTAGCATGCAGTCAATATTTATGATGTCAAATTTTGTAGCTTCATCATTGTACGTTAATTAAACCCAGTGCGTAGCTTCCAAAGGGGAAGCTGAAGGTGATGGTGGTTAAGGGAAATAGATGTGATGGATGTGGCTATCTGTCTGGGATCTGAGGAAGAAATTTTGACAAGCAGAAGACAAGTCACACCAAAGATAAGGTGAAGTGAGTTGGAAGCTAGAAAGTAGGTTGATGTAGATAGGCTTGCAAAAAGAGATGGGGATTGGCAGCTGGAAGACAAGATGGGGTACATGCATACTTTGGAGAAAAGGCAGCTAAGAAAAAGTCAGATAATACCAGAGAGTGTGAATGGACAGGTAAATGGCAGGCAGAACTGTCTTATCCAGAGCAGATGTCAGAAAAGTAACGCCACACAGCCAGGGTGGAACATAAGGTGGGCTCAAGATTTGATCCTGGTGAGTATTACTTTCTGCCTTAGCTACTTGCTATGTTTACCTTGCAAATGTGGTTTAAACCTCCTTAAAACTGCATGTCATCTGAACATTGAAATCCAGTGCTTGAGTTCTAACCTCTTTGGATTGTTGGACTAGTTACTTAGCCATGTCATGCAACACATTGTGGACATACAAAACAAGCAGCAGTGAGGGAGCTGTACCTCCTAATCAAGCTTTCATTCACAAGAAAGCTGATTAAATACATGATGACTACTGTTTCAGTTCTCACAAGTGGTGGATTAAGTGCTTATAGGGAGACCTCATCTGTCCTGCTCCAAAACTTGATGACAAAGCCTGTAGGGAGTGAAAGTGTTCTGTTCATAACTAACTTTCTACAATAGAGTTGCAGGTTGGTTCTTCTGACAGCTTGATTTTAAATGATACTTCATATCCATTTGACTTCCATTTTCAAAGGACATCTAGGAAAACTCATCAGCAGTTTACTGTAGTGACAGGAAGTGAATTGTTAGCACTAGGATGTCATCTGATGCCTGAATGGGACTACTGCACACTGCAGTAGAAAATTTGGGCAGAGATTTATCTACCTGAGCCTCAGGCTTGAGTTCAATTGCTTGAAGGCATGCATTGACATTGTCGTGCTACTCCATGCCATTCTGTGGAGGCTGGTCTAAAATGCCTGAATACTTATTGGATAGAGGACTTGGAAAGTGAGGTTAAGGACAAAGGACTTGGAAAGTGAGGTTAAGGACAAAGAAAAGTCTGGCGGAAGTAAAGCGTATGAATTCCTACAAATCCCTGTCCAGACTTGTCTTTAAGCCAAATCTGACCTTGTAACAGTAGCTTTGTGCACTACTAAGCAAACTAGGTGAGAATAATGGGATTCTGCTAGAAGTGACTAATTTCAAAAGTAGGTTTTTTAAAAGCTTTGAAGGAACTTAAATGTTCAGGGCCCAGTCAGTGATATGTAGTTGCCTGCCATCAAAAATACTACCCTGAGAAATTAGCTTCACAAAGTGTAGATACTGAAGAGTGAATTCAAGCACTTCTGCATGGTTATGAATGCAAAATTAATATGTGTGTCTCTGCTATTTGCTGTGAAGATATTTTTCTTATTGCTCTAAAGCTCCAAAGGAAAACAAAAATCAAAATGGTTTCATGAAAATAATTTAATGAAACTAATTTCAGTTGTATCTGACTGGGTCTTTTTGCTTCAAGATTGTTTAATGATTTATGGGCAGGACATGAGAGGGGCTTGTGTCAGCTGCACATATAATTTTAATGCACAAACTTGTGTCCTGCCTCTGACAACTGTCCTGGAGAGCAGAACAGCCTTTCTCATGAGAATTAACCCGAAGGTGAAATATTTTGTCGTGGTTTAAGCCCAGCAGGTAACAAAGCACCACGCAGCCCCCGCCCCCCCCCCCCCCGTCTCTCTCTCTCCCCCCCCTCTTCCCCCCCCCCCTCCCCCCCCCCCCCCCGCCCCCGGCTGCCGTGGGATGAGGAGATAAGATAAAGGCAGGCTCGTGGGTCGAGATAAGGACAGGGAGGGATCACTCCCCACTTATGGTCACGGGCAAAAGACAGGCTCAACTTGGGGAAGAAACAAAATCAGTTTAATTTACTGCAAATCAAACCAAGGATATTAGGAAGTAAACCCAGACCTTAGAACACCTTCCCCCCAGCCCTCACCCCCACTCCCGGTTCTCTCCCCCTCCTCCCCCCGGCGGCGCCGGGGAACAGGGGCTGGGGCTGGGGTCAGCTCCCCACGCCTGGTCTCTGCTGCTCCTTCCTCCTCGAGGGGGGCACTCCTCAATCGTCCCCTGCTCCAGCGTGGGGTCCCTCCCACGGGAGACAGTCCTTCTCGAACTTCTCCAACGTGAGTCCTTCCCGCGGGCTGCAGTTCCTCACAAACTTCCCTGGCGTGGGTCCTTCCTGCAGGCCGATCTTCAGTCACAGGCTGCTCCAGCGCGGGCTTTCCCATGGAGTCGCGGCCATCTTGGGGGGCCTCCGCTCCCCTCCATGGGCTGGGGGGACACAGCCTGCCGTCTCACCTCGGGCTGCAGGGGCATCCCCTCCTTCCTCACTGACCTCGGTATCCGCATAGGTGTTCCTCTCACATTCCAATCCCACGAAGCACTACCCGTTCCCCCTCTTAACTCTGTTCTCCCAGAGGTGCTACCACCGTCACTGATGGGGTCGGCCTGGGCAGCGGTGGGTCTGACTTGGAGCCAGGGAAGCTTCGAGCAGCTTCTCACAGGAGCCAACCCTGCGGTCCTTCCCCCACTACCAAAAAAACCTCGTGCTACACACACCCATAACACATTTAAAGAAATGAAGCTAAGTTCTCTACTAGTTTTTAAAAACTTAAGGTAATTTCAGAACTTACTCTTCATAGGTGTCAGTGGGAACTGTTGTACTTTCAAGCCAGTAACTGTTGACACTAGATACAGTCATAACTCCTGAGCTTTCACAAATTCTGTTTGTTTATTTTTTTTAACAAACCTGTGTTGGTCTTTGTTCCCTGCTTGTCAGTCTGATTTGCAGAGTGGTTTTGGTACTTGCTGGTTAAAGTAGTCGCCCCAATTTTCCCCTCTGAGAGTACCCCATGTGCTGCCCTGTGCTTAATTGAGAGCTTAGGTGCTGAACCAGTGCATGGGCTACCTTGCCCATGGGGTCCTCAAACAAGTATTGAAGAGGGGTCTTAGCACTGACTGCTTCCATCCACTAATTTGCTTCTGTTGTGCTGAATTTCTCAGTAATACAGATGTAGCTAATGAAGATTTGTATTTGGGTCCAGGTTTGTATTCTCTTTATAGTCTGCAGCTTACACTTTGCTCTCAAACCATAATCTGTCCAACAGCAGGCTTATTCAGCTTTGTTATTTCAGTGCTATTTTCTAGACTGTTGTCTGAGCCTGCAGAAAATTTAGGAGACCTAGTCTGGGTCTAGAGTTTCTGCTTATGGTGTCCATTTTTAAATGTAGGCCACGGGGGAAAACACTCACAGAAACTCAGTGATACTGAAAGTTGTCCAAGTAATTGCCTTAAGCTATATTCTGTTTTACTGGGCTTTCTCTAATGCCAATGCTGAGAGCTAAGATTAGTCTTTCTAATAATTTTCCACTTCATGTAATCTGCCCTTGGTATAAGATTTCCACTTGAGGGAAGTTGCTTGAGATTATATTTCGTTTGCTGTGGTATACTACCCAGTTCCTCAGCTGAGTCTTGAAATCTGTGGTCCTAACATTCACATCAAAGCAGATCAAGGTCTAAGACCAGGAGGCTGCAGCACTCTTGTCTTTAATCTTCTTATTCATTCTTCATCTCATATTGAGTGTTGTAATCTTTCACCTGCAAAACAGACAAGAAATCCTGTGATAAAAAAGAGCATGTTAACGTTTTGAAGCTCATGGTCTGACATTGTGAGTTTGCTCTTTGAATTTTCCAGCTAATGATGTGGAATAGGAAAAAAAAGTCTTTTTTGGTTTAAGTGAATAAGTGGCTGAATGATCTTTTCTATCAACTATATAATGCAGGGTATAAGATTTGCACCGAGAAATGTCTTCATCTGATGCTTTTTGCTAATTGGAGGGGCAGTGCACAATTAGGTCAAGCTTGCCTTTCAGGACTAAAAAGAGCAACACAATCCTTCAAAGATCTAGGCTGTGATCAGAAGGTGTTACAGCAAAGCTATGATGGAGTGTGAAACAGCCAGGGGAGCAGAGTGAAGCTTACCGGGATGTCAAAAAATGTATTACGAGATGCCCTTATAATGAAGATGGAAGGAGCTGAAGTTACAGTCTTTGCTGTCTCTGTCTTCTAATATTATTTCAGAGAGGATGCCAGCCCAGCTGGGAATTTATAGTGGAACTGTAATCTGAAGTGGTGCATTCCTCCTTTAACTTACCTATTGCCACAGGCAATTCTGTCAGCTTGACACTTGCTCTTGAAGTGTCAGTGCTGATTAAAACAGCTCAACAGAACTCCTTCCTGAACTGAAGAATAATCTTTCAATAAAGCCAGCCTAAATGGAGCAAAAATTAGCCCTTTTGCATTCTTGCAGTTGGTTATCAACATTTTGGAAGGGAATGAAAAAGCAGCCCTTCTGAAGGCATATATAGGGCAATGGTAAAGCAGTTAGAAGCAGAAACTCTGTAGAAAACAGAAGTTTGATGGAAGTCACCTATTGATGGTACCTGCCTGAGTCAGGAAAAAAATCTGTAGTGTAGTAGAGGGGGACGGCTCTGCCAAAACCTGCCACTCCTCCCGCGATACTATTAGCTACTTTTGTGTATGGCTTAGTTTTTACTTCTCTGTTTATATGAACAATATAAATTGCCTGATGTTCTTTGCAGAGTGCATCACCTGCATGTTTCCCATAGCCTGCCTGCACAGCGTGGTGGGAGCTCTCACTCTAAAGGCTTCAGTGGCACAGCTTGATGAGGACAGGAGGATCTGCCTACTTTGAAGCAATTCTGTGCCTGCTCTTTTTAGAAAGATTGCCCAATGAATTTGAGCTGTGTTTTAAATTTGAAAAAGGACTGACAAATGGCTAGTTTTCTTTAGAAAAAGAAAATGGATAGAGAATGGGATATAGGCTAAATGTGATTAAGAAGCTTCTCACCATAACTGGGGTTGTAGAAAGAGTTTGGGTATTGAGGTGAATTTACTCAAATTGAGTGCACTGATGGGTAGAAAAGCACAATGTTTGAGTTGAGTCTATTGTAGTTTCAAGAGAAAATGAGATATTTTTACTTCCTTTTCACTGCCTACCATTTGTTATGCACATTTGTATTGCACAAAATAGCATTTTAATATACTGGTAGTGGATAACATTTTTGAAAAGTGCTTATGGCTGAAACCATTTGGAAAATTACATTTTAACTACATACATCGATGTATGGATCTTGTGCTAGGAAATTTGTTTTAATGTAATAGTTAGAATTCTGATAGAAATCTGTGGTAAATGCCCAAGAGAAGCAAGTAGACATAAACTTCCTGACCTGAAGAACAGAACTGGCATAGTTAATACAAAAGATTAGGGACATGAAGAAAAATTAAAGAATTTATTGGATTGGATGTAAGTTGATACTACTTTCAGGCACATATTTATATTTCTCTTCATTCCTCAAAGAGGTCAGCACAATTTATAAGGAAAATATCACAGAAATTTTTACTGCTGTTACCTGAAACAAAACAAATGGAGTCTAGTTAGCTGCACTAAATGGGTGGTACACTGAAGCGTGGATTTTCCATCTGATAAAAGGGAAGTTAGTAACAGCAGTGTCAAATAAGAAGTGGATGTACTCTAATAATGGAATTCTTGAAGTGAGAATTTCAAATGGAAGATGCTTCCCTTGTACAGTAGTATTTTTGGTACAGATATCCTGTTAAAAGGGCAGCTTCATCTATTTCTTCTAAAGGAATGTAGTTAGTACCACCAGCTTATATGTGGAATGGATACATTTATTATTTTTAGAATGACAACTGCATTTGTCTTTATACACACAGGCTAGGACCAATTCAACAGCTGAGATTAAAAAACCTAAGTACTCAAAAATTGCAACTGAATGTAAAAATACAAGAATAAGTGGTTAATACAGCACAACTTTACCATGGGAAATTTGTGTTTGGCCTGAATGATTGTAGTCCCATTGATGTCAAAGGTTGCCTGATAAAGTTTTGTTCAGCATAACCTTGGGAATAGTCTTATTACATACCTAAAAGTGAGTAAAGGCCCAAAGGATCTAGGCAAGCAGAGCCTGATAAATAATCGTAAAAGCTTTCTGTCACATCGCACATCCCATATTCTATATACACTATGTGTGAAAAGCTTTATTTTTTAGAGAGAGTCAGATGTTGGGGGTGAAAGTATATAGCTCTGGGACCACTGTATGAAAGCTAGGCTCCTTAGTCACCATGAACACAAAGGTACTGAGCATCAGTAAAGAAATAAATACCTTTAGAAGTAACTCAACATTTCCTTCCAAAAAATGTAATGGTTTTAAATTATCATATCTCAGACCTCTCTTGGGCTCGGATCATGAGCATTATGCCATTGGAAATGAATTCATTCATGTGTCCTTTCCAGTGGACCACAAAACAGTTGTGTGCAGCCCAAGCAGCTCCCATTGTCTTTTAAGGTGTGTGAGATTTTTATGTGTAGAAAATCTTTTTTAGGACCGTTTGACTCATGAAAAGTCAAAAAGAAAGAAGGTATCTGCTGATAGTCTTCATAATTTTTGTTATAATATATAAGGTATTATAAAAGCAATAGGAGCAGGAATTAGGAATAGGCTAACATTGAAAATATTTAATGGTGATTTAGAGATCAGACTGCATTTAAAAAAGAAATTGTGTATCCAGTAATCCCTCCAGGGACCTAGCTCTAGACAGTAGAAAGCAGCTTACTGTAAACTCTGGCCTGACATGTTTGTGAACATGTTTTTCTACCTTCATAGCCTGTTGTCCATCTTTGTAGCCCATCACCTGTCCCTTTCTGGCCTGGGGACTTTGGTGCAGTTGCACCACTTGATCTCCTTTCTGCACCTTCCTTTCTCCCAGCGGCTCTAATCCAAGGGGCATCAGGAGTCTCATGTTGTCTACAGAAAGGCTTATGATGAGGAATGCAAGGTGTATCCAAATGAACAAGCCTAGGTACCAACAGGTGCTGGATGTCTGCACAGGTTAACGTGTCCTGCCTGGACATCTGGGTTTGTTGTCTCTCAACAAACAAAAGTCTCCTTTTGGAGGGAAGGGTTTCTGCTCTACTCTTCGCTTGCTGGTGTTATTTTTGGTTGTGAACTGTTGTGTCTTGTTAGCAGAGTTTTCCCATGGCTGTAAGTGTAGTAGAGAGGGGAAGAATGGGAAAGAGTTGATGTGGATTTAAATGATGATGAGAATCTGGGAAATGTTAGTAAGGCTATAGGGAGAAGGAGGAGCATGGAAGATCCAGTGCTGGGTAGGTTACCTCAGAGTCTGGATGGGCTCATTGGTGATTTGAAGGATTTCAGAAAACTAGGAATTGTCAGTAATAATTTGAGAATCGGGGAAAGTGTTGGGTGTTTTTTTGAATTTTAGAGGAGATTGAGTGGAGTAGGAGCCTATACCTTGAGCCAGCTGTGGTTACGGAAAATAGTGGCAAAAATTGTTCTTAATACTAAATATTTTTTTAAAAAAGTCTTTCCAGGTGGAGAGGGAAACTGTTCAGTCTAGTTGTGTTTACAGGCTGTAATTCTTTGTAATTCTTCTGAAACACCAAATGAATGCATGAATCATATGTTGGTAGTTCCCCTAACTGACCTACTAGTAATTGGCTCCATTCATCTCCCACAGCTGCAAAATCTGGAAAGGGTTAACAAATGGCCTAATTACCTTCCTCATCTGTGCTCACCAGGCAGAAATAGCTGCTTAAAAAGAAAAAAAAAAAAAATTACAGGAGTAAAACTTGAAGCTAAAGCAGAGTGTAGGCTAATTCCAGAAAGAGGAATGTGAGTTTGAAGAGACTGCTGTGCAGGTGAGAGGCAGCGAGAGAAAGGAACAGTTTTTCCTCTAGGCGTGCAAAACCTTTGCTTGACTTTGACCTGCATGATCTAGTAATTGGTGGTGTTTAGCTGTCCTATGTCTGTTTGCTAACAAAATGTTAATTTGATAGGTGTTCCACTTTATTCTAATTGTATTTGGGGTAAGGGATAGCTGGGAATGTCTTCAGCAGTGATTGGTAGGCCAGTAGTAGCAGAGAAACAGCTGTGCTGGGCCTGAACCCATGTAACCCTGTGGAAGCTGATTATAGACAGGTCATGCTTGCTTTTTGCCCAAAATAGGGGGAAACCCATCATCTTCCAGACCATGTGTGACCTCTTGGGCCTGGTGGACAGGGAGCTGAATATGCAGCAGCAATGATTAAAGGCAACTAACCACCTCATGGGCTGCAGCAGCAAGAGTGTAGGGAGCAGGCTGAGGAAAACTGTTACTCCTCTCTGGCCCTTGTGAGAGTCCCTTTGCAGTAGTGCTTCCAGCGTGGGGGTCCAAATACAAGAAAGGCATTGAACTGGAGCAAGTCCAGTGCAGGCCACCAAACTGCTCAGAGGTCTGGAGATTATGGCACATGGGAAGAGGCTGAGACGTGAGTTGCTTCAGTCTTGAGGAGGAGGGCAAAGGTGAGACCTTAGAGCTGTCTTCAGCTACCTAATGGGAGGGTATGGAGGGGACAGAACCAGAAACTTCTTGTGGATATGTAGTAATAGGACAAGAGGCAATAGACTTAAGTTGCAACACAGGAAAAAACCAATTAGATATTAAGAGGTATTTGTTGGCTTGGGATTTTTTTTTATTACCAGGAGACTGGTCAAAACACTGGAACAATGGCCCAGAGAAGTTGTGCAGTCTCCACTCTTGAAAATTTTAAAACTTGCCTTGACAAGACTGAGTGACTTGATCTCACTGGCCATTTAAGTAAGGCTCTGGACCAGGTGACCTCCAGAGGTCATATTCTGTGATACTATGCATTAGTGCAAGTCCTACCCTAGCACTGCATACGCAGACAGTGGGATGCACTGTCTTTCCCTAACTTAGGGTCATTTCATAAACAAGTCTGTTCCAGAGGATAATGGAGCTATTAGTGACAATCAGTGTCTCTTTTATAAAGAACTAACATTGCCATGCAAACTGGGTTATACTCCTAGATAAAACCGTAAAAAGGGAAGCTGAAGGGAAGGCAAGGAACAATATATTGTAGCTATTATAATATTTGGATTTTAGTGCAGCACTTGATACAGTGTCTCATAAAGTGATATTTGCTTGATTAATTTAAATTACAGTGGATATCTGATGGAGGTCTGAATACTCAGACCAAAAACTTCCTCGGAGATTGGGAATAAAGGTAAGGATTGATTTCTCTACAGCTAGGCCTTTATAAGATGCATAAAGTTAGTTCTGTTCATATATACCTTCCCTGTTAAGATAAGAAGAGGTGATGTAATAGTTACAGTAACAATTATTGTGATGAAACTTGGCCCTGGAGCAGACTTGGACTTTTTCCCCCTCAATCATTGATGTATATGTTTTGCGTGTGTGTTCCTGGTGTCTTAATGTTTTCAGTAAGTTATCTTCACTAATTACCTCAGAGTGGGTGTAAGCACACACTAAGACATTAACAGATAATATCAAATTGAAGTGAATTGCGTGTACCGCTGAAAGTAGGAGAAGGACAAAGTGAGCTAATAAAGACATAAATTAACAATATGGTACTCCACTTGGTAAAAAGTATGTGAAGGTTTGAGGAAATATAATCCAAAGCTCAAATAATCATAAGCGAGGTAAAGTGTGAGACGCTGAAAGTATTTCTGGTCTCAACAGAAAGGAAATACATTTTTTCTTTTCTGTGTATTGGAGTTTTGCTTTTAGATTACAGATGTGTGCTCATGCACAAATGAATAGAAGGCAGAAGGATATGCTTGTTCTGGACAGCATAACTAGAGTGTGAACACTCCTCTGTTTCTGGAGAGCACATGATGTGGTTTTTGGAGTCCTGACCTATTACTGATTTTTTTTTTTGTTCATCAAATGTTCTTGTGTTCTTGGTTTTGCATTTCTCCTTTAAGTTCTTTCTTACATACTGATAATTCTTTAGTGCTGAGCTGCACCTTTTATGTCTGTTACAGATGGACAGCCATGATACAGACTAAAATTGGGTTTAAGAAAGGCATGTGAGACTTTAATTGGGAACGTCCAGGGATGCGAGTTACAAGTCAGTGTAAGAAGTGCTATGTGAAACCCAATAGACTTTGTTTACTTAAAAGCTATGCTTAGGAGAGTGATGCACTGGTTTGCTGAACTATTAAGCTAGAGTGACAGGTTGAGGGGGAGAGAGAGAAAGTGATTACTACATATCTCCATAGTCTCACATGCCACCTAAATAGTCAGTGTCTCAAACTAATTAGACAAAAGTTCTCATTTGTTTTAATGAGACGCAGATTGCTGCTATTTGTCACAAAGCTTTCTTTCTCACTGATTTTGTGGGTAGGGTGTCTTCTGTGCCTACTGACCATGGGGTGATGTTAAATTCCCAGAATGCCCTTGAATGCATCAGTGCAGGTCAGAGAAGAGACCTTCTTGCAATGGATTGCCTTAGCTATAAGTGCAGCTGTGAAAAAAAATGAAGATAAAATTTTCTGTGTTCCTCTCAAAAGGACCCTTTAAAGTTTATGGAGGTTGTGACTCATGCTTGTGCACTCCTCTGCCCAAATAGCTGGGACACTGAAGATGTTCTCAGTGGTACTACCCATCCCTAAGACTAGGCAGCTTTTGAAAAAGGATCGCATGTTCCCTTGATTGCTGCCACCTTCCCTTTTTCTCAAGCAAATGTGTTCTGTGCATTATGGGGAAAATTCTCTTTGGAGTTGTCAGAGATGTCTAATGAAAATGCCTACTTTGGTAGTTAGGGTGGTGTGTCTGCAACTTGTAGAGAAACAAGTGTCACTAATTACCAGAAGAATTGTTTTCTTTATAAAGATGATGCCTGGTGACCAATGGATATCTGCCTTGGAGATTTCTTTTTCTTTTTTTTTTTCTTTTTTTTTTCTTTTTTTTTTTTCCCCTCCCTTTCCCCCCTGTGGACTTTTTTGGCCTTGGCTCTTCAATAACTTTGAAGAGAATTTCTTTTCTCTCTCTCCCTTAGAAACTCTTGCTGTGCAGCTTGGATGAGGTACTGGCATTATTTTGCAGTAAGGAGCGCAAATGCACTAGGAGAGATGAAAGAAAGGAGCCATGAAGGTAAAAGGTGTTAGTTTCCCTTGTCAGATTATTGTGGTTAAGAATGGCAAGTATTAATTGTGCTGTATTATTGAAGAGATGCTCCTGTGCTCTGAAGAAGTTAGTCAGCTCTGTGGTGTTTCTCCAGAGAGGACTCTTCAGTGCTTGAGAATCTTTACTCTCAGCCTCTTCAGCCTTTACAATGATTAAACTTTCTTTGTACCTCTTGAAGAGGAAAAGATGAAGTGTAGTACAGAGCAAAAAAGAGCTTTAATTTTAAGGAGGCTAATTATGTGGCTATCAACCTGACACAATACCACTTGGTTTGTACTTGTGTGGCCCCTATTAATATTTAGGTCCTCCTAATTTGTAATTTATCTCCTCAAGCCTCAGGGGCACAGCAGAACTGCTCAGAGAAGTCACGTATGAAACTTCTCATGAGGCATAGTCTCCAAAGATGAGGCTGAGCTCTTAATTTCCGACGTTGCAACAGAGAACATCAGCTTCCTAGTTGTCAGTCTATGCAGTCTCCTGTCACCTGCAAGCATTTTCTCCTCTGTTATGTGTGCGTATGCTTTTTATATGACATAAAGTTTGTCAAATAAACAAACTGACAAATCAGACTATTGCTGTTTTGAACAGTTTGAATATGACCTGATTTTGTATCTTAAGCTCTTAAAGCTCTGCTTAAGCTTGTTAAAACTGATATGAATGACAGTAGACCAGTTGGGATAGCTGGGATATTTGCCTAATAAATTCTCTGCTATTACATGGGACTGGACTAGGGACACTAGTGGTGCCTTTCTCTTAATCTCTTGCTGTGGTTCATAATATTTGTAGTTTTGGTCTTTTACTACTGAGAGCAAAGTTCTCCTTAGGAAGTTAAGTGCTCATAGTCATTGGGATGCCTGGATGTGTAGGGAATGCACACTTTGTTTTCCCTTTTGTGCTGCAGAAGGAAATTTGGAAAATAAACAAACTCATCAGTCCTGGCTGTATGTTTTGCCTTGGTAAATGAGTCTGCAGTTTACAATGGAGCTTAATTTCAGCCTATACTACTATTTTATAATCAACCATTGGACTAGCATAAGGATTGCTAACAAGAAAAGCAATTAACTTTACAGATGAATATCTTTTTCTAAATTAGAATTACATCATTACAGTTATGGAACTGTAAACAGCACTGCAATCTGTGTTCATCTGCACTATCCAAACATAATGACGTGGCTGAAAGGAATATTTCAGAGTGAAGGGACAAATATTTAAGACCTGTCTGAACAAGATGGCTTTATGGCCGGGTGTTTTGGCAGGGCTGTTCCAAGATTTTGCTAGGAAAATTAGCTGGACTGCTTTTAGAAACTACTTCAAAATTTACTTCACAGCAGACTGCATATGCAATAGCATTAATTGCTACTGTTGCGAAGTGGCTTACAAATGAATGAAAATACCTGTGTCAATGTGGCACTAATAAACCCTTCTTACTTAAAAATAAATAAGCAAAATCGACTGAACTGTTAGATTGTTGCTATGTGAATAACCTTCCTGGCTTCCTTCTGAGCTTTTAAACATGTTTGGGGGGATTGTTGGTTTCACCACTTTTAGGAAAAACAGCTATGGCTATTGCTGCACAGGCTAACATTTTTTCAAGGTTTACCAACCAAATATAACAGTGTTTATCTACAGAGAGAGAGGCACAACTATTCTGTATGTTTCTAATGTGTAGATATAATAGAATTTCAAAAGTGTTGAAAAGACAGAAATTAGAAGTAACAAATGTAAGTAATCAGCTGGCTGGAAATCTGGGTAATGCCAGAATTCAGAGTGTAAATGGCATGGTCTTAAACCTGTATAAATCCAGAAATGACAGTCCAAGGAAAACCTCTCTGCTCAATGTGAGGAACTGTTTGCCCAAATCATGGGAGCACATCTCTCGGGGGGTCCTGCCATGTGTGTCATTCACTGGTGTTCTCTGATTGTGTAAGGTGTACTGAGAGATATAGCTGGCTGAGACTGGCCTTTCTGCTAGGCTTCCCAGTTGAGGCACGAACTAGTGCAGAGCATACACTGATTTTTTCTTTTTTTTAAAAACCATAAATTTAGATGGAAATTAGGGGTGAGAGGGAGTACTGTCACCAAAACTGTCATAATGAAAATCCTTTGCTAAGCCTTGCCTAACCATGGAAGTGAGAGCTTTAAGAAGAGATGCCAAGGTTATACATCACACAAAGAACATAGCAGCTTGTACCAATCCTGGATTCTGCTCTGGGTCTACACATCCAGGAGCTGAGCAAAGCAAAATCAGGCTTTCAGACAGCAAACCTTTTCCTAGACCGGGGCCAAATCAATTTCTTTTAAAAACATACTGCTTGAGGTATTGTAGCCAAAGGTTTCACACTTCTATTAAACCATGAAATAGATTTCTCCCTCCAGACAGTACATGGATTCTTAATATGTCCATATTAATAAAAAGTTCTGTTCATTTGCAATTAAATCAGTATAGCTCTTAAGGATCTAGTTTAATGTATCCTAACCACTTATTGAAAGTACTTTGTAGTTTGATTTTGTTGTAATTATACTGTGTTCAAAAATAGCAATTGAATGACTTTTATACTAATTAAAGCCTTAGACCTTTTTATTGCAAATTCAAATATAACAGAAAAGTACAGTAATTAGTACTTTATTGGTGGTATAATTTAAAATTATGTAAATTACACAGCTACTAAACTACTGTAAGTGGAATATATGGCCAATTTATTTTTAACTGACAATGAGTAGTTCATTTTATATATAAGGATATTTGAGATGCATAATCTGGAATATCACTAACCCTTAAGAGCTCCTTTGCTTTCGAAGTTTCTGACTTTGAAAACGAAAGATAAATTGTTGTGTTTCCAACAGAAAATCTTTTGTTATAGCTCGAGTAAGAGAAACAACCCAGGGCTATCCTGCTGGTCTGCACTGTGGTCTGCAGTGGAGGAGGTTGGAGGGAGTCAGAGGAACTGGCTGTAGCCCGCTGAGTCCATGTTGCCAGGGCACCTCATGACCATACATCCCCGGCACGCAGATGCACGAGGGGTCTTGTTTTTATTCTGCTCTAGTCTTTTCTCCTGCAGGCTAACTGTGGGGCAGGATGGCAAAAATGTCTCTCCCAGCCTGGCACAGGAGAATTCCCAGGGTAATAGGAATTCTTCAGTGATTAGCTTTGGACAGTTTCTGTCTATTCAGTGTTCCTAATAGTTCAGTTTTGCTCTGCCCTCAAATGTGCTTGACATGGTAGTAGCTGGTTATCATATGTGCAGCATGGCAGGGCTCAAAACTGGGGGATGCTCTGAAACAACAGCAATTTTTGACAAAAATCAGAAAGCTTTAAGATCTGGTTTTGTCCTGTTGTGCAATAAGTGAAACCAAGCCTTTTATAGAACTTTTCCTAGCAAGCAAAACCTATACAACTGGGTAGTTGAGCTACTGAGTGGAGGAGTGGGTAGGAGATTTAGGCTTTGGGGAAGAATTGTGAGGTTTCTTGCGCTGATTGAAAATTCCATTCTGGCTTCCTCAAAGCCTAGCTGGGATAGAAAAGAAAAAGCACGTTTGTGGAGAAAAGTGCTGTCGCAGGGGTTTTGGCTAAAATTCAACTTGCCTAAGATAATTGTAAATTCTGTGGGATGTGGTCCCAAGACTGTCTTTCCCAGATATATTAAGTTTGGATTAAGGGTACCTACTAAGGATCAAAACTGTGGAGCTACATTATGAAAAGCACTTATGTTATTAACTTGCTCTGCTCTCTGAATTCAACTGTTCAAAAATTTTAATGGGCTAAGTCTGTAATATGTACTAGGACTTCTGGATTGATATTGTCTGTATGCATCACTTGAACTTTACTGGGTCTGTATTTTCAGCTCCTGGAGTAAAGGAAGCATATATTCCAACTTGCTCACCAAAAAAGCAACTGTATGTCCTTGCCTGATCAGGATCTACATCAAATCTATGTCACCATACCAGTGTGTGGATTAATTATTCTGGAACCCTGTGGTCTTAAGCACAGCATGCCAGCCAGGAGATATACCTATAAATCCTCCTTGCAAGGTCCTGGGTCTGAGAAGAGATGTGAGAACTTGTCCCATAATGCTTTGTCCATGCACTTATGATAACTTAGCTCCTTGTGTCAACAGCCACATTTGCCAGAAAAAACATACTGCTAAGTTTCTGATTACTTAACTATTTTGCTAAGTGATAGGAAAAATGTGTTTCATTAATTCTGTAGGAAAAGGAAAAGGTCAAGTCAGCTTAAAAGTTATAAGTAAATACACAAGATGAAAAAGAGATAATTGTCTTTATCACACGATTTGTCAGTAAATCTGATTTCAGATTTATTCTTTAAAATAGTATCTGGACAGCAGGCAGAGCTTTGACTTTAACAACTTCTGCCTTATCTATTATTCCTACTCTTCATGTCTTTCCTAATAAATTGATTTTACTTGTATAAATGGTGTAACAGTTCTTTGCCATAATTTTTCTGGCCATGAATTAATGATTCAGGCTTACCTGTGAGGTTGACATGAACAGTTTGGAACAATAAGGAAAAATAAGAATACACTGGGGCATTAACTGTTCACATTTCCTTTGTTCACTTGATGTATAAGAAGAGAAATAAGTGAACTGAATTTAGGCTGCAGTTTTTTCTCTGCAGAGCTTATATGCTGCAGATCAGTTCGAGCTACTCCAGCTTTGCTCCTTTCATAGCTTTTAATAGCTTGTTTTGGCACCCTTGATATCTGATACAACTCCATCTGCATTTTTATCTGTTTTCCTATTTGCCTCAAAGCGTGAAAACAAAATATAGATGTTTGAAAGCTGTTTCCTGTGAAATGACATGTGATAGTTGTATGAATTTGTTTATCGTTGTAGTGACTAGGATTGTTCAATTACCTTAAAGTTCTGTTGACATTTTTGTCATAAACCTTAGTTTTCAGGCATTTCAAGCAGGGAAGTTTTTCAGTAACACTGGGACCTGTACTTCATTTATAATTTATCACAAACACTTTTTTTAACTTGTGAAAATGTGTTAAAATTTTAAGATCTAAAGCAGCTTTTCAGTTTTAATTCTAAATGCTTTTAATTTTAATTTAATTGTTAATGCTTTAGTCTTGAAGACCGTGGGTAGTTCAGGGTTTGTTGCGATTTCCTCCTGTACTATATAAACATTTTAGCCATGTTATTTCTAACTTCTCTGTAAAGAGTTTGCTTTCAAAAATAACCAGGACAAGGGATAGATCTTTAGGTAGTGATAGGAACACATCACTTTTAGTATTGCTCTTTTTTTAGGTTTTCTGAAGGGAAATTTTGCTGAGTTTTGTGGCACACAGGGAAGATCATTTGTTTATCCAACACTTGAGAAAGAAAAGTGCGCGTTGTGGCAAGATTGCTTCTGTAAGGTTGCTAGTGAATACAGTGAGCAATATCAGTCCCAAGATTGAGCCTGAGAAGTCCATTGCTAATACCCTTCCAGCCCTTTACTTCTGCTTTTCAGCACATCTCCTTTTAGTAAGTCCCTGCTCCACCACACTAATTCCTCTCTTCTATATTTTGGCTGATCTCATGTGGCACTACACAAATGCTTCTCTGAAGTACAGATAGGTTGGATATACGATTTTCTCTTCTCCAAAAAATCAGTGCCAGTTCAAGGCATGTTATACCAAATCCTGACACATCACTCTTGATTGTCTCCTTGACATTTTTCTGATGTTCTGTCAGATAAGGCCAACTCCAACCCTGCAGTTTCTTTCTTGCTTTACTTGAGCTGATTTCCAATGGTAGAACTCCCCTGAGCAAGGGAAGAATATTTTACCCATATTTTCCCATTGCTGAGTTTCTCTTGTGCTGCTTAAGGCTATCTTATGTAGCGACAAAAGCCCCTGAACTCATCCTGTATCCTTATGCTACGGCAGACGTGACCAAGTTTTTGCAAAACCCAGTTTGACCTGATGTGATGGATAAGAGGCTGCCCCATGGGAACTATCCCAGTTGTTATTTTTATTTCTGTTTCTGCAATTTAGGAGGATGACGATCCCAAATACATCCACCTACAATCTCAGAAAGTTGTCCTATTTTATCTTTATGTGCAGAGGAAGGAGGCTAATAAGTTTTAGTATTTCTACTCAATTGGAGTGGTACCTGTGAAACCTACTTTCTGCATGTGCAGGATTAAATTTATGATTGAGTTGCTATGGCCCTGAGAAATGGAGTCCTCAGGGCAAAGACTTGTCATTGTCATAGCTCTCCTCTGTGGTCATCCAGATCGTGCTGTGTTCTCTGAGGCTGGTAGAGAGCTCTTTCTGCTAGTGAAGAGTGTTGCTTATCTTGATCATTTTAAATTGGTATAGGTGGTAAAAAGATGGGTGGAGGGAGCAGCTGAAAGGGGTCCCATGTTCCTTTCTTTAACAGTGAGATAGAAAAGTATGCCACTTCAAACCCTGGGTAATAGTCAGTTGAAAGTTGTAACACTACCTTGCATGCTGTTGAACCTAATAATTTTCTGGCAAGTGTCTTGTCTGAGAGTGTTGTGCTGAAGTTAATTCATTTTGTATCAAAAGTAGTAAACAGCTCAGTTCTGTGACAGATGTCTGAACAAAGCCTTTGGGCATGCTTGCTCTTGCACAGTTGCTGAGAGGGATCCAGGTTATTTGCTAGGCTTGGCTCAGCAAGGGAGGTAGAAACCTTCATCTTTCTCGCCTCTCTGCACAATGGAGAGGAGGCAGTGGAAAGCATAAAGTCCCTCTAGAGTCTGAGTAATGGCTAATTACAAACTGCTTGGAAGACAACTTGACAGGTTGCTTGTCCTTCCCCATCGGCCAGCAGACTCAGCTGGATGTGAATGCAATTGCATGCACTGTAATCTCTCCAGTGTAAGCCTTTCTGTAGGTCCTCTGGGCTGCTTTTCCTGCTAGAGGTGCTCTGGGATGCTTTTCCTGTGGAAGCTGTGTAGCTGAGCGCTTCTCCCCATGGAGGCTGAAATAGTTTAGCTACTAGTAGTATGAACTATTGTTTTATAAACTTGATTAATCTTTAGCTGTTGCTGTGGATCTCTTTTTCTATGTGCAGTTTGTGTGTAATACTGGGGAGAAAAGGGGGATGCATAAGGACTAATTTGTGCTATTGTTTGACTTGGGATGGGGAGTAGATGTGAATGAGACTTTTGCCCTGAGGTGCCAGGTCTTCTACTCCTCTCCATGGCCCAAAAGTGCAGTTACCTCAAACTGTTTGGGGTGATGCCAGTGGCATGTGTTTCCTGGTAAACAATGTTATTGGAATAACATTTGTGTTATCATTTTAAATACCAGCATAGCTTTGGGGCAGCAGTCAATTAGAGGTAATTTTCTAACTTTTTGTAGGGATTGAGAGATTAGCAGTTTGCAGTGCTTTTCCAGTGCCTTGCTCACCATAAGATCTCAAGTTAGTTTAATTAGTATGTGGAAAACAACATTCAGAGCCAGGTCAGTCCATGATGGATCAATTTTTAAGGGTTGTGATTTAAATGAGACTCTGTTTTTTTAGCCTTCTGAAACTTGGCAAATGTTTGCTATTAATTGAAAGTTCCAGAATTTTATAGCAAAGTATCTGGTAGCTATGTCTAGAATTCCTTTCTTTGCAATATACCAGATTGTTTTCAATAAGACTGGTTGTGTGCATGTGACACACAACTGACTGAGGTTGATGTAATAGTGTAGGTGTTAAAATCACCTGTTCTTTCCTAGCTGTCAAGTGGCTCTGTAAATCATTAGTCTCCATCTTTTTAATTGAAAATGCAGTACTGTAATATATCAGGGCCATAGGAAATAACCACTGAATAAGAGATATTTTAGATTTCTGAACCTTCAATCAGGCTACAAGTTTCTTGATATACAATGCCCTGAATCTGGTAGTACCTCAGCTTAGATTTTATTTGCATATCTTTATCCTGGTCTGCTTATGTTTTCATACCAGTTGTTTTATGTGCAAGAAAAGCCATTGCAATTCTTCTCACATGCTTACTCGCTCTTATGTTCTAATTGTTTTCATACCCTACAAGAAATTCAAATGCTTTTGGCAAATCCATGATGAACTTTGTAAGCGGCTATGATATAAGTAAAAAACTTGGTTTATTATTCATTCCAAGATGAATGAATGATACTGGGGTTTCCCCTCCTGTCCTACCCACAGCTCTCAAAACTTTAAATTTCAGAGATCTTAGTCAATTTCCATGAATTCATGAAAGTAATCTTGAGCAGGTCTCAGGTTGCCCTGGCCAGTTCCTGAAGTAATCCAGAGTACATTTCATCAAGCACAGTTGATTCCACATTTAATCTATTCTCTACCATATATTCTTATTACAGATGAATTACTATGGTGGCTTAAATGAAACATGTTGTAGTCAGACTGGTTCATTGTGAACAAAAAATCTGTGTACCCAACTACAATTTGATTTGTACAGAAAAAGGATCTTTACGAAGTGATAAATGGAAAAGCAATGGATTGTGGAGAGATGTCCAATAGTGCTATGGAAATAAGTGTTAAGTGCATTTTCCTTAACATCTTTATTAATGATCTGGAAAGTCAAGTAAACAGCATATTAATTAAATGTACAGATGATGATGATAAATGCAGAAGCCTTTGCGAATGCAGGAGCTGGTATGGGAAAAATGCTGAGGTACATACAGAGCTTTGAAAAATGGGTAAGAATCAAGAAAACAAAAAAATTTTCCAGATTTATTCTGGAAAATTTAGTATAGCTAACATGTTTGGTGCAAAAATAATTGTGAATTTAATTATTTGATATGAGAAAAATAATTGGCTTACCTGTGCAGATATGTTCATATCTTCCTGAACTAATGGTGTTTCCCTCATGCTGGAGAACATAAGCATTCTTGGTGTTTTAGTTTCAAAGAATCAAGAGTGATCACAAATCTGTACTGACTTAGAATGAGGCTTGACATACTGATGCTGGCTGAAGGGAAAACCCTTAAAAGAATTTAGGTTTGTTAACTTCCTGGCTTTGACTCAGAATTTGAAGTTTTTGGCTTGTAATTGTCAACTTTGGAGAGAACTTCAAGATAGAAGATGGGTTTTGTTTGTTTGTTTGTTTTTAAAGTGGATTCCATTAACTCTTCACTTCGTGTCTATTGACCTTGGGAAATGGTCTGAAAAATCTTTCTGAAAAATATCCTGCCTTTGTAATGTTTCTTGGTTTATCAATCTACCTTAGACAGAACTTAGTGCAGTCTGTCAGCTGACTAATGAACTTGTGTCCTACACATTTTTAATAGTGACAGCACGTTTTGTAATTTTAAACAGTATATTTCAGCTAATGTACAATTTTTCTAAGGTTTTTGGAAGCTGAATGAAATATGTAGCTATTGACATTCTACCTGGTAATTTAGGATTGTTAATCAACACTAGCTCATATCACAGTGAGTCTAGAAGAAATGGTGACACATCAGAAGCCTGACCTTTGTTCTTAGTGGAAATATAAACAAAAGTAATTCTGCTAAAATAAATTCTATCTCTTTTAAATTACAGTATTTAATACCCAAAGGGATGCAAATAGCTGATATGTCAGACTGTGTATGTAATAACCTAAACTAATCATTATTACAACATCCCTTTTAAGATGAAGCTGAAAGCAAATAGTTAAAATAAATTAAGAATGCATTGAAAGACCAAAAGAGAAATTTTAGGTTTGCAGTGACTATTGTTCAACCACCTATTAGAACTGAATAAATATGTGGTGACGTTCCTTGGAAGTGTATAAATTTGCATAAACCCCCTGAAATCTATTGGATCTATCAGTTTGTGGTCTCTGTACATTATGAACTGTGTTAAAATACACATGTGTAGGGGCACAGTGAAAATTAGGTTAACCTTATATCTGGAATTCCCTGGAGACTGTGTGTTTGATCATGTAGCCTCCTTAATTTGTCATTAATATAATCTTCTTTTACTATTTTTCACATGGGCGGAAGAAACAGTGAAGGAAAAGAAGCTTCAAAGAAAGCCTCTGGAGCTTTCGTGGGGTGCTGGCATGCAGAAGAAA
Organism: Buteo buteo; assembly: GCF_964188355.1. Lineage (NCBI taxonomy): Eukaryota > Metazoa > Chordata > Aves > Accipitriformes > Accipitridae > Buteo > Buteo buteo. The sequence goes on from NC_134182.1 coordinate 23,819,727, forward strand.
AAGGGGGTGTGTGGGGTGAGTGGGAGGGGAGAAATTCAGAGGGAATCTGACAAATTCTTTAGTCTTAAGACTATTTGCTCAGGTACCTTGTGAATTTTGCTACCTGTGTTTGAAACTGGATTGGAATTTTCCTTGTCTCAGACAGACTAATATTCACTTTACCTAGAAATCTCAAATATTTATCTAATTTGAACCCAGGGCCAGGGTTTCTGGACTGCCATCCTGGCCTTTGCTGCTCCAGTGTATGGAATGGAATAATAGAGGTAGTATAGGTGTTGTATGAGCTGCATAAATGCATTTTATTCCTGCAGTGTCTCCTTTGGTCTTCTGTACTGGATTACACAGCTCAATCTTTCCCTATGACTGCACTGCCAGTTGCCTAGAAAACTTGAGTAGCACGTAAGATCTTAGGGTTCAGAATGTAATCACTAGCTCCTCTTTTCTGACTTTTGTGTGGACAAGAGCCTGGATTTATCCTTGGTACAGGTGAACAAGAATTTTCTAACTTTAGGAGAACTGTGCTGGCTTGAACCAGATCTGAATTTGCCCCAACTCTTCTAAATGGGTGAGTTATTACAGAGTGTTCACGAATGCGAAATGCAGTGCCAGGAGATTTGACTAGTTTAAATTTAGCCAAGCCATTAAAGCTACTAAAAAAAATACTGATTTTTTTTTTCCTTCATGTTTCTTGAGAGACTTGCAGTAGTCTGGATTTCTTCCATCTTCATCATGTGTCTCTAAACCTCTCTTTTTCTATTCCTTTAGTTAACTTCATGACAAAATGAAAATAATTTTAGAGCTTTTTGGTTTTTATTTTATTCCAGTGGGCCCTGTGACAGTAAAATGCTGGCAATGGTGTTTCTGATTAGACTTTTTGTTTTATTATCTAATTCTTTAATCCACAGTAATCATCTCTTGGTTGCTAACTAGTTGCTAAGAAGGATAGATCGCCTTCAGAGACCTTTCTGGGAAATGGTCCAGTTCCTTGCTTGCCTATTTTAATCTCAAGTTTGCTGTTAGAATTATGCAGTGTTGCGGGATAACACAAGTCCGACACAACAGCCCTGCTTCATTCGTTGGAAGACAACTGAACACATATGGTCTCTGCAGAATAATATCAAATAATATGCTCAGTGCTCTGTATCTCACTGGTATTTCATGATGTGATCATGTGGATTTTTGTTTTGCTCGCTAAAAGAAAGCAATAGTGTTGTGCTATGCTGGATGTTGTATGAAGATGAAGATTAATTTGTTAATCAGGCTACTGGATTTGATATAGGGCAGCTTGATGAGCCTCTTATAGGCTAAATAAATAAAATGAAATTTTCAAAGGTGTTGATTGGGTATATTTTGATTATGGCATAGCAGAGATTGACTAGATACTGGATAAAATAATGGCATTTTTACTAATTTGTTTTAGGAGAAGTGAGAATAGCAAGTCTGATTAAAACAGCAGCACAGGAGACTGAAATGCATTTTGTTTGAATGCATCTGGCCTTATTACAGAACACATGGGGCACTAGCTAAAGCCCATTAGCTCAGGTAAAATATGATGTTGTATATTCTGGGCTGGTCTGTGCCTGGCTGCCCATTTGTGTCTAAATTGGAAAGAGGAAAAAACCCACACCTACTCCCTCCCAGTACAACTGGTGCAGCCAGGCTTTATAATGAACCGCAGATGTAATATTTTGGTGTTCTCAGTGTTGCAAAGGCTGTCCAAGAGTAGGGGGCAGGACCAGATGGTAGAAAGCAATAGGGCTGGTCTAGTTAGGAAAGAGGGGAGAAGCAACCAAGCAGTTTGTACGTATATAAAGCTTTGCCTATTTATCACGGTGTTACTGTGGGTAACTGTTAAACCTGCTCTTGGTATCAGTATCTTGCTTTGGAAATTGATGAATCTGAGGCAAAACTGGAAACGATGCAGCCAATCAGCATTCCAACATGGAGGTAAGTCAGTAGCACTTTTTGGTTCAGAACCCAGGACCTTCCTGCTCCAGCCATGAAGCTGCTCTTGCTGCCTACTGGAGATGTAACTGCTGAACTGACAGAGTTTATGCTCAAGTGTTCACTTATTTATTTAAGATGAGGAGATTTTCAGTTTTGTCATATTTTTGTGACATCTGGACTTTCAGGAAATTTTGCTATATTTATTTCTTCTTGGTTCTGAACTTGGAGGCTGCATTTTGATACCACCTCTGAAGTGCTCTGATTCCACACAACTGCTGAAGTTTTTGAGAAACTGTGAAATGTCCCTTTCCCATGCTTTTAAGAAAGAGTTGTACCATTCAGGCTTTGTCAGGGTGCTAGGATTTAGACTGTGAATCTGTATGTTTATTACATGCAGGCATGCATACTACCAGTGTGTTTTAAAATAATTTTCCCCAGTAATCATGGCTTCACATATTTTGTTTTTGTAGAGTTTATTACTCTGCATATTGTACAATCTCACAAGTTCTCCCACTGTCAAAAATCCTCTAGAAATAAGTAAAAGTAAAGCTTTTACTCTGAGGGCAAACTTAATTTTTCTCTTGCTGTTTAAAAAACATCTCTATTCACATGAGAGCTTTCACAACTCACTTTATCTTGATCTAGTACTGAAGTAAAAATACCATATTAATGGCTTTAGCATATGTGTTGTCTTATAAGTTAAAACAATGTCAGAAGCTTAGAAATACAATGTTCTAGTCATACCTTGCTTTTCATAGAATCATAGAATGGTTTGGTTTGGAAGGGACCTTAAAGATCATCTAGTTCCAAGCCCCCTGCCTTGGGCAGGGACACCTTCCCCTAGACCAGGTTGCTCAAAGCCCCATCCAACCTGGCCTTGAACACTTCCAGGGATGGGGCATCCACAACCTCTCTGGGCAACCTGTACCAGTGCCTCACCACCCTCACAGTGAAGAATCTCTTCCTAATATCTAATCTAAATCTACCCTCTTTCAGTTTAAAGCCATTACCCCTTGTCCTCTCCCTACATGCCCTTGTAAAAAGTCCCTCTCCCGCTTTCTTGTAGGCCCCCTTTAGGTACTGGAAGGCTGCTATAAGGTCTCCCCGGAGCCTTCTCTTCTCCAGGCTGAACAGCCCCACTTATCTCAGCCTGAGAGAGTTTTGTGTGGAGACTGCCAGCAAAAAAGTTCTTCTGTTTACAGAGCTCCAACTCTTTTTGCACTGACTTTCTTCAATGTAGGCTGGATATTAGAAATTGAAGGTGTCCAGGTCCTGTGCACATAATGATCTCAATTCAGATTCGTAGTTACTTAGGGCTTCCTACACCTACTACTGCAAAGCAGGCAACCATGATGCTCTAATTCACCTTTGATTTTCTCTATATACTGCACTGCCTTAGTTTTATCAGGCCTGAGGAGGACCTGGGATTTCAGAGTAGGATGAAAAAGAGCAGCTAAAGATTGATGAGGAGGGAAAAGCTTGGCAGAAAATGCTGAAACTTGAGCAGATTTGCTATTGGTAATGAGCACAAGTGGCAAAGGGAAAACTGGAAAATATATATTTTAAAATAGATAAATGTAAATGTAAAGCAAATAAATACCAAAATATTTATACTTTTTCAGTTCCAGGTGAGCTCTGTGTTGCAAAATTTTTTTCTGTTTTGGCAAGTCAATGGTAGTACTAAGAATTTATCAGCCTATTAAGAGAAAATGTATCATTAGCAAAAATCACAAGACACTTACAACATCCGTTGTTTCTGAAAAACTAATGTTAAATGATTTGGAGAGTAAGTTATGTGGCTGGATGAGCTCCATGGTTTTCTACTTACTAATTCTGATGGTACTACATTAGGTGTTCATTTGGCAACACAATAAATAGGCACTTGGGGTGCGTTTTGCCTTGTTTCTTTCTCTAGAGGATAGATTTATTGCTAATAAGTATCACTTAGGGAGGTGGGTAATATCTTTTGTTTCAATAGTCATTCAGCAACACAACTGTTCATTACTAGCTCAGAGAGTCAGTGTTTTCAGAAATGACTAGCAATTTTGTATGCCTCAATATCTGGCAACCCAATTTGAGAGGCCATAAAAAGGCCTGTGTGGTCGTCCCCCCCCCCCGCCCCCCCTTTTTTTTTTCCCTCAAGGAAATTCTGATGATTAGCCTTCTAGAAATCTTAGTGGATGTAGAAAACTTAGTGTACATAGAATTGAAGAGAATCCATCTCCCTCAGTGCTGCAAAGGAGGTAAGAGGCAGTTCTTAAATGTATTGATGACTATTCCATGCTCTGAAATGATATAGAAGGACACTTATTCTCCAACTTTACGATAACTTTCATGAAATATTTAGTGCTTGTCTGATGATTTATTCCTCTCCGCATAATGCAATCTAAAAGAATGGTTTCGTTAATTATTTACGTAGTGCTGCTCATGCTATTTCTCTCCAAGTGCTTTCCAGCAGTAGTTGTTTCTGCTTATTACCAGGAGGGACTTTAAAAGGCAGATCTTGTCAAGAAAGCAGAATGATAACCTGTCTCATTTGTATCTCTGTGCATTTATAATGTGTGTGCTGGGTAGAAAATACTAATGGGGCTGAAGCAAGAAAAGAGGGACTTAAAATCACCTAGGAGACCCATGCTCTGAAATGAGAATAAACCCTGGGCCTTGCTGGGGCTTGTGAGTGTGCCTCTTAGGGCTCCTCGTGGCTGTGTTCACAGGATGAGAAGCTGAAAAGGGCAGTTCAGAGAGGTTTTTGAAGCAGTGGCAGTGTAGAGTGAAGAACATTAAAGAACCTGAGATGCCTGAGGGTGATGATCCAACATCACTGCAGGACTCTAAACAGCTTGCAAGGTGGTTGTGGGTAAGCTTTTGCTCCTGTAATCTTCTTTTAATAAGGTGTAAGTCTGAAAGCCAGCAGTGAACTTGGCAGCAGTGGCAAAGGAGAGAGGGAGGCTGCCAGAGCTTTCTAAGGATGCATGAAAAGAAGGCCTTTGAGTCTTTAGGTCCCATGGGTTCTGCTGTCAGAGATCTCCCTGGCTGCCTGAAACCCACTCAAGTAAATATAACAAAAGGAGAGCTGCCAATGCTAACTTCCGAATGAAAGCTCTGCTTGCCGACTCTGCTGGCTCCAGTCAGAGCGTGAGGCAGGAGAGCGGTACAGCCCTTCTGCCTCCTGCAGAAGCTGACTGGCTTTTCTCTGCCACAGCTAGAGCATTGTGCTACTCTTGTAGTGCAGTGGGGAGGAGCATCTCCAACTTCATAGGAGGGAGAGGAGCAAACTGACATTTACATTTCCCTTTTGATGACTCTTTCGAAAGCAACACTCCTAAAGGGGAAGAATGATTCCCAGTTCCTAACTGTCCAGGAAAGGTCAAAGGACATTCAAGACACAGTTTCTTAAAGGTGGCATGATTTAACTTCTCAGATAGTGTTACCTGGGATAGTCAGGTGTTAGGTGACCAATAGTAAACTATACTAACAAACAACCTGGAAATTTTATTTAAGGAGATAAATCACAGGAAAAAGACCCTTGTAAATAATCCATAATGGGTGCTATTGATGACATCAGTGAGGTTTTTTTCTGTTTTTTTTTTTTTTTAATATTGGAAACAGTGAAACCTGGTTTATAATAGCATCAGTGCTGTTTAAAGTGGTTTTTAATTAAGCTCTTTGATAAATACCATCTTACTATGGCAAATAGCAATCAGGTGTGATTTTTTTTTTTTGACTTAGCACATCCTTTAGCTTTCTCAAGGACTGTAATTCAGTCCTACACAACTTCAGATTATTCACTGCAGTATATTCTACTAGGAAATAGTAGGTTTTCCACCCCCTCTTTGGTAGGGGGAGAGGAAGTAAAGTCCTTGTGTGCAGTGGAGGACTTCTGGGTCACAGAGGTGTGCTGGGCAGGCTAGGCTCAGGGCATCACCCAAGAAGAACAAGCCAGATTCTTCTCTCGGATACAGTGGTAAAAACTAGGAATAATCTCAATCAATTGATTTGCACTGGTATGAGAAAAGAATAAGGGCCAGCCAGTGAAGCTGGTTAAGCAGTTTAACTACTGAGTTGGCTCTGATTTACTTGCTGACCAGGTCTCTAATTGCTGATGCTCAGTGGTGTAGTAACATATCTTGGGACAAGATATACTCCACTTTGTAAGGTACAGCTACTCCAAGAATAAGAATTCTGCAGTGGTTTGTAGGAGAGAAAGTGTAACAATATCTAGCTCCTGTTAGTCGTATGGGACCTGTATCACTGTACATGCTTGTTGACTCATAGTCCAAGTCAGAATAATCCTACTGACTTTCAGCACAGCAGACTATGCATTAGTTCATGACTGAGTGTCATTGGTTAATTTTATGCTTTATAATAAAGCAGCAACAGAATAATTGCTGTAACATTTTAATGCTTTGCTAAGCATGAGTGACTTGGTAGGGTTTGAACTGTGCTGTGGGCCTTGGGAAACTTTCAGCCACATAGGTCTTTTGGTCATCACTGGAGTGTTCTGGGGCAGAAGCCTTCCCAGAGAGCAGCTTGGAGACACCATCAATGGGCTTAATGCCCATCTAGAGGGTTCAGATGCATTCCTAGGGATTTCTCTGCTAAGCCACTTGCCCCTGGTTCAGTCATATCAGAGACATACCACATATCTGCAAATCTCACATTAGACTAATTTAAATAAACAAATGTATAGGACAGTGAGAGAGAGGAAAAACACTGCATTTTTTTTCAAAGGCTTTTGGCATGAGTTGAAGTGCTTCTTTATTCTTTCTAAGAGAATCCAGACTTGTTGCTTGAGATCTCTCATGAGTTCTCCATACAAAGCTCTTGTGAAATTCCTTTATGTGTTTAGAAATATGCAAGCTTTCAAATACCATAAATCCACAGCGCCCTTTCAGCCCTGACACTTCCATGTGATGAAAAAAGCTGACAATAGACTGACCTTTATCTCATGGTCCTTATCTAGAATACAGCCTATATTCTTAAATAGGTTGCAAGACAGAGCAAAATTAAGTGTTCTTGGACATCGGTGATCATTGCTCCCATCAGTGCCCACCCATGTCAAACACTCTTGTAAGCAGAGAACCAATGCTGACAAACAACTTGCTTATACCTGCTTGTTGCTGTTGTGCAGATCCCCTTTTCTGTGCAGCCATCCATCAAAAACTGAGTTGGCAGTGATAAACGGTATGCTATTCAAAGAGCTGTTGCAGGTATAATCTGCAGGAGTGTATCTTTGAATTTACTCATACATCTTACAGAGCAGATCATAAACATCATTAGCAGAACTGCTTCTTAATGCTAACTACTGCAAGTCACAGAACTCACAATAGTACTGCAGCAGCACGTAAAAACGTTGAAGTCTTGCTTAAGAAGAAACTAAGCAAGAACATGAATGAGATTCAAGGGTGTATGAAGTCCCAGGAGGGGAAAATGAAATACATTGAACCATAATTTCAAGTTATCTGGATCTTCTAAGGCTGTTTCCCTTACTTCTTAATTTCCTTTGCTGTTTGTTGGATATTGTTTCCTTATCCGGTGGTCTCTCAATTATTAAAACCCCAATTACTGTTTGTTTGGTTTTAAAATTAATTATTTAAAATTCAGAATGAAACATAAGAGATATCAAATAGCTGTGTCCATCACAATTTTTTTTTGGTACCTTATTAAAATTCCTATTAGTTTCTCATACAACTGCTAGCCACTTCATTTTCTTCAGAGGAGTTCATTTCAAGTTGTGTGCATTTGTATACAAGATGGAAAAAAAATCTATTTCTAGAGTTCTGTGTGCTGTGAGAACCATTAGACTTGTCCTTTGGTTGAGGGAACTTTGGCAAGATTTTATTCTGGGTGGCTGCTCAGGTCACTGTAACTTTCAGAAATGGACCTGATTTGCATTAGAATATTTAATTTGCAGTGCTGTATCATTACACTTATCTGTGTCTGAGAGAAAAGAATTAAAACTTCAGCAGAACTCTTTTCTTGCATGTCTTCATGAATTATTTTGTTTTAAGAGTTAATGTGGGCATAGTTATCCCCTGGCTCAGGGACTGTGGTGGGGTTTTTGGGAGGGTGGGGTGTTGGTGGTGCTTGGATTTTTTGCCTTAGGGGTCCATGAGAAATTGTATTATAAATTTCTTTCTAAGGCATTCAAAATCTGGACTTGCATATTTTTTTTATCATCATCTCTCTCTCCTGTTTAATGGTGGACCAATTTTAAAGGGCGTTCTGGTTTCCAGTGCTTCTGTAATGCTTGCCTGGTGAGCTGCCTTTACACCATGCAGTGCATAGTAGGGTTCCCTGTGTCTCCAGAGGGACTCTGAGTTCTGCTCCTAAAAGACTAAGTTTCTTTTAAAAATAAAATGAGTGTAAACGTTCCTCAGGAAAGCAGTCTCATGTCTGGCAGGAAGGTGAGGTCAGATGCCAGCTGTGGTAGTAGAGATACTGCTGCAGGACTCCGACATGTAGCACTGAGCTCGAGCATATACATGCATGTACTGCTTCTGGTTGGGGATCACTATCTGTGGAGCAAGTTCCTAGGTCTGGAGGCAGGGCTGGAACATGTCCTCTAATACTCCAAGGTTTCTCAGTGTTGTTGCCGGTACTGTATTTATCTGCCCCGAGTGGGAGGTACCCAGGCTACACATGCTATAGTAGGTTTAAGCCCAGCTGGCAACAAAGCACCACAAGGCTGCTCACTCACGCCTCCCCCCCAGTGGGATGGGGAGGAGAAAATATAAAGAAAAGCTCATGGGTCAAGACAAGGACAGGGAGGAATTGCTCACCAGTTGTGGTCATGGGCAAAAACCAAGCTCAACTTGGGGAAAAAACCAAAACCAATTTAACTTACTATCAATCAAATCAAACCAGGATAATGAGAAGTAAAACCGAATCTTAAAACACCTTCCCTTGACCCCTCCCTCCTTCCTGGGCCCAGCTCCACTCCTGATTTTCTCTACCTCTTCCCCCCAGCAGCGCAGTGGGTCAGGGAATGGGAGTTATGGTCAGTTCATCACAGATTGTCTCTACCACTCCTTCCTACTCAGGGGGAGGACTCCCCGCTCTTCTCCTGCTCCAGTGTGGGGTCCCTCCTGCTGGGGGGCCAGTCCTTCATGAACTTCTCCAACGTGAGTCCTTCCTGTGGGCTGCAGTTCTTCATGAACTGCTCTGACATGGGTACCTTCCATGGGCTGCAGTCCTTCAGGCACAGACTGCTCCAGCACAGGCTTTCCCATGGAGTCATGGCCATCTTCAGGGGCATTCAACTGCTTCAGCATGGGGTCCTCCATGGGCTACAGGTGGATATCTGCTCCCCTGCTCACCTCCATGGGCTGCAGGGGGACAGCCTGCTGTCTCACCATGGGCTGCAGGGGCATTGCCTCCTCTGGTGCACCTCCTCCCCCTCCTTCTTCACTGACCTTGGGGTCTGCAGAGGGATTTTTCTCACATTCCAATCTCCTCCCCTGTTTCAGGTTTTCCATTCTTAAATATGTTATCCCAGAGGTGCTACCACTGTTGCCGATTGGGTCGGCCTTGGCCAGTGGTAGGTCTGACTTGGAGCCAGGGAAGCTTCTAGCAGCTTCTCACAGGAGCCACCCCTGTGGCCCCTCCCCTGCTACCCAAAATGCCACCACACAAACCTAAAACACAAGGTTATGCTGTTTCTATTCAGTCATCTGTGCCTTCCCTCACATTCATGCTCCACTGTTTTATAGTTGCATCAAAGAATGCAAAAGGGTTGGTCAGTGCTGTTCCAGATTAGTTTGGCTTTGCAGTATTTGGACAAACTTTTATCTGAACAAGTGCTGCTTCTTTCTTGTTAGCTCCATTACCTCTTTGGGTAGAGGAAGTCCCAGGGAATACCTGTGCTATAGCTACTGACCAGTTTATTCTTTGTACTTTACAAGCATCTAGAGACCTCAGCTGAGATGGAAAGTTGAGAGCAGAAAAACAGTTGTCTTATTGGAGCAGAATCAGAGAGTCACTGGGATGACACTTTCAAAAACATTAGCACCTAATTACCTTTGGAAATTTGAAGTGGATGGCATTTGTACATTTGTGTGCTTCCGAGTGCTTAACCATTGTACAGGATTTTCAAAAAACACTTATCTGCATCGATAGGTTCTTCTGCTCTGCCGTTACCAAAATGACTGATTTGAGGATCATACCATGTATCTCTGAAAACTCAAGAACTTCAGAAAACCTAAAGCTTGCTTTTCTGGATCCCAGTCTAGGATCTTGTCTGTAAGAATATGCTTTCTTAATTGTGTCTGCAATAGCTTTTGATATTTTTGGCTGATTTCTCAAGTTTGCCTAATTCCTCAGTTCAAAAAGCCTCATTTTCCTTGATGCCACCATGCTGATATAATATTAGCAGAACAGAACATGTTGGCAGTCAGCTGTTGCATTCATTACCAATTTGCTTTAGCTGGTTTCCCATTGCTAAAACTTTCCTTTTGTAATGTGTTATGTTAGCATTTCTTACAAGCTACAGCTTGTAATGATGCAAGTAGGGCGGAGTGGAAACTGATGGTCTGCAAGAACTCACAAGCATATGGGTAGCTGTTTGGGAAATGTATAAAAATGTGGCTTGTTCAATGATTGACCTTAAACATTTATTGTTTTGCTTTGTTTTTTTAATTACTCAATTTAAACTTAACCTAGACATGAAGGCAAAGCTAAGAGAAATCACCGTTGCTTGAGGGGGCTGCTGACAGTATGGATTGCTTTAAAATTGCTTTTCATTCAAGTGTTATTAAAGACAAAACCTAGCATAAAGAATTTGAAATTAAGGACATTTAGCAGCAGGAACACAGCAGAGAGTCAGGGGGGAAAAGGCATTTATAATATAAATGATGATGGGCAGGGTACTTTGCATGTAGACAGTGCCACTAATTAACAACTGTGAGGTGGCCCAGGACAGGGACTGAGCTCAGAGGAAGACAAAAGTCCAGATGGCAGACTGTGATCCAGAAGTGCAGGGCATCAGACTGTGTTACAAGGTGACTGCAAGGTGAGAACAGAGACCATGTTTTTTGTTAGAGAAAATGCTCCAAGAGAAACTTCATAGGGTGGTAGTGATTGGCTGCACAGGATAGACATAGCTTTAGAGCTCAGTGTGCATTCTGTTTTGCTCCAAAGGTTTTGTGATATGAATGTTCCCTGGGAGAAATTTAACTGCTTGGAAAAGTGAAAGCTCTTTTATGGAAGGAAATGCGAACACAGATATTTTATTTACCTACTGTGGTACGCATTTAACTGAACAGTTTATAGTCTAGGGGTAATATTGTTAATCCCTATGTGGATGTGCAAAGAAGTGTGTAACCACTGCATGGTGGCGGCCCAGGAGGCCGGGGAGAGTGTTGGTGGACAGAGGGTGGTGCAGAGGCCAAGGGGCCCCATCCCATGAGCATGAGAGCTGCATCTTCTGGAGCAGCATGCAGCATCTGGAAAAAGGAAATGGACTGCTTGTTATTCTTTACTTCACCTTTGCAAAGCTTTTTCATCTTATAGCATGTTATCTTGTATGCACTGTTCATCTCTCTGGGCCTAATGTATCTTAGTACTTTGCTGCATTTCTTAGGTAAGTAATCCCACATGTTTCGGCAGCACTACCACTTTGAGAAGTATCTGATGCTACAAGGAAAACCTGCAGAATGAAGCCATAGGATGGGGCATAATTAGGGTGACACACGTAATATAGCAATACTCAGTGGAATATTGAGGTTTTCAAGTCTAATTATTTATGACATACCAATTTTTGACATAAGGTCAAAAACTTTTGAGAAAAGGTGAAGCATTATTGTCTAGTGTGTGTGAGGGTCAAGTTCATCCAAATAATTCTTCACACAGTCTGTGATTTGGATGCAAAATATGAATGTGTAGTAACCCTACAAATAACTAGGAAGAAAGACCACAAAATATGTCTTGTTGCTGATGCCACTTGACATGGTTTACAGGTAGATGTTTCAGCCCTTAGGCTGGTTGTAGAAGGGTATCTTTTAATGGTTGATGTTGATTTGTCCAATCTAAAACTAAATTGTAGTCTCCAAATGTGAAATGAATCTTCTCAGGCCATATTGAGTTTCAGATTAAAATTCTGGATCTCAGTTTATACTTCGTGATTCTGTAATAATGTGGCTTCCAAACTTGAGTCTAGAGATTATTTTTTTCTGAAGTTTAGGGTTTATATTTACTGTTCAGCCTCACTGTGTTAAGGGGAGAAACTTGCACTGCAAATTCAGGCCTGGGCTGTCAGCTGGGGACAAACTTTGACCAGTTCCAGTATATGTATTACATGAGAATAATTCATAGTGTATAGTATGAGAACTGTTGTTGCCTATGATTAGAAGAATGCTCATGAATGGTTTTTTGTTCATCGTATATATTTGTTACTTGAAACTAGTTCACAATACTTAAAATGTTGAGCTGAATGTTCACTATGTGAAAATATTCATGGTATTGAATCTGAGTTAGTTTCTTAGTAAGCAAAACCAAAGATGCTGTAAATAATGGCTGCAGGGAATTGATTAAAAATTCACTGACTATAAAGGTATAATGTTTTTGTACTTTTAGTTCAGATAAACTACAATGCTCAGCTGGGCTATTGACTGAAACTTCTGCCACTCACCAAAACCAATTTTGTATCTTTGTGGAAAGCATGAATTGGGATGACAACACTGAATGTGGCACTTCTGTTTCATTTTTGCTTTGGTATAAGGCAAGAAAAGGGTCATGAGAAATATTATGGCAGTAAGTAAAAAGAGCACTAAGTAAGGTGCCAAAAGCTTTAGTGTGATGTTCTAGTGATGATGAAAAATGTCCTTCTATGCAATTTTGGAATAAATCGACATGAATCATGCACTTTCTATTTCAATATACTTTCTTACTGTAGTAATTCACTGCATTTTATTGTATGAGAGGCAACTGTCAGCTTTCCTATTTTGTATGTGAAGATGGGAATGAGGTAGTCTGACAGAACTGACAACAACACTAAATAATTCTAAACTAAAAATTTCTGTAAAATTTATAAAGCTCTAGGTCTAGAATTTAGGGTAGAGTTCAGCAAAAAGCCTCAATACTAACGATTATCAAAGGCAGATCTCAAATTGCTCGTGAAACACAAATTCTGGTTAGCTTTTTCTCAGGACTGTCCTGACATATTTTAGTCTTTGAAGTTCTAGTTTAGTTTAATAGGAAAACTTTTTTTTTCATGGTTAAAAAGTGTTTCGTAATAGAAAGAAATGCAGCAATATATGATGTGTCGTACTGCAAATTTAGGAATTATATAGGCACCTTAAAGGGTTCCTGTGTTTAATTTTCTCTTTCTTTTCCTGTCTTGTGGACTCAGTCTCTCTGTAGTCTTTGGGCCTGCATCTGTTCTTACTTACATTGATCTAAATTGGGAGTAATACACTAATATCAATAGAAAACTCATTTAAAGTCTCTCAAAGAGATCTGAATTAGAGCTTTTGCATTTAATTCCAGCTCCCCTTGAATCTTTATAATAGATACTTAAAGCTTTTTTCACATGAAATGTGTGTACCTGTATATTATATATGAAATTTAAAGCTTTTTTCACATGAATCGTGTGTACCTGTATATTATATCTGAAATTCTTTCAGATAGAACTGGAATATTTTGTAATCATTTTTCATCAGTTATGTAGTGACAAAATACAAAGCAGTGGGGAATTGGACCAGGAAAGATGTAACTCCTTATTTAGGGTTTGTCTACTCTTGCGTAGTTGCTACTGTGACTGTGCAGTGCGGCGTACCCAAGTTAACTTTAAATCAGCTGGCTTGGCAAGAGTGCAGTAGCATGGTGTAGCTGTCAAGAATTTTCTAAGCTTCCAGGAAAGGTGTTTCAGCCTTGCGCTGAACTTGTTGCTGTAGTTAGCTCAGTCTAACCTGACTTAAGTTCAAGGCATTGACTGTGTTGCAGAGATGGCTTTGGCATCATGTGGATGCAAACATACAATTTACATGCTACTTTTGTTACCTCTGAGTCTGATCTGCTGCTTCTGAGGGCTGATGTAACTCCTACTGAGGGGCACAACAAGGGAAGGAGCTGGCAGGGGAACATAAGTATTTGTATGTAAAGGCTAGGGTAGTTCTACATTAGACATTTTACCCCTTCTGACTTGCAGGTGCATGATGTAAGCAGAGGAGTAGGGAGCTGCTGGGATGTGAAAGTAAGGAGACCTAATGCCTGGCCTTCTCCATGTGCTCTCTGGGCACGGCGAATTCACTTGAGAGAGTTCAGGGGCCAGGAGTGATTTCTAGCTGTGCTCTCTCCTCAGCTGTGGAGGTGGTGGGAGGGAGGTTCTGAAAGGGCCATGGAGGAAGTGAGAGTGCAGGCTTGAGGTGTGGGAATAGATAGACTTTTCTGGTGATGAGAGTAGCCTTTTGGTAGCTTTTCCTAATAGTGATGAGGGAGCAGGAGGAGAGATTAATACCAATTCTGTCTTTGTTCCTGCTAGAAGATGTTGTGAATTACTGTTTTATCTCTGCTGAATCACTCTACTGCTTACACCTGGGTTGGAAATTTTATATTTATAGCATTCCTGAAATGAAGGAGCATGTTGGTTACTGTGCTTTGTGTGCAAAATGCTGGTTTCTACACATGCATTTCTTTCTTGTGGGTGGTAGAAGAGCCTCTTGAGTGAAATACGCTGTGATAACAAAGCAGAGTGACCTTTGGCTGTCTGTGCTCGCCTAAAGGACACAAGAGACGCAGTTTATACTGCTAAATATGTGAAGTTATATCGTTGCTGGGTTCATTATTAGTAGGTCTTTGTCTTCTCTTCTAAAATCAATGGCTTCCTTTGTGAGATTTAAATTTTCCATGCAATCCCTTGCCTATGGTAACAAAGGATGCCTGATTTAGCAGTGACATTTGCTAGTGAAACCCACCATCAGGTGATTCAGAGTGGCTGTTATTAGTCTTTACTTTGTTCCCAGGGAGTACTTTTTAATTTAGTTTGCCTCATACTGTGTCTGGCCTGATTTCTTATTGGAAACGAAAATGTTTTGCCCTTAGATTCATCACAGGCTTTTAAAACCTGAATAGTGAGAAAAACTCGTTAAGGTCAAAGGCAAGAATAATGTGTTTGAGAAAATGGGAGCATTGGAATCCTTCACTCTTCGACTCATGCCAAAAGCTTTTCCACTTCACCCTCAACAGTACTGTTGTCCCATTGCTGTTTGTCTCTTAAATCAGTCATCTGTGGAGCAAGAGAGGGAGATGTCCATATATAACCATGAAGGTGTCATGCAACCACAGGAGTACCAGGTATTTCCATTGGGGTAGCAGAGCTGGCAGTGTAGCTGGTGCTGGGCCTTCATTCCAAGCACTGCATATGCCCCACTTGTGTTAGTGAAAGGCACTCCAACATAAGCAGTGAGGGTCAAGAATGCAGTGTTGATAGGGAGAGTGGGCAGTTTACCAAGGGGATGGTAATTGCCTGGATGACAGGGCACTGACTGAATGTGCCAACAAGCCCAAAGCCATGTTTCAAAGTACACAAATACTGACTCAGGATACATCCACATTAGCAGTTTAGTTTGGATGAAGAATGTGCTTTTAAATTTAACCTCCTGGGTTTTCCCACTTACTGATTTGGGTTCTCATTGTGGAACAGTTTTGGGCTGTGGAAACTGGTGATAAAACTAAACTGCCAGACATGCTGCAGGAGCACACCTAAATAAGATCGAGCTGCTAATGGACTTTCAGCCTGTGGTGACTGACTATAGCAAGTTTGAAATACTGCTTCCCCTCTCTCCCTGAAGTGTATCTCGTGTGAAAATGTGCTTCTCAGTAAGAAGTGTTTCACTCTACAGATGCACTCCTGTTGCACCATGCTAGCTGCTGCTGCAGATATGACTGTAAGGCATTAGCAATAGGTTTCATCTTGTCTGACTTCAGCTTCTTAAAAGTAGCTCTGCTAGTCAGGAGCAGAGATAGAGAAGACACCCTCTGCTTTAAGTGGCTGCTCCAGATAAGCTGAATCACCCTTAGGGGCCTTCTATATTTTTTCCATAGCCTGTAAAGGAAGCCTAACTTTTAGGCATCTACTTGTATCTAACTACTAAAGTTAAATGAAAATAAATCCCATGCAAAATGGGGAAGAATATATTCCATAAGAGACTCAAAATTATAGAAGAATGATGCAAAACAAGCCATAAAATGATAACTCAGAAGCTCTTATTCTGAGGGCAATTATTTCAGAAGAATGGGGTATAATATTAACTAGCAAGTATTTTTTACCTGGTGATATTAAACTGAGATGTTAAAAAGACACTATACATTTGGCTGTGGAAAATAATGATTAAAAAAAACCCTAAGAATTTTTACATAGGTGATACATGATTCAGCAGCTCCTCAAGAAGTTAGGATTTTGAGGGTTTTGTTTCAAATCCTAAACATATTTGCATGCTTTGCAGGAGGGGAAAAAACCAGTAATTAGATAGTGTTCATTTGGAAGCCATACATGAGATAATGAAACTCTTCACTAGAGAATGGATGTGCCACTTGACTTAAGCCTTTCAGTGTCAGTTGGCCAACACCGATGAGTGAGTATGGTATGGTGTACCTGTACCATGGGTGCCTGTGTAGTGTCTCACAGTAAAACAGAAAGAAAGAATAATTTCACAAAGTGCACCTCAAAGATTTTTAATTCCTGGTTCTGAGTAGATTTTTTGATTCAGTGTTCAATTTAGATTATTTGCCTGAATGTTCTAAAAATGCATTTAGTCTCATCTAATCTGCTCTGAATGTTTTTGGTAAGTAGGACCATTAAGGGACTCTGGGTCACTTGCACAGTTCTGATATTAGACTTCGGCTTTTCTTGGTTAGCTTGCAAATAACATTTGATACTGCATTACTTTTAATCTTCAATAAATCTTTTTATTTGAAAATACTATGCTCAGTATTATCATTTTACATGCTGAAACATTAATGCTAGAAAAGCTGAAAAGAATAGGATCTTTGGCAAGGCATTTGCCAAGCTTTTAAAATTGGATTCTTAAGATTTTTTTTTCAATGTGTCTAGCTTGGTTTTGTTCTGTTGCACTAGCAAGGATCAGCTCTTTTTTGATTCTCAGCCATTTTAATGGGGAATTAAATTACACTGAAATTTATGTTCTTTACGTTTATCAAATATCATCATATTCTAAGACTGTTTTTCCTAGTCAGCAACTTTTAAATCAGCACCATTTAAAAAAAAAAGTCAATTTCAATTTTTCTTGCAGGTAACAAGATTCTTATAATGCACAAATTCTTTTATGACAGACTTCAGGTTCTCTCTTATATTCTAATCATAACTTGAAGACTCATTCCAGTTTCCAACATGAGCTGAGCAAATGCAAAGAAAGACCTTGCAATCTTTCTTTGTGTTGTCTGGAAATCTACTGAGAAAAACTTATCTTTTGATTCCTTGGTTACCACCTGGGGCAATAACAGTGTTCTCTCTACTGCACTCTCCGCTGCTTATGAATATTACTGCTTGAAACGTAAACAATTCTGGTGGGACGGTAGATTTACAGCCAGTTTTTCTTTTTAGTTACTGAACAGAAAAAATGTGAATAGGAGTCAAATTCAGCAGATATGGTCTTTGCTCTGTTGTACTTGGTACGGAATGCTAAGACTTGGTTAACTGCTTCCTCTAATAGTGTTAGTGATGTGTTTGCTAACTGGCATGAACTATGATCAACTAATTTTTGTTTTATTATAGCCCCTTTGCCTCTTTCCACCCCTCTTGAGACTAGCTAAACCACCGAGCCTGTTAAATTGCTGGGTTCTTTCCAGAGTACAAGGAAAGCTGCTACCCACTCCAAACTGATCTGGCCGTTTTGGGTCACTGTAAATCCTGCTCCAAGTTTAGCGGGCACTGTTTTTGTAGTGATATCTATTTATGCAGTTTAGATTTGGTAGCCCCACTGAATCAATCTAGAAAAGGTAAACCTTTTCAGGCAAACATTAAAATTAATCCAAATGTACAGGCATTATTGTTTCAAAACTGTTCACAATGTTCATTTAGATTTGCCAGATATATTTGCCCAGAAAAGAAAACAGTATTAGGCTTACATCTGTATTGGAAAATAATGTGGCACAACAGAAGCAGAACTGAAGAGCAGACTAATTGATGATGAGGACTTGGCATCTGCACTATATGTTTCAGCAGGTTTTACTTCGGATTAGTCCTAGACTGATACGTGGACTGAATGCCCCTTAGTTACTGGAAGGCATCAGGTGTGGTCCTGGAGACCATCTTTTAGTTTTGTTTTTTTTTCCAAAAGATTTCCTGCTTATGTTTTCCAAAACCTATGTCTGATATGAAGAAAAGCACAATAAGCAGTGATACTTGGAAGATCTACTTCAAAAACCACTTTTGAACCAAACTAGATGCATCCTATGGCCTGGAAGGCTGCTGGAAGAAGAGTCTAGCTTCATTCAGTAACTGCAAATGAAGGTATTCAGGATGTCAATGCCAAGATAATTTTTTGTTGTTGTTGTTCTGGATTCCACCTAAACCAGTATATTCCTTGTCTTCAAAAAGACTATATCAAGAAATGTGCCAGAGAATGTTTGGGGGTGAATTTTTTTTTTTTAGTTTCTTCTACTGAATTTTCTGCTTTGTGTAGACAATTATTTACTGAAGAATGACATGGTGATGTTCTTTCCTGTTATGTGAGTGTCCCAACCATCAAGAAACAGTTGTTGTCACTGCTTGCTCGATCTCTCATATGAAGTATTAGAGTTAAAGCAACAGCAATAGTGGTTGGATAGACCTATATGTGAATTCCATTGTCTTTCAAGTGTTCATCTGACATGAACAGAATGTGAAGTTTTTTTAAGGGTTTACTGTTGGGAGTTGCTCGACATTGTGTGATGTACTTAATTAAGGAAGAGAGCAACTGTACTCTGGATAGGGTTTCTACCTGTGACGTAGGCTGTGGATCCAAGTCCCTCCTGTAAGAGAAGGAGGTATTGCACATGCTTCTGAGATATCTCTGCTCTTCTGGAAGGCTGACCTTTTTGCTCTTAGAAGAGAGTCTGTGTTTTGTTACGGAATCAATGGAACATAATGTGTTGAATGAAATGAATATTTGGAGATTCTGCTTGGGAATGGAGTAAACAAATGTATTATATGTTATTTAACTGGAAAAACCTGTCAGATTAATGAAATGTATTATTACTTTCTTGAATTCTCATTATTACCTTACATGTAAGAGGAATCCCTCTAATGGCACTATTGCTTGAGATAAATTTGACTGATAAGTCTGGACTAGTAAGGGAGAAAAGGACTACCTAGTCCAAGCCATGAGTTTCCAATACTTTGATCCATTTAAAACCTTTTCCCCTTGGTATTATTTAAAGACGGCGTCTTTGTAAGTAACCCCAAACCATAACTGTTCCCCTGTTAATGGGAGAAAGATATTAAAATGCTTCATTTTCTATTGAAAAAATAAAATGATCCCACAGAGGAAATAGAATGATAGACAGGAATAGTTTGTGTAGGTTATAAAAATGTATAGGTGGTGCCGTCCTCATAAAATTGTTTTCTGCTCTCCAGAAACTCTTTTCTAACAAGGAACCTGATTAACTGGCTCTTTGGGAGAGTAACAATTAATACTTTGCTATCACAGGAGGGAATACTCCTGTGGTCAGCTTTTCAGGATAAGGTGATTTGGACCGGCTTTGTTAATGCATGGCAACATCACAGTAATTTCATGTTATTGTCGAGTGCTTCTGGAAGCAAACAGGGAGGATGATATCTGGAAACAGAATAAAAGGTGGAAAGAAAGAATGTGAAGAAAAAGAATAAGACTCACTTGAGAGAGCTCTCATTTGTATCTGGTTTTAAGGGGCTGTGAAATTATACTACTTACTGAATGTGATTTTGATTGTGACTGTATTAACTATTACTGTTATCACAAAAGTTTGGTTTAGTGCCTTATGGAAACTGGCACTGGACTTTTCAAAGCTTTAAGTGCTTTTTTTTCTTGTTGTTCTAGGCTATAGAAATGCCTCTTATAAAAACAGAACAAGAAGGGCCAAAAGAAAGGAAATGAATGAGGCTTTAGTAATACTGGAAGTGGTTGGTATTAGAAGAGAAAACTTGGATTTCGGGAAGCAGCTCCTGCAATGAACAGATTGTCTCATTTAAAGAACAGCAGATGTGTCATGGAGAACTTTTCAAACTGTTTTTTGCTGCTTGTATCTTGCCATTGATTTTGTTGTCTTTCCTTGTCTTATTACCAGACATATTTGCATAAGAGCAAAGCATATTGTTTAGGTTTCAGTTAAGTTTATATTTTCCCCAAGAAAGAGTATTACTTCGAGTAAGTTATTGTTCCTTGTAGTGGGTGTTAGGCTACCTGACAGTGGCAAGGCTGATAAAAATACTGTGACTTGGGAGATAAGCAACCTGTGATGACTTACTGCTAGTTTTGTAACCTCAGGATCCCACTTCTGGTTGGTCTGCACCAGTAGTCAGTCAATCTGCCAATAAATACCCCCACTATCTCCTCCTGTTAAATGCAGTGAGATTAAGGTGAAAAGCAATTCCTGCTGTCTGAAGTAGATCCTGTATACATGTGAATATCATGGACTGCGGGGTTGAAATGCCAGGTGTTTTTTAGGAGAGAAGAGAAAGATGATTGGACTTTGTGGAGTAAATCAGGAAATATGTTTCCATAAATAAAAATATAATTTTCTTCTAGGGAGATGCAGGTGCCTGGGTTTCATTCTGACCTCCAGAGAAAGAAATGAAGAACTGAAAGAGGAGACAAGGTTTTAAATTACCTCCCAGTTATGGAGATGGGGATGATGTCAGTGTGATGGGGTAGTGTTTGAAAGGAGTTTTATATGCCTCTTCTCGAAGGCCTGGATTCAGTGCCCTTTGGCGACAGCTTCTAGTGAATTCTGTGGGCTCGAATCATGTTCTCTTTGAATAGTCTGTAGCTCTATCTGAGCGTGCATCTACAGAAGCGAGTTTTCTGCCAGCCCTGCTTGTGGTGCCTCGGTGTGCGTCCTCACCTGTTTGCAGGCTGAACAAGCCGGGTATCTCTGGGAAGAAGCTCAGCTGCAAGCTGTGTGCCGGGACAGCCCCTGTGGGTGCCAACGGGCATGCAGGTCCCAGGGGCCCCACTGGCGCCCAAGCAGAGTACGTGGTATGGGGGTTTATCACACATATCCACCGCCGTTGGGCTGCGCCACTCCTGAAAGCGGACGCAGCCTCTGTGTGCTGCAGGGAGCAGGTATGCGGGGCGGCCTTAGGTGAAGTCGCGTGGCTGCGGGAGGCAATCTAGGGGAGCGCAGACCGCAGCATGCGCTGGGCTGGGAGCTTTCCTCTGAACGTCAGCATGTGCCTGGGCAGTCAGGCCTTGCCCCAAGTGCTTTCTTTACTGTTACAAATAAAAGCTCTTCTCAGGGCCCTGGGGCCTCCCCCACCCTGCCCGTGGCCCAGAACCCCATCTGAGCCCCTGCCCCAGTCAGGCCACAGCAGAGCTGGTCTCCGGCACCCTCACAGCCCTGTCCTGCCTGGCCATGGGCCCTGCTGAGCTGGGCCCTCCCTTGGGCCCATGTCCTGGCCTGGCCCCAGGGAGGTGCCTGATGCCTGGGGCTGCCCTGTTGCCCCCTGGCTCTGGCTGGGGCAGTGAAGAGGGGTCCTGGCTCCAGCACTGTGGCCCTGAGGAGCCACCAGCCTCCACGATGGCATGACAGCTCTTCGGAGTGAGAGGAACGGGCCTTGATGGTGTCTGGAGACTGGTGGTTGGTAGGTGGTCCTCGGTGCTGTTAACCTCCTTCACCAATTTGGTGAAGAAGTATAACTGGTAAATTATTTACTATTTACTCCTTTTCTAGTTTGTATGCTTCCTTTTCAGTGTCCAGGCGTCTCCAGATTAATGCCTTTTTTTCTTTTTGGATTGGATTCGTTTTTTGGTATCTTTTAGTTGCCTGTTATTCAAGTATTCAGTCCCATTCTTAGTTTCCCTAAGCTATCTCTTCCTCTCCTAAGAACACAACAGAGCACCCCCTTTTGTCCTCCTCCCTTCCTCACTCTTTCAAATCTTTTTTTTATTTTGTAAAGTTCACTTGCATGGGACATTTTCTTAAACGCACAAACTTTGCTGCATAGGGAACCCATGCATCTCCTTTGCTGTGCCTGCCACTCAATAGTTAAGTGATCCGGAGAACTAAATCACTTTTGATGTCTGCTCTTTGTCAGTTCTTATTTGGTGCACAGTTTATTCAGAGGAATTTAGATGGGAAAAGCCAGTGGACAAACATATCACAACTTTGTTTGAAGGAAAAGTTGGAGTAATATAAAAGGGAGTGTTTGCCAAAAGTCATCCTGGAGGTGACAGTGGGTTTAACATTGTGTGTACTGTGCATTTGCTGTGCTGACTGTGTTTGTGATAGCATGCAGACAGCTCAGCTGGGGAGAGGCACTTTTCATCCAGCACAAAGTAGCTGTGAAAGCTATAAGCAGTGTTTTATACTGCATACTGGTAAATGGCCTTTGCTAGGGTGCTGAAAGGTGTTTCCATGATGCTAACCATAGGCAAGCCCATTGTTGGGCTGCCATTTTTACCAGTCTCAGCTATTCACTAGCAAGTGTTTATAAAAAATAAAAAACGTCTGTGCTATGTCACTCTTTTAATACCCTGTAACTACCGCTGTCCTGGGGCATGTGTTCATTCATGTATACCAGTGCAGCAGGCAGCAGTTTCAACATCCTCACACTCACTCCACTGTGTGGAGAACTTGCTGGGAGTGTGGGAGATCCTGGTTTACTCCACTATTCATCTGTGAGAATTTGCAACCAAATGTTCTTCTTTTCCAAGAAAGTATCACAACATTATGTGCAAGGATTATTTTGGAAAGTAGGTTCTCTGCACTACCTGTTAGTGATGCTGCAATGGACTAGAGCAATCAAGAAATCTGATTTATGCATCTCTGCTCCTGAAAATGTTTCTGTTGGTAATAGGATATCAGCAGCAGAGATGGAGACCCTTTGACATTACCTTCTTGTTGAGGGGCAGAGTCAGAGAGGGTAGACTGCTGCTAAAACTTTGTTTTGTAAATGGTGCCTTGAAGATTAGCACTTCACTTCCAAAACTCAGTGTTTTGTGTATGCTGCATTAAAGATGATCATTTTAAGTTAATACTTTTTTGTTTTCCGCATTTTCTTTTGTTCGGTATGTCTGAGAAATCAGTTCCTTGCAAAGCTGTAGTCCCCAGTAAAGTATACATTTTGGATAAACCTCCAGAAAGCATTGTGTCAGAATTTAACTCTCTCCATCTTGAGAGTGGAAGGGCCTGGCTAAGGATAGGGTATATGCTTGCCAAATACTTTTCAAAGTGGTCTTGACTTCATGGTGGTCCTATATTCCTGGATTTAGTTCAGGCTGGGAGTAAAGAGTTCTAGGGATGTACAAGGCAGAATTTTCTCTCTCTGCCCATCTGAGCTCCAGTCAATAAAGCTTCCTCACAACTTTATATTAAATATTGAACCTTCTATCATTTAAGTGTTTATCAAAGTTATTTTACTGTTAATCCATTCTGTAATACAAAGTTGTTCTAAATCCTGTGCTTGCAATTGTGGACCGTGGCTCACCTCGCTTTCAAAAACTCTTACAGCATGCTAGAATGCACTTCTAAACGTGGCAAAGAGAAAACATGTAAGAAGGACCCTGCACAACAGACACGATGACCTAGAGGATGCAAAATCCCAGTCATATAAGAAGAACAAGTATATAATGTGGAAGATTCCGTAGTTTTCCTATGGCCACTGAATATTCTGCAACTGCTCTTCCCTTAAAAACAAATGGATTTCCATGTTCACATATTTGCTCTAAAAAAAGAGCTGCTTTTGTTTTGACTTTTTGGAAAGAGCTGTGGGCATAGCTGCAAGAGGCTTTTCTCTTTCATCAGTGTTGTGTGTTTTGCCTCTACTTTGATGTAGTTTAATTGTCAATTTCTTCCCTTCCTATAAATATGGATGTTTACATGAATGTACGTTGCACCCATTTTTAAGCAGCAGTTTCACATTCTTGATGATAACAAGATGGTAAGCTGCGATATGTGTGTTCTTCTAGAGGCACAAAGAGTTTATAATGAGTCATTATTATAATTTGTGTGTGTGTCTTCGATGCTATTGTAGCTTTCCAGGCAGATGTCCCACCTGCTGTGTGTTCCTAGTTTCAGTCTGATAAACAGCTAAAGCTACTGGACACTCAACACTAGCTCTGGCATCCCATAATGCATTAGTAATAACTTTTCTTCAAGATGAAGAGCCTTTAACTGCAGCACAATCAGTAGCCTACACTGGAAGAAACAAATCAGAAAACCACTGTTCCATAAGCACAGAATTGAAAGAACTGCATAAGTAAAATGACAGACTATTCATTCCAGTTTGGAAAGCATGAATAGGATTTTTGATGAAGCTTAATTTTCTTCAAGCTCTTCAGCCATGGATAAACCATTTAAAATAAAAATAGATGTGTTATGGAGCACTGTGCTCATCACTGTTTATTATTTTGAAAAAGCATGGGTCCTCCTCCTCCTCTTTGCTAATGACAAATAATGAGTTGAATCCTGTTCTCAATTTCAGCAGTACAGAAGTGGGATAATTCCCCTGGCTGCAGTGACCTTGCTTCACACTTATGTCAGAAAATGGAAGGAAGCATCTGGACCAGTGATTTTAACGGCTTGCAAATAACAGAGCGTGTATTCTCTGACACATCACTGAGCTGTAGATTTTTAAATTGTTTGATGTAACTTAAATAAACCTCCAGTAGATAAAATTTTAATTACAAAGATGTATTTTACTGAACAATGTCATGCATCGCTATTGTTGCAAATGAGCCTCTCAGGCACCCTGTGCCCTTTATACTGACTGAAATCTATTTCACCTTTGAACAGAATGCATCCTTGAATGATTTCTACTGGCCAGTATGCAGTTCAGCTAAACCTGCTAAATCTTAGAGAACTTGCCCATTTCAAGAGATTTAAAAACAAGCCACAAAACCTGCAAAACCTTAGTGCTTTGGAAGAGAATTTTCAGCCCAAGAATACCCTCACGTGTCAGTGAGTTGAGTTGGTTGGGGAAGTTGTTGACCAAAGGCAATGCTTTAATGCTGGATGTTGAGTCTGCCTTGACTCTTGCTGGGTGCTGTCTTGCTGTACAAATTGCCACATTCACTTCAGTGAGCCTTCTTATAGAGCACTGCACCAGTCAGCTCCATTGACAGTATGGAAATCTCAACTTTTATTAAATAAATGACAAGCTCCTTGGGGAACATGCAGATCTGTGCTGGATGTGCTGAAGAGCTGGAGCAGAAGATGGATAGGTACAGAAAAATACAGCCTCCCCCCTTCCTCCTCTTTGTTTCTTTTACACAATTATCCTTTGCTACAATCAAAAGGATGGATGAGACCATAAATCAGCATCTTTTGAAAAACAGTTAATGAGCTTGTAGATTACTTTCTCATTTTTTTCTGTACTTCTAGCCATTTTGCAATGTAACATATACAGACCAGATGAGGTCATATAAGTCTTTGTTACAGCAGACTTATATTTTCAGCTAAAGCCTCTGCCTTTTGATTGCTGTATTTTTTTAAAGTGCAAGATTGTAGGTAGCTGGAAGACGTATTTTTGAACACCCATTTTCTACAGAGCTGATCAAGTGGACAGGGTGTTAGTGAATGTTTTTGTAAACTGCATTTTCTTTACAGTGGTACTTGGGGAATTACAATATATAATTTGTTCACCACTGTAGGTTTGCAGGTCTTCTTTGTCCTCAGTTATGGAAGTATCTGTACAAGAGAGCAAAGGAATATTACATTTTGCTAGAGTGACCAGCCAAAGCCAAGGAAGAATGTATGATCAACTGTCAAGATATTTTGCCATCAAGTAGTTTAACAGTCTCACATAGCCCAAGAACAGATGCAATGAACAAATACCTTACAAGAGGTGAAGGCGGCAAACAGGAAGAAAGATTATCTACCTCAGGCTGCTGGTTTATGTGGGGCAATAATTTTGCCAGCCCTAGCTTAGATGGTGGTCACTGGAATAAGTGCTTCTTTTGTAAGCAGGATTCTGTTTTAAAGGAAATTGCAGAAATTTTTGAAGGCTTGGAGATGTATTTATTGGTTTTTCATGCCAGTGTGCCAGGTGAAAAGGTAAGTGACACCCTGGTTAATGCTGAAAGAAAATAAAAATACCAACAAAATAAACGTTTGCAAAACTCAGAGCAGGAATACACATGATTCAACAACAGAGAGATGAATGCTTAATCTGCTGAGGTAACAGTTGTTCCTGTCTGTACGGATATATTCTGGATCAGATTTTGATCCTAATGAGTTGTGCTTAATAGCATGAGGCTGTGACCTGGACTGATGTCTTTTAATGTCGGTGGAAAGACTTCCAGGAAAGAGCCAGTGGGTTTTGGATCAACTTTTACTTTACAGACAGTTTATTTCAGTGGCACCACTTAGAACAAGCTCTCATTTCATGTCTGCAAGTACACAAGATTAAAGCTGGCTGTTCTCTTCATTTGTTTCAGGAGACACAGGGCCCAAATGGGACTTCCCACCAAGTTATACTCTGAAGCATCAGCTGTTTGAAGGTCCCTTTTTCAAGTGCATAATTCCTTTTAATCCTGAGGTTGTCCTCGCAGCTGCAAAGTGGCTCAAAGTGTAGTCACTACTTTCAGAGTGTTACGAATGCTGAAGATACTAAATAGATTCCTATGGATCATGGGCTGGGGCTTTTGTTGTAGCTGTCTTTATGGCTAGTCTGCCCACAGTCCCAAGGCTTTCAGTATAGTTATAACTTTGGTGCAATGTCCTGAATGAAATTGTCTGGGACGCGAAAATAGCAAACTTTATTTGAAGTGGATTTTTTCCACTTAAATGCTGACAGTACTCATGTGAAGTTACTGCATCACTTAGCCATGATTGAATAGTATCCATCATGTTCAAATAGTAATGTCTTTTGTCCTCCACCTCAGTGAAGCTTGACAGTTCCTGTGAACTGGTATAATAATATTTTTATTCCATCATTAATATTTAATAGTGTAAGTGAGAAATGAACACTTTATGGACTGTCCACAACCCCTCCACAGTTCGTATTGGAGACTTTAAATTGTTCACCTGAGACACAAGAGGTTACATGCTCTCAAACTGACCATAGTAAATAGACGAAGAACATTATGGAACACATTTGCCTTGTGCTTCTTCTAGGGTGAGTGAAATGCAATAGGTCAGCTGGTCTTGTAAACAGAAATCCCCCAGGATGAATAACCAGACCTCAGGAGCCAATACTTTTTGTTGCCTATGTCAACCTAGCAATGTCATATCATGTGCTTTACATCTAAAATGTACCATTCAAAATAGAAGATCCTGTATTTAAGAGTAAAAGTAGATTAGTTTTTGATATTTGATCTGCATGGGAGAGAAACTGTGTTTTGCCTTGCTTCAAAGACTCTCAAGGAAAATGGGTGCTGCATGTAACCTAGGGAGAAATGCAAAGGAAAAGCAGTGCCTTTTCAGCTGCCTCCTCATGGACCTTGGGAAGGGCTTTTCCTTCTTGCCTGATTCCCCCCCTCCCCTTCCTCGTCCCCCAGCCCACAGCAAAGGAAGGTGGGGGGTAGGAGAGGGAGGAAAATTGCTGAGATTCAATGTGTGTGGGATCTGGAAAGGAGAATGAGCTCATGGGAGAATCAAGGCAGCCCTGAGGTTAGTGGGTGATGCAGGGCAGCAAGACAGCCCTGGGAAAAATGGCATTTGTAAATGCTGTTGCTTTTTATTTTGTTGCGGTGTGGGGATTGTTGTCCAAAGCTGCACACCCTTGCTCAGGTTACCTTGTATAATTTCTTGCTCACATGGGTTTTTAAATTGGGGCTGTCCTGGAGCCGGTAACTAAGCACCACACAGCCACTCATTCACTTCCCCCCACTCAGTGGGATGGGGAGAGAATCAGAAAAAAAGTAAAACTCGTGGGTTGAGATAAAAACAGTTTAATAGAACAAAAAGGAAGAAACTAATAACAATAACAATAATAAAATAACAACAACAATAATAAAAGGATTGGAATATACAAAACAAGTGATGCACAATGCAATTGCTCACCACTCACCAACCAATGCCCAGTTAGTTCCTGAGTGGCTATTCCTCCCAGCCCCACTCCCCCATTTTATATACCGGACATGACATCACATGATATAGAATACCCTGTTGGCCAGTTTGGATCAGCTGTCCTGGCTGTGTCTCCTCCCAACTTCTTGTGCCCCTCCAGCCTTCCTGCTGGCTGGGCATGAGAAGCTGAAAAATCCTTGACTTAGTCTAAACATTACTTGGCAACAACTGAAAACATCAGTGTGTTATCAACATTCTTCTCATACTGAACCCAAAACAGCACCATACCAGGTACTAGAAAGAAAATTAACTCTATCCCAGCCAAAACCAGGACAGGGCAGAGGAGAGAAGTAGGATGTGTGCACACTGTGGTAACAGGAGAATGGCAAAGGGGAGGAAAATGTGCAAAATTGTATTTTAAGAATGAGTGCTGTCAGTAATGCAAATTCAGAAAAATATGTTTGCTTGTAGGCATGTCAGGGTGAAAGGTAAATGTGTCGTGGCTCTATCAATGGGCTAGGTGTAACCTCCTCCAATGGCTTTTGGGGTTTGCTCTTCAATACTGCTTTGCACTGCAGGAAACTTTTGAGAACTGTTTTTAGTATGGGTTTATCTATTAATTTATTTTTTTAAAGGAATCTATAAAATAAAAAGAGATACCCTTGTTGCCATGAAAAGACTTTTCAAATTAATTTTGTGTTCTTGAACAGACATGTTATCTATAGATTGCAAAAGCCCTGGACAATTTTTTGGTGCTATTATCCTTTTGTTATTAAAGAGGAGCAATGTATTTAGTAAATTTGCAAGGCATCCTGCCCCTCTGTCTTCTGTTTGGTGTGGTGGTGTTTTTTGTTTGTGTTTTTTTTTGTTGTGGTTTTTTTTGCTTGGTTTTTTTTTGTTTTGTTTTCCAGAAACTTTCAAAGGGTGAAATCAGGCCCTTGACTAGCTTCTCTAAAAAATTCTCATTCTGTATTAGAATCAGTCCTAATGTGTGTGTTAAATTTCAGACTAATATTTATATAAGGTGACTATCTACAGCAGGTATGGTTCTATATTGATACTATAATGTGCCTTACTGTGCTGTGATGTTATTCAATATGAGATATAAACTGAATGAGTGCTGTAAATATTTGAAAATTACACAGAAAAAAATTTAAGAGTTCAGACTGTGGAATAGGTCCTTGGATTCATGAGCTCTGATCCAACTTGCATCCCTGCAAATATTTTTTGGGGGAATAAAACTGCTGCTTTTTTTAACTTCCTCTTTTTCCATAGAGATCACAAATCAAGTCTAGTTCTTCCAGTCCTAATGGATTAGATGTAACTTCTTTTAGAGCTCATTTATTCTGCTTGTAGTGTTGCCTAGCACATTCAGGCAAATGCAAGATACTGCTCATGTCTGGGGTGTTGGAGTGGTGTTAGAGATGTCTGTTGTCTGTCTGGCCCAGGTGTCGTGGTTTAACCCCAACCAGCAACTAAGCACCACACAGCTGCTCACTCACTTGCCCCCCATCCAGTGGGATGGGGGAGAAAATCATGAAAAAGAAATAAAACTCATGGGTTGAGATAAGAACGGTTTAATAGAGCAGAAAAGAAGAAACTAATAATGATAATGATAACACTAATAAAATGACAACAGGAGTAATAAAAGGATTGGAATGTACAAATGATACGCAGGGCCATTGCTCACCACCCGCCGACCGACACCCAGCCAGTCCCCGAGCGGCGATTCCCTGCCCCCACTTCCCAGTTCCTAAACTAGATGGGACGTCCCATGGTATGGAATACACTGTTGGCCAGTTTGGGTCAGCTGCCCTGGCTGTGTCCTGTGCCAACTTCTTGTGTCCCTCCAGCTTTCTCGCTGGTTGGGCATGAGAAGCTGAAAAATCCTTGACTATAGTCTAAACACTACTGAGCAACAACTGAGAACATCAGTGTGTTATCAACATTCTTCACATACTGAACCCAAAACACAGCACTGTACCAGCTACTAGGAAGACAGTTAACTCTACCCCAGCTGAAACCAGGACACCAAGACAGAGGTGCTTTCACACCTGGCACAACATTTTGCCAGTGTCATGATCATGCTGGTTCACTGTAGGGAACAGAAGTTTTTATACTCCAAGCTTACTTGTTCTGTGTTTAAAAATAAAATTAAATTAGTAATGATTGTTTAAACAGTTTAAAATATAAAGGGCTCAGTTAGGTATGGGGAAACCTTTTAAACAAGCAGTATAAATCCAAGTATTGACTAAGGTTTTAGATATATTGCAGAAAGGGTGGCTCTAGAATTTCCCCAAAGATCTTATAAATGAACAAAATTACCAAAAAATGAAACCCAGAGCAGAAAGCAGTAAAACTCACTATTCTGAGATAGAAATTTTTTAGCTTTTGAAAAAATTCTGCCATATAAGCATGTAACTTTATAAAATTTCAGTATCCTTTCAATTTGACTTAGGGTCAAAATAAATACTGAACAGAATACTCTGTGAGTTGCTGTATGGTCTTTGATCAGCAAGATTATATT
Source organism: Buteo buteo (assembly GCF_964188355.1). Classification (NCBI taxonomy): domain Eukaryota; kingdom Metazoa; phylum Chordata; class Aves; order Accipitriformes; family Accipitridae; genus Buteo; species Buteo buteo. The sequence goes on from NC_134182.1 coordinate 23,850,346, forward strand.
CATTTCCCCATAACTCTTGCAGTGTTTTACAGTAAAACATGCCAGGGGCTGGAAATATAAGTGGGGATAGATTTTGCTTTTCTAAAGGAGATGGTACTGATAGCACTTATTCTACCCTCTCCCCTCATATGTGCTTAAAGGTAAACAGTGAAGACTCCAAGTTGTCCAAAGGGCAGCAGTGACCTGTTAGACCATATAACATTTGGATATGTAATCATAGTACTGTTTGCACTTCAATTAGATTAACAGCTGAACTTGCAAATCATGTCTCTGGAGGTCGTTTTTGGAAAACGAACTAATTGGCAGTTGTCTGAAGTAAATTGCTTGATATTGGTCAATGGTAAATTGTGATCATGTTAATTTAATTGCAGTTCTGTCAATGGTATAATTAACGCTGCTATCAAAGCAACGAATCAGTTCATTGGAAAAAGGGAGCACTATGATATTAAATTCCCAGTTGCCATGACACAGAATGTGATTCTGCATAATAATAATATTGCTCTGCTCACTGCGAATAAGAGCCATTGTTTTCCATGGAAATAGTGGTAACTGGATGCAATGGTGTTCTGCATTATTACAAATAATGCAAGCAAATTGCCCCAGAAGGACTTCTGTCGCCCTAAGAAAGTAAGTTATCTTCCTAGCTATCTGGGAGAAAATGTGACCAGGAGCTGTGTTTTATGGTCCCTTATGATTGACAGAGATACTGCTGTGGACATCGCCTGCAAATGATGGGGTTTTGCTGCCTAACACACACAGGAGCAGATGCTGGGACAGGACTCAGAAAATCCCTTTATTAGCCCTTTTCCATATTTGTATTTTCTGTTCTCACTTTTGGGAGTCATTTATAGGGGCTAATATGACATGGACTCTGTCCCACGTGCGCCTTCTTTTCTTCAGATGCTCAGGCATAAAGTGTCCCTCTTCTTTCCTCTTACCCCCAACACATGCTAATACCTGCCTCCCTTTATCCTGTCTTCCCATCACCTGAACCTAGGGGCCTTTGAGATTACTGGTTTGGTTTTTGTTCTGGTTGAGTGGGAATAGAACTGTGTGCTTTTATTTCCCCAGCAGTTTGGTTGAGCAATTGTAGAACAGCATTACTGAGAAACTGCCTTAAGGGACAGTCTCTGGCACCTCCTGGGTTCACTGAATGCTGCTAGAGCAGCAAAAAGCTGCCATAAAGATTGGCCAAGCAGGCAACTTATAAATTTTTTTTCTGTCATTGAGGTATACTCCAGTGAGCTGTAGGCGTCGAGGAGAGTTGGAAAGAGAAGGGTTATTGCTGCATCACTGGTGCATTCTGGCAATCTCTACCTGCCAAACTGTTGTGCTGGACCTTATTGTGGCTCACGCAATTTAGAACAGCCCAGCGAATTTGTAGGCAGCTCCTTAAGACTTGTTGGGTACTTACGTCATCTGCAAAGGTCAGGAAGCTGCAGAAGCTGCTTCCTAGAGCTGCTCCACTTGCCCCCCCCTCTCCCCCCCCGAGCTGTGCTAAGTACTGGCTGGCCAGTGCTATGCTTCATATCCAAAGACTGAAATTTGAGAGGAAGACTCTTGTCATAGAGTTGAGCTATGCTGTTGAATGATTACAACTATTTTTTATAATGGACTCACCTACTCATTGTCCCTCCCCGCTCCAGTTGCTTTGTATTGGTTCTGACAATAAGCACTTAAAAGTCAACTGGGGTGTTGGAGGAGGCAGGAGGCAGGACTATTAGCCTCTTATTCTTAGAATTCATGTCCTGTCTGTTCTTTCCACACACAGAAAGCACCCACAGGCACAGACGTATGTAAGTGCTTGGGGATAATTAAGATTTTTCTGAATTTGTCTATTTTTTAAAATTTTAATGTTTTCTCAATTCTGTTTGTTATGTGATGAAATAAACGATATATATCTAAAAATAAATTCCCTTCCAAACAACTGGTATGCTGCAGTCAACAGGCTGACATTGTAAAAAGAATGCAAGAAGCTATTATCAGGTACTTTTGAAGGCCAGTTTCAGAGCTGGCTACTCTAAGAGGCCAGGGTCTGCAAACCTACTTGAAGTAGGATTCCAATATTTCCAGGTGGAAAACATTAGTAGATATTGCAAATTTTCTTCTAATTACTAAATGCTCTCAAAGTATGTTAAGGGAGCATATTTGAAAAATAATAAATCAGTGTTAATACAATCCAGAGAAAAACTTTGCACCTGTAACTTGTATTTCAGCTTTTTTCCATAAGAAAGTTAAAGATTTGTGATGAAAAGCTAGCACTTGTAAAAAAGCAGAGGTTTTTCTTTTCTTTCTTTCTTTTTTTTTTTTTACTGATCAAAACAGACAACCTGATTTAATATTGCAAGAGAAAAAAAAAATCAGGCAGAATGTTCATATTTGAAACTTAAAGATATAAAAATAAGATATCTAATATTTTCCTTTTATATACCACATGCCATAAATTCATTTGCAGAAGTGACAACTGAAGGAGACTTGTACCTTTATAAATTAAAAAGATAGTATTTCCTATTTGAAATGCTAAATGGAAGTCTGAGCAGACATTGATACTGATGATTTGAAAGAAAACTGAGTTTGGGAAATATTGTTATCATCTAGCTAAAACAGTAACAGCATAGAAACTGGATTGGCTTTGGCAAGAGTGCTGATACTTGAAAAATAAGGCCATACAAATGTACTTGAGGAGAAGGGGAGTGCATTTGTATTGGTTTGGGTTCTTATCAATTACCTTTTATCCCAGTATAAAGCTCAGAAAGAATATGAACATTGAAGTTTCCCTTAAAATATAATTAGAGCAACTGCATTTCTTAATAAGAAGCATTCATGTTGATCTCTTTCCTGAATAAATTCTTAACTCACATGAAAGAAATACTGTTGAAGGGAAAAAAGCAAGCTGCTTTGGGGTATTTTAACACAAATGGTAACAGTTAAGAGCATTTTGAGAGTCAAGAGTAAATTGAAGATCAATAAATCAGCACAGCTTTTGCATGTGGTAGCTTTATAATTGCAAGCAGTGAGATTTAAATAACTGAAAGATTTCTCTTCTCTAGAAAGATTTTTATATTAACTCACTTTCACATCCCTTTTATCTCACTCTTTCCCTTCCAAACAATTAGATGTTAATTTAGTTTCTCTTTAAATTGTCTCTCAACTGCATGTTGTGAATTTGTACAAAGTACACTGTTTTCTATCACTGTCTGTTGCCATGCTCTTTATGTATCTGTCTATCTATGAGCTGGTAAATGTCCATGGGAATTTCTACCAGTAGGAAATTTCCAGTCTCACATGGTTTGCAGTTAACAATTGAACATGAGGACTTAATTCTTTTGTCTCTTGTTTAGGTAATTGCAGCTATTTCTTCAGCCAAATTCTTAATTTTTAGTCTAATATGTTCACGGATAATATGTAACAAAACATTCTGTGTTTTAATTTTTGGTGATTTTTGCTTAGCTCTTGTGCTAAGAAAAAGATTAAGATACTGTATCCATTCATTACTTTCCATGCCTTCTCCATTTACTGTGTGTTCTAGTACTTTCTGCATTTTTCTTGCAAATAAATCCTTTCTCCATATTTCTAAAAAACAGACAATGCCCTTCTTTCCCATGTTTTTGCTTCTGCTATGTATTTTTGAAGTAGGATGTTTAGAGAGAAGCATCAGATCCAGAGTAGGATGCCCAAATAATAGGATTTATTAGAACTGAAGAAAATGTTAATGAGACAGTCAAGCTGCACCTGCATAAAGCACATGATACCAATTCACAGAAGCAATAAAATGGAAATTAAGATTCATATCTCTAAAATTCATGACCTCTATCTCCCTAACTACACATATGTGTTTCACCATTCCTGCCATTACAGCTAGTGCACCCTAGAAACCACATGTTGCACTTTGGATGACTCCGAATTTCACATTGTGGGGAAAGAAGCTTGAAATATTCAGGGAAAGCTAAAACATTTCCTGTGGTTGAAAAAATGTTTGTAAGAACTGCAAATGCATGAAGCATATTCTGATGTGTAATAGGAAGTGGTTGGAAATCTTTTTGGGATGATCTTAAGTTTTCACAGCTCGTAAATATTTTACAATTCAGACAGCTGCAAAAAGCTGAGCACTGTAAGAAGATCTCTGCAGTCTACACTTCAAGTGATGAGGTAGTAACACTCTCTTCGGAAGGAAATGGGTAGGTTCCAGGTAACAAGCTTTGTGTCGGTGTCAATGGAGGGGGGGGGGGAAAGAAGGAAAAAGAGACAAGAACTTGTTCAGGCTTTGGCCTGACATCTCTATGAACAATTATTTCCATGGTGAACTTTGTGAACTGTCTATTCTATATGAATGAATTCACTACTTGTGATACTGTAAATTACAAATCTCGGTTTATAACTTGTAAACTCTTTTCTGACATTCAACAGCAAAAGTGTCACTGACTGGGTAGCTTTTTGCACATTAGCTCACTATTTCATGACAACCACTTCATAACAGAAAATAAAGAAGTGTAGATCTCCACTACAGCATAATGTTTAGATCAATATCAGATTGCTGCAGTATTTTTTTTCCTCCACTGATCCTCAGAACTATTCTAGATTAATGTTATATTCAAGTGCAAAATAACATTATCGTGCTTTGATGGCACTCTGATCTAACATAAATATCTGACCTAGCTGTAGGACAGGAGTGGTTGAAGCCAATATTCCATTATAAGCTACACATTGAAAGCATATCTGCCTTAGTTTAAACAATTCTATTATCTCTTTTTTTTTTTTTCAAATCAATAGCTATTGCTTATTTTTAGACAGAATGTTGGACATTTATATGCTCCATTCTGTGTATTCAATTCTCAAATATAGTATTTGCATTGAGCTTTTTGTTAAAGTAATCATACATACATCAGGAAAGACATAGTTATGTGTTATACAACAGCTTTAGAAATTTTTTCCAAAAAGATGCTTTCTTTCCTAGACATTGCATCAGATTTCTTTCTGATCTTTTTAGTGGAGACTGAGTCTGATTTCATTCAAAACAACCAAAACACATCTAAGAGTGTTGGGAAATAGGTCTGAAATAAAATGCATGTTGTTGTCATGACAACTAAAATGCTAAAAAGGATGCAGAGAATGATTATTAAATAAGATGTTGCATCAAGTTGTTATGGCAACTATACAGTAATATGAAAAAGGTGACTCTTCAGAACAGTATTGTGTGAAAAGTTTTCCTCATCATGGTATCTTTACAATGACATGCCTTGATAAAGGGAAAAAAGAGGAGTGAAGAACTTGGTACAAAAGCAGGTCAGGATTCAGCTATCTACATCAGTGTATTTACCTTAAGTACTACAATGTTCCATAGAGAGTATCTCTGCTTGGTTTCTAGTCCAGTCATAGATGGATCAGAACACAGAAAACACTAGAATATATCCCAGCACTCTTTCCCACCATTATAGCCTTATAATTCAAGGCCACATTTCACAAAGTGATAAGCCTTCATGGCCCTCATTTACCCTTAATGGGGTACATGAAGCCTCAGCAGCATTTAAGAACGAACTGTGAAACCCTAACACAGAAATGGGATAGGCAAAAGGTTAATGCTAAAGTAGTATTAAGAGGCTTCAGTTCTGTGAAAGTTTATTTTTCAGCACACAGGATGACTTCCTTGTTTGTTTAGCTTAGGACTTCCTAATAAATGAGTATTTGCTAATAAAATCATTAAATGGTTTGAATAAATGTACTTTGGAAGCCAGGAAGCCTCTTAAGCAGCAACTGCAGTTGAAGTGAGTATCTGGGCTCCGTGCCACAGCTTGTGGTATAAGCAGTACTAAAAGCTGCCTTGCCCAGCGCAAAAGAAATGAAGTATCATGCTCAGGGAAGCCAAAATATCCCCTGTGCTGTTTTCCCTTGTGTGCAGTGCACAGCTGGCTCCATCCTGCAAGTCACTGTGGTTTGTTCTTCCTGGTTATCAGCCCTCTTCTGGGGGACACTTGCAGGGAGTTAGGGAGGTTTTCTCTCCCAGCAGTGCTCCCTTCCTGGAGACAGGAATGAGTGCAGGAAAGAGAAATGAGCAGGGAGCATATAGAAAGCCACGGTCAGGGATAGCGTTGCAGATGCACATGAGTGAATGGGCTTTGTGTGTAAGAGCTGGCCACCTCCTTGGCCTCTTGGGTTCTACCACAGCAGGAGGTGAGGCAAGGTTGATCAGTATTTTTTTTATCCAAGCAGTTTCTTTCCATGAAAAAGTGTTTTTCCAGTTAAATAACTTTTTTTTGTGTATCTTTTTGAATGAAAAATAACTGCGGTGTGTGGAGATACCTTTTTAAATTTTTTTTAGTAAATATATATGTTGGACACAAAGCTAAACTATTGCAACTCTAAATTAAAGAACGTTGGTGTGGATGTTCTGTTGCAGTGCCTTCTGGCACTTAGAGTTTACTCATCTGATGTCTGGCTTCCTCTTTAACGGCTGAACTCCCAGGCTGGACTTAGTTTTGTGAATATTTTCAACCACAGTTCTCTCCTGTAATATTGATCCTCTTAGAAGATACCAGACTTTGAATCAGAATAATTTTTCATAGTTATTACTAAAAATATGAGACTTCTGTGGGAGGTGGAGAACATATTTTGAAGCCTGAACATAGGCCTGCATAGGACTGGGGTACATAGTGATTTTGCAGATTTAGAAGCAGTTGGTGCATACTTGCATTGAAAATACATGTGAACCATGGCCTGAGGTCAGATGTTAACTACTCCTCCTTGGGATTGTGATGGCAGAGAACCAGGCTAGCTGTGATGACTTCTGTCTTGGAAGCTTTTTTGTATTTTACTCCATTTTGAAATTCAGAGAACAATGAGTTTTTAGTGGAAGCTGTGACTACAGGCATACATACATTTCTTAATCCTCATGTTATTTTCTACTGTGTTTGTACCAGAGGCATGGACTGACTTTTCGGATAGGGTTGGAAGAAAAGTGTTCTGGCAAAAGTTCACTTCCTAACCTAGAGGTTGGAAGTGGGGTGGTGGTGGTAAGGAATCATTTGAGGTAGGACAGAGGAAAGGAGCTCATGTGTAAATAAACTGCAGTTTTTTTCTCTCATGTTGGGGCTGTCAAAACAAAGCCAGCAGAGCTCTTCCAAGCAGAATCTTGTTGAAAGAGTCCTGAACGACTTTGCCCGGCTTCTGCAGCCTCAGCTGTTTTCATTAGTATAAGTTCTTGTTTTATCTCACATGACTAAATTAAATGGTTTTGCTAGCCCAGAGAAAATTAATTTGAATCACTTCCCTGCCTCTAATAGACTGTCCCACTGGCATAAACAGAGGTCCTGAAAGCATGAAGAGATGTCCAAGCCACCTGTGCACAGCAGGCCCTTTTCCCTCATGGATAGCAATAGCTAATAAAAAGAATGTGGGTTCACCAGTAATCAAATTAATGTATTTCCCTGAGGGAATGACCAGTTACATACTTCTGTGTAGTATCTATAGCTTGGCTAATTCTCGAGGCACAACTTGATGATACCAACAAAATTTGCCTGTTACTGCTATTCTTCTGATTTCTTATTCATGGATAAAACCAGGTGGTAGGAGAGTCACATCCAACACCACTTGCTCTAAATGGGTGTGTCATCAGTTATTATGGTGTTATTTCACCATGCTGTCTGCTCTCAGGGGGAGGTGGAGACTACTGGCATCCTGCTGATTTCCAGGGCAGTTTTGAAATACAAATGTAAAAGTGCAGAGTGCTCTGAAGAGTTAGTAAGTCAGAATGCAAATGATAAAATCTGTTTAAATAAATGTGGAAAAGGAAGATGTGTACTAGGGAAAGATTATGAGAAGAAGAAAGAATAATATACTTTAGAAGAGGCCAGACAGAGATTGGTGTCTAATTACTAGACTCTCTTTTACTAAGTGGTCCAGCAAAGCTACCAACAAGAAATCTGATTAAGAAAAAGCACCTAGATTGTATTCTTCTGAATATCTTCCTGCTTTTTTCTCCTCTGACTGAAAAGACAGTCCTGGAGGAGTGCTGGGCTCAGGCTACATGTTAGCTTTGATCTTCTGTGCCCTTTGCAAAGTATGATCTGTTCATACTTTTGTTAGCTGTGCCTCTGTTCCTGAATGCCTGTTCTCACGCAAGACTCTTCACAGTGATAAGAAGTGGTGAGTGTAAAGCTTCCTCTGTTGTGTGAGCATGGCAAGAGATTTTTCCAAGAACATCCAGCTTGGCTTTTCTGTGTGATACTTTGCACAGTGCCTTTCTTCTGACCAGAATGTACCTGAGAAGTGTGGCTGGATGTTTAATATTTTTCTAAATTTAAATTTTTCAATCCTAAAGGAACAGACTAGGTGTATTTCCTGGCTTTGATAAAACCTATACAGCCAACCCCAGACTCTTGATGAGCTGCTAGCAGCCACTCTAGGTGAATGCACAAGGCATCTCTACTGTGGACGGATCCTGCTTTGTCACTCCTGGAAAGAAACACTAAATCAATTTTTGGAATACTAAAGCTTCAAGACATTTTAGTGCACAATCTACTTACCTGTTTAATAAAGAGGGGTCTATAAAGTATGGTGCTTATGTTCTAGCCTGAGGGAAAGGAGAAAGGATGTGGTGAGGAAAACAAAAAGTGGAAGCTGAGAGAGGCAGTGAGCTAAAAACTCAAGCACTTCCTCCTACAGTGACTGTAGCTTCATCTTGTCTCCTAACTACTGCAATCAGATGAACATATCATGGTTTCTGCAAGCACCTGGGGCAGTCAGTGGGTGTAAAGAAAGATGGAGGGGAAAGGAAAAATTATTTTTGCATTTTGATGATTTGAAAGCTTTCTCCATGTTCATTTTATTCTGATGCAGAAAGATGCAACTGGTGAACTGTTCACTGAAGCACAGCAGAAAATGAGTGCTGCAGGAATCTGAGAGGATGCTGCAGAGTTTTGGTGCAGTGATTTGCAAAATAGATGGGACACTGGAAATAAATTTTTGGTCTAGCTGAAATTCTGAAATCTCCATGGTATGGTAATGCAGTTTGTTCATAGCCTTATAAAAAAAGCCATTGCAAATATGTGGATTTATTTGTTCATGACTCATCTAGACAGATGCGTCAAGGGACAGCAATGGTGAAGTGTCAGCTGTTCTCATTCTTCTAAACAGCTTCACTTTCAGGTTGCTGAAAAGGTGTTTGATTGCAGCTAGATATTTTTCCTCTTGGATTGTTTAACGATACTGTTTTTGCTTCAATTGGGGTTGGCAACAATAGTCCTTTAAAAGTATTTTCCATTTTTCTCTGAGTGCTTATTACTGTATAGGGCTTGATAAAGCAGCAAATAGTGGGGACAGGGATGAGCTTCTTTTTGGGCTTTTTTTTTGTTGTTTTGGAAATGTCTGTATTCACTGTACAGTTGCTCCATTGCATTGTCATTTTTCTGAAGGCTTTATTTTATCTCTCCTCACAGGAATAATGAGGAAAAAGCCCAGTCTTAGGGAATAATCAGAGGCAATGGTTATTAAAATAAGCAATAAAAAAATACAAAAGCAATCCTTTTTCTCTTGTTAAGAATTCATCCATTGTATCTTGACCTGTATTTCTATAAAGATCACCTAGGGTACAACTCTATTTCCTTTCTGGGTTCTTCTGTAGTCTGATAAAGGGTCTGTACTTATCATTTCCTTTAAAACTGTACTTTTGTATATTCTGCTATGGCCACTGTCATGTGGCTAAACAAGGCCTGAAGGTGCAGAAAGAGGACTTGAGTATGTCTGCAGCATGGCATTAACTGCAGACCAAACCAGTTAGCTTTGACCTAACTGATCTGGGTACCAAAAGTAGTCTAGCTGTGGCATCCTGTAGCTTGGCATGGGATGACTTATGCCTTCTGAAGTTGGGTACTACATGTGAACTTCCTTTCTGTGGTTGCTTTTGATCCCAAAGCACAGCAGAGACACAAAAATGTGATGGCAATGGCTTGTTGCCTAATGTGGGCAACATTAGGCAATGCCCTAATATTGATCTAAAGTGGCTGGGACTTCAAAACAAAATGTATTAAGGTCTGTGCTCTGAAGAGCAAATGTGAGCATAATAATTCACTTTATCTCATGTAATATGAAGTTGTTATTGCCATTCCAGTTACCATTTTTTAAAGCTGAGAAACAAGAATAATTCAGCATCTAACTGTCAGCATAAATTGTCATCCCATTTGGAGACCTTGTGCTAATTCTGTTGCCCCTTAGAAGAAATTTAGGGTTATGTAAGGAAGAGAAATCTTAACTGGCAAGTTTCTGCCTAAATATGAAGCTAGACAGTTCTCTCTGCCTTCTGTGTGGAAAGCGATGTTAAGTAATAATTAGTGTATTGCTCCTTCTGTCCTCAAAAAAAAAAATCTGTTTCAATTTCATGTTAATATTGCTTACACTTTCATAAAATGCATTTAAAATAGGTGTTTTAAACTGGGATACTAAGCAGTGACAATAGTAAATCTTGGAGCAACTCAGAAGTGGCAAGATAATTCATTGACTGTCACACTGGTCAGAATGAAGAGAGCAAGTTCCCTTCCCATTTTGGCATTGATCTACTTGGTGAATACTGTACAGATCGTGTATATCTGAGGCTTGAGTTTCTGATCTGTACAATGGGCATAACTGCTTTTCTGTCTTGTAAACCACTGCAAGACTTGAACTGTATTAAAAAACTATTATTTTTTACATATGTGTAGGGGGTTGACCCTGGCTGGATGCCAGGTGCCCACCAAAGCCGTTCTATCACTCCCCCCTCCTCAGCTGGACAGGGGAGAGAAAATATAACATAGGGCTTGTGGGTCCAGATAAAGACAGGAGAGATCACTCACCAATTACCGTCATGGGCACAACAGACTCAGCCTGGGGAAAATTAACTCAATTTATTACAAATCAACCAGAGTAGGGTAATGAGAAATAAAACCAAATCTCAGAACACCTTCCCTCCACCCCTCCCTTCTTTCCGGGCACAACTTCACTCCCGGATTCTCTGCCTACCCCCACCAGCAGCGCAGGGGGACAGGGAATGGGGTTTACGGTCAGTTCATCACACGTTATCTCTGCCGCTTCATCCTCCTCAGGGGGAGGACTCATCATACTCTTCCCCTGCTCCAGCGTGGGGTCCCTCCCACGGGAGACAGTCCTCCACGAACTTCTCCAACATGGGTCCTTCCCACGGGCTGCAGTTCTTCACGAACTGCTCCAGCGTAGGTCCCTTCCACGGCATGCAGTCCATCAGGAGCACAGTGCTCCAGTGTGGGTCCCCCGTGGGGTCACAGCCTCTTTCAGGCACCCAGCTGCTCCGGCGTGGGGTCCTCCCCAGGCTGCAGGTGGAGATCTGCTCCACCGTGGACCTCCATGGACTGCAGGGGGACAGCCTGCCTCACCATGGTCTTCACCACGGGCTGCAGGGGAATCTTTCTCTGCTCTGGCGCCTGGAGCACCTCCTCCCCCTCCTTCTGCACTGACCTTGGGGTCTGCAAGGGTTGTTTCTCTCACATGTTCTCACTCCGCTCTCCGGCTGCCATTTCTGTCTGTCCTGCAACTTTTTTCCTTCTTAAAAACGTTATCACAGAGGCGTTACCACTATTGCTGATTGGCTCGGCCTTGGCCGGCAGCGGGTCCGTCTTAGAGCTGGCTGGTATGGGCTCAGTCTTCTTACAGAGGCCACCCCTGTAACCCCCCTGCTACCAAAACCTTGCCACACAAAGCCAATACAATATGCTAGAAAAGGAGTGGAAGTCCAGAACTGACCAGTTTCTGGTGAATTAATACTTTGTCCAAACAGGCTTTGCAAGGTCCCAGAGATGTTGCAGTGGACTGTCTTGCAGTCTGGGCTTTCACATATCAGTATGTGTAGCACATGAAGTTGAGCAGCCAGCATAGTGTAACTTTGAAGCAATTAGCATTTCAATAGCCTTCTTTCACTGACACAGGTTAAATCTTGAATATGAACTTGCTATTTTTGGACTTCAAGTACCAAACATATTGTGGCTCAGAAAAAAGGCTCAGCACTAAGAAAAGTAGAGGTGTCTCAAAGAAAAGCTGTTTACTTGCATGCATTCACACCCACACATACACAACCTTTATTTTGAGCTGCTGTTAGGGTACTTCTAAGTAATTCCAAATGTCAAATGATTGATTTTTAAATGTCAGGACTTGTGCAGCTCCCTAGGGCAGCACCTCTGAAAATGCTGTTAAGAATAATAGAGGACAAAGATTAGCATAACCAGATTTTTTGCTGCAAATTCTCAGTGACAAATTTTAACAAAACTAGTTTGATTACATGCAAAGTTGCCATAAGAGACTTCTGCAATTTGTATTCTATTAGTTATTTTTCATTTTTAGTGAACTTAACAATAGTATCTATGTTAAACCCAACTGAACTGTCAAGTAAATTTTAAATGGGCTGATAGGGTGACATTGAATCTCTTTGCAGTATTCTGGATGGGTAACCTACTCTGACAAAGAACATTTCTTCTAACACTGTCATGCTGTGAAGACAACTTTCAAAAGTACTGTCTCCACGGAGTACCGGTCTTTTGTATTATTAATTTACGTACGACTTTTGGCTGAATTAAAGAGCTTTGCTACTACAGCATCTGATTTTGGCTCAGAGAGAGCAGTGAAGAGGAGACTCATTAGTCCTTCACAGGATACCCTGAGTCTGTACATAGACAGCTTAGGGTAGGCTGCTGCACTCAGGAAGCTTGGGAAAGGTCCAGGACACAGTCATGGTTTCTGAAATGGCATAAGAAATTCTCACTGTAAAAGGAGACTATTAAAGAAATCTTTATGGATTCAGTGACTGATCCATGCATAACAAGTTTTTGCTGTGTGTGTGGCATGCTGATACTTGTAGTCCTTTGAATAAAGGCTATAGATTTTGTTTTTTTTGGCTAAGTCTCAACCTCACTACTGCAGCGTTCCTATGTGCAGAGATACCTGGCTGAAGGTTAGCCGGCTAATTCTGAAGTGTTGCTTGGAGAATGCAAGCACTGTACCTGTTCTCTAGCCCTGTAATGCCTGTTAGAAATATGTAATGTACATACTATAATCACAGTAAAAATCTAATAATTCAGCATGAAACTTTTAAAGGTATATGATAAAGTTACAAAAACATGGCTCTTGTACTGAAGCCTTATATTTAAGTATATGGTAACAGCAACATGCCCAGGAATGGTGTAACTAACTGTAGGAGAATTGTTAGGAGTTTTATTGAAAGCTTATTTCTAGTATTAAAAAAATTATTCACTTTAGTCTATTTATAGTGTTTCTTGGATGCAATAAATGTTTACTTTACTGAGAAACTGTAAACTATTCTCTTTGAAAGTGGCCTGGAAACTACAAGCACCTACTTATCTGTTTTTCATGTGGGAGCCCCAAGGTTCAGCTTTAACTTTTTAATACTTTCTAAGATTTATAAGGAATATCCCACCTATTACAGTTGGAGTACCTTCAGAAAACTTCTGTTAACAGCTGTTGTGCAGTATCTGTTCTGGATCTTTTCCCCAGAGACGTCCCCAATTTGTTCCCAATTTTTGTGGCACTGGTTGATACTTTCAGCATATGATATACACTGTTGTGGAGTGTGTGTTTTTCTAAAAAGCAGGAATATCTTCCTTGCTACTTTTCTCTTCTAGCTGGAAAATGACATGGCTAAATTGCTACTGAATAAAAACATGGTTTATAAAGGCATTACTTTGGGCTGGGCAGATGTGGTTTTTCAATACAGGACATAGCTGCTCATGTCTAGCTCTGGAGGATCTTGCTGTATGGTCCTTTTGGCTTGCTTGAAAAGCAGAAATGAATGAGGTACATACAACTCTTAAGCTTCGTTTTAACTGTTATCTCCCCTTTCATCCTTTCTCTTTCTTCCTTTTCCTCTCTGCTGTAGTTTTATTTTCCAGATTCCTCCAAGATACTGCTTTACACAGTTTTTTTTCATTACAAGCTCAAAAGTGTGAAAGGATTTTGTATGTCTGTGTTTAGCTGGTCAGTGTGATGTATGTTAAAGTGTCCTAAGTACTTGAACTTGGAAAATCAAGACCTACCCTCCCAAGCAGTTTGTAAAGAAGTACAATTCCAGCACTTATAAGGAAGGTTGCAAGCCTCATGGAAATTGGATGAAGACTGTGGTTGCTTCTATAAATTTTGAGACCCAGTACAGAAGGGGCCTGTTTCTGTTGAAGGGAAGTAGGCAAATCAACTCAGTTCTTGAGGACTGCAGTGCCCATCTAGGTGCTCTCTGCCTGAGTGTGCTTAGGGGCTGTAGCTGGGGTCTCCCACGAGTCATCACATCCTTTAATTCCTCAGTGTGGACACAACTAGCAACCTAAGATAACCAATTGCATGTGGAAATGTAGGTTTTCCCACTTTCAGTGATGAAGATGAAATCAGGTCTGCTGGTCTAGCATGTGCAGCCTTCCCACAGAGTCAAGCAATGTCTCATGAGGTTCCACTCAAACTGTAGTAAGTCAAATGCTGTAACACCTGCTCACAGGTATAGAAATAGTTGGTCTGATATTCCCAAAGCTTTTCTTAAACTAAAGACTTCTACAGTCCTTTCCAACCGTGTGTCTATTCTAGGAGAGTGTTTGTCAGCACATGGGGGCATTAACCTGTCTGTCTCATTTGCTAGAACGTCTCTGGAGAGCCTAGCTCAAAGGGTCAGCAAGGGAGGACAGGAATGGCTTCACGGACTTAAGGAATCTGGGTGGCCTTAAACCTCATGTCTTGTTCATGCTTTCTTATTTTTCCCTTTTCTTCTGTTTCTTCATGTTGTTTTTTTAGCTTCTGTTTGAAGCATCACATTTGACATAAATACTTGACACAAAGGACTGCTTAGCTAAATTTTTTAAAGAACATACTTGGGTTTTCAACCTGTCTGACCACACTAAGCACCTAAGGCTTTCACACATGCACAGGCTCCCTAGAAAGACCACCTGGTGTACTGGTGAAATGAAGTCAACCAACACAAGTTCCTACAGGTGGAGGATAGGTGAGACTCCCCTCTATGAAGTATGTCAGTGATGGGACATCAGAAAAAGTTTAGAAACTGTCCTGATATTCTAAAATATTTGCCCCCCCCCCCCCCCCAAAATATATATGTATCTTCCACTGTACTGTTCCCTTTTTAATTTCCTTATTCTGTACCAATCATGTTCACCTTAGCAGGGATAGCTGTCTATGACTCAGTAAAAGAATCAAAAATTTCTGCTTTTTTTTTTGGTCTTTTTCTTTTATCTCATGTTTCTGTGATAAGCACAGCTATGGGAAAATAAACACTAGACATCTCTGAGCAAATGTCTACTTAACTGAGAAGAGGTCAGGATATATATAAAGTGACATATTTCTTAAAATCATTCACCAGTAGTCTGCTGTCATGGTTGTTTATTATTTCTGTATCTGTGATGACTGGGATCTAGTTCTCTATTTTTTCTCTGCCTACTTGTATTTTATGATCCCAGTAAGAATTCAAAAGCAGGAAAATATATTAAAATGGTATGGAAGTGATGAAAATTAGGTTGGTTTTTTTTTTGGGGGGGTGGTTTTGTTGTTTTTTTTTTGAAAAAGTGTAGCAAAGTTTTTTTTCTCTTCAGTGTGAGAGATGCACTTGTTCATGGATTTGATAATACAACAGAAGAGGAGGAGAGTTCTGGTACTGAAGTCTAATAAGGGTAAAATGGGTTCAAAACAAACAAAAGTGAGCTTAATTTTCTCATTTACAAAATGCAAGCATTTCATGTTGCAGCATTATGCAGTACATCAATGTGAAATATAATTAATGTTGAATTACAATAGAAGTGCTATAAAAGTATGAGGCGCATATGACATCCACTAGCATATCTTTTTTTTTTTTTTTTTCTGTGAATAGGCTGGCAATTAGAATGGATGCCAAATGGATTTGTAATGAAGGGGGACATTAAATACAGTCTTACCCTATTTATAGTCACAGCAATTACCTAGACTTGTTTTCATTCTAATGGTGGTACTTCATTATAAGTGCTAACACTTTGATCTGAATTTTGGCTAAAAGAACATTTTTGCCAATGATCAGCACCTTTATTCATTCTCTTAACACAATACAGACCATGACAACATACATTGTATAAGACTGATGCATGAATATTATTGACATTATTAGTGGTGTCATCAATGTATGAAAAAAAGAGAAAGGACAACATGAGAAGGTGTAGGGCACAATTTCTTGAATATGTCATAGAAATATCAGATACAGTATTCTATACCTGCAGTCAAACATCTAGGGTGATTACTCCAAGATCTTTCTAACACTAATATATTTTGTAACTCAGGTGAATGGTACTGTAAATCCATAACCAGATAGTACCTATCCCTTGAAAAATTTTAGGCTGTTTCTCCTTTTCAGGAAAAAACTGCTTTCAAACTAATTCTATGTGTATTTATATACACAATTGTATATGTATAAACACTCCTGTGAAAACACCCTTTATGCAGCCTGTAAAAGCACCCTACTATGTGATTTTTATTTGCAGACTAATGGAAACTTTTGAAAAATAGTCAAAGTTGTAAAGGCTATTTTCTTTCAACAGAGCTGATTGTCAGTATGTTATGGGAACCTAACAGTTTTGAGAGATGGAAACATTGCTCATAAGCCTTGCCAAAAATATGGTATAGTAGGAGATAGAGATGATGATGTGAAGTTATTATCCTGAGAGTTTTGGATTCTTGTGAATAATATGAGCTCATTGGCAAAGTTTCATGGAGTTTTTTGTGGCTGTCTTCCTGTTTCAATTTTTATAAGCCAGTAAAACTGTCTTCACTACCTATAACACTCATTGGTGTTATACAAGGGGTTTTTTTTCATATTAGAAAATGTACTACTTTACTTTGTGAGGAACCATACGAGATAAAGGAGAACACCACATGAACAAACTATAATGGCTTTACTGTCCAATGTCAATGTAAACAAGAGCAAAATGTTTCTACTTAGGGTGAGTTTATATGAGAGATGACCTTAGATATTATTGCTGTCAAATGAAATAGCAAAGAAAAATAACTGGATTCTGCTGCATGTTTTCTGTTTCCTTTTCCTATTTGCCAAAGTACAGATTTATTTGAATCATTTTTGCAGAACACTGGGCCATGTCCTTTTCTCATTCTTCTGTCAGGTATCTGGGCTTTTTATAGCTTGCTTTATTTTTTTGTTCTAATCTTTTCACACATTCCATTCTGTCCTTTGTAAAATGTAATGGCATTGCAGTTTGCTGTTGATTATTACTTATCCAGTAAGCTGTTTATTTTCTCTTGGCACATTTTCAGAAAAAAACTGTGTTCTTTTTCTGTTTGGCCATGACACTGCTTACTGTGATTATTAAACGTCTGAACACTTGGATTTTCCCTTAATTTCAGAATGAAAAGTAAGACTTCAGCTACTAGAAATAAGTTACTTCTAAAGAGAATCATATATATATACAGTTGTTTCTCTGTATTAATTTTGGTTATGACTATAGAGTCTTATTTTTGTAAGGAATATTTTCCCAAACACATAAATACATCAGACTGAATTAAGGCTTGCTGTTTCTGAGTTTCCTTTGGGCTTTTTTATTTTTAACTAGATAAATCCAAGCTGTTTCACATGTAATTAGACTCCCATGAATCATTTTCTGGTGCTTATATGTTGAGAAGGCATCCATACTTTTTGGTTATATTTTTAGGCACTCCTTATAACTTTCAAGCTGACCATTATTGACCTTTTCTCAAGGTTATTTGCTGGAGAGTGGTTTTTTTTTCCCCTAGGTTTTTTGGCTTCAACTACTTGGGACTGTTTAACCAACCCACACAATGCACACCTTGTTTGTACAAATGGACATGAGGTTGTCCAAACTTTTTAACATGGTAGAATGGCTAATAGATCAGTTAGGAGGCTCCTTCATCCAAAACCATAATTGACCACTGGCCAGCAGCATTGCCCTTTGGATCAGAACAGTCCCCTCTTCCTTTGTAGAAATGACTGGGGAAGCTTGTGAGGTTCAGTGTTGACAATTGCAGGAAGCCTTCAAAATCTGGGAAGATTCACATACGTGCTGCCTGAGAAACTGTTCTCCCTCTGTCCCTGTGAGACTTGGCAGAGGATGGCAGGTCACTGGAATTTCAGTTGCAGCGCTCTGCTTTAGCTCCTAGCTAAGCAAACTGTGGAGACTTTCATGGGTAGATCACCAGTTTGAGTCCTGTCCTGTCCGGTTCAAAGCTGTTTCTCATCTAACAATGGGCTAGCCCTCTGGGTGCTGTATGGCATGGGGACTCTCTCTTATTATGCATAGGTGCTGTATCAATCCTAAAGGGGTCTGATTTCCCCATGGGGGCTTCCGCAGATGGTACCACAGCAGCAGCCAAGATCTCTGTACTCATTAAAAGGTGTGAGAGTTGCAGTGCTGTAAGCACCATGCACGTATTGAGAGCAAGCAGGAAACATCCCCAAACTACAGCTGTTATTGTTAAGCTTTGTGTAGTTGGTGTTTCATGGTATTTTAAGGTCTGACCATAGTTTGTGAATTTTGGGACTAGCAATCTGAAAGCTGCCAATAGGAAGAAATGTAGGAAAGGTTTAAGAGAAAGATGTGGTCTGTGAAGGAGACTGCCAGTAGCTGTTCTGGAGGGGAAGAAGTGAAGAAGAGAGAGAGGCTTTGAAGAAAAGGGATGGTTAAAGCTAGGGAGGGAGAAAATCCACCTACCTCTTAAAAGATGAACTCAGGGTGGAAGGAGGCTGGCAATGGAGGAGAATCCCAGCAAGCTATCTTGCCCCCAGCAGCTGAGGGTTGAGGAGAGCAAATTTAAAGGCAAGCATCTATTTTGCTGATGCCACAAGCAAGGGGGGGTGTTGCAGAGACATGATGTTTTGTGTGGTCCATCTAGCTGAGGTGACTGTATATCTGAACTGTTTTGTTTTTTTTTTTTCTGTGTCTGTGTGTGGCTTGATATAATCAGTAGCAGTCAAATAATTCTCACTGCAGAGTTCTCCTGCTGATTCATATAGCCATATCTATTTAACATAGAAAGTAGCTAAGAAGCTTATTAAGGTTATAAAATAATTTAATGTGCACATATGCGAGTTAAACAGCAAGAGAATCTTGCAGTTTATACTGGTGTAATCCCATATCCAGTATAGATTTGAGGAAGGCCAGAATTTGGTCTTTTTGGTCTTTTCTCCCGCACACATCGCCCCTGTCTATAAGTGTGTCAGGAAACAACAAACATTCTTGCTTATGTTGAGGCCTCTTTGTGAGATCCTTATGGTTTTCTTTCTACTGAAGGGTGTGAATACAGTTCTGTTTTACCATGGAATTTACTGGAATTACATGGAAAAATCTGGCAGACATTAAGAAATATGCCCTTCTGTTTAGGTAGGGTAAAAACGAGGAACAAACTATATGAATGGCACAGAAAAGATCTCTGTGTGGCTCCTATCTAAGTTTCTGTGGAAGAGCATGAGTTGAGCAGCCTGGAGGAGAGGTTGCAGGCAGGGATGGATTTAAACACTTTTACGTCTCTGGGCACTGAACAAATCAGTGTTCTGTAATTAAGCACTTGTCCTTTGGCTTTAGCTCTTCATTGCAAGAGTGCCTGAGATATCCTGACCCTTTCTAAGAGGAAGCGTTGCTTTGGGAGCTGGCAGGCATGCCCACAGCCCTCTTCCTTTAGGAGCAGCAGGGAAAGAGGCTCCCAGAAATACTGGAATGGTACCAGAGAGGTGCCCTGGGGCAGTAACTGAGCTGGGATACACCTGCTTGGAGACTTCTCCCCTTAGAAAGGTAAGCTTTGGTTCAGAAGTAATCACAAAACTTCAGGACCTGAGATAAAACAGTCCCTGTGAAACAGACCTATATTTGTGTGTTTGTGGTACAGCAAGTTCAGTCTCTGATCCTGGGTAGCAGTAGTAGGAATTTAGCTCCTGTTCTGGATGTGCTCTGTGGAAGAGTCGTGGTTGATGGTCAGGCACACGGTAGAGCGGTTTTCATCCTCAGAGCATGGGTGTGGTACAGGTTCCTTCACACAAACTCTTCACCTACCTTCTGCCACATGGCTCAACAGTCCTTTGGAAAGATAAGTTTCAGTGGTACCTCATGATGCCTGTATTACATATAATAATGAGTTTGAGATTTCTTAAAAAAGGTTTTTATTTCTGCTAACCACTTAACACTTCAGAGAGATTTTAATGAGCGCAGTTGCTGCAACCACATGCTCTTCATCTGAACTGAAAAAGTATTGTGGGTTTTGTAATGTCCTAAAATTTTAGGAAAATTAGAAGACTACAGAGCTGGTACAGAATTTATTGTAATGATACTTTTCTTTCTTTATAGGCATTGAATCAGGTCTGTTGTTTGTGGAATAGGAATGAGCAATGCAATGAACAGTCCTCTGCAGTCATCAAACATTACCATCTACTTTTCCAAACAAACAAAGAGCAAGCAAAACACTCTTCTGCCTCATTCATTTTCAAATAACTAAACGAACCTGCATCTAGTAACTGAACAAAGTGATGGATGTCATATAATTGCAGCTTGTGTCTGAAGTGTTTTGTAAGCTTTCTGTGCATCAGATGTACAGAAAAGATAGGGCGTGCATTCTGTGTATGTAAAGTATGTATATACGCAGGAGTTAGTGCAATGCAGGGTAGGGCCTCTAGGGCTCTCTGTTGCTGCGTTTTTCTCTGGCAGGGTTTCGAACAGCTTACAGGGTAGGGCAATACAAATGCGTTGGTGTTTTGGGGTTGTTTTTTCTTTTATTTTTTTCTTTTCTTTACCGCCGCCGCCCCCCCCCCCCCCCCCAATGGTGTGTATACTACATGCCTAGAGGCACCGGGAAAGGTGAAGACAGTGTTGACATTGAAAGCCATGTATGTAATGCAGCAGAATAGATATGAGTACTAACTTTTGTAAATACAAAGCTAGTCAACATTATGACAAATCTTACATAACAATAAGAGAAGTAACCAGAGTTTGTTTCAAAAGGAAAACTGTTCAAAGTTCAGAACTGAATTAAGTAAAGAAGTCATAGAAAGTAAAAAGAAAACTGGAGTACTGCAATAGCACAGCCTTTTTTTTGGGGGGGGGAGTGAAAGGTAAGTGCTAACACATTAGTGAAGAATGTGTATCAATAGAGTTATTGTGACATCTTCCCACTCAAAATAGAAAAACCTGAAACAACCCATATAAAGGAAGCACTACTGGGAGGAGAAATAAGATGACATTTTTATACCATGTAGTAAGCAAGTCTGACCAGTAGCGTGCAGATGTCATTGCAATTTTGCTTTTGAGCATATTAAAGACATTTTTTTACTGCATGGATGCAGACTGTCTCTTTGGGAGACTTTGGCCATCCCTGTGTTGTCTAATACAGCCCCTTTTATATGGCACAATGACTGATCAAACATTTGCTGGGAGGGTCTCGCTTGAACATAAAAAGTGTTCTTCCCTTCATCTTGCATTGCCAAAACTGTATTGGCCTAACAGGAAAAATGCATGGCTCTTTTTACTAATAGTGAAGAAGGTGGTTGGATTGAGTTATGAAGGGCAAGTGTATGATAGCATTTCAGTTTACTTCTACAACATAGTTCAAAATGTCTGAAATCCATTAAGAGATAAGACTAGTGTGTTTTGCTCTGTAGTAATGGTAGTGCTTGATGGTAAGAATCTGCTTCTTCTTAAAATCCTGACTCCTCCTAGCTGCCTTCTCTACCCACTCATGAGACCTCATGTATGAAGGTCTTGCTGTGAGTGCACTTAAGCTGTCTGAGGGAGCAGGTGCTGGGAAGCACAAGATGCTGCCGGAGATTATGCCTTTCCATGGGGCTGTGCCACATGGAAACCTGGAACATGTTCCCTGGGTCCCTGGAGGTTGCAGGGCCATCAGGTTGCGACTTGGGCTCACCTGCTCTAGCTGGCTGCTGTCCTCCCACACTGTGAGAGACAGGCTGTGGCCCTAGACTGCAGATATGTGATGAACAGCCTGCGGGCAGAGGAGCACAGCGAGCCTGTCGTTTGAATCATAGAATTGGTTAGGTTGGAAAAGACCTTTAAGATCATCGAGCCCAACTGTAAACCTAACACTGCCAAGTCTACTACTAAACCGTGTCCCAAAGCACCACATCTAGAGGTCTTTTAAATACCTCCAGGGATGGTGACTTTTCCCTGGGCAGCCTGTTCCAATGCTTGATAACCCTTTGGGTGAAGAATTTTTTCCTAATGTCCAATCTAAACTTCCCCAGCGCAACTTGAGCCCGTTTCCTCTCGTCCTATCGCTTGCTGCTTGGAAGAAGAGACTGACACCCACCTCGCTACAACCTCCTTTCAGGTAGTTGTAGAGAGCAATAAGGTCTCTCCTCAGCCTCCTTTTCTCCAGGCTAAACAACCCCAGTTCCCTCAGCCGCTCCTCGTAAGACTTGTGCTCCAGACCCTTCACCAGCTCTGTTGCTCTTCTTTGGGTGCGCTCCAGCACCTCAATGTCTTTCCTGTAGTGAGGGGCTCAAAACTGAACACAGTATTTGAGGTGTGGCCTCACCAGGGCCGAGTACAGGGGATGGTCACTTCCCTAGTCCTGCTGACCACACTGTTTCTGTGATACAAGCCAGGATGCTATTGGCCTTCCTGGCCACTTGGGCACACTGCTGGCTTGTATTCAGCTGGCTGTTGACCAACACCCCCAAGTCCTTTTCCACCAGGCAGCTTTCCAGCCACTCTTTCCTAAGCCTGTAGCGTTGCATGGGGTTGTTGTGACCCAAGTGCAGGACCTGGCACTTAGCCTTGTTGAACCTCATACAGCCGGCCTCGGCCCATTGATCCAGCCTGTCCAGATCCCTCTGTAGAGCCTTCCCTCAAACAGATCAATGCTCCTGCCCAGCTTGGTGTCATCTGCAAACTCACTGAGGGTGCACTCGATCCCTTTGTCCAGATCATTGATAGAGATATTAAACAGAACTGGCCCCAATACTGAGCCCTGGGGAACACCACTTGTGACCAGCCACCAGCTGGATTTAACTCCATTCACCAACACTCTTTGGGCCCAGCCATGCAGCCAGTTTTTTACCCAGTGAAGAGTACACCTGTCCAAGCTATGAGCAGCTACTTTCTCCAGGAGAATGTTGTGGGAAATGGTGTCAAAGGCTTTACTAAAGTCTAGGTAGACAACATCCACAGCCTCTCCCTCATCCACTAAGTGGGTCACCTTGTCATAGAAGGAGGTAAGCAGGACGTGCCTTTCATAAACCCATGCTGGCTGGGCCTGATCACCTGGTTGTCCTGTACGTGCCGCATGATGGCACTCAAGATGATCTGCTCCATAACCTTCCCTGGCACCAAGTTCAGACTGACAGGCCTGTAGTTCCCCAGATCCTCCTTCCGGCCCTTCTGGTAGATGAGCATCACATTTGCTAACCTCCAGTCAACTGGGACTCCCCGGTTAGTCAGGACTGCTGAGAAATGATTGAAAGTGGCTTGGTGAACACTTCTGCCAGCTCCCTCAGCACCCTTGGGTGGATCCCATCTGACCCCATAGACTCGTGTGTGTATAAGTGGTATAGAAGGTCACTAACCAATTCCCCTTGGGGGCTTCATTCTGCTGCCTGTCTTCCAGCTCACGGGCTGGGTACTCAGAGAACAATTGGTCTTACTATTAAAGACTGAGGCAAAGCAGGCATTAAGTACCTCAGCCTTTTCCTCATCCTTTGTCACTATGTTTCCCCTTGCATCTAATAAAGGATGGAGATTCTCCTTAGCCCTCCTTTTGTTGCTAATGTATTTTTTATCATCTTTTACAGCACTAGCCTTGCAATCGGTGCGTGGTGTCTGTCAAGTCTGAAATCTAAATACATATTGCAGAGGCAAGGCTGTTAGCCTAGCAAAAGATCTCAGCAGCCCCTTAAAAGCACTGTTTCCTCAATTTTCTTTTAAATCTAAACACTGAGGGAAAGCATGGAAAGAGGCTTCTAAAAACTTTACTTCTTTCAATCCTACAAAATGGAGCATGAATCTTTTCAGGTCTTATAATTGCAACTATATAAGAGTGGTACCTTTTTTTCCCCAACAAATGTATTTTTTGTGTTGCATATCATTTCAATATGCATATCATATTCGGCCAGGGAGGAAAAAATAAGACTTTTAGTATTTTTGATTCCAGTTCACAGTCTAAAATGTTTGTGCTTGAAAGCCTCTGTTTTGACTCTTAGATGGGCTTTTGATTCCAAAAAGGAGCAGAAAAGATTATACCACTTAGAAAAGGGAAAATATGGGAGCTTGTCAGGACCTCATTTGGAATTGATTGTCATTTAAAAATCCCACTTTAAACCCATGTTACATTCTCTGAAAATAATTTCTATGATTGTAGCTGCTGAGTTTTGGGCAGATGGAAGATACTCCTTGCCAGTGAAAGAGCTTTATTTTCCTGAAGGCTTGGCTGAGGAGGGAGAAGGTATATGTGGGGTGTCTTTTGTGTCCCACACATATGGCATCAGAAGAGAGGGAAAAGTTTTCTAGCTTGGTTTTGGGAACAGCAGCAGACCTGTTGGTCTTCCTGAAGCTTTGAATGATGTGCTAGGTGAGGAATAGTGTGATGCCATGGCAACCCTGCCCGGGCAGCCCTTTTGCTGTGCTGCTCTTGCTAAGGATGGAGAGCAGAGAAGAGAAGGTTGTTGTCCTCTTAGGTCTGGACTCACCCCATCTGGATTCAGGCATGCAGCTGAGTTACCCTCTGGCAGTTTAGCTGCAGGAGCCAGTGAAGTGGGACAAACCCTTCCAAGGGGTAATTCAACCCACCAGACCTCACCTAGAGATGCCTCCCTTTCCCTGTTTGAGCAGAAAACCTAGGGTAACTTTGCTCCCTGGCTTAGATGAGTCAGCAACATGCCTAAAGTAAAAGGCAACCAACCTGGGAGTTAGCTGGGGCACCACAGTGGTCACAGGTGACTGGGAAGAGTATGTGTAGAGAGCATCTCCTGGTCATTTCCATCAGGTGGGAAGCAGGTGATCTGAGCAGTGTTCGGTAGTGTCAACAGAGGTGGTGGGTGCTGGAATGTAAGGCTTGCTTGGCAGCTTTCAGGTGGTATCATTGCCATGGCCATATCCAGCTGGTTGAACGTGACTGTTCTTTTTGGTGTGGCCATGACATACCATGCCTCCTTGCCAGCAGAAGTAAAGGCTCATTCCCAGTCTGTTGCAAAATAGGTAATGCCCAGTGCTGCAGATTGAGGAACAGACTGAAGCGTGAGGTGATGTCTAGCTCTTAGATGCACCTGTTCTTGTAAGGCCACATTTGCTGTGTGGCACTGAAGGTGAACCACAGTAAAACTGATAATCAGGAGACAGTGAATACAGAAATTTGTAAGGAGGAGTTATATTATCCCCGGAGTACAGCCTGTTAGTACTGTCACCAGAGTTTCTGCTCTCTTTCCCATCTGATTTTCAGTTACGTGTTTAAAGAAACTCTATGCTTTGGCTCAAGTCTTTTCTTCCTCAGACCAAGAATGTAATATATAAGAACCAGTTATAGGTTCAAATGAATCCATGGCTTCAGTGCTGTTCTGGATCTGGATATCCTCTGTTATAGGAGAGGTTTTTAGCTAAGATTTTTTCAATTGTGTTATAAAATACTACTATTTTAAGGTCCTGTTCAGTAAGCATAGGATTTTATTCAAGCATGATTGAGTCCCTTCATTCTGACCATGGAAGAAATGCTGTTTCTGTGGGAAGTACATGACAATTCAGCTGGTTTGGAACCAACTGAGGATTCCTCTTCTCCTTTTTGCACTGAATACCTTGATTGTTCTCAATCAGCCTGTAGTTAAAGTGTGGCTATTACGCGCCCATGAAGATTTTTTTCTAAAGTTGCTAATTACATGCCCATCAGAATAAGGGAAAGAGTAATTATTCTTATTGCACTTAGTGACATTTAAACCTCTATTATTCTGTGATTGGAGCTGCATAATTACAGATAATTGCTGTAACTGTATTGTCTGTTCAAATATAGCTCTACAATAATTACCTTCTTTTAATTAAGTATGTTTTGGATTTAAGTAGATCTCACTTTGTTTACTCTACTAAACAAATCCTTCATTTAGGTAAAAATGTTGTGTGTTGCAAGCTACCCACTCATTCAACACATCACCTATTGATTTCAGCTAATGTGATTTTACTTGTTCTGTTTGAAAATCACTCAAATACAGTTCATTAAATATTAAAAAATAAGCATCTCTGTGTCCCAAGGCTGGAGTTTAGAGTGAAAATCCCCAAAATTTTTCTTGTTGCAGAGCTGTAAGATGCAGTCTTAAGACTTCAACTTTCTGGAAAAAACATGTACATTTTCCACACATAACAAAAAAGTTTTGTGAACCTCAGTGCTTTAATTTTTGAAAAATCATCTTTAACAAAAGACAGACATCTCTAAGAAGTCAGATGCTTTGTTTCAGAAAGTAAAATTGGCCCAGATTTAGGATCCGTTGGAGCTACGCTGTGTGCTTTATGATTTCAGACTGCTGCTGACCTGACTGCTAGGGATGGTTTGTGTGCCGATGGCCTTTCTTCGTCCTCTCACATGGGCACACGGAGGGCTCCCTTTATTGGCTTTTTCATGCTTGGTCTGAGGAGGTGCTAGGACTGTTCACTTGTGGAGGGCTGAGGCCAATAGCCCCTCTCCCCATTGCTGCATAGAACATTTGCCTGTTTGCAGGCAAAATGTACTCGGTACTACACCTAGGGCAAGCAGAAAAGTGTACACAGAGAATCTAAATGCAGCTAATGAGATGTACGAAGGACTCAGGTATCCTGAGAGACCCTTTCCTTTAAGACCTGATGTCATGTCCCAATTTCTCAGGACAATGACTCAGGTTTGCTAATTCCCAGGTCAGGATTAAGGTGAAATGACACCATGGATCCTTTAACTCACAAAACTCAATTTTTATTTGTTCACAACAAGAATTGGCATGCTCACCACCAAAATTGGTATGGTCACAACAAAAATTGGCACAAAACTGTGTAACGTGCTAACCATGCATCACCAAACATATGCTATAGGTCTTGCTTATTTGGGAATCAGTTCAGGGAAGACAATAAGGAGAGCCCTCCCAGTGAGTCACGAGGTTCAGAGTGGACCCCCTTGCTTTCTAGACTCTGAGAAGGCTCAGAGAGGAACCTGGGGCAGCTGGATCCACTCCTAGTCCCAGACTTGGTCAACGATTTATGTCTAAAGGGATGAGGTGAAGGGATGAGGTGTAGGGATTATGGAAAAGGAAAAAGAAAGAGAGAAACAAGACAGAGAGAGAAGAGAAAGATTTCACTGGTCCTGAGTCCAGCATTGGTTCAGTCAGCTGAGGGGTCCAGTTCCGGTGGGCTTGCGCGCCTGGGGCTTCAGTTTGTGTCCTTTTATCATCCTTGCCCCTCCTTCAGGCCAGCACTCAAGCTCATTAGGCTAATTAGGTAGCCTTTGGGCCGTGGGCTTGGGGGGTCATTTGGGGAGTAGCTTCCCCTTTCCCTGCAGATGTGATCTTTGGCCATACCTGGTGAGCTGCCCTGTTCGGCACATCAGAACAGCACAACAGAGCAGGGAGCTGTGCCCCCTCCAGCAAGGCCTCCCCCTCCTGTTGCTGATGGGTGCTGATCGGCTTCTTTTCGCCTGGGGTTCTTTGCTAGGCAGAGTTCGCTGTTACAGAGAGTTAGTTGTTAAGCAGAACTTGCCCCACCACAGTGTTTGAGACATTAACTAACTCCTTCAGTCTCTCACACCTGACACTTTACACTGACTTTAAGTTAGCCTTAATGAAATGCAGCTCCTTTGGGGGCTTCAGCAATGCTTTCTGCTGAACAGAGTTGCTCAGGTCACTGCTGAGGAGCTAGGATCAGTCCGAACAGTCTTTGCTGGTACTAAGGTTGACTAGTAACCTAAAACAAAAATCGAGGCCTCTGATCTTTTTCTGGGACATTGGTTTGAATCACTGCTGATTAGGACTGCTTAGTGTTTATCAGGTGGGCAGGCAAACCCAGCATGGCTCCTTGCTCTGAACGACTAGCTGAGCTATGTAATACTTCTGGAGTTTCAAATTTGGCTCCTAAATATTTCAGTATTTACAAGAACAATGGAGGATTCAGGAGATGTAAATTTTAGCAAAGAGAGCAGGATGTTGAAGTGAAAAGAATCAAAAGTGATATGTCTTTCACTTAAGTATTGATGTATGACCTCGTCTAATTTACTTTGGATTTACTGACAGCTTGAACACACTACACTGCAAGTGGATTGTTCAATCTCATTCTATAGCGCATTAAAGCAATAGCATTATACATACTCAAACTGAATATGTAGGTATAATGAGAGGACTTACACTGGGCAACAGAATGTCTTCAGTTTCAAATAATCATGTAGTCAAAGAACAGAGGAAAATTGAGTACTATGATAGTATATAGAATGTGCTTCTAATCAAATGTAAAACTTTATATTTGGGGTATTGGTGTCCTATATTCACATAACAGCGTTCATTAGATTCTAGTTGCAGACATAGTGGTGCAAACATTTAATTCGTGTGTTTACCACACCGGGCTATGTATGTGAGCTATGAAAATAATAAATAGGCAATTAAATTAAGATATTAAGATAGATATTAAATTGAAGATATTTTCAAAATTCTGTGTACGAACAGAATTGTATTGCATCTGAGCAAAATACTTGGAAAATAGCTTCAGTGATGTTATTTTAAGTAATTTCACATTAATTTGTATTTTTGTTCAGGCTTAATTTGCCAATACAGATGGAAGGAGTATTTCGAAGTGAGAAGATGAGTGCAACGATTATATTTTATTCTTAAGGATTTTTTTTTTCTGTTTGGATGCAATTGGGGAAGATTAGTGTCATAATTTTGTTTTGTTCGTGGGGTTTGTTGTATTTTGTAAGTTAATTACATTCAATGGTGCACTATTTTAATGTGAGCTTCCTCATTGTGACCCCAATCCTGAAAAGATATAGGAGTGCTTAGCCTAATGTGCATAATCTATAAATGCTTAGGCTAGACATTAATAAGGGCAAATGTCTGTTTTTTGATTTTTTTTTTTATTTATTTGAATATTCCAGATCCATTCTTGCAAAAGTTTAAGCAAACACTTACCTTTAAGGAATACTGAAGTTGATGGGATTTGCAGATAGCTGCTTTTAAAAAAGTCCCACTAAGCTTTCTCTTCACCTTTAAGCACTGAATCACCTATGATGACCTGGTCTTACTTGCTTAAAAAGGTTTGCCATAGAATAGGGCAATGTTATATTTATTACAGAAAAATGAAACAGGAAATGTCAATCCCTGTAATTTCCTGTAATTTGTTTTACCGTACAGACCATTTCTGATGATGCTGTCTTTGTCTTGAATAGGAATTTTTCTGGGGGGTGAAGGTGAGAAAAGATTGGTTCACAGGAGTGTTTCTCTTCAGATTTCATCCATTTGCTGAAGAATGACCACATAATGACATGTTCTTAGAATCCACTATTGACTTAAGTCAATCATGAGTAATTTAGAGGAAAGTGCCACTTTGTAATTGCTGAGAGTGAGAAAAGCTGGACTGACTTCAAGATGGCACTATTGGGAATTGCTCAGTCCTGGGCAATGTCTGACATGTGGCATCTTCCTGGATTTTCCTTCTCTTGACGGGGGCTCCCTCCCATAAATAATGAAATCAGTGGACTATGTGCTGACATCTAGTAAGAATGTCTGTGGTGTTTTGTGACAAATTACTGGCTTGGGTTAGTGGGTTGTGCTTTCCCAGTGGCAAATTACTGGTTAGTAACTAAGAAAGGGAAATATTGACAGTTTGCCTCAAGGTAGTATACTACTGAAAGTTGCTTTTCCCAAAAGGGGATTGTTATAGCTGGAATCTGTTTATTGTTTCAAGAAACATCATTTAACTTGGTTGTTTTGCCTTAGGTTTTTGCATCCAGGTTCCTCCTATTACAATTCCATCAACTATAATTCTGCTTTAATTTACAATGACTTCAATGTTGTTTGAGTGTTAACATATCTGTATTTACACCAGAAAAGGTGAGTAAGTATTCAAATTTCTTGCAAAATATAGTACTCTCAGTCTTTCTTTTACTGGTACTATTTTGGATAAAACTATTCACGTATCATCTTCTGAATACTTTACTGCATTGCTACAGTGATATGGTTTTCTGTAAAAGTAAATGAAGTTAGGAGAGTATAAGCAGTCATAAAGTACACAGAATTGCAGTTTGAAAGTAATGGCTACCCCCTGTTATGGAAAAGGAAATGTGGTCAGGAGAAACTGGTGAAAGATGAGAGTCCAATAAATGAATTATAGGATCACAGACTCATAGAATTGCCTGGCTCTGTCATCTTGATACCCTCCTCAGTTACTGGGGCTGCTGTTAGGACTCCCCCAAGCCTTCCCTTCTCTGGGGTGATTGAGCCCAGCTTCCTCAGCTTCTCCTCACAGGTCAAGTGCTCCAGTTCTGACCATCATGGTGACCCTCTGCTGAGGTCCCTCCAATTTTTCCATGTCTCTTTTGTACTGGGTATCCCAAAATTGAACCAAGCATCGAAATGCTGGATTGCACGTGTTGTTCCTGGTTCCATATATCAGCGGTGTAGCTGCACAGAATTTTAGAGGGATGGACTAGGGTATGGGTTTAATGGGATTGCTGTGCAAAATTGCATCTTTTCTATTCACTTGTGGGGAGGATGCAAGATTTTTCCTTACCAAGGGTATGAGTATGAGAGCTTCGCAGGTACCTACATCAAAAAACAAGCAAAGAAAGGAACCCCTGAGATTCTGTGCTTCAGCAGTGGGATTCTCCCCTGCCTTCTTTTCCCCAAATGATGACAGCATTTTTCTGTGAGGAAAAACAATAACGGCAAATAGAAACACATTAATTAGACTCAGGAGGAAAGTAATCACAATGGCTTAAAAAGCTGCTAGCATTCTTCTTCCTGAAGAGTATGAACTACTTAAGTCAGTAGGCAACAGTCTCAGTGCTATTGCAAATGGAAAACTGAACACTACTGGCTTGTGATCATGATTCAAAGCTCACTGAAGGCAAGGGAAGCCTTTCCTGCTCCATCAAAGGGATTTTGACTAACTTCTACATCCTAGTCTGACGGTGGCACTTCTCACCTACTCAAAATAGATATGAGGTTCCTCAAATCTCTTTAGAAACAACTAGGTTTTTTTCATTAATGTCTTTGAAAATACGCTGTGTTCAGTGCCTCTCGACATGTTTGTTTACCTTGCACTGGTGCAGTCTTCTGCTGGACTCGCTACCAAAAGATGCCTTAAACCAGGAGCAACATTCAAAGATCTGAGTGATTCTTTCCTTTAAAGTAATAGTTCTGCTTCTTAGATTTTTTTTGTTTGTTTTAAGCTTTTTCTTTAACTTCTGCAGTTAACCTTTACATTTGGTTTCAGATATACTTTTATCTTCCCTATAGTTAGCCCCTTGCTGGCTGAATATTATTATCCTTTTTTTGTCTTTCAAAGCTGAACTAACAAGACTCTTAAATTCACAGTTAGGCTTTTCAGATAAAGGCAAGAACAAAAATAATGCAGGATTCAGTGCTTTGGCAACCTATGACCAACTCTGGAAAAAAAACAAACCAAAACAAAAAAAACCTCAAACCAGAACAAAATACCTCCCTGCCCCTCCCTAAACTAGGAAAACCTCCTCAAAACAAAAAGCCCCTTAAGTACTAAGAGCTAACACAATGGCAGAGGGACAAGAACAAGAACATAATGATCTGCTGAAATATAGTCTCATAAAAATAAGATTTTCTGTCCACTGAGTTGAGTAGCACAGTTTTTTACTAACCTAAACCTCACTTGATTCGATATGTGTTTTTCAGGCCAAGGATACGTCTGTACTGCAGACTACAATGTAGTGCAGAGATCTCAGCAATAAGAGAACTAGTTCTGGTACGAGTAGCTTTATGCAAGTACTAAACTAATGATGGGGTAATTGGCTTTTCTTCTTGGGAGGTGCTGAAGAAATTTCATTGGAAATGCAAGAAACATATGATGCAATTTTTGGATGCATCAATTTACCTTGAGGGCTTTTTACCTGATTCTGTAAGACATGGCCTTGTGAGTTCCTGTACATGGCTGATAATGTTTATATAGACATGATCGTGTTTGGAGTAAAGGAATGTTATGAGAAAAGTTGAGGTGCAAAACTCGCCAAAATACTGCCAACCTGAAGTGGTTGCTTACTGTTGTGCCTGGTCTTAGACAGGAGGTTGATTATAACATAAGAATATGTATCCCAATTAGATATTAAGTGTTTTTCCTAACATATAGATTGTAAAATATGAGTTCAGTGCCTGGAGATACGTTACATGGAAAGATGTACAGTGAATCACAAAAAGAAGACACACAAGTGTTTTTACCCTTCTCCCTAAGTCAGAAAGTTTTTGATTGAATCAGTTATGTGCAGGAGAGGGCTTGAAGTCTACTCAATGCTTGCATGTCCAAGAAAGTGAGACATATCTGTTTTAGCTAAGGGAGAGGGAGGTGCACTGTTTTCTTAACAGGTTTTGGGGTGGGGGGAAGTGAAGAGTTTTCAGGAACCATGATGAAATTGGGTCAGATCATCTGGAGACTTTAAACATGTTCCACCAACAAAGAGATTTCGCTAATGCGTGCAACCATAGACAGCAGGTAGGCTGAAACTAGAACAAGTGTGGTTTTTCTTTTAGTTTTTTTACCTGTCACATATAGTTTAGTACTATAGTTTATTCTCTTTTTTATACAGAAGAAATAACTATTAATATTTGTTCTTTTACTTTAATCCAACTAGAGTTAAGGCTTACTTCAGGATAATTTGGCCATAAGAAGGCTTGTTGAAGGCTGTGATGTATGTATAACATGGGGCATAGAGAACACTATAAAAATTACTTGAGTCCACAGGGTAACAGGCCATGCTTTTATAGAAGCTGTATGGATTGAGGAGTGAATGAGATTACTGGTTAAAGGCTGATAATGCTGGAAGGAAGAACTGTCTTTGAGTGACTCATGGCAACTCCTTCATATTTAGGAAGATGAGGGAGAGGGAAGGATTCTGCCTGGCCTATGAGGCTTTCCAGGAAGTTCGTCACAATTATATTTTTCTGGATATGAGATGTATAGCATCTTCCAGTTTGAGGCTATGCAGCTCCACACTGTTAGTATGCTAGCAGCCACATCAAATCTCTGAAGCCTTAAACCTATGAAGTGAAAATGATAAATTCTAAGGCAAAAGGTTAAAATATGAAACAAACATGCTAAAGCTTTAGATAGAAATATATTAGGAATGTTATGTTCAAAAATATCCCTCCAAACTTTATAAACATTGATGTATCAAAGCAGCCTTCTTGATTTCATCAGAAGGAAACCTAAGCAAAGATATGTGTGCTAACTATATTGTCACCACCCTCTGCAAGTGTAGGAGTGGGTCTTGACACCAAAGAAGCATTTTCTGTTGAGCGAAACTTTTGTTTGCAGGGAGAGCTAGCAGGGAGCCTAGGCATTGATTTAAAAATCCTCAAAATAAGACTCTGGGCTGTTGTACATACGCTAGCCTGGCCCCTTAACCATTGCCTGGCAGTTTATCAAAAGTGAAAAATAGCTTTGGGAAACAAAAAAATCCTTTAAAGGTAGTTGGGAAAATGGATCCATTTGATATAAAAATATCACATTTAAGTTATTTTTTCTATTTATTTTACCTTAGCTTCCCTCTAGTTATAAAAACCCAGTATATTCAAACTAAAAATTTGTTAGTAGTAGGTTTACTTAGACATAGACTTTTTTTCTCAATCTCTTCCATTTTCCTCTTTAATTAGCATGATCTGCAGGTTTCAGCAACCCAACTGCGTGGATTATAGTATCTAGTAACTTTTCAGGCAGCTCTGCTGTTGTCTTTGACTACCCTTAGGGTCTAACATATGGTTTGTTAGGACTAAAGTCAGATATTTGTTTAAGCAATCTTTCAATGGGTTTCAGAAAGAGAAAGTTAACATGGGGAAAAGTTAAAATGATTGCCTGCAGACTAGATGTATCTGGGAAAGCAATATTGTGCTGTATGAGATGGTGCTAAAACTTTTGGAAATAGTGTGACCTTGGTTATGGTGATGTGCATACATACGTTCCTCTGACTCACTCAAGCTGAAAAGCTATGATTTTTTTAATGAACCAAATTCTTCCCACGCTTGCAATTAGTGTTTATTCACTTCAAATAGTGTTTGTCCACTTCAAAATCACACAATGTGGTATTATTCTATTAGCAGTAAAGTACATGGCTCCAGGCTGTTGACTGAAGTGGGTAATATGGTGAGCATTGCTTTTTGGGGCTCTTACTCTTGGTTTCTCATGACAAGAGCCAAGAATGCAGCTAGGGGACAGATTTTAGGTAATGGGATGGTATGGTCAGTTGTTTAAGTGGGTGCTGTGAGTAAAAGTTTGTGAAGGAGCAAGAATCTGATGTTAAATTGTTACTATAGCATCAATCAGTTCCCAAAGTTCTAGATACTGCAAACCAGTGTTTGTATGGTTTAAAATACAGTTTGAGGCTTCCATCAAAAAGATCTCCTTTCCCTCATCACAATTGGATCATCAGCTTATCCTTCCCTCCAGTTCATTTTCCCACTGCTTCTGAGCAACTCTATCCATCCCACCTTTTTCTATTGGAAAAGGTATTGGAGAAACTCAGCTTTGTATTTCTTTCTGTTTCTAGATAGATGCCCTTCTTTCTCATAGATAGTTCCACATCTGATTCTCCTGGATCTCATGATTAAGCTTCCTAGTGTGTCTTAAAAGGTGCTGTGTGACAATGGCTTGGATCCACACTATTGCTCCTTCTTTCACAGCACTGATGTACCAGTGGCTCACTGGAAAGGGCTAGCAAGCTTCCCTGTGCACAGAAACTGCCTGTGTTGTGGCTGGGCAGTACATTGAGGTTGGGGGCAGGGGAGACAGAAAGTGTTCTTTATACTGGACCTGTCCTTTGGAGCCAGTGAAGCTGTTGCTAAGGTATTTTTGAAATGCAAGATGTGTGGTTTGGGGACAGTGCAGCTAGTTGCTTTTCACATTGCCTTTTCTTATTCACTGCTGTCTGTTGTTGTCCTGTGTTGATTTCACTCTACCCACTTCTGTCTGCAGACAACAGCAGAATGGAGTGCTTTTGTAAGGGTCTTCTATGATGCCTTCCAAGACATTTAAAAGACATAGATACTACAGAATTGTTTAATTTCATGCCCCAGAAGATTTGAGGATTGAGCAATAGATGTAATTACAATAGTTAATCATAGTGGGATATTTTTAAATGTTTCTTTTATGTTGAAGAGCAACAATAAATTCCAGTCTTTCTACTCCCCATCCAGGATCTCAAAAAGTTTCAGTAAAAAATGCTATAAATATTTTGCAGGCTATAGGAGTATGAGGAAGAAAAGCAGTAAGCAGATAATGCAGAAATCTAGTCAACTCACTTAATTTCTTCAGACGTTCTTTTGCTGTGGTTTGCATTGTCTATTTAGATGATAATGTTTATGGAGTACACAGTACTTTGTGGTGCTAATACCAACAACCCCAGAATTAAATTCACATCAACATTAGAAAAATTGAAAATGAGGGAAAGTGAAGAGTGTGTGTGGAAACAATGAAATGAAGCTTGGCTTCAAGCATTGGCAACATTGGTGGAAACCCCCCATTATTCTCAAGCAGGTACAATATGAAACTGCAGAATTTCTTATGACAGAAATGTCAGAAAATATTCTTAGAAGTATAACCCCAAATTCCAGATAATGAGGTTTGGTCATTAAGCAAGGCATTTTGAAAACTATATAATTAGAAAAATGCTAAAATTGCTGGGACTAAGAGCATAGAGACAAATTCAGAGGAAACAAAGGCAATGATGAGAAATCCCATAGTGCGATGAAAGCAGAACAGTGAGTAGAAAAATTGAGAAATAAAGAAATGGAGCTGGCTAGAATTTTTTTTTCCTGGAAAGATTTCTCAGATGAAAAATGCAGTTCCTCCAAAATTGAGATACTTAGTGGGGCAAATCGTGGAGGTCTCTCCACTTACATTTTCAATTTTAGTTAATAGAATTAAAAGTGGATGTTTCCACTTTATTTGATCCAAATTGGACCATCTAATTTAGTTGAATGTTTTTAATAAGTAAAGCAAAGCTGTCAATCAGTTGCACTTTTCTTCAACATCCTGATCCCTTCTGGTGGCTGGATTCCCTGATGGGCTGTGCCTTCTGTCATGATGCCTATGACATGGTAATTGTGAGTTTCACATGCCTGTGTACACAGTATGGATGGAGACAACTACTCCAATGCTATGGTGAAAACAATTTCCTATCCCAGGCAGAGGGCTTGGTTGAAAAAGAATACAGTTTCACAAGGAGCAGACTGAAAAGAACTGTCATCAGTCTGCACCCAACTATGGCTTCATGAACCAAAATGCATCAACTTGATTTTGTGAATGTTACAGAGGTTTAGTTCACTTGCAGAATGAAACTTTGGCAACTTCATGCTGCTGTTCTTTAGATTTTCTCATCCCTTAAACTTTTAAAATTTTCTTTCTGATTTGAAACAGAATGCAGCTTTGAAAAGTTGTGACTACGCTCAGCCCCTTAGAGAACAAACCCCATGACAATAAATGCAGAATTATGGCTGGTCAACAGCATAAAAATGTGTCATGAACTGTTCATTGAGCTGAAAGCAAGACTCAGTCTGTTTGTGCTTCTCTGGCATTCACAGATCATGAGTACCTGGGCAAGTGCAAAATTGTCTATTATACATAGAGCCTGTCTATTGCAGCTTCTTATATGAGATTTGCTAGAGCAAGAAATAAAATTTGAAATAATTATAATGAATTAAAACAGGGTGCTGTGAAGTCATCTCGTCATCAACAACAGCATATGATTGAAATGATGTACCCCAGGACTTTAAGAGGAAATTTGACGTCATACACTATCAGTTGTGTAAGTGTTCATAAAACTCTCTGTTGAAGACTTACTAGTGCAATCTGTAATTGCAGTTTGGCGATATGGAATTTAGAAAGAACAAATAGGTAAACCCCTGAATAAATTATCCTCAGCAATTATTTCTGCTTGTCAAAAACACTGCAAAAGAAACTTTGAAGGAGACTGTAGTGGAGAATTTTATTTTCATCTGACATTAAGTTAGCAAAATGGATTTCTTTGTGTTTCTAAATGAAAAAAAATACAATTATTCACAACAGGTTTTCATAGGTTTCTGAAATTACTGCTTTATGATAGTAATGCATTGCTGACAGCAAATTGTATAACATGAACCTATTAATCCAATTAGGGGAAAAATGTACACTTTTTTCCTCAACAGAAAAAAAGAATATATGTGGGTTCAGTATTTGCATGCAGGTTATTATGTACAAATACACATAAATATGGCACAGAAGGAAATCACTGTTTTTTCTACCTCAGACTTATTCTATGGCTATACTTCTATTCCTGTTTTTTTTTTTTTTTTAAATTCTGTTAACAAGTTGGAAAGGTTCATATCCTTTTGATGGTCATCTAGTAAACTAATAAGCTGAGAGGTGTTATAAAAATGGTATACGTTAATAGAAATATACTGATATCAAAAGCATAATGCAGAGGATATCAAAAGCATAATGCATAAGAACAAGCTGTGGTTTTCAATTATTATTCTGCACATGCCCATCAGGGAAGATATTCTACTGTTTAGAAGTAAGGGTTTAAAACAGAGGGGGCAGAAATGCTATTTGAAAATGTTGTACATCTTTCACTTGTGGTGTTGTTTCTTGCTGGTAGTGTGCCAGAAAGCCAATATTTTTAATGAGTCTGCTGGACCTTTTAGAGTTCATGTTTTCATTCTCTCAGGGCAGATGTAAATTTTTAAAAAACAGGAGTATAGTGTTTTCTGGGAGTTAGCAAAGACTGATAAATTCATCCAAAATCAACAAAGGATTTAACACTGAGATTTTAACTTTCAAATTTCAGGTTTTTCAGGTTTATTTCTGAAACTAAAACCGTAAAAAATTGTCGGGATAGTCAGGTTGGTTGGGCGTAGAGCCCTTACCCAAAGTTCTGATTACTTTGTTAATTATGACAAATTTTTATAGGGTTTCCAGACCTAATTATCAATTGCTGCTGGCATTTTCAGATGACAACTGTAATAATGGATTGTGTTATAACAGGTGATATTAAAACTCCAGTTATGCATAATTCTGTCTGGTGGAGGTCATTGGTCTTGTTGTAGGCTGGATGAAGGCTCTGTTTTCATCTGGCATAAATGCGTACATTTGGATTGCTGCTTTTGAACAGATCTTCAGTTATTTTCAGGGTTGTTTCCAAAAGGGCATCTAGGTATGCCTCATTCTGTTCTGGCAGGAGCTGCTGGTTCCAGCATCGAGGTTATGGTTTCAGAGGTTTGGGTTTAGACAGGTCACTGTAAAACTATTACTGCACTATGATATACTGTAGGGTGTGGTATCAAGGGGTTCCTGAGCTCGGGTTGGGGCTGTTGCTGATGAAAGAACGTAACTGTGTGACTAGTGGGTGGTGGTACTGGTAATGCAGCATTAGAGAGTGGGTTGGTGCTATAATTATTATTAAGGCCACAGTGAGTTGGTTAATGCTGGGCTTAGCAGGGGCGGATGAGCTAGATTTGTGGTCACTGTCAGTAGCTGCCACACAGCTATGTTTAGTTCTGTGCGTAGGGAAAAAATGAAAGAGAACTTGTTTCTCAAATAAGTCAACAAAATAGATATGAACTTTCTTTCTTCAGAGTATGTCAAGGATAGTGATATGTTACAGAGCTTTCAGGCTGGGCTCTGAGCTCCTAATTAGACCTTCAGCCCATAAACTTGCTTAGTTAACTAAACCCTCACAAAGGGAGGGGCTGAGCCGTGATGTACCTGTTCTTTTAGTGCACTTGTCTAGAAGAAGTCCTCTGGAGGTGGTACCAGCATCTCCAAATATTTGGGAGAAGCTCACCTTGGTTTTTTTTTTCTCCTTTGTTTTAGTTTTAGACATATACGTTGGCTTCTCTGCTTTCCTGCTTGCAATGGCCATTGTTCCAAACAAGTTTGTGTAAGAAGAGAACAGCTGCTGTGTTGCATTATGAAATTTCCATTCTTAAAAATGGCTGGATAGCAATGCATATGTTTTATATTAAAGGATTTATAGCATCTTTATATTTCATGATTAAATATTCCACTTTTCTGGGTGTAAAACTCATGAAGCGGGAATGATATAGGAAATCTGTCTAGTATCACTTATTTTTGTATACCTAAATTTATTACTCTGTGTATGGACCTCTTAGCAGGCTGATCCATGACTGAAGATTGCCTTTCGATTTATGTTTTTACAAACCAGGCTGCTTGCCTCCCTACATCTTAGCGTGCTAATAAGGTACACTCTTAACATTTATTTTTATAAACACCTGAAATTCTTTTTTTGGTAGAATTTGTTCTTATTAATCTTTTTGCTAATACTTATCTAATCAGGATAACGGAACAGTAAGAGTACTGATATAAACTGATATTTGGGACCTGACCTTGTTTATATAATCTTTTAGATCTTGAGTTGAAGATCTGCATGTTGCTGGAGTAAAGTCAGACCAAGAAAGTATCAGGACCCCTGTAATGGGAAAATTCATGCCAGAAGGCCTTGGAAGTTTCAAATCAGAGCATCTTTAGAGTTTGATGCTGATCTGAGAATAAATAAGCTAAATCCTGCTCTTGACCCTACAGCTGAAATGTTGGATGAGTTTTGAGTAGTC
Source organism: Buteo buteo (assembly GCF_964188355.1). Classification (NCBI taxonomy): domain Eukaryota; kingdom Metazoa; phylum Chordata; class Aves; order Accipitriformes; family Accipitridae; genus Buteo; species Buteo buteo. The sequence continues at coordinate 23,890,115 of NC_134182.1, forward strand.
TCTCTGTCTTCCTGCGTGCTGCTTGCTGTACCTGCTTAGAGTATAACCTTCAGGGGTAGGGGTTATCAGGAATTTGTAAGGCAGGTTACTGAGCATGGCAGATTGAGAATCTCAGCTGAAGACTCCAGGAACTGTAAGGCTGTGGATTTGTGTTAGGATTTGATCCAAATTAACAGATTGTTGCTGCTGATCACTAACATCTTACTTTCCTCTCTTCTCCTTGCTCCAGACTGTGCCATGTGTCACTTATCTTTTGCCAGCTTTGGCAGTTATCTAATTGTGTGTTTAGAACTTGCTATATCAGCAAAAAAGTAATCCAGGGGAGGAAAAAAAAAAGAATATTTTTAATGCCAGCTTGACAGTGGTCTGGGAAGCCTCTTCTGAGTGATCAGGGAAGACTGAGAAAGAAAAATACAGCAAGAAGGAAAGAAGAACAGGATTGTTAAGAGAGGAAGAATAAAACCTGCTTTCAGCAGCAAACTCTTAGTTCAGCTCCACTATAATGAGAGATTGTGTAATAGGGAGGGTGCATTCATGTGATGTTTCTCTCCATTTTTGGTTGTGCTGTGTGAATAGCTTCATGCAGGTCACTAGAATATTAACAGTATAAGGTAGGGGGCTAAACACTGCTATTGACATAAGGCATTAGTGTGAATGTATTTCAGCATTTGATATTTATAATTGGTAAAGTAGCAATGTAGCTCACTGTTTTCCATACTCCTCTTACTTTTGTCACTTCTTTGACCTGAAAAAAAGCAAAGCAACATGGGAGATTGTTAAGAAAACTCATAATTCAACTATTTCTTCTTTGATTACTTGGTTGCAATTTTTTTTGTGCAGATTGCTGGGTGAGAGACAGAAGGAAGAGAACACCGATTTCTCAACAGACTTAATATTTTGAATCTTTTTGAGTTGTTACTGGAGTTCGCTAATACAAGCAGGAACAACAGAACTTTTGAAAATATCCAGACTTGGAGGTTAATGATCATTGTCTATACACTGATTCACACAACAATTCTGTATGGGTCATGGAGACCCAAATGGATATTTTCCCCTTAACTAAAAAGTAAACCCAGTTTCTGGGAGCAGATGCTCCTTTGATAAGGCTCTCCCAATAGAGAGCAGCAGTTCGGCAGTGTTGTGCGCTAACAGTGTATTCAAAGACAAAATGAACAAACCCAACACAGCATCAAGGATCAGACTGATTTTTACTAAGAGATCACAGTAGTGAAAATCAAAACTGCTTTGAAACCTTGCATAGACTTTGTGGAAATAAAAGGTGCAAGTATGTGGCACAATTAAATATTCTGAAGATATATTTGGGCAAGTTCTAAACAAACAAAGTGAAGTGCAGATAGTGGGGTAGGTGTCCCCAGACTGTCCTGCAGAAAAAGGTCATATGACTTTTGGTATTTGAGCAAATCTATTTAGCAAGTCAGGAGAGAAGTAGTGTGCCAAAATTGGCAAGGTTGGAGGAGTTTTTTAAAAATACACAGCTAAACTTTTGCCTTCTAAAGTCTCCTACAAACCATTGTTTTGAAACTCTCACTTTCAACAAGTGTAGGAATGGAAAGTCATTGGAAGAGGTGGAAAGAGGTGAAGGGAAAGTGTCCAGGAGAGGGGTAAAGAGCTGATGCTTTACAACAGAGCCTCCAGGTATCATCACAGACAGATGAAACTTTGTCTTTTGGTTGAAGTTGGACAAGTAAGTTGGTCAGCACATGTGCCACTGGAAAGCAGCAATACTGTGCACTAAGAGCAACTGTGTATTTTCAGTGTCAGCAGTGGTCTTCATTGCTTGTAAACAGAATAAGGAAGTCAGAGGGTAAAACCTCTGTGTCCTGGTTTCAGCTGGGATAGAATTAACTGTCTTCCTAGTAGCTGGTACAGTGCTATGTTTTGAGTTCAGTATATGAAGAATGCTGATAACACTGATGTTTTCAGTTGCTCAGTAGTGTTTAGACTATAGTCAAGGATTTTTCAGCTTCTCATGCCCAGCCAGGGCACCTGACCCAAACTGGCCAACGGTGTATTCCATACCATGGGACATCCCATCTAGTTTAGGAACTGGGAAGGGGGGGGCAGGGATTTTCGCCGCTCGGGGACTGGCTGGGTGTCGGTCGGCGGGTGGTGAGCAATTGCCCTGCGCATCATTTGTACATTTCAATCCTTTTATTACTACTGCTGTCATTTTATTAGTGTTATGATTATCATTATTAGTTTCTTCTTTTCTGTTCTATTAAACGTTCTTATCTCAACCCAGGAGTTTTACTTCTTTTCCTGATTTTCTCCCCCATCCCACTGGGTGGGGGGGGAGTGAGTGAGCGGCTGCGTGGTGCTTAGTTGCTGGCTGGGGTTAAACCACGACACTCTGTTAGAGAGCCATGGTGTCAGCAGGTGGGGTATGAGCTGAATGCAAATGGCACCAGCCTGCGCTGCCAACACTATGCCAGAAATGCACGTAGCACAGTGCCAGCCAGGCAGTCTTTACAGTCTTATTGAAACTTCTGAATTTCTCCTGTGGATCAATGCACTTGATTTCTTCTTGTCATTGTGTGAGACAGGTGCTGAAGCAGATATTATATTGGCGCTATGTTCTTCCAGCATGTGGTGTGAGGTAAACCTGCACGCTTAAATGTGACAGCTACCACCTTTACTTCTTCCATCTTGCTGTTTGACCACTGATACAATTGCATTATAATTCAGTCGTCAGTATAGGGCAGGACAGTAGAGCTGCTCAGGAGCTTACCAGTGTATTTATTTCTTGTTGGAAGATGCACACTTGACAAAACAAAAACTTTATGGGGGAGCTTTGGTTTCCAAAGTACTCCAGTTTGAAAGTTTTATAGTTTTAAATTTAATCCAGAGTTTTGCTGTTAGGAATATTTGTTAAATTGCACTGAAGAGGCTTTAAAAAAATTTAGCCTGCTCTGTTTTGCTCTGCACAGCCACATATGTAACAAAACAAATGTGGGGTTTTATGATCTTCATCATATGTCTGGACAGGAAAGCTTTTCCACGTTGCTCCTCCCATATGCCACGCTCATACACTTAGGATCAAATTGGCTAGGAGACATAAAAACAGCTGAGGCACGGATAGGAGTCACAATTTCCAAATGCACAATGTAGCAAAGCTAAGCTAGTGTGAGGGCAGGCAGAGATAAGCAAAACCTTAAATGCACGAGGAACCACGGGCCCCAGAAAGGAGCAGCAATTCTTTGTGTTCCTGCAACTCCACTTGCTATGGCACTGACAGCTGCCTGTTACCTGGGAAATAGGCATTAGATCAGTACTTACCCCATAAATTAAGTGCCTTTTAATCTGTTTTTATTGTTTATGCCAACCTATTTAACATAGAGTATGCTTCCTCCAAATGATTTGCAGGAGTTTCTTTTGGTAAGATTGGTAGGCTGAGTAAATCTTCTTTGATGTTTTCCTGAGGAAGGTGACTTGAGGCATCTTGACTGTTTCTAGCTTAAACTTCACATAACCACAGGGCTCTTTCTGTGAGGAAGTAGCTGTCTTTTGCTAAGTCTTTATGGTAATGCTGTACATATGTAGAAATGAGTTCTGCCTGCTCCAGCATCAAAGGCAAAAGCAGATATCTCTATGATGAGGTACTTACTAATATGATACATATCTCTGACAATAGGTAGGCGTAATGGCAACATCTAGAGATAAGAAGAGGCAGGGAAATGACAGCACACTGATCTGTTCCTACACAGAAAACGGAGAGAACATGGGAAAACCATATATTAATCTATTCTCATTAAAAAGCACCCAAACCACATTTGTACTACCGTTTATTTAAATAAGGGGCTCTTACAAAATAAGCAATGCAGAAAGACAACACACAGGTTAAATAAGCTGTAAAAATGTAATAATAGGCTATGCTGTCTTAAATTTACATCTTATTAATGGGTAGAAACTTTGCAGTTTTGTAATTTCAGCAGGCTTACAGTACAGTCACTCAGCCTGAAAGATGTACATTGTCTTTGATTTGGGGAGGAGGTATTATTTTGCAATTTCAGTGAAGGACAGAAATACAGTTCTTGAATTTCTGACTGAGTTAATTCTACTTGCTCTTTAATGAGTGCAGGTGGAATGAGTGGATGGAGCCAACGAAACACAAAACCACTGCTGGTCCTAATCCTTCTGAGAACTGATTTCTGAATTTAGAACAATTATTAATAAAATAGTATATTTTATCACAAAAGTTTGTATTACTGTGCCTACCCACAGATGTACATGAAGGTTATGTGTGTCACCCTTGTTGTGGTATTTCCTGATTTATTTCAGTAGAAGTGGCTAATTTGTAAAGAAAAATATTTCTGCAAAATTAATCAAATTTTTAATGTAATATATCCACGAAAAGATAATGATTTAATCAAATATTTCTAATTAGCACTAACTGTGGGTGTGGGTTGTTTGTTTGTTTTTTTTTTAAATTTAAATGTCTGGCCTAACACTTCAGAGTTTGCTCTAAACATCACCTGATATCTTTAGTAACATCTACATCTTTTTCATGATTGGTTAAAATAAATTGCATGACAACGTATCTCTTGGACTGTGTAAGTGTGCAAATATTTCTAGCTTTGACAATTTGCAAATACCAAGACTATACTAATTCTCTTGTTAAACTGTGTTCACCAGGCTACTTAAAAATAACAATATTCAGAACTAATAAACCCTGAAGTGACAGAAGCGTAAGTGCTTTAAGTTTTCATTTGTTACATTAATAGTTAAGAGAACTTAGTTTAATTAAGACTAGTACATATTTTGTTTAGTTTAGACCATATAGTAAAAAAAGATCGAGTTTAAGTTGTACTTAATGCACTCTTTACCTTCCCCATTAATAAACACATATTCTTATCTGTCTTTGGACTCCAACGCACTTTGAGTCACAGAGTGCCAAGTAAAAGAGAAGCTGAAATAGAGAAAGATGTGCTTTTACTGCAAGTGAAGAAGAAGCGTTTGACCTGGAAGCCTCTATCACATCACGTGTGGCATTGTTTTTGAGACTGGTGCTTATTACTCATTTCCATGATTTGGCTATATTGGCCATAAACATTTGCTTTTGTTGACTGAGGACATAATTTTTAACCCTTAGGAAGAAGTGACTGTAGCAGATTGTGATACCATGCTTGGTATTCCAGGAGGGTTCTGGGGAAAGGTGCCCTGTCCTGTAGAGAGGTCCTTCAGCAGGGACTGCTGGTAGCTGTTTCGGAGCTTAGGTCCAATAACTGTCTCAGTGTCCAGTTGTGCCCTTCCTGATTGCATCACGTGTTCAGATTTAGCGTTACTTTTTCCAGCTCCTACCTCTAATGGCTCTAAGAATCACAGCCATTGGCTACGTCTGCTGGTCCCGAAGATCTTCTCGTGTGCACTCAGACAATTCTGTAGGCGAGAAGCAGGTTGCGTCAATTCAGTGACAAAATCCGCAGCTGGTTGTGCTGGATGCAGAGTAGCTTTGGTTCTCCTGACCCTGCTGGGAAGAGTTGTTCCTGGCAAGGTTCAGCTCTTTCTCTTTGAAAAGACAGTTCCAGCAGCTAGAGCTGAGGTTCATTTATAGATGTTGGCTGTTGATACTGCACAGGCATTCCTTGTCCACTGTATCCTCCCAGGAAGACTGCTTTACTGATTAACACCTCCCTCCCCCTTTTTTCCCCAGTCTGCTAAAGACTTCATTTTCTTCCTCTAATTTAGATAGTCAGCATGGTTTTTTTAAAGTCTTATATTCTCAAAATGCTTGAAGGACAGTTGCTGTGAAAAATAACTCCAGCTCCAAATCTCTGACTCAGCTGCTTCAGTAGTGTTGTAGTCTGAAGAGAACAAAGAAGAATTTTCCTCTACAGTGCCCACATAAGTTGCCAAGATATCAGCATCTCTCGCTACACAACGTCCTTTATCCCACCTGTGCTCCTTGACCTTGATTATTCATTTTCACTTCTGGAATGGCTTTCATTTCCAGGTGTAAACCAAAGCAGTCTGACAACACAGGGCATCCATGTGATCCACACGCATAACACCAAGATGAATTTGAGTAATTGACATATACTACTGCCAACTTGATGGACAGTTGTATACTCACAGGTGTGTAATCACTTTGTTTTCATCTAATTTTGGCAAATGGGACAATTACCACATAGAGGAATCAGCAGTTTAAAGAGTCTTCTCACAGGATTAATGGAGAGCTAGCTTTTGCAATGACTCTCAGTCTGTCACACTGCAAAATTGAAGGGGCAGCGTACAGATGTACTTCTTGTTCAGGTATGAAATTATCCTAAATCTCTTCTTTGGAGTCCTTGTATACTTTATTCTGTCATCTAGATTATTAGAATTATTTTATTACTCTTTTTCTTTGTAAAGTAACTGGAATGATTCATAGCAGAAACTTCTTTCAGTGAACATGTTTATATTTGTAAAGGGATGATAAAATTAAAAACATACTGCTAAATGCTAAGAATGAGACTGTTGAATGCATAATTCTGTGCTTTGACTTCAGAGATTTACACTTTTTCCAAAATAAGTTTAAGCAGTGTCCTGTTGATTTCTGAATTATTAAAACCACTATTGATTTATTAATATAACCAGCCTAGATTATTGTATCCACCTCATAGCTGTACTTGTCAAAGTGATTCTCTTAAATGGCACAAACCATTATTTTGATTAAGCTTCTTTTCCTCTTAAAATCAGTTTCCTTAGATGTGGAAGAATCTTGGATGTTCACTATGATGTTTGCATGAAATTTATTTTAAAAAGTAAATGAAAATACTAGCCTTTCTAATACAAAGTCCAAACCTGAAAATGTATCATTACACAAATGGTCTAGTAAAGTGAAACAAATCAATGTTTAATACCAGTTCTGCATCTGGTCTTAAGGTTCCAACTTAGTGGAAACTGAACCTAAGCAATGGATTTGTTAGGTTCATATCCCAGGAAAGCATTTAATTTGCATAAACTGAATCAAGAGGAATAAGGACAGTGCTCACATTTTAGAGGAGCCTGAAAATTTTATGGAACTGGAACTTGCATCTTAAAGCCCTAAATCCTGGAGCTATTTATAAGAATGCCTCCAGCTCATAAATATGTTTGTGCAAAGTACTTTGTTAGGAGAGAGATTTAGTAGATTAAAGGAGAACTGAAGGTTGGGAAGAAGTAGGACAATTCCTGAAGGTGAAGAAACTCTTTTTCTTGGGTGAATGTGGAGAAGAATGAGACAGTATCAGTTTTAAACATACCAGGTTTTTTTTTTCCAAAGCTCTTTGGAGACATTTGGACCTAATTCAAACCCACTGAAGTCAGTGGCAATATTGGTGATTTCAATGGAAACTGGAACAGGACTTCATACTGTTAGCAAAGATGAGGTTTAGGCTTACCTGTAGCTCATAGAGTACAAAAATGTTTGCAAAGAACTTTAGGGCTGCTTCCTCCGCTCCCTTGCTTACTTTTTTTCCTGGTTTCAGTAAGCAACTATCACTTCTTAAGAGGAAAAGTTACAAAAACCAACCTCCTGAAGTGCAGGGTACTTTCTCAGAACTTGTGCTTTTGATGAAGACCATGTATTGTGCAATCCTCATTGTAGTTCATCAGCTGCGTGAGCAGCTTTACACCATGGTGGTTTTATGTTAGGTCAATTTCCTTACTTCCCTTTCATTATTTTTATGGAAGGCCATTTATAAATAGATGGCAATGATTTACTTTTCACTTCTCAGATGTTTCTTGCTTTTCATCATACACATTTTCTATCCTGTATTTTTAAGTGCTTCCCCCCCCCCCCCCCCCCCCCCCCCTTTCTGTTCAGGGTTTTCCTTTGCTTGCTGCTACTGCTCCTTTCTTCTTCTCCCTGAGAAATGTCACTAGGGTGGCTCTAGATGTGATAAAAGTTTGAAACTCTGCCAATTCTTACAGCTTTTGGTCACAGTTAAACATTATGAATATGCAGAAATGTAAGGGATGCTAAAGCAGTCAGATATAGTAAGGACAAATTAATCTGGCAAAAATAAGATGCAGAGCCTTTGTGAAGTACCTTGTGTGAGTATAAAATGCTGTGGAAACTCCTCTGAAGCTGTTGCAACTTAAAGACATCACGTAGGACTTAGGGAAAGGAGTTTGGAGATGGGAGGAATGGTCATAGCGCTTCTGGAGAAGGGCATCCCTCTTTCAAACAGGTTAGGCTTTTGTTTGTCATTTGAATTTATTTGTGAAAATGAATGAGGAGTAGGAGTGCTTGCTGTGAGCGCTGGGAAGGCTGCGCATGCCCGGCCCTGGGCTCCAAGTCCTCCAGTGAACCTGTGGGCTGCGGTGGGCTGAGACAGGTTTCTCACCTTCATGCTGGCAGCGACAGCTTTAGCCCTCTGCAGCTGATTTCATGGGAACTGGAAATACGAGCCACAGCAGCTGCAGCCATGGCTCAGGATGTTAACTGAGGTGATCGTTGCTTCAATTTTACGTTAATATGCTGGGCTGTGCTTTGCAGTGTGTGTGTGTTGTTGCCTGTTCTGCAGCTTCTGCTGCAGCACAAAGAACAGGTAACAGGGTGGGACAAACAGGTGGCTGCAGCCACCTCTCTCAGCTGCTGCTGAGTGTGATGGTGCTTAGAAGTGAGTGGCCTTAGGAGCTTCACAAGTTTTTTTACTGTTTCTTAAAGGTCCTCATTGTCTCTTGTAATCTGGCACTTGGGGCCCTTCATTTGTTTAGATGTCTATTTTACCTCACTGTGGAAGCATTAAGAGTTTTAAGGCACATGTCCAGTAGAGTCAAGATATAATATGTTAGAGTGTGATGTAAAACCATGTTAGTTGAAGTGCATTCAGCTCTGTGCGGACCCTCTCATTCAGAAGCAAAGTACCCATGCAGGAATCTAATGAGCTTTAGCTAATATGCTTTCACTTTGCAGCAGTCTTTAATTAGTCTTTCCATTCCCTGTGTCCCTTAATCAGTGCAGACTTAAGGTTTTATGCATCCTACCCACCATCTAGTGCCTACTGTATGTCACCAGAAAGCTCAAGAAAGAGTTCAGATCTGCACCTTCCCAACCCTCCCCCCAGCAGAGAAAAATATTGCTGTCTTACAATGCTATGGTTTGCTTTAAAATACAATTAGGTTCCCTCGGTGGCATTGTAGTATGCTCTCTATATACAGCTCTGGAGGTTGATTTAACTTCAGTTATTAATCTCAGCAGCTGTTTATGGCATTGTATAGTACAGCACTAAGAAATAAAGATTATCCCTTAAATAAATGTAAAGATATGCAGGCAGTGGAGTGTAGTATTCTCATAACAGCCTAACCACAGGTATGCTATACTGCTGCGTAATAGACCGTACACTTAGAATAAAGTTTAAACTCTATTTTGTCTGCCACTATTTTGTAGGATTTTTTTTTTTAATTGTCAGAAAAGTTAAGGTGGCCAGAGCTTTTCCTGATGGCTCAGAAATCTGGATATAAAGTTAAGATGACCAAACTAGACCCTGCTTAAAACTGTTTTCTATGTTACTGTATTAACAGCCTTTATGTTGGGGGCTGATGCTAATATTTGTGAGATAATAATAAGCACTTTTGTGGCCATAAGTTTGTGACAATTTCTGTCCCATGTGTGAGTGTAAAGTCTGTAAAGCTTCACCTTCAGTAGAAACTTCACTTTATCTCATGTGGAGTTCCCAGGGTCCAGCAGTACCTGAGCTTCTGCACTAAGCTGGTGTCTTGTGGCACGACACTTTTCCTCTACGTGGCCATGTCTTTCCAATAAGCCTGGAGTAACAGAATGGTTTTTGAGTCCTCTGTGTATCTGTCATATTTTGTTGAAATTTGGTAACCATTAAAAAAAAAAAATGGGGTTGGCAACATATAGTGTTATTGTATCAGTGGGAATTATATCAGTATTGTATCTGCAGGAAACTATGTGTTAGAGTACAGATCACTGTATTTTACGAACTGGCTAAGTGCTGAAGGACATAAGTTAAAAAATGTTGAAGTAGTTTTACAAATGTCATTGTTTTTCAATGCAGTTGCTGTTTCTAAGCATTTTCCATATCAGTTTGTAAAATGTTCTCAGTTTATAAGCGAACATCCGCTGCATGTTCTGGGCACTACCCTCCACAGCCACCCTGTGATATGGGTGTTGCATTGGCTCCTTTCGTTTTCACTCCTTGCAGAATGAACCCCCTCTGTGCATGCAAGGGTACCTAGAGCAAAACTTTTTGTTCATAGCACCTTTGTGCAGGGGTGGCTGGGGCTTGTATGGGGCACACAGTTCGGGGGGGGGGGATTTGCAAGAAAGAAGACAATTGTCTTTTTTCCTTTTCAGTGAGAAGAGGCTCATGAGTGGCTTGTCAGTGAGATGTGGAGTGAAAAGCAGTAAAACCCTATATGTAGTAGCTAAATTGCACAGCTATGACTGAATACATCTAGGAAGGATGTCTATTGGGTTGGAAGGTGCTATTTCTAGAGTCTGTTTTGTGTATACTTATTTTGATTAGCTTTGAACCCATTAAGACAGCTTGGGTTTGACTGCCTCAGACATTGCTGCTATATTACTAATATTTCACTTAGGAGAGAGAGAACTAAAAGGCAGCACAGAAAGAACAAAGAGAAAAGCAAATGAAGAGCTATTGTGTAATGGGTGAAGGAATTTAGAGAAAAAAAATACAAGAAATATACAATTTATAGCCTGCTTATATCAGACTAGCTTTTAGGGATTTTTTTTTCTATCCCTAAAATAAAGCAGAAGTGTTGTTTAAACTAGACAAACATATTTAAACTTAGAGTAAACCTTAACCAGTCCACCTAAATAAAGAAGAAAAGAAAGAATGAATGAGGTTACAAGTACAACCCTCAAAGAAAGAGTATTCAAAGTGCCTGGCCTTGAAGATGTTTATATAGAATTTATTATAATATATTGGTAGTTGGGCAAGTTGAGTGAAAGAAAATAAGAAATCCCAGCATAAATACATTATCTAGTCCTAAGATTAAATGAGAGAATAACCACATTTGAAAAACAAAGAAAGTCTGGTTAAATTTCCTTTGTATTATTTTTCTTTTCAGCATGAATGAAATGTCTTAGCTTTTAAATCAGCTATTATTGTGCAGTAGTGATGAATAGCAAATAGCAGGCTTATGTTTTAAAAAGGCACTTGTCGTGATTTTGGGATTTACAGACCATGACCTTGTCTTCCTTTAGCACATAGTAAATTGCTTGAAACTATAAGGAAAAGGAGACTAATAGAAGACTTGAATACTGTCATGAATAAAAAGTTGTTAAAAGACAGAGGTATCAGAAAACCTGAAGTTCAGAAATATTGTGTTAGCTGCTAAATTCACTCTAAAATCTCCCATACTTGCTGGGCTCCAGCAAGCAAGGTGATGTCCCTCTCAGCTGTCTTGCCAGGACGAAAATGCTATTTTGAGTATGGAAGGTTTCATCATAGGCACAATGTAAATTAAATAAGTGATTTCTTAACTTGGTCTCCCGAGATAGGCCAGTGGAAAGGGAAGAGGTTCTTTTTAGGACTTTTGGTGGAGAAAGTTCTGTCTAGTCTGACTTTGGCTGAGAGATGTTAAAATACTGTTTCTTGCTGATTTAGGCTCTCACAGTCTGGTTTTTCAGCAGCTGTTGGAGGCTGTGCATGGCTATCCCACGATCTATGCCATTACTTGATCTATCTCAGAGTCATATGACTGTAGGAATATAGAATAATGGACTGGAAAAATGGAACAAAATCCAGATTCTTATTACAGTCATGTATCCCCTCCACCATCAGATACAATGATTTCTTCCTGCACTGTAGTGGCAGATGATTCCTTTTGCATTGGTTATCAACAGCTCTCCATGTGTGTCTTTACAGGGATAGAAATCCTTTTTTTCCTAACCTGCAGCCAAATCACACTAACCCTTTCTTCAGCCTGGTGTGCGACACCAGGACTTTTCTGCTTTAACTCTGTGGTTTGTCAGACATACAAAAGGCCCTGGATGCTGGCTCTGCTGAGGTGCTCCTCTGCTCACTAGCTCCTGAGCATGCCTCTGTGTGTATTATGCTGAGTCTTGCGTCAGTCTGGTCTAAGGGTGTTTCATACAGATCAAAAAAATCTACAAGCAAAAGGAGAAAATGCCAGCTCACGGTTTTCAAATTCTGAAGGGGAGGCATTCATTTTGAAAATTTCTGGCTAGATTGGATAGCCTGTTCCTGTCCCTTTTGAAGACTGGATCTTGTATAAGAAAACAACAAGATTTATTGCTAATATTTTTCAGTCCTCATTTCAAATCTCAGTGCTCCAGTCCCTGGATTTATTCCAGATGCTTCCATCCTTATATAAGCCCAAGGCACTCTGTCTTTCATCTGAATGCTTGTTGGATTTTAATCTTTCTTTTCTGCCTGTCCCGATACTTAATAACTTGACTCATGCACGTTGAACTACAGCATGCCACTGCCCATCAATCAGGCAAGTCATCAGAGGCAGCGCCAGTGTCTGACCCAGAGCCAGAACACCCCACATATGAACTTGACAGTCACATTTCCCCAGCTTTGTAATCCTCATCCTGTGTTGTCTGGAGCACTGGACGTGGTGTGATTAGGTGGGGGGAGTGTCTCTTTTGGGAACTCAAGAGACAATGCTACTGACCCCAGCAAGCATTTCTACCTGGACACCTTACTGACTTTGGTAACTGCAAGGCAAGATTAAGGACCTGAGATGAAGTTACAGGAAAGCCAAAGACTACAGTGAACACTGGGATAGTTTTCTGTTCATAGGGCAGTCTTAGTTTTAAGCTACTACATAGGTCTAATCCCTAATTACATCTGGGACTCGCTACATGAAGATCTGGGATACCGTTTTGTATGAAGCTAGGCCATTTCTGCTGGTGAAGAGGAAGAAGACAAAGTTTATGACCGGCCAGCTGGGGAGGAGAACCATGGGGCCTTACAGTGGCCAGCACCTCTTAATAGTAGTTGTTTGAGGATTGCTTGTGAAGTAATGAATGTTTCTTATTCTGCAGTGCTTCCTTCACTGCTAAACCTCTTGCGTTTGCAGTATACCTCTTCCTAGGTCAGAGATGTTGCAAAGGGAAGGGCAGCCATTGCTCCTGTGAGAATGTCATCATCATGACAGAATATCTAGCAATGCAATGAATTGTATATGCATCCCCAGCTCTGCTTATAGGCTACCTTGCAGGCAGCCCATGTTGAACATGAAACAAATCAGTTTCAAGTATGGCTGTGCTTGCCATGGGAAGGATTGTTGTGAGGCTCAGATGTGGACTTTTGCTCATTGCAGCTTGCAAAACTATCCGGGAAATGCTAAGATACATTTCTGGTGTCTTTGACGTGTTGAAATATGAAGCACCTCTCCATAGTGCGAAGATAGTCCAATGTTTATTTCTGAAGTGGTGGTTCACATCACAAAAAGAAAGATTATTCTTATCAAGAGCTGCCCGCAAATATCTTTATGATGGAACATTGCCCACATCCTGCAGTGAATGTGACCTGTGACAGGCAATGCAGTGCTGGATACCAAATGGCGTGCCCATGGTGCCTGCTGTGGCTAATTTGATGGAAATGTAGTAATATGCTTATACCAGATCTGCATTACATTTGTGTTTTTTTTTTTTTAATCTTTCAGTAGGGACACAGCCAAAGAAAGGAACTGAGGAACTGAAATTGCAGCCTGGAGAACAGAAGTGGTCTTTTGGTTAGTCAATGGAAAGTTGGATGTTTAAATGCAGAGAGTGGCAATGTTGAATCCCTGCTACTGCAGATCCAGAGATGCATTTGATTTTTCTTTTTCTGATCTTACACTCTCGAAAGCTTTTGCTTTTCCTCTGTAGATGATTATTTTGACTGTCTGTCCCCTCCTACCCTTTGTCTTGGCTGCCCCTCTCTGTCATTGTAGTAATAACTGGCTATTGCAAATGTGGCACCAGGGTTTTCTGCTGAACAGCACTGTATCTTTAAAATTCTGAGAGAGAAGGTATTTACTACTGGGGATTGTTTGTACATGAATGGTATTTCTTGCATGCACTTCAAGCTGTATACTTGGTCATTGAAATTATTTTACATTGCTTCTGTTCTCTCTCTGGGAAAACCGTAACAGATTGTCTTGCAAATTTGTCCTCATGTTAGCATGCGGATTTATGTGCAAGCATACGCACTGGCAATAATACAAGCCTCTCCCAAATGTTACTGTGAATAAAACTTTATCCATCAGCATACTCACAAGCAACAAACACGGATCATGAGCATCACTGAACTAAATAGCTTGCTTTTGTCCAAATATTCTCAGAGAGTTTCCCCAAAGTTTTTGAGCCACCATTTGCAACCCACAGCTTTCCACAAGGAATTAGATTCAGAGTTTACTTGCCCATTGTTCCATAATTACAGGATATACCTGATGTTTTTGGAAGCATGTCTCATCTAGAGAGCATAGCTGCTGAATATGAAGTTTTCTAAGTATATAGTTGTTGTGGTTTAACCCCAGCCAGCAACAAAGCACCACTGTATTGGTTTTATGTGGCAAGGTTTTGGTAGCGGGGGGGGTTACAGGGGTGGCTTCTGTAAGAAGCTGCTGGAAGCTTCCCCTGTGTTCGAGAGAGAGCGAGCCCATACCAGTCGGCTCTGAGACGGACCCGCCGCCGGCCAAGGCCGAGCCAATCAGTGATAGTGGTAACGCCTCTGTGATAACATTTTTAAGAAGGAAAAAAAGTTGGGAGAGTGAGAAACAGCCGCTGGAGAGAGGAGTGAGAACATGTAAGAGAAACAAGCCTGCGGACACCAAGGTCAGTGAAGAAGGAGGGGGAGGAGATGCTCCAGGCGCCGGAGCGAAGATTCCCCTGCAGCCCGTGGTGAAGACCCTGGTGAGGCAGGCTGTCCCCCTGCAGTCCAGGGAGGTCCACGGTGGAGCAGATATCCACCTGCAGCCCGTGGAGGACCCCACGCCGGAGCAGGTGGGTTTCCGAAGGAGGCTGTAACCCCGTGGGAACCCTGCGCTGGAGCAGGTTCCTGGCAGGACCTGCGGATCTGCGGAGAGATGAGCCCGTGGAGCAGGTTTTCTGGCAGGACTTGTGACCCCGTGGGGGACCCGCGCTGGAGCAGTGTGCTCCTGAAGGACTGCACACCGTGGAAAGGACCCATGCTGGAGCAGTTCGTGAAGAACTGCAGCCCGTGGGAATGGCCCACGTTGGAGAAGTTCGTGGAGGACTGACCCCGTGGGTGGGACCCCACGCTGGAGCGGGGGAAGAGTGTGATCAGCCCTCACCCTGAGGAGGTGAAGCGGCAGAAAATAACGTGTGATGACCGTAAACCCCATCCCTGTCCCCCTTGTGCCGCTGGGGGGGCTTGGTGGAGAAATCCGGGAGTGAAGTTGTGCCCGGGAAGAAGGGAGGGGTGGTGGGAAGGTGTTCTGAGATTTCGTTTTATTCTCTCATTACCTTACTCTGGCTGATCTGTAATAAATTGAGCTAATTTTCCCTAAGCTGAGTCTGTTTTGCCCGTGACGGTAATTAGTGAATGATCTCTCCTGTCCTTATCTCGACCCGCAAGTTTTTGTTATATTTTTCTCTCCCCTGTCCAGTTGAGGATGGGGGAGTGATAGAACGGCTCTGGTGGGCACCTGGCGTTTAGCCAGGGTCAACCCATCACAACCACACAACTGCTCACTCGCTCCCCTCCTCCCCCCCCCCCCCCCAACTGGTGGGATGGCAGAGAAAATTGGGAAAAGAAGTAAAACTCCTGGGTTGAGATAAGAACAGTGTAATAGAACAGAAAAGAAGAAACTAATAATGATAATGATAACACTAATAAAATGACAATAGTAATAATAAAAGGATTGGAATATACAAATGATGCAGAGTGCAATTGCTCACAACCCGCTGATTGATGCCCAGTTAGATCCCCCCACCCCCACTTCCCCCAGTTTATATACTAGATGTGACGTCCCATGTTATGGAATACCCTGTTGGCCAGTTTGGGTCAGGTGCCCTGGCTGTGTCCCCTCCCAACTTCTCGTGTCCCTCCAGCTTTCTTGCTGGCTGGGCATCAGAAACTGAAAAATCCTTGACTTTAGACTAAACATTACTTAGCAACAACTGAAAACATCAGTGTGTTATCAACATCCTTCGCATACTGAACTCAAAACAGCACTGTACCAGCTACTAGGAGGACAATTAACTCTGTTCCAGCTGAAACCAGGACAATAGTTGAATCATTTTTTAGCTTGCAAGTAGAAGAAAATCACAGATGAGAGACTGCTGTTCTATCTACCTACCTCTGCTTGAATTGGTTACTGGAATCTGCTGTGATTCCTATCTTGCCAAATAACGAGAAGTGGAGAAGGTTGAAAACTGACTGATGCTACCTACAAATTGTTAGTCATTTCTTCCATATGCTCACAAGCATTATTTCTGAGTCTAACCAATGCTAATTTATATTTACTGCCTCTTCGTCAAGCTGGAAAAAAAGAAAGGAAAAGATGGATGAAAAATGTTTTAGTACAGTTTGGGGTTCTGCCGACAGGCAGCAAAGTCATTACTTCTGCTGCAATGTGGGATGCACAAAGAAGCAGTCATCTTTCTGTTTCTTACTTTTTTCATAGGCTGTTCTATTGTTTGGCATTACTGACAAAAATGACACAGAAAACTTTGGAGGCTTTCCCACTTAGGGGCTTTTCCCCCCAGGTCTGTAATACACTTTTGCTGGTAGAGCTCAAAGCCCTCTGGAAAGGGTGTCAGTATCATTAACTTCATGCCACAGGGAAAGCACAGAGGCACAGCCCTACCCCTCCTTTAGAGTTCCACTTGTTCAATGGAACAAAAAGCAGAATCTTGCAAAGGAAGATCAGTCTCTGACTGATCCCATGAAACAGAAGAAGGGATTAAGTAGCATAACTAATAGAGGAATAGGAAGATCCTGTAGACCTGCTGTAGAAGTGCTCATTGGTTTTTGTGTGGGAGTGGGCTAGCAGAGGGCTCCACTTAACTGCACTTGTCCCCTCATGCTTACTTTCTGCATGTGCCGACAGAAAGAGATATGGTTCTCTCCTCCCTCGCTCACTTGCTCTGCCTGTTCTTTCAGTAAGTGATGATGGAAGAGTGTCCTGGTTTCAGCTGGGATAGAGTTAACTGTCTTCCCGGTAGCTGGTAGGTGCTGTGTTTTGGGTTCAGTATGTGAAGAATGTTGATAACACTGATGTTTTCAGTTGCTCAGTAGTGTTTAGACTATAGTCAAGGATTTTTCAGCTTCTCATGCCCAGCCAGGGCACCTAACCCAAACTGGCCAACGGTGTATTCCATACCATGGGACATCCCATCTAGTTTAGGAACTGGGAAGGGGGGGGCAGGGATTTTTGCCGCTCGGGGACTGGCTGGGTGTCGGTCGGCGGGTGGTGAGCAATTGCCCTGCACATCATTTGTACATTTCAATCCTTTTATTACTACTGCTGTCATTTTATTAGTGTTATGATTATCATTATTAGTTTCTTCTTTTCTGTTCTATTAAACCGTTCTTATCTCAACCCAGGGGTTTTACTTCTTTTCCTGATTTTCTCCCCCATCCCACTGGGTGGGGGGGAGTGAGTGAGTGGCTGTGTGGTGCTTAGTCACTGGCTGGGGTTAAACCACGACAAAGAGAGCACCAAAATCCCTTCTAGCTATCTCTGGGTGGTGCAAATCTAGGTGCTGAGGTGCCAGCAGACACTTGTCCTGTCAGCACTCCTAGGCAGTGTGGTAAACAGGTACTTTTTGGCCTCTTTCTTCTAACTCGGTGTACATTGCACATTTTTCCACCAGGTAAAGCAATGCAGAGATTATTCTCCTCTGCATCGTGTCAGCTTTATGGAGCCTGAGACAGGCTTGATTTAAGACAAATGAGTTTGTAATACACAGCATAGCCAGAGTCTTCCTTCCTAGAAACCAAAGAAAACTTGTCATAGATGCTGTAATAGCTGGCAAACAAGTATCCTTTGATGAATGATACTGATTTTCACAAAGATCCTCAAAGTTCGTATCTGTGTTGTGCTCTGTTGCAAAGCCATAGTGCTGGGCTTTCTGGTTAGCAACTGGTCACTACTCCAAGCCTTTTTAAGATGAAGAATTCCCTTTGAAAAGATGTCTTGTATGCAAAATGATTTGAAAAACTCCTCAATATCACTGCTTAAGCCATCTGTAAACAGCACACTGAAAGTTTCCAGAGTTAATAAATGGTAATTAGCTTCTACTAGTATCTTAGACATACAATTTCTTATAGCTTATAAGCACACTGGATCCAATTTTGCGTTCAATATTAATAATCAATTATTGAAACATCATTGAAACATCTGTTAATAATTTTAAGCTTCATTAACTATTTATCAATGTGCTGCTGCTGCAAATTCCGGCTTTAGATTCTACCATTGCAGTACTGTTGACGACTAACTATAAGGTACAATTTTAAAGGCTAGCAGGCATGTATTAGGAAAATGATGCATTGGTGATTAGATTCCCATGGCTTGCTGATAAAGTATTGTTGGGCCAAGTTCATCCAACTACCTGGAAAAGAAATCTGAATGTTTGGTGTATTTAAGCGCACTCTAATTCACACTCGTTCAGGGGTTAATCTCATATACTGATACTTATCTGAACAAATTCACTAGAGGATCCCCAAGAATTAATAAATTCACGTCTTTTAACAGAGACTAACCAATACTATAATTACATTCCAAGATATAAGATTAATTTCCTCCCCTCCACTACTTCTGCCACTTCTATGGCAATTTTCCCCTTTAGAAGTTGTGCACCTGAAGCTCTTTGGTATACAACGATAATTATAGCCAAGATATTTGGGACATGTTTTTATCTTTTTTTGTTCATTTGTTTTCCCCTCCTTCTTATCCTCTTCTTTTCTCTAATATTTTTAAAAATGCATCTTAGCTGTATAGCGATTGAACATTTTCTTTCACCCAGTTTTCTTTAATTCACTTTTCCAATAAAGAGAGAAAAATTACAATAAAGCTACTTCTCTGTACACCTCCGGAACTTTATCTGCATGTGCACTGGATGTTAACACTCTGCAACTACCTAGTATGACATAGGACCAGTCCTGCAAACCTTATTTACCGTGGTTGATGCACTGCTTTGACAACTTTATTTCCTCAATGATGACTTCATGCATGAAGAAGTGAGACTAGGGCTATAACATACTTGATTTGCCGTTGTTTTTGAAAGGAGCTGGAAGAGATTTAGGAGCATGTAACTCCTTTTCAAAAGGCTAATGTACTTACACACCTTTGAAACTCCTCAGTGATGGTTAGACATTTGCATGCCTGTCACTTTTAAAGTGAGAACTGGTCTTACAGGTCACATGCCTGCTTTTGAAATTTTTAGCTTGTATCAATCATAAAAATATTCACAAAGGAAGATTTTAACTTAAAAAAAAGACCACTGTTGAGTGAAAAGTCTAGACAGGGTAACTGGTTCAAAGCCTTGTTTCTGGTAGAAGGCGGGATGAGCTCCTTAATTAAGAGAATTAAGAGAAGATTTTGGCTTCAGCCTTGAAAGGATGAATTTTCTTGGCATATAACAATTATTTTTCTGCATTGATATTGACACTTTTATGCAAACTGTATTTTGTGAATAACAGTTGATTTTGAGATGTTATAGGTATAGAGTAGGCCAAGATGTTTTCCTTCTGATTTTTGTGCCAGGGAAAGACTACCAACAGTAATGCAGCAGAAGAGCAATCTGGTACCAAAATGCATAGCAATTCTGTTTTTCTTGATTTAAGCCTAAAGGACCATGCACTTAACATTTACAAAGAGGGATTTTTTTTTTACTTATCTCTTCTGTTTCATAAGACAGTGGAACAAATGTCATATAAGGCATAATTCCTGTGAAATAACCAGAATGAGTTTATAGAAATGAAGTTATTTCCCTACAACTATAAAATTAACAGAGAAGAATGTACATCATATTAAGTTCATAGGCATTTCACAGTGCCACAGAAAGTGGATCTTTAGGCTGTCATGTAGAATGGGAACGGAAAGAAGCATCCCCCAACCCATGAGAAGGGATAAAGGTTCAGTTACTATAGTGCTCAATGTACTGTTACAAGAATGTGCTTAGGGCATCCTGGGAGCACTAATGACCTCCAGTATATTACTGTGATATTATGGTAACTAATGTGAACTTAGAATAGGAAACAAGGTAGAAGTAAAGGTTAGTTTTCTCAGTGGAGACCTGCCACTACTGGAGACACATGAGGTTCTGTGCTGTATGGTGTATTTTTAAATAACATGGAAAAGGGATGAAGATAAAGTTGTCTGATGACATTGAGATAGTCAGGGTAATAAAAATGAAAACTGACAGCAAAGATGTGCAGAAATGTCTCACAATATTGACTGTAGAATGACTGATGAAGTTCAGTGTGAGTATATAAAATGATGCATCTGTGGAAAAATAATCTGAACTTCAAATATGCAGTGATAAGTTCTGAGGCCACCTATCAAAGAGATCTCATAATAGTTATGGTTCTATGAAAAGTGTCAAATTGTGGTTTCAACAGCAGGCAAAAGTACAAACTGAATTTGAGGAAATACAAGGAAAGAACTAAGAGAATAGAGAAGAAAGAATTATGCCATTTTCTAAATCTGGGGAGCACCCACACCTAGAGTTCTGTGAACTAGAGCTGCAAAAATATACAGAGAACATGATCAAAGGTATGGAATTACTTCTGTATAGGAAAGGAACACATAGACTAAAGCTCATTGAGACTGGTGAGGAAGAAGAGAAAGATCTGTAATTATGAGTAGCACAGACAAGATGGATAGGGGTAGATATTCACTGTTTCTCATAAAAAAAAACCCCACTGAGATATTAAGTTAATTGGGTACTAGTTCAAAACAATAGCGATAGAAAGGTGATTTTTCACTAAACGTATGACTAAACTGTGGAATACATTATTGCAAGAGACTGTTGATACCAAATCTTTGAATAGCTTCAAAAACTGATTGGACAAATTCATGGATGAGAAATCCTTTACGGGCAATCAAATACAGTGATATCACCTCTGGCTGAAAAGCTACTGAGCTGTAGATTGCCAGAGGCTTGGAGAGCATGGTGAGGCAGCAGCACTATTCTAACATTCTTCCCTAACCATCCACTTTTAGCCACTGTCAGAAGCAAGATGCTGGTGTAGGTGGTCTCTCTGATGCTGTGGGGCCAGTCTTCTTAACGTGTGCTGGTCTGATACTGAGAGACCTGCATTTCAGTTCAGGGTAGCAACATGGGCATGATGCCGTGGAGCAGAGTGATGAGAGACCTGTTTCTGTAGCTCTGATTTGTTTCTGTGGTAGGTTTCACAGCCAAACAACTAAAATGATTAAGGAGCAAGAGGGAAAATTTTGGGTGATGAGGTCAGATTAATGACTATGTGATGTGCCAGTGTACAAGTATGAAGGAACTTGATAAGAGTCTGTGGACTGTAGTCTCTGGTGATGTGTGGTACCATAATTCAGAAGTTATGGGAACGACTGTGACATATGGGAGTTGAAGATATAGTCCCACAAATACGGTGTAAACACCAGTACAGAGAAGGCAATTTTAGTTATGTTAAGGAGTATCAGTAGAAATAACAAGATCTGATGGGAAAAATAACATGCAATCAAGAAATTAAAAGACCATTAGGTAATGCACAGGGGGATTGAGACAAGGTTTCAGAGGCAGCTTATAATTCTCGTATTTGTTGACTTTCGAATATTTATCTTTGTGAACTTAATATGCTTTTAATGTAGAGTTTTGTTTCCTGAGTTTTAAAAAGAGGAAAACTGATATCTTGTCAGTTGTTTCAGAGGCAGGACTCGGGGCAGAAACCTGCAGGGACCTCATGTGACTGACCAGGAGGGGAGAGCTGGACCTGCGAACCAGAATGTGAAACATGGGTGGGTAAGGCTGAGCAGCCTCAGGAGGCAGAGCTTTCTGGTTGTGGCCTCCTGACTCAAGAAAAAGCTGCATTTTAATGGCTGGTTCTGCTTGACTGGACATGAGCCGTTTCCAGCACATATCTGAAAAAACCTTTTGTGTATTCTCAGATGAGTCCCGTACAGGGCTGGCAGCACCCCTGGATATTAGCAGTCAAAGCTGGGGACTTGACCCCTCTCGGTGAGCACAATGACTGGCAAGAGGGCAATGGCTATTGCTTCAAAAATGGAACCTGCTCATTAGAGTTTAAAAAGGTTTAACTCACTACTAAAAGCAGTTTTGTGCTGGTACATCAGGCAACCTTAATGATCAGCAGTATCACCATCTCTAGTTATGATAATGTTCTTGACTATTTCTTGATCTTGTCCCTTCCACGTTATCTCCATGATGCTTTTTAGGCAGTAGTGTCGTGTCTCAAGACACCTGATGGAAGCCTTATCATTACTAATGTTAGTGACTGGATGGGACAACACATTGTAGAGAACAGTCCAACACTGTAAGGGTAATAGTTTAATAGCTCTTTTCCACGTCTACTTCCAGGTTTCTGTGAGTGTCTCTCACTTTCTACTAAACTTCTGGTAACTTTCTTAGGCAAAACGTATGCCACATCAGCTAGTTAAGTTGAAACAGAAAATGTAAACACGACTTGAGGAAGGAATTTTTGTCAAGAATTAAGCTCAGAGATCATATCATCATTAAAACTGCATGAAAGATTCTTCTTTCTCCCTCTCCTGGCAATGCACATTCATTTCAAAGACTGTAGTTCCTTTCTGCTTAGCTTTCACGTTTTTGGTGAATAAGCAGAATTTGGCAATTGGACTTTTTCAAAAATAAAAGGACTGAAGAACCCCATGAAAGAAAAAAAAAGTAGGATTAAAATGTATTTGAAAATATAGACATGAAGCTCTGGAAAAGCTAGCATTAAAATTTTCTGAAATGGTTGACACTGTTTGTCTGAAATCATGTATATATTGTCATATTTACCAAGTGTGCAGGGATCATCAATCAGGGCAGCACAGCAAGTTGTAATGCACATGGAAAAGGCCTTTTTTTGCTCTGTTTTTTACTGGCAAGATTTGCTGCCAGGCCTCCCAGTTCTCTGAGCTTGGTGGTAGAGTGCATGGGAATGAGTATTACCTGTGGGGGTGCTGGCAGGGCCCATCCTCGGCAAATGGACTGGCAAGCAGCACCTGTAGGATAACAATATGTTTGATGCATGTAAGAATACTGCTGATATAGCCTGATTTTGTACTTTGTTTATTTTTAAAAATCACTTGGCCTTCTCAGCTGGTCATTTACACACTGCTGAAATATTTTGCAAATGTTTCATAAATTGGGGGGGTGAGAGGGGGGGTAAAAAAATCAGTTTGTTACTTTTTGCAAGGGTTATATAATTTTTTGGGTATTTTGCCAATTATGTGTTATTTGTGACTTTAATGTAACTGAAATGGTTTGCAAACCTTAGCATGGATAAAAATTTTGTAATAAGCCACACTGGAAAAGCATTGCTTATTCTTTGCTATTGATAATTTTTCATTTATTAGTCCTTGCACCTTCACTGGAAATATTTCAGCTTTTTTTCTAGAAAGATATTCTCATTAGGCACTCAGAAATTTATTAGCTAACCATTGTGTAGCACTTTACACTTAGATTAAAAGTGCTTGACACTACTGCTATCTATATATTCATATATGGGATGAAACATTCACTTTTTTTGGTCACTCTACAAGGAGAGTGGCCAATGAATGTACAATGGATTGAAAAAGTAAACAACCAGGGTTTAAAGACTTGGGATGAGGTGAAATTTGAGTATTTAAAATATGTACAAAGAAAGACTTGAAAGCATCTACAGAATGTACATACAGCTGGGCTTATAAACAACTAAAATGGCAAAAGACAAAAGTATTAAAAATGCAGAAATTCTAACAAAAGCCACTGTTAAATTTAAAATATGTGATAGGAGTAAAGGTAAGTTTTACAATTGCCGAATGATGGATAAACAGCAGGGTCAGACTTCAATTCAAAGTAAAATGGAGCCATTCATAACAAAGCATGTGCCTATCATTCTCCAGCAAATTTTTGTTGGCAATCGTCTGACTTCTTACTGCTTGATAGTTTGTTGCCTAGTTTAAGCTTATTGCTTAGGTTATCTCTAAAGTCATTGAGTGATAGATTTTTCTCAGAGAGTGATTATCCCCTGTCATGATGAATCTCTGTGAAGAAATTGTCAGGGAGGTTTGCACTTAGCCAAGCATTACACTGTTCGCTTAATTAAAAGAATAAACACTGAAAGGGTAAATCCCCCCCCCCTTTTTTTTTACACAGCTGTAGCTACTTTATAACATTTCCTCTGGATAAGGATGGAATTGCTAAGATATGCTGGTTCAAGATTATTTTTTCTTTATCAAGGCACAAGCAATTTTTCATTGTGGTGACTTCCTCTGCCCTTGAATAGCTGGCAGGCAGGTGACTTGGGCATAACAGCATTTGACTTACAGAAGATGGAAGACTGACTATTGTGCCCTTGCCAAATTCTGCTTAGTTAATTGACTCAGTATCAAAATATTTGCCTGCTTTCTTGGATAAAGAAAGAGGAGGAAAAAAAAAAAAGGTCAGGATAAATGAATAAACTGGAAAATAGCCACTCAGTTTTTTCAGTCTAAGCAGAGTGCACAAGGAAGTAAATTTAAGTCTTAAATGATTTTTTTTTTACCAGACAGCTCATATCAAGATCAGATATTGATTACAGCTTGCCTTTTTGTGCTCTGATGCTTTTTATTGACTTTTCTTCAGTGCCCTGTGATGCAGTACCAAAGTGATTGGATCAGTATATTTTCCCTTTGGGATTACAGAAGAAATCTTGGATGCCTTACAGATGTGTGTATTAGGCCTCCAAATATTCAGTGTTCACATTAAATGAACAAGAAATACATCATTCTTAAAAGGCAAAGAAGAAAGCCACTCTGATGAAAATGCTTTTTTGTTCTGTTGAGATATCCGCAGATCTGTGGAGAGAGGTAGGAAGGTCTGTTTAAAGCAGGCTATTCCTTGGAAAATAAATACGGCAGGACATCTGAATGCCTGTGGGTTTTCTGCTTGTATGTGCAATGCTTTGGTCATGAGGTGTGCTAATGTTACCTTTATTTTTCCTTTGTTCCCTTAATTTAGTAGAGAAATATCAATGGGCTTGATTCTCATTTATATTTGGGCTGTTACAGCTCCTGACAGAGGAGAGGGTTGCACTTTCATGTCCTTGTATGTTCCCAGGTTGGGGGTGATTTCTCCAAGGACAGCAGCTAAGAACTTCTGAGCACCTGAAGTTGCACACATAGAAGTTGGATTTACCCAGGACGTTACAGATAGCTTTCCTGTGTTACTGCTTCCCATCAAAGGAAAGAACTGTTCCTGTAGGTAATCAAAGTTACAGAAATTTCACAGCCAGTGGTATAGCTTTTGTTTTATTGGTAGCTGAGGGCACGTTTATGCAATGTCGTGTTTTGTAATGAAAGAGGTGGGAGGAGGTGTAGGGCTGCGGGACACAAACTGGAGCCTTTGGAGTGCTGCTGAGGTTGTAACGTTTCTAGGTCAATAACCACTCCAGTCTCCTTCAGTGTAAACTAATACTTGCCTCCTTTAGTCTTACCTAAGTCACTTATAAATCTTCCTCCATTTTAGTATGTCAGCACTTCTCAGTTCTTTATACTTTTTCTTCACAGAGTTTCTGTGTGATAGGTAAGCACCACTTTAAGCACAGTCTTTTCCTTCTTTTCCTGATCCAAGTACCTTTTAATCAACCTTTTGTCTTTTCTTCCTGATTGTAGATCAGGGTCAAAGAAGAACATAGGTAATGAAATGCCTCTCCAAATGTCCCTCCATGGCCCCGTGGTTCACATGGTCTGTCTCTTCCTTATGGGCACCAATTTGTATTATTAAATATTTGGATTTATATATTTACTACCCAAAGGCTTAAGGTGCTTTGTCATATGTACAGCACACATGCCTCAGTCCCTGACTGAGATGGACTACTTTGCATGCGTGATCAGGGGAGGAATCCTATTTATTTGAGCAGAGAATTAAGTTGTAAAGGAAAAGAGGCGAAAACAGGCATGTGGCAGTTTCCTACTGTTTTAAGGTCAGATGTATCTTGGGAAACTTGTTCCGATTACTGATGTAACCAAAATGTGGTGGGAGATCCCGTTATGCTGCCCCAGTGTTAAGACAAGAGGTTTTGGATTCCTGGAGTTTTTACAGAAAGCAATTCAGCCTACTTCTTTTAGCAGACAAGTTGAAAAAGCATCTTTGCAAAGTGTCTTACATGCCACATGGAGGGAAAAAAACCCCAAGAACAACAGCTGAAAGCTTAAGAACAGTCCTGTTGTAGGATTGCCTCTAGTGCCGTTTAATACTGTCACAGCAAAGCAGCCTGCATTCCCCAGTAATGCGGGTGCAGCAGGAGGGCAGATGTGCAGCGTTGGAGGCAGCTTTCTAGTGCTCCTTGGCGGACAGGGTGACCCTTCGCAAAAACATTAGACAGTAATTGCCCCTTTGCTATCTGGCCCAATGAGAATAGAAAATCAGCACAAGCTGAATGAGCAGTGTAAAATAGCATTATTTCTTTCCTTTTCAGAGTGCTCCAAGCAGCGCACATTGGATCACTGCCTTGAAGTAATTCAGCCCTTCATCCAGTAAAACCCTTAAGTGTGCATTTAACTGTAAGCAAGCAAATAATCCCACTGGAGTCACTTAAGGGCCCTGTGCTTAAATGCTTTGCTGGAGCAGGACCTGAGCTTGCAGCTGGTTGCTTGGTTGGAAAGGCCTGCGGAGGCCTCACATACAGGACTAACGTGAGCAACAGAAGTCCGTGGTGCTTAGGCTCCTTCACAGCTCAAAGGATATGGTAATCCTTGCAGCATTTCTTAATTTTAAGTATTTTAATCAAATTGCTAATTGTTAAGGAACTAATGCAAAAATCACTCATGCAGAGATACAGGGCATAGCATGAAGTTATTATTAAAATTTTGTCTCCTACCTGTTTATTTCCATAGCAAAGATACTTGCGGTAGTGGCCATTGCACAATGAATTCCCTTCAGTGCTGTGCAAGTTCCCATATGTCTGTCTGCAACTGATTTTCCCAATAGCAAAAGGTGAAGAACCAGAGAGTGCCTACTAACCACTTGGTAGGCAGCACAGCAGATTCAGGCTCTGGTACCAGCAACGCTCACCCCACAAGTTTTAAGGGTGGAACTGGCAGCCTATTAATTTGAGCAGACTGCAGTCAGGTGCTACATCTGCCCTCTGCTATGAGAGCAACCTGTTCCTGTCTGCCACTCGAACTGACACAAGCTGTTTCCCAAGCAATTAATTCATTATAAAGTAATGAGTTTGTCTAGTTAAAGAGATATATGGTACTCTAAGGAAGGAGGAGGAAATTGCTAACAACAACATCAAAAAAAGATGACTTAAGCTCTAGAAGATACAGTGGGGATATATTTCTTCTATCTTCACACCTGGATAAGCAAAAAGATACATTGTTCCATAATAATTAAAAACTAGGTGTAGATGATCTTTATAGATTATCTTTATAGATTACTATTTATAGAGCACTGTTCTTTTGAAGCAGATTTCAGTGCATTCATTACTAATGCAATTAAAAAAGAATATGGATTAGAATATTGACTTTTTTTTAATATGAGATGTTTTCCCAAGGTTCTAAATTTATTTTTTTTTAAAGGGATAGACTTATTTTTCAAATATTCCTGGGAAGACTCATTTTTAACTTAGGATCTTTCAGATGCAATGTTTTGGCTTTCTGGTGTTACTGTTTTTGTTTTAGTCTTTACTTTTACTTTCACTTTCCTCTGCTACTTTTCCTCCTTTTAAGGAAGAAAAAATTTAAAAAATGAATCTAAAATCTATAAAAATGGACTTGTCAAAAATCAGAAAAAAAACTTTGTCAAAGCAGCAAATCCTTTTAAAACACTGTTCCAAACAAAAATATTTCAACCAACTCTAGTTACAGTTTTGAATAAAAGCACTCCGCAAGCCATATCGGAAAGAGAAGGCTTCAGCAAAGAACAGGTTGTCTTCAGAATGAAAAAAGATCAAAAGACCTATTCAGGCACTAGGAGCTCCCTTGTGGGAGCTGTGTTAGGCTTAGCAAATGGGTAAGGGTGTATACAACGCCTGTTCTTTGAGGGAGGAAGAGGAAGAGAGGAATTATATGGACTTGCTTACTGCAGTGAGGAGTTGTAAAAATCATCTGGTTGAAACCCCAGTACCTGTAAACTGAGGTTACAACTGAAGGTGCTAATTCACTCCAGCTATGAATCTGTCCCAAGGAGGCATAATTTCAGTGTGGACCCTCATAGGAAGGTATAGGAAATACCTGATTGTGGGAGTGCAGTCAGTGTGTGAATAGGAGTATTTTCAAAATTTGCCACTGGCCAAGATGAAATGGTTGAAGATAACTGGAGTGGCTAAGCCCCTGGAGCAGATTTTTAGGGCATGACCATTGGATAGCCTTTTAGTAAACCCCTGGTGTTTTGCTGACCCATAAAGTGCCTCCTTCTGTTTACTTACAGGTCAGTTGCTGCACCTGCTCCTCCCCTTTCCATCTGTGTTATATTTAATCAGCCTGAGCGTAGTTCACCTCTCCAACTGTATTGATTCTTAGAGCAGATTTCATCAGAACCTAAAAAAGGAAGCATAGACCTCTCTCATCTTATTCTTTGACTGATGCTTTCTTTTACCCTACATGACAAAGTGATAGATGTACTTAGTTAACTTTCTGCAACATCATTAATGCCACCCTTACCAGTTGGCTACCCAGGTATTGGTTAAATAGCTGTCATGCGTTTGTTACCTGAGACACTCCAATAGTGTATAATCAGACCATTAATTTTCTTTTGGTGTTGATCCTACAGAACTGGTATGAAATGCATAGTTAAAGGTGGAAAGAACTAACATCCATTCTAGCAATAAGATTTTTCCTGGTTTAGCCTCAGATTAAAGCTGCAAATTGACAAAAGTTCACTTGGAAAAGCTGAAGTGTTCAAAAGAGATTCTTCTGATGTTTTTTCTCCCCACGTGATTAGAGTATACAACAAAACCATGCATAACTACCTCCTTCCTCCCCAATCTCCCTGACCCCTCAAAGGGCCTGAGGTCACTAGACCTGCCATATAAGTGACTGCTCACCAAAAGGAGATTATCTGGTCTGATCCCTGATGTGCCCACTGACTTTCACCTTCACTCCTCCAATCCCCGTTCAATTCTGTCATTTGACAAGTGCTCTTGTTAATGCTCAGCCAAAGCTTATCATCCCCAGAAGGGAAGCCAATCTCAGTTTTGAAACTTGGCATTCTAGACGATCCACCACCAGTCTCCACAGACATATCATCATCGTGGTTAAGAATATGTCTTCTTATTTATCTGGCTTTTGTCTTGTTAAATTACAAAGGCTTTTAGTACTCTGTGTTTTTCCCTGTGAAGATCTTTACATAGTAGTCAAGACATTTCTTAATTGTCTTTTTGATAAACTAAATGGTTAGGGTTCTTTAAGATTCTCTTTGTAAGTTATTTTCTACAACCCTAAAAATGTATTGGTGGATCTTTTTCTGTACCTTACCTCATTTTGTCAACATCATTTTAAAAGTATGGAAAACAAAATGTTACCCAGCTTTACAAAAAGCCCACAAAATATGTGGGCAAAGGTAAAAATCTGCTCTCTATTTCTCTTTAATCCTCCACCTGTTTATATAGTTAAGACCGTAGACTGGTTTCATCATAGTGGGAGCTCATTTACTCCGATTCCTAAAATTCTTTCCAGTCTTGTGGAGATAGAATAGACCCATCTATTTTGTGTCTTAGTATGTAGAAATTCTGTGTTCAAATTTATTCCATCTTTTCAGTGGGGTTCAGCTATCCGGATCCAATGTGTTTTCATTTATTTTATCTAATTTTGTTATTATCTTGCAGTTTATTGTCTATCAGTCTATCTCCTCCTGCCTACTTTCAAAGGAAGAGTTTCTCAACACTTTCTGCAGCAAACAGCTCTCAATCTACTGCTAATCTGGTGAATATCCAGCAAAAATTCCCCATTTCATGAGGATTCCTCACTGGCAACTACTTCTTGAATGATGCCAGTTACAGAATTATAAATCTATGCAATATGTATGTCATTGATACTGATCAGTAAAAAAAGTCAGAAGTCTCATGTGTCGTTTCAGTTGCCTGGCAGTTTGAAGAATAGAGAATGTTTGAAAATTTGGACAACCTTCCTGGCTGTACTGTAACTGTGGTGCCCATGAAAGATGTTACACAAGAAGCTCTACTCTGCAATCCAAAGTTTTGACTGAAGCTTAAAACAACAGAATGAGCTTTTAAGTTAATTAGCTCAGCAAGCAGTAATAGGTCTATAGCAGCATAGACTATGAAACCTGTCCAGGACCCTGAAAAATACCTCTGGGGCTAATATATGATGAACACTGTGTTGCTTGAGGTTAAACTAACTGAGGATAGGTGTTTTAGCCTACAATTGGGTATGTTCATGGGTTCCAGTCAGAGTTTTAGACTGTAGCATGCACTGGCTCAGTACAAGAATTACTTTTTTAGCGTTAGATGTAATCTAAAAAACCCTCAAGGTATGTCAAATCCTTTCTGTCGCTGTCATGAACAAACAACCAAAAAAATCACAAACAAATCCAACTTCATTCAGATGCTTCATTATTCATGTAAGCATCTCAGCTGGAGAAAACACATAATTACATGCTTAACTTATGTGGATGCCCATTGGCAAGTCAAAGGTGTCATGCTACTTGGTATTATCTTGTGGCTCTGCCTCAACATCCTGTTGTATATATGAAGACATTTAAGCACAGATTAGCAGCCTGTTTAACAGGGCCCATTGTGGGCAGCAGAAGAGCCTGGCTGACCGAACAGCTTGATCATTTCGAGACAGTCAGTTTCTGTTCTCAGCCCTGCTGGTGTAAATTCTTTGTATTCCTGTTGATGAACATTATACTGGAATTTCTCATATAGGTTCTGGTTCATCACATCTGGTGCACAGTTTGAAATCACATAAACATTAACCAGGTGGTGGGAAAGAATTTTTCATAGTTTTCAAATCGCATTTTAACTTTTTAACTTTTGTTTTGTTGTAAAAGGGGTCTGAAAGTTTACATAAGAAGTGTTTTTGTACCAAAAAATGCCCTTCTCTCTTCCCCTCTTCCCAAATATTTGGCTGCTAAGTTTTCAGTTTCTGTGGCTTTGGTAGATGTCATCATCCTGACTCCTAGCCCTTTACCCAGAAAAATTAAGATACTGATTTAAATAAGCAGATTCAAAGCAAATTTTTAATTTTCTTTTGCACCTAACAAGTGTGCACAAATACGGAGCCTGATCCTGAACCTTTTTCTGAAATGACCAGCACATTTAGGTCCCACCCTTGTGAATAAAGGCTGCACATATATCTCAGGGAGTAGAGATCCTCTTTTCATATTTAAGTAGTACAGGGCTAGCACTTTTGTACAGGATAGATACAAACCTTATTTCTTATGCTACTATAAACTTCTTGCCTACAGTGTTGTATAAGAATTTATAAAGTCAGGCCAATTCCTGTGGGTGAAAAATAGAGATTCAACACTTATCATTAGACATTAACATTTGAAAATTTGAGCTATACTTTACACTGTATCCCACACAGTCATTTTGCTTTTCTCTCTGTATCTTGTTTTTTTTTCTCCTCTTTTTCTGTGCCTTTCTGTTGCTGTCTTCTGCCTTTCAGTGCATTTCTACTGCAGCACCTGTTCAGCCCTGGCAGCTCCTGAATGCCAGTGCTTCGAAGGAACTGAATCCCCTTAATTTTCACCAGCTCTCTCATAGAGGCTGACAGCTGACAAACACAGTGAGGGGAAAGAGCAGCATGACCATTAGTATGAATGCGAGCGCACCGTGGTTCGCTGATAACAATACTGCCTTTGCTTTGTTAAAAAAGTTATTTGTAAATGTAAAGTATAGGAGTCCCTCACATAACAGATGAAGTAAATTGGTATACTGCCTCATGAACAAGCTTTTCTCACTTTGCCTCTTGGTTTTTCTTTCCATTCCCCAAACAATGTTTGAATTCAGCCATTTATATCATGTGTAGCACAATATATGTAAAAGAAGAAGTAAAGGATCTCCAAGACCTGTGTGATGCTACAAGTGTAACCACAATGGTTCCCCAATTCACACCATTCTTTTCCATGGTACTTGGGTTTTTATACCATCATCACTTCTGTAGTGTCATCTTCCATACAGGTTCCTCAGTGGAGTGTCTCCTGCCAGCACTAGTTAGTGTCTTTCAAATGAGTTTTTGCTGCTCATCTCTGTCTTTTCTTTCCACCTGTCTATATGGATGCCCACTGGCAAGTCAAAGATATCATGCTACTTGGTATTATCTTGTGGCTCAGTGTCATGGTTTAACCCCAGCCAGCAACTAAGCATCACACAGCTGCTCACTCACTCCCCTCCCACTCAGTGGGATGGGGGAGAGAATTGGAAAAAAAAGTAAAACTCGTGGGTTGAGGTAAGAACAGTTTAATAGAACAGAAAGGAAGAAACTAATAATAACACTAATAAAATGACAATAATAAAAGAATTGGAATATACAAGTGATGCATAGTGCAATTGCTCATCACCCACCTACCAATGCCCAGTAAGTCCCCAAGTGGTGATTCTCCCCAGCCCCACTCTCCCCAGTTTATATACTGGGCATGACATCACATGATGTGGAATACCCCTTTGGCCACTTTGGGTCAGCTGTCCTGGCTGTGTCCTGTGCCAGCTTCTTGTGTCCCTCCAGCCTTCTTGCTGTCTGGGCATCAAAAGCTGAAAAATCCTTGACTTTAGACTAAACATTACTTAGCAACAACTGAAAACATTAGTGTGTTATCAACATTCTTCACATACTGAACTTGAAACACAGCACTGTACCAGCTACTAGGAAGACAACTCTATCCCAGCTGAAACCAGGACACTCTGCCAAGCTCTATTATGTGCTTTCCCCTTCTAATGTCAGCAAGGAGATCAGCTTTTAATGGTGAGCACCTGGCTCCCATTTCAAGTGTCTGCTACAGTCTTTGTCCCCTTTTCTTGCCAGTCTCTCCACCACACTTCCCTTTCTAACATGTTTAGATTTCTGGTTTGGGACTTTGATAAAAGGTCCCTTTAAAACATATTTTGCTTGTTGTAGAATGAAATAAGGAGATCACATTGTGTCAGTGCTGTGTACTTTACATGACTATTCCATCTACAGATTCAGTTGCTGGTGTTGTTGGCAGTCTTAATAAGAATTCTGAATAATCTGGGCTACTCAGCTGCTGGACCTGGGAGATCAGAGCAGATGCCGACCTTGGAACATGGCTCAGGTCTTTTAACTAGAAGAAGCAGTAGTTGCATTTGCTGGGAACACTCCAATATGTTATCCATGCTACCTTTATGATAGATGGTAAGGATTTATTTATTCATAGAGAGTTAGTGATCTCATTTTTTATTAATCCAAATGAAAAAGGAATTCATTGCTTTCTCTAGCAAAAGCTACTATTGCATCCATCACGTGAAACATCAAGCAAAAATATTTGTATTCCAGTTATTGAAAAGAGCAGAGAGCTATGACGTGAATCCTCTTGAGCTGCTCATTTAGCTCATTCTGCCTATTCAGGGATTTAGTTGGAAAGTACGTGAGAATGTTTCACTAAATTTTGTTCCTTTGTTGTTAAAAAAAAGTCAAAATATGCAAAAAAATAAAAAGATGCAAGACAAGGTCACTCCTCATCTTATTGTATGATTTACTCTCATTGGTAAAATTAATATAAATATGTTAGTGTAGAATATGCAGTTATGCCCAAGAAAGGAGTATGTTGGAGTCTGTGCTCAAAACTTGAGAGCAAAACATTCAGAAAAAATCTGAACAGAGATTTTTTTCATTGTTGTTTGGGTTTGTCTCTACAGATTGTAAATTGCAGTATCAGGATATGCCCTGGGTGTTTTTTCCCCCCAAAGAGTGTTTCTGTGCAGTTGTTAGACGCATGTATTTTTTTGGTATGTGAAGTGGAATCTCCAGTAGCCTTCCATTATGGAGAGTATAGAAGCCTTATCTATGTGTTTTACTTGGCTTTGAGCATCACTGCTTTTGAAAAAATATATTTCAGTGGACAGGGCTACATCTTGAAACGTTTCAGGTGCTTTTATCTTGAGCACTCATGGTAATTGTTGCTTTGTGTTATTATCTTACTATCTGGCTATTTATCATTTCATACACAAGTTGTTTTTTGTGCCCAGGTCTGATGCTGAAACAGAACTAGAGGAAAGTACGAAGAACTTTGCTTCAAAAGAAATCCTATTTCTTAATCATATATATGTAGGATCCTTCTGGAACTTAATACAATATTTTCCACTGATGTCAAATTTTCAGTGAGCTATGTACATTATACAATTTCTTTTGGACATGGAAGCATATATTTCTCATTTTAAGAAAAAAAAAACCACTTTTTTTTTTACACCCAGGTACCAGAAAACCATTTTTAACTTTAATTTTTGATAGTATCTAGAGGCTGAAATCAGAATTGAGCTTTTGTGTGCTATGATACATAGCCATATTATAAAATGATGGATTCTGCTTCAAAGAATTAACAGTACTGAGGGGAAGATGGGAATCTCAGTTAATCTCACATGTAGGGAGAAGTGCTATTTTAAAGGTTTCTGAACCATTTCAGCTTTTAATGTCCCAGTATTACCTGTCTTATCAGTGATAAATGGTTAGCTTTTCATACTTTTGCAAAAGGACTTACAGACCTTGCCTTATTCATTTGTATTTTCAGAATGATGGATTATGATATGAGTCCTTCAATGTTTGGTGCTAGAACAAACACTGAATCAAACCTTTCTTTTTAACAGAGAGAGATATGCTGAAGTTAAGCACAAAAGAGCTACATAAACCATTGGTAGGAAACTTATTCACTGTTTAATACTTTGGAGTTATGATTCTTATGCAGCAAAATCTCACTAACCTCAGAGGGACAAAATTACTTATGGGAATAAGTTAACTTTGCTTGTATGTGTGTGTTTGTGGAAAAAGAATTATCTTCTAAAAATATATATAGAGAGTTCATACATGTGCCCCCCCAAACCAGCAGTATTCTGGGCATTCTTGGTTGTGAACATTAGGCATAAACCAAAATTGCTGACATTACTTTAAAATATAAACTTTTCCTGAATGGTATGAAAACTGAAAAAAACCCTGGCATGATAAATAAAGTGTATTTTAAATTATTAGATTACATTGTGGAAAGTATTTATAATTGCCTTCTAAGGTGCTGCCAGCCTTGTGCTAATTGGACAATCTTACTTCTCCATTAAATAGACAGATGGATGACACACTTCATAAAACACCAGTTCTTATTGGCAGTAGTTGGTGTATCAATCAATATTTGCCCAGTTGAGAATAGAATTTTAAATATCAGTGCACAGTTCAGCAGTATAAACATCTGTATCACAGTTCTGCTGACAAAAATGTTGTATTATAAGCTGCATTTTCTAGAATTAAATCCATAAATATTCCATTTGAAGTGTCATTTTACTTGTCTTTAAATCAGTGCAAAACAGGAAAAGAAAATAACTAAGCTAGCAACGATGACTTTGTCATCTTAGCAGACAGCATTGGGCAAAATTTAAGTGTTAAACTGCTGCTGTGCAAAGCATTAGCCGGATGGCATGTGTGATCCTGCTCCCCAGTGACTAGAAATAGTAGTATTCACAGAACTCCTGTTTGGCAAGTAAAAAATGTTATGTATCGAACCTTGATTAGTGGTTCTCAAAGTTGACTCTAATTTCTAGTGCTATTGGTAGCAAGTCAGATGTCTCATACTGAAAAGTTCCGCTAGGATGAGAAGAGGAGCCACAAATCCCTGTTAAATATTTTGTCAAGGAAAATTGTCAGAAAGAGACATCAGAAGCTGCAAAACATGTGCCTGCTTCCAAAAAAGTAAGTGTGAAAGAAAAACAGAGTGGTATGTACACATTATACCTTTTATTAAGCAAAAAGAGATAAAAATGAACTTTTAAGCTGAATCAGAAATATATAGGATAAACTGAGCAATTGTTCACTGGTAGTAATACCTGCAACCTTTAGTAAACATTGGACTTCTAATAAAGGACATAACAAATACCATATTGTAAAAACATTCAAGAAAGCAACACTGACATCATCTTCTAATCATATATTATCTGTTCCCTAAGTGCATTCTTTAAAAATGATTTGAGTTTTCATCATTACTGATATTAGCAAGAAAAATCTCAGACATAACCACTTGTTTGGGTGAGAATCACCTGCAGAGAGGGCTAAGTTGAGCTACATGCACTCAGTGAACTCTCAAATTAAAGCCTAAGTGAAACCTGAGTGATACCTAGACTGACCTACTGAGGGTTGAGGGCTGAGTATTCTCTAGGGAATAGAGTTACATAGCCATAGAATTATTTATATGATGGGTTAAATGATAATATTTTAGTAGCAGCTATTGTACTACGTATTATTGTGCTGTGAGTCAGAATTCAATTATTTCTCCTTAAAAACAATTTTTTAAGTTTTTTTTTTTTAAGAGGTTAAAATGATACTCAGAGATTAGAAACTTGTTGGATTTTGTATTAGGTCATCAGTTACAGGAATGTTTTATTTATTCTGTGTATGAGAGGTTACGGTTAGACATTAAGAAAACAAGTGTATTTTTATGGGAAACTCTAGTGATTTATTCAGACTTAAGTATAAGGGAGCTTTGAAAACCATGCAGCGAGGTCTCTTCCATTCCTCACTCTGTGCGTCTCCTCCATACAGAAAGCAATGTTCCTCTGGATGAGGAATTAATGGCCATTAATAATGGTCTCTCAGCAAGACCTTATTTTTATATAACTGCTATAAACCGGAGTCATAATTGGTGGTAATCAGCACTGGCAAAATGTCGTGGTTTAATCCCAGCCAGCAACTAAGCACCACGCAGCAGCTCACTTACTTCCCCCCCACCCAGTGGGATGGGGGACAAAATCAGGAAAAGAAGTAAAACTCGTGGATTGAGATAAGAATGGTTGAGTAGGACAGAAAAGAAGAAACTAATAATGATAATGATAACACTAATAAAATGACAACAGCAATAATAAAAGGATTGGAATGTACAAATGATGCGCAGGGCAATTGCTCGCCACCCGCTGAACAACACCCAGCTAGTCCCTGAGTGGCGATCCCCTGCCCCCACACCCTCCAGTTTATACACTAGATGTGACGTCCCATGGTATGGAATACCCTGTTGGCCAGTTTGGGTCAGCTGCCCTGGCTGTGTCCTGTGCCAACTTCTTGTGCCCCTCCAGCTTTCTCGCTGGCTGGGCATGAGAAGCTGAAAAATCCTTGACTTTAGACTAAACATTACTTGGCAACAACTGAAAACATCAGTGTGTTATCAACATTCTTCACATACTGAACTCAAAACATAGCACTGTACCAGCTACTAGGAGGACAGTTAACTCTATCCCAGCTGAAACCAGGACACAAAGGAAAGACATCATTATGAGAAATAAGGTCAAATCACTTAGTGAACTGCACTGAAAAAAGTCCACTTTTGGAACCAAATTGAACCATCTTCTTGTGGATCTTTTTTGTATCTTGATCATGAAAACCAGAAAATAACCTGTCCCTCTTCTGGAGAGTTGTACCTGAGTACTTTTGTGGTTCTTTTTAGATGTGCATAAGGTGTTGAAATTCAGAATTCTCTTTTTTTTACTCTAAAGTAGGAGGAATACTCAGGAAAATATTGTGAGAAAAAAATTCACTGCTTTATATATAAATTCAGATTTCTTTTAATCAGTTGTAGAGATGTGCTTGTCATGTTTGAGTACGGTGTATTGGTTTTATGTGGCAAGGTTTTGGTAGCGGGGGGGGTTACAGGGGTGGCTTCTGTAAGAAGCTGCTGGAAGCTTCCCCTGTGTTTGAGAGAGAGCGAGCCCATACCAGCCGGCTCTAAGACGGACCCGCCGCCGGCCAAGGCCGAGCCAATCAGTGATAGTGGTAACGCCTCTGTGATAACATTTTTAAGAAGGAAAAAAAAGTTGGGAGAGTGAGAAACAGCCGCTGGAGAGAGGAGTGAGAACATGTAAGAGAAACAAGCCTGCGGACACCAAGGTCAGTGAAGAAGGAGGGGGAGGAGATGCTCCAGGCGCCGGAGTGAAGATTCCCCTGCAGCCCGTGGTGAAGACCCTGGTGAGGCAGGCTGTCCCCCTGCAGTCCAGGGAGGTCCACGGTGGAGCAGATATCCACCTGCAGCCCGTGGAGGACCCCACGCCGGAGCAGGTGGGTTTCCGAAGGAGGCTGTGACCCCGTGGGAAGCCCGTGCTGGAGCAGGTTCCTGGCAGGACCTGCGGATCTGCGGAGAGAGGAGCCCGTGGAGCAGGTTTTCTGGCAGGACTTGTGACCCCGTGGGGGACCCGCGCTGGAGCAGTGTGCTCCTGAAGGACTGCACACCATAGAAAGGACCCATGCTGGAGCAGTTCCTGAAGAGCTGCAGCCCGTGGGAATGGCCCACGTTGGAGAAGTTCGTGGAGGACTGACCCCATGGGTGGGACCCCACGCTGGAGCGGGGGAAGAGTGTGATCAGCCCTCACCCTGGAGGTGAAGCGGCAGAAAATAACGTGTGATGAAATGACCGTAAACCCCATCCCTGTTCCCCTTGTGCCGCTGGGGGGGCTTGGTGGAGAAATCCGGGAGTGAAGTTGTGCCCGGGAAGAAGGGAGGGGTGGTGGGAAGGTGTTCTGAGATTTCGTTTTATTTCTCATTACCTTACTCTGGCTGATTTGTAATAAATTGAGCTAATTTTCCCTAAGTTGAGTCTGTTTTGCCCGTGACGGTAATTAGTGAATGATCTCTCCTGTCCTTATCTCGACCCGCAAGTTTTTGTTATATTTTTCTCTCCCCTGTCCAGCTGAGGATGGGGGAGTGATAGAACGGCTTTGGTGGGCACCTGGCGTTCAGCCAGGGTCAACCCATCACATACGGATTCAGGCAGGCTGGCCAAATCAAGCCATGCTTAGATTTAGAACTGTTTGTGGATATGTAAATGTTTGTTGCAGAGTTTGAACTTGTATATTTGATAGCTCATTGAATCAGAAAAAGTCCATTTTACAGAAGATCCATTATCATATGGTTATGCAGTCATGTCCTCTTCGGTGTCCCATTGCAGTTGCTTTATGATCGAAACAGGTATCTCAGGTCTTGGGAATTATGTCAAGTCCCTGCAGATGCTACATTGTGGTATGTGAGAGTTGGGGGAGAATCCTAATTGTCATTTGAAAAGAGAAACCTTTCCTTGTTCGACCACATTTCCTCTCCTGTCTATGGCTGCTGTGGAGGCAACGCAGGATAATGTGGGGCAATGCTCTTGGGATGCCTGAGATTAAAGAATCTCCTAGAGGAAAGCATGCAGAAAAGCTTGCCAAGGGTGAGGGTATCTTTTCTTTCTTATTGGAGTTACCTTTGCAGCTTAAGCAGAGAAACATGCTATTGGTCAGATTGAACTCAAAACATCCAAGGTAGGTGCTTTACTTCTCTGTGTGGTCCGTGTGAAAAGTTAAATCTAGTATACTAAGTTAAACTTCTGGAAACGCCACAAAAAAAGATGTAGCATGGCCCTGAAAAGCATGGTCCTTTCTCTTGCAAAGGATTTACAACCTGGTACCCTCCGTCGCACTAAGGTTGTTGGCACAGTGAACTTTGCAAACAGCTGCTCTGGTTGGACAATGTACAGCTTCCTGCTCTTTGTTGGCGTTTCTCTGTCGTGACATTTCTGGTGGAAGAAAAGACGCAGGCATTTTTTAATGGTCTTCAAGGACAGTAGAGAGTGATTTGAGCTAATGAGTTTGGTTTTGCCTGAAGGCTGTTAGGGAGCAGGATCAGAGGCCCCATCTCTGTGGGGCTTGGGAGGCCTGTAATGTCTGCAGGGTGGGTCACGTCAAACATATTTGAAAGATAGCACCATGAGTGGCATACTTAGATCTGGAAAAGAGTGTTTCTCTGCTGACTTGGGCACCTTAACCCCCAGAAGCTTGAGCAACTATTTTTGCTTACACCCTATCCCACCACGTACCCCATTTTGCAGAGGTATCTCTCCTGGGATGTAGAAGATCAGGCTCCTAGTTCCTCCTCTTCAGGATTTTCAACTCATCTCACACTCCAGGTTGAATTATGTGCTGAAGCAGGGCTTTCCCACATCTGCTCTTCTTTTTCATACAGTTCTGAAGCATTCTTTAGGCTGCACTAACATGGAAAGTGGAGGATGTGAGTTTGCACAGTCCTAGGAAAAGCAGAGAATCAACATTTCACAAATTAGGCAAGTATTCTGACCATTTTATTATTGGGTGAGAAGAAAAATATAATTTTCTGAAGCAGAAGCTGAGCAATTGGATGCTAACACTTAGAGGGTTGGAAGAAAAGGCAAGCAGAGAAAGAGTAAGGTGAAAGACTTGACAGGAGCAAAATTAGGTGCTGGCATGTCTCCAGGGTGAGATGAGAAATTTTGCAAATGCCTATAGCACCTGATTGTTGACACAGATGCTCACAGAAATCTTTCTGCATGAATTCTTCCTCCAGTGAATCTTTATATCTCTGCTAGAATTAGTAATATTTTGTGCTTATGGGATTTACAGCATTTCCTTTTTGGCAGGCCTTAATAACTGCCTCTTCCATACCCCCAGGAAACATCAAGAATTATTTATTACAATCTAGGAAGTGCTGAGGCTTGTGGCTGGGAGTCTTAAATATTTGTATTTATTACCATTTATCTAGCCACAATATTAATGTTAAAGTACTAAGTAACCAAGAAGTTACAGAATAAGAAGGTACTGGAGTCCTTGAGATCGATTTACTCAATCAAGCAGAATACATTCCTGGGCAAAGGGACACTCTGATTCCTAACCAGTAATTTAATCCCAATTTTGAGGGATGCAGTGGGAATTAATGGATACATAGCCCATGTATAAAGGAAGGAATTTCTCTCTGGGTAGCAGTTAAGTTTGCTACACCAAATATTGCAGTTTGTGAAATCCAGTCCTTACGACACAATTGCAAATTTTAATTTCATTACTGGGTTTAAATATTTTTCAGTGTTATCTAGCAACAGAAAACAGCACAAGCCTCTGCCATAAAAATTAAATGCAACCTTTTAGTTTTTAAGTATAACCATTTATAATTCATAAAGTACAACTTGTAATTAACCAGTTAAACTGCAAATTAAGTAATTACCTAATACAAGAAATAAAAAAAAGTTACAACTGTAGAAAGAAACAAGACATATTAACTAACTGTGAATGCTTCTGAGATGGAAATGGATTGAAAGCTTTTTTGTTGTGGGAGAAATGTCATTCTGGACCAGCTTCCCAACAGGACTGCAGGGGAAGCCAACCTTCAATTTTTTTAAGAGCTTGCCAAGATTATGACTCAGATCAAATAACTTGACTGCCCAAAATAGCAGAGGAATGGTCTTCTATCTGTTAGAGGTGTTTGTCAAGCCTACAACCTGTACATATTGTTTCTTCATAAGTTCTTCACACCAATGCATGACTAGAAGAATAATACAGAATTATACATGCTAAATAGAGCATTTAAACTGGGCTCTACTAACTAGGTTTCTTTACAAAACTTATTAGTGTCATATTGCTTTCAAGAGTTTAAATGTCTTCTTTTCTTGTAGAACAATACCTATTTAGTCAGATCTATTCTGCATTTACTGTATTGTAGTTTCCTTTTTCTAACTACATCTGAAGAGAATAAATCCTTTCCCTTTGTTCTCCCATGCACAAAGCTTTCAAAAATAGAAAGAAAAGAGTACCATCAGAAAATGAAATAGAGTTCACCTTCAAAGTACTGCATGTGTCTGGAAATAAAATAATTCCATTTCATGGAGTGATATATTTTCAATGCTTTTTCTATCTTCAGATTTACTGCTATGTCAGAAAAGTAACTTGAAATCTACAGCAAGGAAAAGGAGGGAAGATAGTTGTACTCCCTTCCTGAACATAATATTACCAAATACCTTGAGTCTCTAGATTATTGGTTCATTGGATGCAGCACAGAGATTTTCTTTGACCTTTGACCTTTTGAGTTTCAGAAAGCCTGAATCAGCAAAAACTCCTCTCCAGCCACACAAATGCAAATGCTACCAGTTTAGAAGAGCTCCTTGGCCTTTAAACCCAACTAACCCAACAGAGCCTGAGTTTTTCTGAAATACAAATACATGGTTTTGAATCACTAAGTATGATATATATTGCACCACTTTGGAAATATTCTGTGCTAGACAAAAACCAGAAGAGAAATCCTTTTTTATTTTCACTTCTGTGGAGTTCAGTGAGGTAACTAAATTTATCAGACGAACCAAGAGGACAGTGTTATCCGTGCTGCTTGACTTCTTTCAAACTGCAGTTAGAGAACTGCGTGTCTTTTGATACCAAATATTAAAACACACTTGCCCCAAATCTTACCTGAATGTATACTGAACATAATACATGTCACAATATCTGAGAAGTTCAGGTGCAAAAAGCCACAGTTTGAAAATCTTCTGTGTAATTCTGAAAGGCCTATTCAATCTGCAAGTCTGTCTAAAAGTGTGATACAGGCTTGAATGAAGCTTTTACCAATTGCTTGTAAAACCCAGTGAAGGCCCTGGAAACTGAATGCACACAATGATTGCATTTCCTACTTCTAGTGCCTCCCATCCTAAATAATTCCTACATAGGTTGAAGAGAGGCTGTTATAGTTTGCTGAAACTTTAGGTGGTGAGGCTGGTGAAAGGTGGTTGGATCTTACAACTTTTAGAGGCACGTGATTAGCTTTGTGGATGTGACAGGTAAGCAAAGTTTACATAACCAAGTCTATTTTGTTCATTGCTAGCTCTCTTTTGTTCCTTTGGTTGCAGCTACAAACCTAGCAGTCCATTATTCCATGGCATTCACCCTCCTCTGGAGCAAAATCTTCTTAAGAGCAGGGCTGATGGTGCAGCAAAGATGCTGGTGGTTTGAGAGTGGGTCTAAAGTGCACAACGCAGTGCGGTCCAGGGGCAACCAACACAGCTTTGGTCACAAGAACATAGTAGCTGGTTTAAGGTAGTATTTCTGACCTAATAATTCTCAGCCTGGGGAGAAAGCTGCACTAGAGGCTAATAGTGATAACTAGATGGGGAAAATTCGTAGAGACTGTAGAAGGGCAGCAGGGAGTACATTTCATCCACGAACTACCTTGAGTACTCAAGTAAGGCTTAAATGATACAAAGAGCTTGAATAGGACATCTGCACTGGCCTATAGGAGTTGACAGAAATTTTGAAGGCAACAGAAAAGTCTTTAAAAATACCAAAATCGTGGTAAGAGTAATACTGATGGTATGGAACCCTTACATCTTCACATCTCCTTAAGGGGAATGAGACATTTTCCTTCCATAAAAAAAAAGAGAAGTTATTTTCTAAATTTTCAGTGACTGTAAGTTGTTCTTCATCGAGTCATAAACTCCATCTTCAGTTATGTAATTATATATCAGCATGTTATGCTCTTCAGTGGTTGGGCTAATATGATATGTGAATTCAGGAAACCAATGTTATGAACAAATAACATACAAATAATATTCTAAGACATCCTCCATTAATATTAGCAGAAATAGGAAAGAAAGCATGTGTATAGCTGTTGGTTAAAAATTTTATTCACACACAGAGATGTATACACATACATGATATAGCTGATCTCTGTTTAAAGATATTGTCTGTGATCATGTGTATTTCCTGAGAATTTTATAGTAAGATAATTCAGCCAGAAATTATTCTTGACACACATGTGCTTAATACTGTAAATTCATTATAAAATATAGTAAATATCTGCATTTTTACCAGTCTTTGAAATTAGAGTTTGCTGTGAGTTGTTGTGGTCCATGATCTGGGGAGCATAATAATATACAGAAGGACTCGGATATGTCAGGGAGTGCTGACTTACAGCAGTTGTTCAGTAAATTTTTCTAATCCCCAGCTACCATGCAGAGTGCTTGTGGCTGGAACTATTGCAGCTATTTGGTATTACTCAGCTGCTCCTCCCGGTGTTCATAAACAAGTAACAGTGGTGTCCAGATAAGGCCCAACCAGTGAGTGCTGCAACTACAAAACTGAGAGAAAGACAGATGCAGGTTTTCCTGTATGCCTAGGTACCTTGAGTAGGATTATTCTGATTTTTAACATGCATACATGTGTTGGCAAGTTGTGAGAGATGTGGTGTGCAGCCTGACCATGCCTAT
Source organism: Buteo buteo (assembly GCF_964188355.1). NCBI lineage: Eukaryota > Metazoa > Chordata > Aves > Accipitriformes > Accipitridae > Buteo > Buteo buteo. The sequence goes on from NC_134182.1 coordinate 23,934,393, forward strand.
TTTCTAATAATGGAAAGTTCCCTTTTCTGGACCTTTCATTTATCTTTGGCTTGTGTATGTCCCTGTGGGGCACAATAAGGAGGTGGAAGGCATGGGGCAGAGAGTGTTAGTGGGATATTGTGCTCCCAAGTGGAGATCCCTGCGGAGCAGTGGGCTGTTACATGTCCTGCTCCTCTCTGTAAAACAACATGGTGGTTTTCTACTGCTCCTAGATGCTTAAGCCAGGCACAGCTTCTTAGTGTGTTGAAGGTTACATAGACACATATTGTGGCCTGTGGGATCACAAAGGTTGAGCGAAGACTAGGTAATGTGCTATGCACATGTGATATATAGCCCTTGCCGTGAGAGAGCCTTTTGCGTTTCTTACACTTAAGGTGTTGGACTTGGCAAATCTGGCCTGGGGTGAGCAGATTCTTGCTTGGTCAGTTTGAGCTCTATTCTTTTACAATGCAGCTGTGCTTGTAGGTCATCATAAAAATGAACAGACAAGCTGAGAGAGAAATATTAGAATCTGCAGGAGAGAACTGAATATGGAGTATTCTTCCACCAGTGGAGGAATCACTAGCAGAGCTGGTGACTAGTACACCAAATTCGAATTAAGCTAAAACAATTATGGTATAATATTAAAAAAAAGAGAAGTGATTCTTCTTCACTCAGCAGCAATGAACTGGCCTATGTACTGAACCCTTAATGGAAATATCAATTTTTGGAAGCATGTTTTTCAAATAAATGATTAAAACAGACAGATACTAGTAATGTGACTGAAGAGTTAGAAATTATAATTGTCAGAGAGGAAAGAGTCTAGAGAAGCAAACATCTTCAGGCTAGAGAGTGGAAATTTGATAGATGTCTATGAATTCATAAAGAGTTCAGAGTAGTTGCCTATTATTTTCATTAGTTGATGGGAACTGAGGAGGAATTACTGAAGTTAAACTAGAGTATGGACAATTTCATTAGACATCAAGGCAAACTTTAATAGGACAGCAGATTAAGTCCCTAGGATTGCAGTCATTGCAAATGTCTAAGGCTAGAGATAACTCTCAGCTGTCCTTGTGTATAAAGGTCTTGCCCTTGTTGATAAAGGTCTCTAGTTATGAGAGTTTTAGTGTAATCACTATGCAGACAGACTGTGCTGCTCCTTCCTATCATGTTGAGTTGTCTGGTGGTTGACAGCCTTGCCTCTTACCCAGATCTCTTCATCCACTTTTTATTCCCCCTCCAGAAGAACACTGAGAGAATAATAATGATTCCCCAAAATGCAGAGACTGCAATTCTGAGTGCCTCTTATATGGACTACGTAAGGAATAAGGGAAGGATTTTTTTAAAAAATTATTTCTTTCCTGAATACTTCAGAAAAGGCGCAAGCTATAAATCTGACTTGATATTGTTATGGATAATGATAAGCCATTTCAATAGATGACACACATGTACTTAGGTGGTGTAAATCAGTGTTGTTTCATCTGGCCCAGAATCATCACTCATCTGTTCCCTCTACAGACACTGCATCTTCTGTACCTTCAACAAAAATTGTCAGTGAGCAACAATCTGCTGATAAGCCTGTGAACAGAAATCATGCTGAATAAGAATTAGAGATGGAAAAATAAGATATCTGTCCTTTGATGATTCAAGTTTTTTTCCTCACCGTGTATTCTCCAGAATTCTTCCTCCATGAATTTTTTTTAATTAACTAAAGCAAAGAAGTTTCCACTCTTTCCCTTGGGTGTTCCTAGAGGCTATGAGACCTTCACTGTCAGGGAATTGTTACAGTCTCAGGGCAAAAATCTGTTCTCAGCTGTACTAATGCAACACCTCATTAGTTTGAGAGAAAGGAGCATCCACCTAGCTAAGCACAGAGCTGGTCTCCCAGCTTTTGCTCTGCTCTGTTTTCTTTTCTATAATTGATAAAGACTTCTCACACCCCTCAGGCCCTGTAGCTAGCAATTACTCATTCTGTTTTGCTGCCTTTATCTTTTTTTCTGCAAGCTTTAACTTGTCTTCTGTAGTCTTCATTGGTTCCCTCCCTTCATATCCATTTCCATTAGAACTTTGAGCTGTCCTCAGAGAGTCATGTATTTCACTTCTAATTGATTCCATTTTTCTGTGCCAGTGAGACTATAGACTGTTATGCATTAATTAGTGTCTTGCAAGATTCTCTGAGCTACATCAACACTCAGAGATTCTAAATGTTTCTTCTTGTCATAGCCAGATCAGCTTTTTACATCATTATTTTCATAAAATTTTCCATTTGAAATCCAATAGCTGTGTGAGGCTCTCTGGGACCATTCCACAGAGCACAAAATTCAAGTGGCTACATTAGCCATGCCAGTATCTTGGGTTGGTCATGAACCCTATCATATTAAGCACTCTGTGTAGAGTATTAACCACCTCCCAGGAATCTGTAAGAACTTGCACTTTCATTTTTTTTAATCAAATCAGCTTTTTATCCTTCTTGTTCTAGATAAAAGCCTAAAAGATGTGATGCCTGTGGACTCCAATCCCAGAAGGCAGACAAGAACTGAAAACATGTAATTTTTAAATGCCATGATTCTGAAATGAATCTTGTGGGCTTTTTGGTCTGCCCAATGATTTTTGGATGTTGGTAATCACCTTTGATCAACAGCCTTGATGCTTCACATCCTCAACTTGAGGAGACACAAGTAGGTCTGTTAGCTAGAAGGTTAGGAGCTAAGGAAAGGTACTCTGTTGATCCGATGATGTGCAGCATTAAGTGAAATTTTGAACCTTTGCATAAGCAAGACCTGTAGAGCATTCTAAGTTTTAGATAGGTCTTGCTCTGAGCCCATGCTTTCCTACTTCTGAATACCCCTAGTAAAGGGCATATTGACAAAGAGGCTAAAGAATTAAGCATTGTATAAATTCTAGCAATCTTATGATCTAAACGTTTTTATGGAAGACTGACAGTGCTTTTAAATCTGTGTCAGTGCATACCACAGTAACGCAAACTCATTGTCTACTCTGTCTCCAAGGCTAGGCGCTTAAATGATCAATAGAGTTTACTGAATAGGAAATTTTCATTTATAACATGAGTAGTAAGAATAAGGAAAATTCAGTACTACTTTGCATCTTCAGATAAGAAAAAGTCATCTCACAGTATGATAATATCCTCAGGGTCTTTTTGAGTATTAGAACTCAGATTTTTGTTCTTATGGCTGATTTGACCTGGGTAAGAACAGCTACTGTTGCTACCTTGCCCTGGGAAGATTTTTTCTTAATCACTCTTCATTCAGGCTAAGAGAATAAAGAACAGTTTGAACCCATTAAAAAGAAAAAGAGGGAGAAGTACCATCAGTTTTAGATTCGGGTAATTGACAGTGCTCTATTCCTTTGTCTGATTTGTGTTATTTTTATAAAGGAATCTCACAAGAAGAGATTAAAAAACCAAGTGAATCTCTTTTTTGGGGGGGAACATTTTAAATTTTACTTTTTTGTTATAAGAAAATAACTTTGGATATTAAAGAGCTGAAGTTAGGTTGCATTTAGGAGTTGGTAGTGGATTTCTCTTTCTGATTTCACCCTTATGATAAGGATTTCTGGATGGATTAACTAGTTAACCCTTATAAATTCGATTTTTTTTCACGGAACTATATGATATTACCTCTAGAAGAAAGAGTTATGTCTCAGATGAGTGCCCCTCAACTTAACTAACATACATTAAATGAGCCTGCCCATAAAAACGAAGTCACAGGGAACACCTTGAAATGCATTGCTTTAGAAAGTTTGCAAGCATCTGGAACAATTTTGCAGCTTCGTAAGTCTTCAAGGTCATGTGAGAAAGCCTAAGAAAGTTGGAAGGAACAGCTGCAATTTTTGAAAACAGTAAAGAAAACTTGAAACATAGTTTTATCAAAGCTTGGCTGTTTCCCTATTGCAGACAGTAGACACCACTAATCTCTTCCTTTTGTTTAAACACATGCTATTTGCTTGGCAAGTAGCTGAATTTTAAATACAGAAAATTATTAAACAAGGGGAGAAACCTTGACTGGAAGTTAGAAACAGAAGGTTAAGTTCAAGAAAAGTTCAAGAGAAAATCTTATTTTTCTCTAACATCTTCAAAGCTGTGTGAAGTGCCCTTTCCTCTACCTTGGGAACTATACATTTTGATATTTTTCAAAATCAAAAAGTTTGGGTTTTTATAAAGTGGCCAAATATAATGATGATACTCAAGTAGTTAATAATTGAAACCTATAGACATATTTTATTTGCATGACTGTATTTGATGTTAGTGAAAGAGGAGGGGGGATAATTCAGGGAATCACAAATTCTTCCTCTGTCCCCCTTTGGTGTAGCATTATGCAGTTCCTTTTTACCAGTACAGATCCCTCCTCCTCTAACTCAGTCAGGTTGATCAGCATTCAGTGGCATGGAGGCAAAGGCTTTTTGGCCCATTAATTATCTACAGCATATCCAAGCTCAGTTGTTTTCCTTCATTTTCTGAGGCTGGATTGGAAACCTTTTCTTCCAACATGAAGAGTGGCCATCCTTGGGGTGGATCTCAGACACTATCCACAGCTTTCTTGTAAGTCAGCCAAAACATGTGAGCAGGAGAGAGAAAGAGAACAGTATGGAGTCCTGATTCAGTGCAAAGTTTCTGGACATTTGTTTTATGGGATATGCAAAAATAATTATTTGTTTCATATTGCACATGGAGTGATTAATCATCTCCCAGTAGCTGTTAGATAATGTATCAATAGCTGCTATTTTTGAAGTCTACAGTGACCTGGTCTAAAGGCTGGTTCCACCTAAGCACACACATTCTTTCTCTGAGCACCCAAAACACATGTGGCTGAATATGATGTGGAGGTATGGGTCTAGTCTAATCTGCTCAGCTCAAGAAGGCATTAGCTTTCAGGGCTGAGAGATAAAGTTTCTTGCTAGAGCGGTGTTTTGCCTCTAACTAGCCCTTCAACTTCTTGGATCTAAACACAACAGATGGTACCTTCTGCAATACCATACTTCTTTAACATCATGCTGAAGCTTTGGTTCAGTAGGGGCTCTCGGCACTGATTTCTGCAGTGCTCTACCTTTTTTCTTTTCTTGAGAGTCTCCTATTTCTGTCAAGACTTAACGTATATATGGCTGCTGAGATCACTAACAGAAGTGATTCAGTGACATCCAATTTTAAAGCTGATTTCGTTTTAGTACTTTGTTAACAGAAAGCAAAGAAAAAAACTTATTCCCTCTGTTCTTACCTTAACTCTGTATTCCACACATCCCCAACATGCGTTCTCTTCACTCCCTTCTTTCTTCTGCTCCTCCCATAGGTAGACAGCTGCTAACGCATTTCAAGAACAGAGATGTTTGTGATGGAGTTGGGGAAGGTTAGCAGCAGAAAGGTAGTGCATTTTAGTTCTTGAATTTGTTCTTGCTGTGCAGGTATTTCATCCCTGGCACAATTCCACCTTTACAGCAGAATGTTAATTTTTCCTTGACTGACTCTAATTTGGCAGAGGCTATAAACAGCTTAAAAAACAAAAATAAAGAAATGGATCCCTTGTTGCTCTGCTTCTGACATTTCCATGACATAGTACTGAGTGATACCAGCACGGGGGTGAGATGGGAGAGGCATAACACTTTTGAAACTATTTGTCTTCTGTTACTGGAGAACATTTCTGAAAATTGTTTTGGTACTTCTCTCTGTTCTGTTTATTGGGTTCTTCCTCAAGCTCTGAATGAAAGCTTGCTTTCAGATCTTTAATTTTTAGGGATGGAAGTCTTTCACTGTGATCTTTTGAATATTTATTAATGATAGTGGTACTTAAATGCAAGTCCTTACTTTTCCTTTTGTAAAATTAGATACAAGGAAAATAAAAGTGAGACTCAGACTTTCCGTCTCCCCAGTTATCCATTCTTTTTGGTACTGTACAATATTTTTCATTAGGAAAAGGAACCTAAAACCGTTCCTTCATGTATTATGCTTCCTCAAGCTTTATAGATAATGTACTCAACATAGTCTTTGGATAAAATCTTAGAGTTCATTTCCTTTTGTCTGTCTCCAAGGACAGGTTGTCATTTATGACTTCTCTATCTCCTGCTGTTTATTGATAAATTGTTTTTGTGGCATGTTTTCACAATGAACATCGGATGTGGAACTCTAAAACAAAATTGCATAAATATTTGTTTGTCAGCTTGTGAATTCACCTGAAGTGAAACTGAGCAACAGGAGATGTTTGTCTCAGTATCCCTTCGTTTCCTTTCTCTATTTTTGAGATTTAATATGATGCAGTAATTTTTATTATATTGCAATACATTAAGCTCCACTTTAACAAGAATTAACAAGGAGGGAGCGGGTTTATGTATTGACCTTCACCTAGCAAAGGTCTGGGTTGCCTCTGGAAAGAAGAGGTAGTGATAAAGCTATGTTTCTAATAAACAATGCCATGAAGTGAGATGGGCATTTCTTACCTGAGTTGAATTTTCCCCACTCAGTTCCTAAGCATCACTAGGCTGCTAGGTTTTTTTTTTGTTTCTAAAAGCTCGAAGTAAATTTGCTATTCCTGTTTTTAATATAGCCCTTGATACAAGCTTACTTAAATTGCCTTAGTAGTAATTTCCTTAAATTGCTGACCAGTCTACATATTCATCCTTAAACTTGTAAGGAAAATATAAATTGCTATCACATCACTGGTACCTCTTTCATCTTGAATGATCATACCCTTTTCTAGCCTGTACTCCCAATCTTACTTCTGCAGAGCTTCTGAAATATATTCTAAAAAACCTCAATATAATACAAGTAAAAGAAATGGTATTATGTAATATTATAAAATAATATTATTACATAGCATATAATAGAAAAATAATAATATTATATAAAAACTTACAATGTTTGACTTTCTTATAAAGAAAATTAAGAATCTCCAGGATCTGATTTTTGCTTTAGATTTTATGTCAAAGGTGCTCATGAATTATTTGCTTATGGTTACATCAAGCCTCAGGAGTTCATCCTAAGGTTCAATTTCTGCCTGAACTACATGCCAGAGACCCTTCTTGGTTATTGCAGGCTCCCAGAAGAAATTCAGTCTCCTAATTCCTGCAAGACCAACTCTCCGATGTGGATTTAGGGTCAACACGCTCTGTTATTCTTTGAACACATGTAGTTGAATACCTCTGAGTGTAGCCCAGTCCTTCAGCTTCTGAGGTTACCTCTCCCATAGGTTGCAGTCCTATGAAGTTTTGAGATGTGCCTCTGCCTTGGACATCCTTGTCTTCACAAAAGATGACTGTTGCACCTGGGTTGGATTTTACCAGTAAAAGACAGAAGGAGGCTGGAGGACTTTAAGACCTGGCTAAGGATGACACAAAGGGAATAAAGACCTTGAGCCTTGGAAGGTGGAGGTAAAGATCTGCAGGTTTTGCGGGATTTGGTCTCACAGGTGATCCCCACCTGGTTGGATAGGGATATCTTTTAGATATACACCAATGATGAGTACATCTGGCTTCGGGGGTATTTGCACCAATAAGGGCATAGCCTGATGGCTCTTCTTTGTACGGTGTGTTAGCTTTCATTGTCAGTTCCTCTCTCAGCTTTCCTTACAAGCTCCATGGTTGCTCTTTTCTTGCTCATTTTCTCTCCTCTGGAGCTTATTCAACTTCTGCTTATTCAGAGGATTGTTTTGACAATCTTCCTGTGAAATTATGGGCTTCCGCATTGTTTGTAGATTGAAATGTTCCTGTGGTAGATGAGGTGTACTCTTCTGTATGTGACTCATCTACTAACACCTCACTGAAGAGGGAATCTTCCTGTCTGGTGATCCAGAGTGTATCAGGAAAAAATATCTGCTTCCATTGAGCCTTTTATTGCCTCTCAAACTGTTGAATGGATGAGCGTTCTTGATACAGACAGAAAAGTAGTTTAGTACTTGTACTTCTCACTGGCTAGTGGTTAAGATGAGACACAGGTGATGAGCTTCTTTCTGCTGACCTCTTCATCTTTGAAGAATTATGTAAAACATTAAGCAGTACTTCAGAATTTGAATGTTAAATAGATAAGCCTTTACAATATAATATTTATATGTCACAAGCACTGCTATTTTGTTTAAATTGTGAAAATGTTCTCAATAATAGAGTTATTAATGGTGCGGGCTAATGAATATACAAATGTTAGAAATCTTTTTCCAGAAGTCTATGTCTATAAGACTCAGTTATTCTGCCTTCATTTGCTGGGTTAACATTTTGCTCTAATAACACATTTGTTTCAAATTTCATATCTGAGTTGTGATGTAAACCAGAGGCATTGTTTTAAACCCTGGCTCTCCACGTTATCTTCTCTTTTTCATTATCCTTGTTTTCTAATGGAACTGACTTTGCTGTTGCTTCAGGAATTGTTTTTTTTTTTATTTGGCTTTTATCTGTCTGCTATTGGTTTTCCCTGTACTCTTCCTTATTACCTTTCTTTGTGTTTCTGTGTCTCAGGAACTGCTGTTCTCAGCCAAAGGTTCCCAGGTCAAAAGACTTTCTTTTACGGGTGACAAAGGTTTTACTCTGGGAAGAGAAGGCAAGCAAGTTACATCTTTTCTGTGCTTACTTCTTCAGGAATTTCTCCCACTTCTGCTGGAGGGAGGCCTGATAAATGCTAAAATAATTGGTTTTGGGGGAATTGGCTGTAAAGAATTTGTTATTTTTTTTTCTTTTATATTAGGTGATATTCCTACTGATAGTAATATGATTTTATCATTATGCCCTAATACAATTTTCATAGAATTAAGGCTTACATAGTGATATTCTTCAAAGAGGGCATTCAGCCAAAGCCTATTTAAATCAATGGTAAGACAGTGTCTGACTTAAACAGACTTTGAATCAGGACTGAATAGAGTGAAAATAATTTTCAGAAGTCAGGAACTCCTTTTATTCTCATATTCTTCTTCATTTCATGATGATGTTTATTTCTGATGAACACATTACTTATTTTAGAGGTCTCTCCCACTCTCCCCTTTCCGTGGCCTCGTTCTGCTTTGCAGATTCTGCGCCACATCTGCATTCCTTATAACTCTGATTTCAGCTGTGCTGACCCTCCCATCCAGGTCATATGTGCTATACCTAGGAGCAATTGATATTCATATCAGCTCTGAATGTCCTGATCTATGTCAACATTTTTCTTCTTCTTTCAGCCTTTTCACAGGAAGAATCTTTCACTATCTAATGGAGGTAACCAAGCCACCAATTTATTTCCTTTAGGGAACTGAAACCAGTCTTCCTCAGCTGTCGGATTGCCAATTTTCTGTGTGAATGACTTTTTAAAGTCAGTGAGATGCAGAGTGTAGATGCTTTCTGACAATTTTTATATTTATAAGGCAAGGTTAAAAGCCTGATAGATTCAGATTCAGGAGCTACCATTTTAGAAGATATGTCTAAAAGAGGTGGTTATAGTATAATCAAGATTAGTTTTACCAAAAAAATAAAGAATAGGATAGAAAGCCTAAAGTCATTACTTATAATTCTGACAACATCTTCCCCCAATTATTAAGTAAACCCCCCGCAATGTTTTTTCAATGCAGAACACAAAAGTGTGCCCAAGAATAGTTTATGAGAAAGGGAAATAATGCAATAGTAAAACTTAAAAAAAAAAAAAAAAAAAAGCTGTACCTCTTTCAATTGACTCTGCCCTTACTGTCACTGTTCAAAAGCAGCAACGTTCATTACAATTTTGTTTCACTTAATATATAATTTGCATGTTGTTTGCTCAAAACAGACACAACTCCCAATACCCACACTTGAAGCTAAGGTTGGTATTTATAGCACTCAGCATAAGCCTGCAGGTTTACTCAGCCCTCATATTTAGCAGTAATAGTACATTTCATACCAATGGCACAACTTTAATTTGGGTCCTACATGGTTATTGGTCATTACAGACTACTGCAGCCACTGCTAGACCCATGTACATAGTCTTTGATCTTGCATTAAAAAAAAGAAGCAAAGGGTTTTAATTGATAAAAAGTACTAAGCTGTGAAGAAATATATGGAATTATTTATTTTGCGGTGACATCCATAATTTACAAAATACCTCACTTTGCTTTTTGTAGTAGTCTCTTATGTAATGTTTTAGACACATTAGTCTGACAGTGTTTCAAAGAGAAATAGTCAGAATTGCTAGCTACAAGGGAAGTATCACATTTTATAACACATTGTCAAGGCAGGCTTTTAGTTTTCAAGCAATTAATTTCCAAAGTTTTCATTTATGAGTATCATTATCTTTCTTTGTGAGGAATACTTCGTCATTTGTATTCCTTGAAGCCAGCACAGATAATTGTCATCTTTCCACATTAGCACCTGTGTTAATTTCAGCTAAAATATTAGAAGTGCTCTGGATAGTAACAAAACCTCACTTACAATTTTAAAAGAATGATAATGCCATTTCAGAAGGTAACACTTGGAAGTGGGCACTTAAGAAGGAAGGAAGTCTGCACTGCTATAACTCTTTCAAGGCAAAGATTTTCCCTTTAAGCTATTGTTGTCTGAATATCTCATTTACCAATGTTGTTCATCACCCTCTGCTTCCTTTGTTCTGCTACTAAGGCATTGAAAATAGAAGTCTTTGTCAGATTTGTAGAGTTCTGTCAGTGACTGCCAGTTCATGAATGCAAAGACCAGACAGACCATTATGAGTGGTTAGTCTGACCTCTTGTATATCCATGTGGCAACCCAATTTTTCTTGAATCATGCCACTAATTCAAGCTGAGCTATTGTTTACAGTTTAGAGTGACATCCAGTCTTGATTCAAAGACTTTGTGATGGAAAATCCAGCATGTCCCTGGGGAATTAGCTCCTAAAATGGATTATTATTGCTAAAAGAAGTCTGTATTTCATTTCTACATTTTATAAGATTCAATATGATGCCTGTTTTTGACCTCCAGTTGCTGTACCCTGGCATTTGTTAGACTGCTAGATCAGGGAACTACCAAAATTTTTCTTCTCATGCTAGAGTTAAACAACTTCAATGTTTGTGCAGTCAAAAAGGTTTTTTTTGTTTGTTTGGGGTTTTTTTGTTTGTTTGTTTTTTTAACCTGAGTCAGAACAACATGATTTTGGTCTTGATGTACTTCTGTGGTGTGTTCTTCTTGCTGTACAAGAGCACCATTGGACATGATTTGATAAGTTGTTATATTTTATCTTCAGCTTTCTTAAACTGTTGGGCAGTGCTTTCCAAGGCACTGAAATAATTAGCACAGAAAAAGGTGTTTTCACTAGCGCTTCAGGAACTGATGAACCCAGATCATTCTCATAGTTGTGAGGTCTTGGGATCTGAGATCACTTTTGGAAACTCTTCCACTGTCACATGTGTTACATGTGGCATGGGAGGAAGAAAGCATTCTTTGTCATTGCCAGAGATGATGCATATTTTTACATTGCCATTAAAAACAAATAATCTGATGGTTATGGGGAGTGAAACATGATCTGAGTTTCTTTTCCATTCTCTGTTATAGGAGAAACTGTGCACCTGGGTACTGCATAATTATATTTTAATGCCTATTATAGATCTCTAGTGCTGAAAAGGACGTGGAGAAATTGCTTGATTCCTCCCTTCCCCAAAGACAGGATCAAACACACCTAAACTATTGCTGACAGATATTTATTCAACCTGTTTTTAAGAATGTTTGGTGATGGGAATTCTCCCATGTCTGAAGACAATTCACTCCAGTGTTTTACCCTCTTGACTCATAAAAATTATTTTAAAGGAAAATTGGTTATAGTACTCTCAAACTGTATAACTACTGAACAGGGTGGATGAAATATTTTTCTGTGGGTTAAGAAAGAATTTGGTTTATAAAGTCTATTGGGACACTTGAAGAATATTGCTTCCTTCTCTTTACTATGTACCATTGTAAAAAATACATTGCTTTTTGAAAACATGCCTTTTAGCTTCCCAGCATGGTTGTCAAAGTCAGTAGAAACCTGGTAGTGATTTCATAATTATCTATGTTTGCACCTAGATATTTTTCCCCTCCTCATGACTCAAAATCCAGTAGCAGAAAAAAAATGGCAGTGGTTATCATTATTTTCCGTCACTGTCAACATGAGGATGCACAGTTTCATTGTCCTTGGTGAGATGGCTGTATCTTTAATGAGACAGTCTGTCATATCAGCTCAGTGAATGCATATGAGATTTCTTTCCCTGAGCCAGGAAATCTTTCATGCCAGCATAGCATGCTGATTCACATGAAAATCTGATGGGTTTGGAGTGTTTCTTGTGTACATGTAAAAAACCCAACCAAACCAAAAGCACCCCCCCGCCCCCACCCCCAACTGTTATGGTTGGACATAGCTGAACAATGCGGTACAAGTTTATTGAGGTCTCATTAATTGTGATTGTGTGATCAATTTTTAGATTCAGAACACAAGTCCTGCCTGGGATGTGCAGTGGCTGTAGATAACCCCCCTCGTGGAGCCCTTTGCAGCCACATATGGAGCTATGTAAGTACAGCATGTGATTTCTCTCTCCATTGGTTTTACAGGTCGTGACAATATTTTTGGTCTCCCAGCTCCAGCTACCATGAAGTGTCAAATGGCTTGATATCTCCATTGGCATTGATGGATTTGGAGCTTTCACCACATGCACTAAAGTTCTTTGGGTTCTCTCAATTGGTAGAATTGGGGCCTGTCTGAGACCTTTGCTTGGCAAATCTTACCAAAATAAAAAGGGAAATGAAACAGTAGAAATTTGACAGTGTGTAAGTGGTAAGATCTGTGCGGAATGGAACACTACAGCATCATTCTGTTCCTAATATTGTCTTGCTAATAGTGTGAATAAGTTGCAATGTGCATTTTCACCTCTGTGACAGGTCTTGAAAATATTTTAGATTCTCATTGTCTTTACTTGCTGTATATAGAGTTTTTGACAGTATGCATTATTTCCAATTTTGCTGGTAGTCTGCTGTACAGGAGGCAGAAAAAGCAAGGTCCTAGGCATCCCAAAATTTTGGGACATTTATAGATGGAGCTGGTAAAAATGGCAGCAAAGGGTAAATGTGTGGTGAAAATATGGATTATTTCTATTCAAATTATTTGAAAATATGAATAAAATTTACCAAATAATTTCATTCATGCTATTTATTCAGAGATAAGTAAAAATGTCACTGGAATAATTTTCCTCTTTTTGACCTTATGTCTGTGGTTGGAGGACTTCGTGAATTTCCCAGCTAGAGCCAGAGGTTCTTTAAGATACTGAAACAATCTTTCATGTCTATAACACTTGCATGAGAGTAGATATGGTGAGATCAGAAACAGTTTCACTCCTTTGTACTTCTACAAGCCTCTACATCCTCTTCTCATAAGCCTTATTTCCCCCAGAACTTGCACTTTCTGTTGTCTTCTAAGATAGAAGTCTTCTGCCCTTTGTCCTTGATACTTATATTCTTGACAACTGGACCTTCTCTATTCATTCCTTCAGAAATCCATCAGGTGTGCATTTTTCTTCTTATCTTTGGTGTGAAGCACCTTGTATGCCTATTTTCCCTAAATCCCTGTGTTTGGTTGAATAAGCTGCCTGTTTTCCAAGTGCCTCTTTGGTCTTTTTGTGTCTCTCTCTCTGTTAGTTGTAAGGTGTTTGGATATATTTTCTATCTTGCAGGGTGTGTGGTTATGGGGAGCAGATGCTCCACCTTTCCTGAGTACTTGTTTGTGGTTGGTAGAGGAGTACATGTACCCACAGCCCCACAGCTCAATTCCTTCTGCCATTTATTATATTTAAGAGCAATTCAAGGCTCAATTTTCTCCGAGATATTTAATGATATAATGAAACAATCATTGTTGTCATGTGAAAGGCATGCAGACGCCAACGAGTTGCTTCCTGAAGACAAGTGAAAATGGATAAATTAAAAAATGCACTGCTTGGTCTCTCACTAATAAACTACTTCAGGCAAAGATAGGATTACTCCAAGTATGTATAAGACTGAATTCATGTTGCTGACCCATAGAATTAAATGGTTTATGTGCATGTGAGCAAAATCTCACTGTTATGAGTCATATTAGAAGGTCATTCATGCTGATATATTATGCTTTTGAAGTGTGCCTAGAACCAAGAGAAAGACCTCTTAGAAAATAGCTTACCAAGAAAAAGGTGTCTGCTGTGCCTTTAATCTCTTTTGGTACTTCTTGGAGAACAATGGCAACATTTGGTATTGCTGACTATTAAATTTTATTGTATGGATTTATGGATTTCAATTTTAGTGTGTAGTTGTGCTTCTATTTAATGGGATGTATACCTATAAACCAAGGAAGCTCTGCTGCTTAATCTGCTCGCAATTCCTAAAGCGCCACAAAATTCTCTTATGAGTCCTATATTTTTTCTAAGTGTTCTCTGGCAGATACAGTGCAACATTTTTACTAATGCTTTGGAAATGGCCTTTTCTTCAGGTGCATGATATCTGATTTGTTGTCTTGCCTCTTACTTCGTTCTTGCTTTGCGGTGTGATAAAAGTTCAATAATTGATTGAAGAACTGACACCTCCACATTCTTATTTGGAAAAAGCTCTTTCCTTGGAAATAATTAATGACAGCTACTTTCAGACAAGTCATATGCATAAAATGAGGGACAGAAAAGTGCTTCTTGTCTCAGAAAATTTAAAGATTCGGGGCTTTTTTTTCTGGTTTGCTGTGCATGAGACGCTTTGAATGAGGCCTCCTGGCTTACTGAATTGGCATTTTCTACTATAATTTCCAAGCAGCTTTACTCTAAACCTCCTGTGACGACAGACTGCTGCATCAGTACGTTATGACTTGCCTCCCCATTAACTAAGTGCTAACCAACGGCACTAAACTATAGCTCTGCACAATCAACAGTGAGAGCTCAGTACCACCTCAGTGAAGGCTTGCATGAAAAGCCACCAAAGTCTGCGGTTGCCTTTACTGAAGGCGAGAAGCATGCATAGTGAGGGCCAGATGCAGAAGGATGGAGGGAGGGGAGTTATCTGTGGCACTAAATTTCTAGAGGAGCCATTTACACTATTTTTTCTTGGCAGGCCTGGCTGGCATGTTCTCTAATTCTGCTTCATATGATCACAGCTGCCAGGGATTGTCTCATTTTGAGTGTGTGACATTCCTTCTGTAGACAGGGATGAGCACAGTGAAAGCTACAGCACTACACAAGTAATTAAAGCTTCTTGGCATTCAACGAGAAACTGCGCTGGGAGAATGCTAAGAATAATAGTCATACACCCACGTTCTCGGAACATGCCCCCCCCCCCCCCCCAAATGGCAAAATTAAATTAAATTCAAAAGTATAATCTCCTCTGCCAGATTGTTAATATGCCATAAGCACAACCCATTTCTTGAGTAATCCAGGGAATGTAAGTGACTCATGTCTTGATTTGGAAACAGAGCAACATGGCTTGCAAATTTCTTACCTGTGGCTAGTTATGCCCTTGGTGCTGTCTGATACAATTTGATAGGTTAAACTACCTGCTTTATATGAATCTGTAGAGGAAATGAACAAGCGAATACACATCTAAGCAACTCATTATTACACTCTATCCTGCAATTTTACCCAGCTAATTAAAGACAGAAAAAAACAGTATTTAAGTCAAGGTCACAATAAAATTAAATCAATAATCTCCAATGCTCAAAACTTAATATAATAGAGTCATTCCAAATTGTAAGGTTGGTAGTGGTTTTCTCTTGGGAAAATTTAGGCAGAGGACTGATCCCTTTCTGTCTAAGAATATTAATGTAGTCAGTGCTGCATGTCTGCATTGACCTATGTGGTAAAGGACACGGATGTCCCTTGAATGTATGTATTCAAGGACCTGAGCATTTGCTCTGCTCTTCTATGACAGGCAGTGCGGTCTCTTTGTTTGTCTTCAGGCAGTTCCAGAAGTGCTTGTAATGATTCCATATTTTCATGTCCACCTTAACTTACATTCCTCCCAGTCATTATTGTGCTTGATTTTATTCTTCTCTTCCTTCCTACAATTACGCAAAGCCTTTCAATAGAGGTATTGGTAAATTATACGTAATAGCAATATTAACGCAATTATACAACACTTTATGCCTGAAGTACCAATTGACTTCTTCCATTATTGGTTGGTTTTTAGTTTCGAGAAGCTATTAAAATCATAGCTTCCATAAATACACACACAAACTCGCATAGTATATCCATAAACCCACTAAAAAACATTGATGTCCATTCACTTTAAAAATAAGGTAAAATGGAATGATAAAATTCTTTTTGCTTTGTTTTGAAGTCTCTCTCACAAAATTTGTTGCTGTCTAGAGTGAGGACTTAGAAGCGTGGCTGGTAACCAAAATACATACATTAACCTTCATCAGACTGGCTGTCCTGATAACTCAAGTTTCACTTCCCGTGTCTGCGCACAGGCTGTACGAGGAAGGAGAGGCGCACCAGCTTTGGACAGTGGCATATGGAAGTGAGAAGCAATTTTTTATGTCGTGGCCTTTGATTTTATAGGGACTGTTTTCCATTGGTTCTGCCTTGGGGATCACCTCTTCTTCTTCAGTGGCAACTAGGTGAATGTAAGACATCAGAATAGTTGCAAGGCAACCTCTTTTCTTCACGGGAAATGTTCAGTGATAATGGAAAGTTCTCCCACCGAATTAACTTGATTTCACCAGGACGTCCTTGGTGGTCATGGAGAAATGACCTACAAGTATGAATGCAGAGTAAGGTGAGTAGGGAATTTTTGCTGAAAAAACAGAATTCTGCTTTCTGCAAGAGGCAAAGGACCTAGGACTCTGAATCAACAAAAATATTGTTTTGTAAAGATATTAAGCAGTCTAAACAGTATGCATTCAAACAGTAACATAAATATCTCATGGCTGTCCAATCTTCAGCATTTATGAAAAAATCTTCTGCCTCCTGTGAGTGACAGTGAACTGGGGAAGTAATTTGCACTATCATTTACTCTGTAGCTTTGATCCCCAAACCTGTGATATATTTTATTAGCATAATTTCTATTCATAATTAAATGATTAGTGTCCTCCAATGTCTGCCTCAAATTTGGACCTATTTTCTTCACATATCTTATATAATTTGAAATATATCAGTTAATTGGAGTTGTCATTTAGCTGCCAGCTTCACTGGAATCAATTTTTAAATCAATGTAGGACACTTTGTAATTGAGAATGAGGTTCCAGGTATCTTAGTGGTCACTTCATGGTGCTCCCAATAAATATGCCAATTTAGAGAATATAAAATTAGTTTCTCATCTGCTAAATGCATCCTGCTGTGAAATTGCAGCCAGTTAGAAAAGGGAAGATGCCCTTAGCATAGAAAAATGGTTTGAGAAAATATGAAAGTTATAATGGAAAACGTAATAGATGCCAGAAATAATTATACAGGTGACTTCCACAGAGTATGACTGCCATTCCTTGTATTTCTTGAGAAAACCCAGAGCCTGTTACTAATTAAGCTGCACAAATAGGAATCTGCTGTAGTTCTTTAACCATCAAATAGTCTGCTAGTTTGCTTTTCTTTTATATATGTTATGTTCTTTCAAAGGGTGCTTGTTTCTGAAAACTTTTTCTGTGGAAACAAAGGATCATTTAATATGCAACTTCTGGGGTTGTGCTACACTCTGTCTTAACCTATCGAGGTACTGCTTTGAAACACCTTAGCTGATGAAAAGTTAATATGCAGTGATGTTTTTAAAGATGTATACAGAGCAAATAATTACTGCAGGAGAAATGGCACTGCTTTTAATATTGACTCTGAAAAGCACATATGTTGCAAACTATCCATGTATATGAAAGAAGTAAGAAAGGTGAAGAACTCATAAAGACAGCAGGGTGTTGCTGCCTGTAGGTGATTCACTAGGCTGCTGCTTTTGCAAGTTCCCTTCTGTCAGTGCCTTTGAAATGACAGTGTGCTGCTGGGTGTGTTTGCTACCTTCAAGATAGTGGGGTCACGTTCTACCCATGAATTATATATCAAGGTAGCTTCTGAGCTGTTTGGATTATTAAAACAGTTTCAGACATTGTTTCTCTCCTATTTCACCCTTTTGCTCCCAGTGGTCATTATTTGATAGAGCCCCACTGCTGTCATTGAAAGGCGGAAAAAAAAATCTCATCCCCTTAGAAAAATCTGAGAAACAGAGAGTAGACACGTCTTACATGTCTTCAGTTGTCTCACTATAGAGCAGCCCTTGTACCGCCAGTGTTGAGAGCTCCCTGTGACAAACCAAGTCTCTCCATGCTCTCGCAGCGGCTGAGTTACCTCTGTTAATGCTGCTAACTTTTGAGTGTAATCTGGTTTTGACTGGGAATGAGGGCAATGTCCTTTTTTACGTGATTTGGAGTCTAAGCCAGGGATTGGGGTTTTAGTTATGCATTAGGCTCTGATCTCTTCAGCACAACCCACCAAGCTGAGGCCTTGCAGTCTATACAATAAGTGCTCAGTGCAACGATGAGTGAGGTGGGTGACACAAAATGTCCCCCAGGATGCTATTTCACAGCAGCTTAATTTCTTTGACATCAGTCTGAAGGCTGCCATTACTGATGCCAATAAGAGCTGAGGTGGTGGGTGCTCATCACAGTGCTAGAGAGGTTTCTCCATCCAGCCTTCCTCTTGCTATTTGTCCCTTGCTTCTGCCGATCACACTCATGAAGGGGGTTAAACAGACTCTACTGAAGTCACTGGAGAGGAGTATGGGAACACACGTAGAGATAATGCAGGTATCCAAAGCAGAATACATCACTGGTAGCACCATGACACTGTTTCTGGTACTTGTCCAGGCTTGTTTAGAGCTGGTTTGGGTGCAAGGTGTAAATGTAAGCTCTGAACTACCACAGAGCATTAGTTTACATTGGAGAGATATTCCAGGTACCGGATAATTTCAGAGCAAATTTCAGCTCTGAAGGAGACTGTAACATACGATGCATTTAACAGTGAATGGAAAGAATAAACAGTTTGCATCATGGAATGCTAAAACAAAGATCTGTTTTTTGAAACATTTCACTACTACAATGACTAAAGTCAGAGCTAAGAGTCAAAAAACATGCACATTTTTTTTCCTGAGGGGGTTGAAAACATGGGGGTGGGAAATGATCTTGCAAAGCCAGATACAACATTTCATTGACTGAGCTATGATGTGGAAATAAACTGAGAATGAAATAAACGCCGCAATTGGAAGAACAGACAGTATGCGTAATTCTAGAAATATGAGACAAGGAAGGAAAATAATGCAACAGGCAATGGTAACAGGTAAATGACAAAGAAGTATCAATAAAATATTTTGGACTAATATTGCAGTAATTAATTGTCTAAGGGATTAGTTAATGTTTTGAATAGGAATCTGTCAAAACTAACCTTAATTTTTACTGAGTTAGGAAGTTTGTCTGCCTGAATATCATTCCACTGCCAACACTGTTAAAACTTATCTCTACAATAATTCTGCAAGAGAAATCATGTGCTAGCCATAATAGAGCAGTGTGATAAAAATCATGATAAATGGCAGACTTGAGTCAACTGTGCCCCTCTGTTAATGAATAACATCCTTTTTTATTAAATAATTGAGGCAAAACATTAAAGATGGGGCAATCAGGCATGTCAGAAGGCTTGAAGAAGAACTGTATTTTGTACCAATTAGATTAGTTTATTCTGCTGTATGTCACTATTGATTTGCATTTTCTTTCTGGCTGAAATCTGGAGTCAGCATTCCCTATAAGCCCTGTCTAATGTTTTTTACTGTTTGAAATATGAAACATGAGTTGATGGATTCCCTTCTTTAGATTTTCTCCTCTGCTGCTTCATACATTAGATTTCCAGCTCTCTTCATTATACAATTAGGCACCTGATGCGGAGACAGGGCAGGCTGTGAGCTGCAAGCTGGAAGTGGGTGTGTAAGACAGAGAGGCTTGGGGCACACCTCGCTCTCTCCTTTGCCTTACTTAGATGCCACTAAGCTGTGGTGGCTCCCATGGCTTCCCTCTGAGGTGCCCAGCGTCCCTCACCCGGGTCAGGGCAGGGTTTCAGGATCCAGCTCCCAGGGGTTGGATCATGGGAAAGTTGAAATTGGAAGTGGAAGGTCTTGTGTATTGTCAGTGTTCCCACAGTCCTCCCTCGGAGTGACATCCCAGGTCAGAGCCAGAAGACCAATCCTGCAAATCCTTGCCCATTTGACTAAGCCTGCTTACATGAGTAATGGCAGAAGTGCTTTGCAGGGTTGGGTTGTTTAATTTAGAACCCAATTATCAGCTTATGGCTTATGTTCTTCAGCAGTGAGTATGATCATTCATCAGGATGCCAGGTTTTCAGTTCAGTGGGAAGACCCTGTCATGGGCAGGTCACTCTATGTGAGCAAACATCCTCCACAGCCTTCAGACCAGCTCACAGCTATGGAATTGTGCCAGTGATTACACATGGTAAAGATCAATAAAATACAGTTACAGTCACTTCAAAGAAATGTATAGTAGACAGGTAAACAGAAGATGGGTTATATCTAATGTCCATGTAAAGTTAAAAGTACCTTACACCAACAAATGCTTCCAAATTTAATGACTTGGTGGCTTGTTTATTATTATCTATGCAATTTCTACTCCTGTGGATGTACACAGTTTTTCTTAGAGTTATTTCAACGATTTGTGTTTCAGCAGTGGTAAGCAACTTAAAAGAGATACATCTTGATGGATATTGATCAGATAAATATTTTAAAAGGTACAGATTAGCAGAGAAGGCAAGCACAATGTGTAATTCATCTATTATGACAAACTGGGAAGCATTTTAAAATATCTGTGCTCTCCAGGAAAAAAATGTCCCACACTAAGGTATTGATTTTTTGATAATTCTTTCAAGCTGGACTCTGTGCAGTTTTGCTGCAGGGACAGGGATATGGTGACATTGCTCCAAATCACTGAGAAACTTTGCTTTTAATGTCAGGATGATAGACTACTTAAGATAGTTAATCAAATTATTAGTTGGAATTTGTCAGCCTTGTTGATATTTTCAAATTTAAACAAACCAGATTTTTTTTTCTGGGAAAAAATGCTGGTTTCCTGAAAATTCCCCAAATCATCATGGTTGAGAAGGCATTTTGCTTGTGTAAAAGCTGTGCCACAGTCATTGTGAAATGTTTATGTTTGTCACTCTTCTAAAAGAAGTCAAATTGCAGCATTACTGATTTCAAGAGATGAGAAGCGCTTAGGGGTACTGTGTAGGGACACAAAGACATTCCCATGACACCTTTGGGGGAGCAACAGGATTTTTGTGGGGACTGCTTCTGTCCAGCACAATAAGTACCATTTGCTGCTCACCTCTGTGTAGACAATCTTACTCCCAGGTGCTTAAAGAGATGACTTGTTAGGATTTTGGAATTGAGGCAATCATTTGGACAGACTTTAAACTATACAGGGGTGGTAATGTGCTCTGTAGCCACACTTGCTTTCCAAATGAAGAATGAGGAGAAAATTTAAGGCTGTAATCTTGAGAGAAACATGGAATAATTTGAATATATAGCCTAAAATTCATTGGAAGAAAATGAGGTTAGCACCCCCCACCTGCCTGCCCAAAGCAGTGGAGCCCAAGTCCAGCTGGGGTATCTTTTCCAACTGATGGGTGAGTTTCTGTGAGCAATTCCAGGAAAAATACCAGGAAACTTTGGTGACATAATTGTGCCATACTTGAAAGATGAAGAAGCCTAGTATGGAGCCAGGGGGATAGAGAAAGGCAGCTGACACTGTTCAGTATTGTTCAAGAAAATCACGTATTGGTCTAAATAACACTGTCATCATAGTTTAAGTCACCTGCAAAATAGCAATAGCATTTTGTTATCTATGGTTTAAAAATGAACTTAATTGATACTTAAAGAAGATTCAAAAAGTATATATAGAGAGGCCATAAAATAGCAACTGAAAACTGTTAGATATTATTGAAGGAGGAGAAGAACAAAGGAAATAGGGTTTGTATGGTTTATTGCAATTTGTCTTGTAAGATTGGAATTCATTATCAGGTTTCACTAGAGCTGAAGCCAGCATGCTGTCTAGTCTGTATTGTACGCAAGCTAGTAGATTACTCATTTTTCTCAGACACAGTCTAATCCTTTCTTTCTCCTGTATATCTCTTGAAATATTCTTTTAGTAAATGACATTTTTGTTAAAAGATAAACAGGAACAAGGAACCTGATGGATGTTTCACTTGTATTCTGGAGAGAATAATATTAATTTCACTAGTGACAACATAACAGTTTGCTCCTATAAAAACACTTTTCACCTACGCATCCCATGCTCTTCGAAGTGGGATTATTGTTCTAATCCCTGGGTTAAGGCTGGTGAAGCTGAATCACTCTGTAGTTATGGCTTTATCTAAGGCTGTGCAGCAAGCAAGTGACAAATCTGGGAATAAAGGTTCTGAAATGAGCTCTGTTACTTGGGTTAATAACAACAGTAGCAGCAACAGCTGTAAGACATCTTGGAAGTTGAGGATGAGAGATGAAATCTCTGATTGGAAATCTCTCTGTTAACACATCAGGTCACGTTATGACTTTGTCACAAGGAAAATGTGTTGGGGGTAAGACAAAGTACAGTGACCATTTGATGAAATCGAGCCCTTCAGAACAACAGCCTTGTTACTTGCTAAGTAACCCAGCAACCTTTTAGCTACCAGTCTTTCCAAATTATACAATTTTCTTCTGCATCTTCTACAATCACATATTTGGAACGGGTTTGTCTGCACCAGCTGATGTGCCTGGAAGTTACAATATGCGCAAGTCAGAGCAGTGACCATCAGTTGCACCCAAGACAGCTGAGAGAGATTCGTCCTCACTAGTGGGGAGGCTAAAGTCTTGGCACACTGATTGTCCTGTAGAGATACCTCATTCTCTCCACTGACTCTGCAGTAAAAGTGATGGATTTTGCCATAGTTATCTAACCTTTTGAAAACCAGAAGTCAGGAGCGATGATTGTTTCAGGCAAATAGTATTTCTGAGGCACTTTTCAAATTCAAAGCTTTTTAGCACTTCTGTTTTATTGTCAAACTGTTTCAGTTTATGAACTACAAGGTTTTAGTGGAAATTCTGTTCTCTTAAATTTTGAATGGATGAAGACTGGAATATATGTTGGAAAGTAAAGAAAGCTAATGTAAATCAAGACAGCTAGAGGTGATGTGGCAGACTACAATAGATGTGAATTCAATGAGTAATATGCAGATAAAAACCTTTTAATTGATTAAAAAGGTGACAAATTGCCTTTAGTGCCGCAACCATTCATGAAATGTTTCTTGGCTTTGCAGCATTCATATTTAGGAATTGGATGCCTTGAGAGCTCCAGAAGAAAGTCTGCTTCAGATGTTTCCCAAAGCAGCTGCACATACAAGGAGACCTCTGGTGGCTGCCATCCTTTATAAACCTGTGTATGCCCCTTTTGTGAATACACCCAATTCTGAGTTAGTTTATTGCCTTTTAGGTCACTTTCAAAATTCACGTGTGCAGGGAAGTGATGGAGGTGACAGGAATACTTCCTGCAGTTAGGTTTAAGGCAAGAAGAAACAACTAAGTAGCATAACTGGACTCTGCATAATACAGGCCATGGGATTTCATGTAGTTAATTGTGTGTTAAGCCCTATCTGTAACTGCTTAGAGAGTGTCTTCCAGCAACAAGGTTTGATTTGGCAACACCAAGAAATGGAAAATACACCAATATCCTAAGTAGCTTGTTCTCTGAATTATTGAACCCTTATTACTAATAGGGTAGTCAGTAAACAGTAATACAGGACTACAGCTCTAAAACAGATCTTAAGTAATTGAACTTTTTCATAAAGTGACTTAAAAAATCATGCTTTAACTAGCACTGCTAATTGTTTTTACTACAAGTAACTCCTAAAAGTACTGAGTAAGAGCAATTGGGGGAAATTTTTCTTTTGTGCATTTAAGTGTGCTTATTTCTTTCTTTGCCAGTCTTTAGTTTACCTTGGATTTTTTGTTTCTTCTCTATAGTGAATTCTCTGTGTTGTTCCTGTGGATGTTTTGAAACCAGAAAGGGGAAAACATTTTTTAAATTAGGAAAATGTTATTACAGAACTACAAAAATTGGCAGAGAGATCCAGAGAAGATATTCCATCTGCTACTAGTTTTAATTAAATCAAAAGCCCCGAACAGAAACAAACATGCACAAAACCAGAATTCAGTCACAGTATCCTATTAACTGACTTGTATATTCAGAGAAGTTATTTTCATCAGAAGATTAAAATGAACCCAAAATATTTTTGTTCCCTATTCTCCAATATGCGTTATATTGTATGAAACAGAAGATTTTGAAGTAAACAAGTAACCCTTTTCTGAACCACAGTATTCTTATTTATTTAACTTTTGAATGTCTGTGTATTATATTATGTAGCCCTTGAACCATTCAAGTTCGTTTTAAATCCTGGTTAGCCTTTTTACCACTGATTTTTGAGAAGTTTCTGCTTCCCTAGAACATAATTTTTTAATGGTTGTTTAACTAATGAAGTGATACATATTGACACTATATTCGGTGGCATCAAATAGTTATTAACAAAGAAAGTTCTGTGTGAGTGAGTTAAGAGTGTGACAAGCAGGTTATTAAAAGCTCTCTCTAGACTGACCAGCTGTTCAGTATCTTAAGACTGTGCTAAGATGTCTACTGATGGCAGTATCAATTAGAGTGGGCAATAAATTAATAGGCATTATAAGTTGTGATGAGAAGAAAACAAAATGTGTGTTGTTTCCTAGCATCATATGGGTAGGAAATGAAAGCTGATGGGTGTCAGAACAGTTCTCACACTTGGAAAGCATTTAGGAAATTTATTAACTATGCACATCCCACAGTCATTTCAGGATCTACCATTTTTTAATGCCTTCTGTATGCAATTCATTACCGTCATTGTCAGCATGCTTTCTCTTCTTTCCTTTTTCTTTTCAACCTCCATGTATGCATATACAGAATCATTTATATTATTTTTATTTCCCATAAATAATAGTAATCCAGACAAAAAAAATCTATGGTTGCTCTTCATGTATGGGAAATCCAGTGAAAACTGTGTTCAGTTTTCAGAATGTAAATATTTTTTTCCTGTTCATAACTTGACAGCTAGAAACAGATTCTGTGATACCTCTGCAAAACCGTAGTAAAGGCTTAGTCACCTTTTTAAGAAAACAGTCTATATATGCATTCATGTTTTGTAGATGTGTATGCTGATGTTGTGGTTTAACCCCAGCCAGCAACTAAGCACCACACAGCTGCTCACTCACTCCCCCACACCGCAATGGCATGGGGGAGAGAATTGGGAAAAAAAAGTAAAACTCATGGGCTGAGATAAGAACAGTTTAATAGAACAGAAAGGAAGAAAATAATAATGATAATAACAACAATAATAGAATGACAGTAATAATAATAAAAGGATTGGAATATACAAAACAAGTGATTCACAATGCAATTGCTCACCACTCACCAACTGAAGCCTAGTTAGTTCCTGAGCGGCTATCCCTCCCAGCCCCACTCCCCCCAGTTTATATACTGGGCATGACATCACATGGTATGGAATACCCTGTTGGCCAGTTTGGATCAGCTGTCCTGGCTGTGTGCCCTTGCAACTTCTTGTGCCCCTCCAGCCTTCTTGCTGGCTGGGCATCAGAAGCTGAAAAATCCTTGACTTTGTCTAAAATTTATTTGGCAACAACTGAAAACATCAGTGTGTTATCAACATTCTTCTCATACTGAACCCAAAACACAGCACTCTACCAGCTACTAGAAAGAAAATTAACTCTATCCCAGCCAAAACCAGGACATCTGATAACTCTGAATTTTTTGTTTTCTTGTCAATCATAGAGTATACTATGCTGGAGATGCAAGCAACAGAGTACTAGTTTCCCCGGGAGCTCACATCTTGAATCTGCGATGATGGAGGGACCCCTCAATGTTTCAGTCACATCCTTATATACACACCTTAACCTATAAGGATAGGTGGTAGGATTTGTTGTAAATATACTTCTGTTCCTCTGCTTAGATTCACATGCATTCAATGCCTTACAGCATCAGGCTTAAAAAATATACAAAGTATTACTGCCAGACATCAGTACCACAGTGTTCAACCTCCAGAAACAAGATGGTGTAACACCTCTCCCATTTGCTGGGATGCTGTTGGTTTGAGTCTGGTGCTGTCTTCAGACTGATGTGGCTACAGCAGATAATATGAAGCAATACCACCTGCTATGTCAGTGTGTCCTGAGGTCAACCACTTTGCTTTAAATGTAGTCAAGATGTGCCACTGTTTCTGGACTAGGTCTGTTTTCATGTCCTTTCTTGGGAGATATCCTTGTACTATGGTTGACAAATGCATGTGCAATTTTCCCATGGTTCTCCTTTTCCTGAGAATATTACATGAGGTAAAACTATGCTAATGCTAGTTCTGGTGGCCTCCATGTGGGCTATACTGCTGGTGCCACAACGTGCTTAGTCCACAGTTATGGACACCCAGACCTTACCTTTACTTCCAGACCTGTCACCACAGCCTTGGGGAATTTGAGTCACCTCAGGCCTTGTGTCTCACTGGTCAGTGGCTGGATGACTGCCATCCATTGAAGGAGCATGTTCGTTCCTGTTCTGGTACACCGGGCTGTTGAGAATCGTGCTGGTAGGTCTTCCTTTCCTATTGCTTTGGCCCAACTACCAGAAAGGAAGGGTTATCCACTATTAAGTTTATTAAGATTTGCTTGACTGTCACATGCTAGCTGAAGACTTCTTTCTTCTCAACTCTCATAGCAATCACATTTTTAAACAATTTGTTGGGGCTTTGCCATGTATCAAGAAATCCAAATCCTAACGGGACTTGGACTTATTATTTTCTGCGCTTGTGTAAAATCAGTTTTTGAGTCCATGGCAACCTACTGTTTGTTGCATATATCCATGAAGGTGTCTATCCTGAGGTGAATTCTGCTGTCCTAAGAATAGCTGTAGAGAGAGGTGAACAGCAGATCAATACCACGAAAAACCTAGCAATCTTAATACACCTTAAAAAGTATAATTTTAAGAAAAACATGGTTTGAATAATTTTCTGCAGTGTACTTACAGTAACGTGTCTAGTGCAGCTGGAAAAAATAGAGAATATTTCTGAGTTGTACTACCAAGATGAAAGTGTGAATTTTATTTTTTTTGTAGCTAACTCTTTCCCTCGTGCTTTCAGTGTATCAAATTATTCAGTAATATTTGAAGACCTGAAGAACACTATACCTGAATAAAGTTTAGACCACTGGTAATATAAATGTACCTGATACACGAGGAAAGAGAAGAGATGCAACTTTTCATAAGCTTAGCAAAATGAAAAGATGACCTTACAGCAATTTAGAATTTCATAAGGTACCAGTGAAGTTTCTAAGTTCTGGCAAGTTGATTAGTGCTGGTGAGTGAGAAAAGCCTCTGGAGGGTACTTTGGAAAAAGGTATTACAAGATTTTGCAGTCACAAAATTAAAAGCCACTTCCCTGAAAGATGCTGAGATGTAATTTAGAATTTGAACCTTTGAGATATGTACTAATGAACCCTGCTCCCCATACATTGAGGCAGGGTGATAAACAGCATTGTAAATTAAATGCCAAATGATTATGGATGAAATCACAGTGAACAGAAGGCTCATGTCGGTTATGGCCTGGGACTTATGTACAACTCTGAGACTCAGCTTAGATCCTCATCAGCTGTCATGGATGTGCCTCTGCTGTTCAGGGGGCATTGTGGTGAGTCATATGAGCCAACTGGATGCTTGATTTTATTTTCCCTGGGGAAGATGAATAGGTTGTAGGCTACCATAAGCAAGAATATTCATATACATAATGATCTAATGACACCAAGACACAAGAGAAGGCTGAGAAATAACACTATATTTCCTTAAGTTTTTTATTAAAGGATTTAATGATAAAAATGAGAAAACTACTTACAAATCTCAAGTTAGTTTCAAAAAGAAGTGAAAAATTCAAACCCCATATCCTTTAGAAAAAGACTTAATATAGGTCTTGTTATTAATTGACTTGGTGTTCAACAAAGGTGTTTTAATATTAAAAAAACTGTATTCATGTTATCTGAATCACTAGCCCATATAGAATTTAAATTAGTTAATTTCACAGATTTTAATAAAGAAAAATTGACTTTGCATTTGTGAGCCTTTCAGGAATATGTAGCTTATAATGATACAGAGATCTGCGCGGGTATATCTCAACCATGATGAGAGCAATGAAGGCTGTCGTTCACCTAATAATAAAAAAGCTCCTCAGCTTTGATTAGCTAAGAAGGTCCAAAAGGTCCAAAATTGTTTTTCCAGAAGGAAGAATAATTAACTCCAGAAAAGTTTTGTACACCTGTTTAGGGATAACAGTATATGTTAAAGATAAAGCAAATCTCACTCGATCATACTGACTAAAGCTTTCACCTGATTTGAGTGCCTCACTAGTGAATAGAGTGGCTGATTTGTTATTTGATCCTTTGCAAATCGTCCTCCATTTCTGAGAAATTCTTTGGCAGATACAAGGTCATGTATACAGTCATGGTTACAGTTATTCTCCTGGAATAGGTCCTGCTTGCAATTATTTATATGTGTTTATGGAAATCCATAAAGGATATGAGGGGACCTTAGGAAGTATAATGTTCACAGGTCACTGAATGAAGTGCCATTAGATGACTTGATACTGATTCAGTGTTAAAAGACTTCACTGGTAGACTTCAACTCTTACAAAAAATCAGGCCCTTAAACATAACCCAGAGAGCTCAGCAGGTCTCATCCCACGACTAGTAAGTACAAGGTTAACATCCTTGTCCCTTGCTTTGCAGTCTGTTCTTCCTGACCAAGCTGTATATCTTTTTATACTAATAAAAAGTAATTCTAGTTCAGCCGTATGAATTATCCCACTGAATCTCTTGTACAGCAACTAAATTCTGGTTTTCACCACATATAAGGAATTTTAGGTCCTGTTTATTTCTTGTATTTCTTGCATTCATGTACAGGCTGGTACTGAATGACTATATAGATTCACGTGCACCTTTTTCCTTCTGTCTATTTTGACCCTATTCTGAGTATCTCTGAATTTCCTGGCTTTAGGCTATGATTCTTGTGTACCCAAATTTCACCATTTGTGGGATAGGGCTAGTGATGCTGACCTTTGTGTGAAAAGCTTTGTATTCTCCTGTTGAAAAATGCCATGCAAGAGCAAGGTGTTATTATTTACAAATTTAACTCCTGTCAGCATTGAGTGGTACCACCAGAATGCTAAAAGACCTGTTAAATCTATTGTCCATTCCAATACATTTTCAGGGGCTAAAACAAGCAAAGAGAAGCAGCAGACTGTGAAGACAGGAGAACTAGAGGCATAGCATGGCAGGCTGGGGTGCCAAATGCAATTCTCTTTCTTACTTAAAACAAGAGGGCATCTTGTGTCTGAGCAAGTTGATGTAAAGTAGGCCTGGGGGAATCAAGTAGTGAAACAGCAGACACAGACAGCAATAAGACACTCTTTGGAGCAACAACAAAACAGATGGTTCAATGGCCCCCTGTCCACTCCAGAGAATATACAATTACTTACAGGACAAAGCCCATCTGGCCCTTTAATAATCTGAGAATTCATCATGACTAAAGCTGCAGTGGGCTTTTTGCCAGCTGTTTAAATTAACTTGATCAATCCCCTCTATAAAGCTACCTAAAAAAAATCCAATTCTCTCCACCCTTTAACCTGCTGTAACAGGTTCACCTCTTGCTTTGTGATTGGAAAAACAGAAGAAAGCAGTACCACCTGTTAGCTTTGGGAAGGATGGCCTGTACCTATTGGAAACTGCTGCAAATGGAGTGAGCAGTCATAAAATTTTAGAGGCCACCCTGTTAACTTGTTTGAAATTCTGGCACTGTGACTGATTGTTCGAGGTCAGACAGATAAAGGAGATAGCATGTAAAGGTGTATAAAAGAATATCTCATCATGAAAGGACAGTATTTTCAAGACACTAAGCCAAGGACTTGTACTGCACTCAAATGGAACAGGTGATTGTGCTATAAACAGGAGCTTGTAGAGGGAGAAGGAGAAAGTGATATAGCAGTACTGGGATAAACTGCAGATTTGGGGAAGCGTGAAACAGCAGTGGTATTTTTTGGTATTCAGGGTCCATTAAGTTACCTCTTTCTACCTTCTGTAGTCACTCACATCTGACCAACAAGATAGACACAAAGGTCTCAGGGTGGGAGCTGACGTGCTGCACAAGTGTAAAGGCTATGTGTGAGGCATGTCTTTGTGTTGGATTAGGCCCTGGGTGTTGAGATGGTGAGACTGAGGTAGGGTGCAGAGCAAGAGCAAAAGCTGTTTGAATTCAAGCTGCAATCTCCCAGAAGTATCCTTGGAAAATATCCTAAGCACTTATTTCTTAAGATCTTTCATACTCGTCGCGTCATTTGGGAGGAGTTTCTGGGTCAAGTAATATATACAGTTTGTATATTGTATCCTGTTGTATCCTAAATTGTATCCTTTGTGCACAGCACGTTATTGCCATTTTCAGCATTGCTCTGATTCTATCTTTTTTAAGGGCTCATCTGGTTCCAGTATGCAGTTGGCTTCCAGAAACCCATTCAACCTTTTAGCCATTTACTTTCATTATCAGAGGCATGACCGCTACCGGCAGATGACAAAGGGAAAGGAGAGGAGTGGAATGGAGTGGTACATGTGATTATAAAACTCAGCTGTCTGTATATGAAACCAACACTGTCCTAAGGATAAAACAAGAGCCTTCTTCCTCAGTCAGGCATCCAGTCCTGTGAAATTAATGCTTCCTCTAAATAACTTTATAATTCAACCTCTATAGCATTTCGATACCTGTGCTGCAGCTGAGTTTCCAGTAACCAACTGCCAAAGAAAAATATATAGGCATTGCAATATGTTTTCAGAATCTGGAATAGCTTTCAGGCTGTCACTGGCTCAATTTCAGGCTTTTTGACAGGCTATAATCTGTCCTTCTTGAAACAATTGACAATTTTGCAGGCAGGAGCTGTGCAAACAGCCTGAAAAATGGACAGCTATTATTTTCAAAATATTATTAAAAATGAGAAAACTAAAACTAAAAAGTGCAGGTGTTCTTATTTTGAGTGCTATTTTTCAGAGTAATGAATATTATTTTTTTAATACTACCTGGTAGTACAATTCTAAGTAAAGACTGTAAATTCTGACTAGTTTAACATTTGCCAAGAGAGGAACATATACCATTTATCTTATGGGAATATAAAGTGAGTTGGTATGCTAGATGACACAAAAAAAGGAAATATAATTAAGCATCTAAACCTCACATTAACTTAGTCACAGTGCACTTGTAACATCTAGCTGCTTTAGTAATAATGTAAGGTACTACTGTGTGGGAGTTTGACACTGCTACCAGAAAGTCCTCATCTTGGCACTTTTGCATTTTTAATCATTGTGACCTGGAGAGTGACCTGTAAACTTCTCACTGATTCTACTTTTTTTTTTCTTTTAAAATATGTAGTGTATCAATTTTCTTTTAAAAAGTTATAATTTTATTTTGTAGTTAAAAATGAGAAAAAAAAAAGAAATGCAAAGTTAAAATCCCCATAAGAAGTTCAGTTTGTTTATGAACATCTTTTCTTGTTAAATGCAGATCTTAATACAGTAATATGTGCATTTACTTAATGTAAATCCTGTTAAATTCTTTGTAGTTTTCAGTGCAGAAAAAAAAAAGTCTTTGAAGTTGGCCTTTGGGTTTGTGTGCAGACAAATATGAGTGGGCTGAGCAGTTAGATCAGTTCAAGGACAGGTCTTGGATGTAGTATGGAGTAGGTCTGGGCGACTGACAGCACATGTTGGATACTGAGGGGTCTTAAAGGAATGTATAAGTGTTTAGGACCATGTACACTATAGGAAAACACAGCTTTTTGTTGTAGCTGGGGAGCAGTTGCCAGAGCAGAACAGGTGCTGTTCCACCACAGAGAAAAATTGGAAACTCCACAGATAAGTGGAAAACTCTGGAATATTCTTGAGATGTTGATTTAGCATTTTCTTCTAAAACATTGAGTAGAAACACCGCAGTAATTTTTTTTTTATTTGTCTGTTTTCCATTTTCTACCTGTCCTGAGTTCAGCTGGGATAGAGTTAATTTTTACAGGAACCTGGGAGGTGAGGGACATAGCCGGGGTAGCTGACCTGAACTAGCCCAGGAGCTATTCCATACCATGTGCCATCATGCTCTGTATATAAATGGGCAGCGGGCTGGGGGGAACCTCTCGACTTTTGGTGGGGCAAGTGGCGGAGCGTCGGGTTCCGGGTGGTGAGCAGTTGCACTGTGCATCACTCGTTTTGTATACTCTTTCATTAGTACCGTTGTTGTAACCTTTTTTTTTTGTGTTGTCCCAGTAAACTGCCTTTATCTCAGCCCACGAGGTTCCAGGTTTTTTTCTTTTCTTTCTCCTTCGTCTCCTCCATATCCCACTGGAGCGGGGTGGGAGGAGCGAGCGAGCGGCTGCATGGTCCTTTGTTACCGGCTGGGCTGAAACCACGACACTACCCCAGAAAGTTAAGCAACAAAACTATATTTTGTTGAGAAAAAAAGAGACATACTTCTCTTTCTTATGTTTTAGTTTTCTAGTAGTAGTATTTTTTGTAGTAATGCAGTATTTTAGGGTGTGTCACACAACTGCAAGTGCACACATCTGAGCAAGTCCGAGTGTTAACCTTGCTAGCTTGGGTGCTTGAAGTTGAGCTGTGGCATTTTGGCTGGCTTACCTGGTTCTGGTGTCGTTCTTGCAACTCTGCGTGTGTGTGCATGTATCGCTGTGTGTGTCACTGGTGTGCTTTGTTTCTGAGAGCATTGTGCAGCCACAACGCCCCCCCCTTCCAGCCTCTGCTTACACAGAAGTAATTTTGTGTCACTGAAGTACAGGTATGCCCTCAGCCTTCTTCTGCTTCAGCACTTCAAATGTACATGTTCTTAGCTTGTCTTAAGAGACATGATAATTCCCTCTGCAGAGATTGTGTATGGGCATATACACCATCCTACGCCCCCAAGCAAACCAAGGTAGGGGGACCAACACTTGATTTAAGGTTGTTGTACACAGAGATGAATTTTATCCCATTAAGACCCAGGTATACCTGAGAGATTCAATGATGCATAAGCATTTTATGGGCTGCTAGCACACAATTGAATTTTATCTGAATTGACTACTGTGCAAACATCTCCAAATCCAAACCTAATGACTGTGGAAGGTATTAACCTCTATCAGTACTGTACATGACACCTTAGCATCCTCTGTGTTTACAGTTTGTAGTGAGTGCTTCATTAAGATTTCTGTGTATGTGTACAATTGCTGCAACACAGCAGGGACAGATTAGGATAATATAAAATGTTTATAAATCACATTTAGAAATTAAAACAGTGGGGAAAAAATGACTACCTTCAGGTTGGAGAAAATAAGATTTCAAAGCAATTATAGGAAGTTTAATATATCTGGTCTTTTGTGGCTTTATGGCTTCAATTCAAAAGTAGGTGTTTCTGTATGTAGCTATGATGGGAAAGAATTGCCATCCACTGTTGAGCAACTGGAATAATACTTTGTCTTTTTTTTTCTCTTCATTCTTTCCTCTGAGGTCACATCACTTGTTTGGCTTACCTTTTCTCCACAACATGCAAAATTGTATACATATATATATATTTTGATTTGGTGAATTTGAGGAAGGTCTTAAGATGCTTTTTATTTGGTACAAACATTATTCTGTGTCCTTAGTGTGTTATTCTTAGCAGACTTTTAAAGTGCTGACCTAAGCACCTTTAGCAAGTTCCTATTTTCACTGGTTCAAGCGTACAGTCACTAAAGTCTTTTGTAACACCTCCACATCACTTAAAGCTCCATAAATTTTTAAAACTATCATTCTTACTTTAACCTGGGGAGGAGGCAACACAAAAATGATAATATACTATCATTAAAATTTCATTTAAGCTGTGTGTCATTGTTATTTGGCTAATTTTGTGATGCATAGTAACATGCATCAGATGAGATGTAAGAACTGATCTGCTGGAAGAGCGCAGTCTTGGCTGCTGTTGGTTAAGGGGTGAGAGAATCTCTACATTGCACTGAAGTTGCTGTTCCACTGTGTTACTGAGGTAAGGACTTAATGTATTTAGATAAGGCCATTTTCCTAGACCATGGCCAACCTAGCTGGAAGGTAAAAAGAAACTGTTTGAACGACCTTCTGTTTTGGAATAATAGAAAGTATTACCTGCATAAAACCCCTGCTTTGTTCATAGCCTTTGGCCATCATGACTACAAAGGTGCCGCTGTCACAGTTATTGAAAGGTTTTAAGCACCTGCCTCCTGCAAATTTCATATTGCTCTGAATGGCTAGGATTGCTCAGATGGCTAGGATATCACATTTCTGAAGTGTGCAAGTGACATAGGATTTTTGACAAGTCTCCATTTTCCCTTAATTTCTATGGGAGCTTGCTGCCACTGTGGATTTGAAGTGACTCAAGTGCCATCTCTGGGAAAACAAGCAAACAAACAAAAAAAACCCACACAAGCTTTTGGATACTCAAGGCCCATTTTTTTCAAGTCTCAGTAAAAAGGTGGATCTGTATGTGACAAGCACATCAAGACATTCAGACATACTGGAAAAGAGCAGCTAATAGTGTCATGCAACACATAACAGCTGATATGTGGTCTAGCTGTATAAACCAGGAGTAAATCCTGCTGCAGAGACAGAGCAGGACCGTATGTCACTTTTCTGTAGCTGTTGTGTGCATAAGAATGCAAAACCAGTGTTCTCTTATGAGAAGAGTGATTTTAATATATCTTCTAAAACCTAAATTCTGGGCTCCATAGAGACAGTGTTCCCAAGACACACAGCTTTTGAAGGCTTGTTCCCTTTCCTTGACTTCAACAGTTTCATAACAACTGAGAAAGGTGCTTCTACTGTATGAAGCATGCAAGGGATTAATTTCAAATACAGGTCATGTTTAGTGTACAGACTTGAGTTAGAAATGTTCTTTTACAGTGTCACAGAAACGCTAAAAATAATGGGACTCCCTTGTTCACTCAGTTTTTAGAAGGGAAATGGGATTAACCTTGGCCATAACTGCTGTCGTATTCTGAAGATGCTTCTGACTACATTTATTCTGAGCACATTTTCAGTTCTGGTGAGAATAACATTATCAGTTGCTAGATCTGCATACTAAGACAGATGTTATTCAAGATCAGCTTCAAGAATTTCGTCTAGATGTTGATGGTGATGCTAATGTATCTAGCATTAATAGCTATGAAATGAATACAGTAAAGGAGGCGTAATATAAGCCCAGGACCTACTAATATAATAAATATACTGATGAAGATAAATATTCCAAGAAAGCCAATCAGTCAGTCCAAACACAACCCATGGCTGGTAAGTGTCTAACTTTTGCATTTTTAATTATTTAGCTGAGAAGGAATCAAATAATCCAGGAGACCAAGAATGATTATTTTTGTCACCCTTGTTCTTCTCTCCATTAAGTTAACTCTGCTGTAGGGAAAAAGTAGAGCTCTAAATAGGATTTAAAGGCAACATAACTGTGTATTGGGATTTTCAGTGGTCCTTGGAGGAAACAAACCCAGTATTTTTGGTGTTCCTGTGAGTGACATAAATGAAATCAGGCACTAAGCACAAGTGTTATATGCAAACATGTGCTCTAAGACACTGAGAAATGGATAAGCAGATTGTTTATGTCTGGGCTGTATCTTCGGAAGGCCTTAATCAAATCACCTCAGATCTGCATTGCACAGTCACCCTCTGTCTCTGGTAGCATCAGAATTTTCTGACCTATTTAACTCCACACACGCAGTTCGTGGCAGCAAAAAAGCAGTCTGAGCGTTGTGGCAGACAGCTGCTCCGGCACACAATCTGTCACTGTTTGGCGCTCTGCAGTGTTATGCAGAACAGGATTGTCATCAGCTGCTAGAGGTCCTTCACCTCACCCTCTTGATCTCTTTCTGTCTCTGCTTGGTGGGATCACAGCAGATCAGAGTAGTCCATTCTTCCAGACGTTTGTCACTATACTGACACATGGGCCACTTGTGTTAGTGGTTGCTACGAAATGGAGAGCTCTCCCTCAGGAGTTTGTCTGAGGTTGCTCGTTTCACAGGGGTTATAAAAGTTAATACAGACTTGATAAGCACTTGATATGAGATGATGAGACATGAAGAAAAACCGTGCATCACCTTAACACAACCTTCACCCAATGAGTTCTGTCTTGTTTTCATAATAGAGACTATTGGAGGCATATCCCACACCTGCTGCGTATTGCTGTGATTCAATTTAATACCTTTCCTGTCCCTGGCTTACCTCAGTGATCACAAACAGATTTTGCAAATGTCAGTCCCAATTTGCTTTCATCCAGAATGGTGTTTATTTTATTAAATTATTGTGCCTATATATTTCCTAATTCTAATATGTTTTTTGAAGATCAAACACAAATGACCAGGGATTCAAAAGATACAAGACATTAGAGGGAAGCTGTTCTCTGATGCTCCATTAGTGTGTTTGTGCAGCAGCTCTGTGATATATAACAACACTTGCTCTGTGGCTCCCAGGGTGGGGAGGCATTGCCAGGGAGCCACTTTCCTGTCAGATGCTGCCACAGCATTTGGAGGTTTCCCCAAAAGAAAGACTTGGCAGTGTTCGTTGAGGGACCATGAGGTGTTGGACTGAGCCTACTGTGAGGTGGCCGAAAATGGCAAACCAGCTTGATGGCAACAGACTGCAGCCATTATCACAGTATTTACACTGAGGCCATAGAGGACAAGGAGAGTTCACTTCTACTGGACACTTTGCTGTAACTAGGGAGTATAGCAATTTCTAGAAGTGTTTACTATCTCTTGGCCTTCATTTCTTCTTCCTATTTGGCACTCCATAGGAAGAGCAGGATTGTAACTTGATGTAAAACCATGAAGATGTTGCGTCATGGGTAACAGCCTTGATGACCTGATGTGGCATTACACAGTGAAACATCAAGAGCTTGTCAAGGAGGGCACAAGTTTTCTGTCTAAGCGACAGTTTTCAAACAAAAAGTATACCGTTCTGGGTGGTAACTTTATGTAGCTATTACATTAAGTGCAGCACTTCAGTTTTTAGCCATCTGTCTAAGCATTTGACATAGATTTTAGCCCAGTAAGTCTCCGCAGGTCAGTTGTCCTGAGTGCATCTGGTGGACTTTGAACAATGAATAATTGAATATGATTTTTTTAATGTTTAACTTAGTCTCATAAGATGTGTCTAAGAAAGCAT
The DNA here is from genome assembly GCF_964188355.1 of Buteo buteo. Classification (NCBI taxonomy): domain Eukaryota; kingdom Metazoa; phylum Chordata; class Aves; order Accipitriformes; family Accipitridae; genus Buteo; species Buteo buteo. The sequence continues at coordinate 23,971,586 of NC_134182.1, forward strand.
AGTCTATAATTTCTTCCTAATACAAAAAAAAATGTTAATCCATTACTGTCTATGCTATTATTAATGTTTGCAAGGGACTTAGTCTCTTAGTATCCCTCAAAAGCTGCTAAGAACATTATTACTGGAACACTCTATTATGGCCTTTTAATCTCCTTTTTACTAACTGGCTTGGTTAATTGCAGCATACTCAGTGGGATGGGTCAAGGCATTATTTCAGTGGTATACGGTATTTATATGGGAATCTTTACTCCTTTAGTGCTTTTGAGTGCTTCAGAGGAATGTTTCTAAGGAGTTCTTAAAAAGCAATATTCTTACCTCCCTTCCATTTTCTTCCCTCTCTCTTTTTTTTCTCTCTCTCCTGTGGATGTGTGTGTGCATGTATGTTTTCAGTGAACAGTTAACCTGTCCATGTATTTGGAAAGCTTTCAAAAATCAGTCTTGTTAGGACTGATTTTGCCTCTTGGTTTAAGGAGAAATAGCAAGATCAGAAAGCTGATCCTGACAGTTGATGATGCAGCAGGACATGGGATGCAGAAATCTGGATTTGAAACGCATCAATATGTGTCAAAATATAAATTAGTAAATTCTCAAGTTATTTTCTTCCTGCAGTACAGACCAAACTTAGAGCCTGTAAGGAACATAGTTTTTAAAAATGTTGGGTTTTTTTGGTGTGGTAGTCATTAAATGAATGCGTGGAAAGTAATCTGAAGTCTTCACATAGAAACATCTATTCAAAAAGAATAGATATCCATCAAAAATGAAAGGAACCTATAGATTCTGAGACAAATGTTTTGATCATCTCTTACTGAAGATGGGTGCAGAATGTCTAACTATCTGCTTTCCAGGATTTGTACAATCACGTAGTCACAGAATAAAGCCTCTTGAATCTTTCTCAACCTTTTCTCAGCCTGGAAACTCTTGAGAACCAGGTTTGACTACCTGGGAAGAGCAGGCATACAGAGCTAGCGATAGAAGCATTCATCCTCATCCTCTGCTGTACACACAGTTGTTGTGGCTCAGGTGTGTATTATTTTTTTTGTTGTCTAGCCCACAGCCTACGGCTAATTCTGCTGACAGAGATCCTTTTGTTGTTTGTAGAATTCAGTCTGGGAGTCTCTTTCCAGAACCACATGGATGTAGTTTCTTGGCTGGTTATCTAGATATTTTGAACTCTAAATTTATCATAGTCTCTACCCTTAAGTCTCAACTGATCACTTTTCTTTCAATGGTTGCTCCCCCCCCCCCGCCCCCCTTCACACTTTTCCCCATGCCTCTCAAGCACGCTTGCTCTGGTCCCAGTGCTCACAGGGAATAAAAAAGCAAGAACAGTTGTCTCTCTGGGCATGGCCCAGAGCTCCTTTAAGTTAAATGCCATAACAAGTTCAAGCTTAGAATCCCTGATGCGTGCTCTCACTATTTTATTTATCTTTATTACGTATCCACACATAGCCTCTAGACACTCAGAACTGACTGTCTGGATATACAGAAGAGGATAATGAATCAGAGGCCTCCCTAAATAAATCTATAAATTTTTGACCAATAATCTAAAGCAAAGTCTGTACTAACAATGTCACCAATGTTGCGTTCCTACTATGCTTGACAGTGTATCTCATAAAACATCAGGAACCCCCTGAAATACTTCAATAATGTTGTTTATTGCAACATATAATTGCCTATTAAACTGGTTTATATTCCAGTTGATAAAGCAGTTATTCACCTATGACTGTAAAAGCCATTGGTAAGTTTACAGAAAAACCTGTAAGCATCAACATGGTGCTAAATTCTAATAAAAGAGGAAGGAGGCTGGAAGCTGATAAGAGAGGTAGTGACTCAGAGAAGAAAGATAGTTCAGGCAAGAGTAAGCAGAGAGCACTGAGTTGTGAAGAAAGAACCTAAACACTTTCAGAAAGTCTAATGCAAATATTAAAGCTGTGGATGAGAGCTTTAAATAACACAGCTGTAACATGAATAGTACTAAGAACACCACAGATCTGGTGTCAGTTAGGGGGATTAATCTTCATATAACTAGATGTATTAACCTCTATATTTATGTAAGGATGAAATCTTATGATTGAAATTCTCCAATGAGTTATGCGTAAGACTTTTTACTTCTGTGGGTTTTACCACAGCTGTGAGAAAAAAAACCCCAAACATTGTAAAATTACACAAGAAGGGTGAATAGGCATTCAGGGGTGAAACAGGGTGAATTAATTCTTCCTCAGACTGCTGAGCTGTCAAGTAATGGGTTGATTGTGGTAGTGGTAGGGGGAAGGAATACGGTGTTGGGGTGGGAAATGTTAGTACTTGTGTAGGTGGCTGACGTACTGTGGTGGTTAAATCCAAAAACAGCACTGAAAGAAGTTCTGGCATTTCCTTCCCTCACCCAGCTCTCACTCTGACCTTCCTCACCCTCTGCTTCACGCTCAAGTCTCTTGAGAGCAGATGCCACCAATCATTCCAAATTACAGGATATTTTGTGATATAGAGGCATGCTGTTTATAACAGATAGTTTAACTGCTGCTATTGGCAAAAGCCATCTTTAGCACTGTCTCAAAGAAATATTCCTTTCTTTGCCACAGGCAGAGACTTCTGAAGGAAGGGGATTCTCTTGGCAACAAGTTGTATAGTAAGTACTTGGCTAGCTGAGGTTCAGATGAGCTGGGCTGCTCTCCACCATGGAAAATGGGAAAACTTGAAGCACATGGACTAGGAGAAGGAAGCCAGTGGCATCACTCAACCCTCAGCTGCTACAGAAAAACATGTCTGGGCTGGTTTCTGATGGCTTCAGGAAAATCTGTTGTCACAATCTGCTTCTACTTGAATGGAAACTGTCTAAGTTTAATTGCTCTCTTTTGTCTCTGAACTACGACACTACCCTGGCAGCAAAACACTGGGAGTTGCCTCCAGTTCAGCATTTATGGTATAGCAAGCCTTCTACATCAACAAGAGTTAAGCTGTTCACAAAGGCCATATTTAAAGTATTCTCCTTCTGATTTAGTCTCCTTAAGAATCACAGATGTACTTGCAGTGCTTTCTTTAATCAAGTCAAGCGAAAAAGAAGTTATAAAGGCAAATAATATAATAATATTTTCATTCATAGTGAACCAGCGTATATAAATTTCATGAGGAATTTGGTATTGTTCTTGTAGTCCCCATTATTGTTACAGTGTCAGATGAAATGTTTTTTAAACCATTACTGAATTTTTCACAAACTGAAGAATCCTTGATTTATAAGCTCGGTATGTAAAAAGAGTTGCAGAGATTTTCATATCAGTGAAAAAAATATAATAATCTGGGTCCCCTGGGAAAGTGTTTTATTTGTTCAGTGGGAGATTTTGTATGGAAAGTCGAGATTTCTTACTTGAAACAATGTGCTGTTAAAGTACTGAGATTCAGCTGTTGCCTTTGTATGTGCTGTGAATATTACAGTAGTGTACATTTATACTACCTGTGCTGCAAAGTGTCCTTTAAATAGGAGAATTCAAAATTTACTATGAGTGTCATATGTCTAAAAAGCTTGATAGAGATGTACCTAGGTATTTAAATTTGCATGTTAGACATTATGTAAAAAATCTGAAGGAGTAAAAACTGAGATATTAATGAAATATTAACTATTTAAAAATTTGATTAGATATACAATATTTTAGTCATATTTTTATGTCAGAAAAACTTAGTTCTGAGTAGGACTTGACTGGTTCCCAAATAGAAAAAAGAAGAGATTAGCTATTGTGTAGTACTAGCAATTGGTGTATTTTGATGTGAGTGAACAGAATAAATATTTATGCAGGTGATAATAAGCCAAAAACATTAACCAAAGAATTATCTATTTTTCTAAACTAGTGCTTTAGATTGGTTTTATTTGTTGCATTTCACAGAACTTCATATATCAGTTATTCAAGAGAGCGAAAATGCACAATGGCATCATCCACATATCTTACATGAAAGTATTTTTAGAATGTATGTTAGCCCATGTACATAAAAAAAGCACCTTACCAGTGAAATCCACACTTTTCCTTCTCAGGAGGTTTTAATTTAACCTGTTTTGGATGGAAAAATAGGGGTTTGAGCAATTTATTTTTATGAAAAAATCATTATTTCACAAATTTGGGGTTAAAAATCTCCACATGACACAAATTATCAAAATCCCCCAAAAGACAACTGTCTAGTTTTTAACCAGGGAGAGAAACATTACGGTTTGAATACACAGCCCTGTAAACCTAGGGGAGTCAAACCTCGTTTGTTTTATATATCTTTGAAGCTCATAGCACAAATTTCCTACTGGACCTCATATTGTGTGATGCACTTTGCGAAAGCAACTGCTATGATGGATCATCAAGAAATGAATATTTCGTCAGGACAGCTTTGATTTTTAAAATTATTTCAAAATGCTTCAGTTTTATGTTGAGGCTATTTGTTTTTTAATCACGCATTTGTCTGAATTTAATAGCATTTCTAAATCAAATAATTGCAAATAAACTGAAATGCTAGACAATTGATTTGATAAATAGTAGACAAATGATTTGACAATTTCTGATTTTGTTGTCTTCCTGTCACCACTTCTTCCACTTCTCCCACCTTCCCCTTTTCACAAACATTTTAGGTTTTAATAAATCTGCATTTTTTCAGTTTAAATATAATTTATTAAACAAGAATCCTTGTAAAGGTACACTGTAGCCATCATCTATGTTGTTAGTACACATTTGTTAACATTTTTACTGGTATTTGCACAGAGTCCACTACCTGATTTAGAATGGTATTAGACTGTGTGCAAAATGCGTTGACATTAGCTTCACAAAATGTTTACTTTTTAATTCTAAAGAATGTCATTTTTTTCAGACCCTGACTGCTATTAAGTACCTTTTGCAAGACTTTAAATTCTTTCACAGTGGTGTGATAATAGGTTTCGGTTCTGCATCTGAAATACTTCCATTCATAGAACTTCTCTGAGTTTAATGGGATTTTTTCTGCAGGAAGAATTCAAGTCATTAAGGACATATATAGAAAAAATAAATTCTATTGCTGATGCTGAACTGAAGGCTATTGTCAAAATTGCTCATGTTAACAGGCAAAACACAGATCCAGCAAAGCAAAAGGTTGAAAATATTAACTCCATTTTTTGATAAAAAAATGAACTTAATAAATGCAAGTAGACTTGCATAAACAAGATTGCAATCTTTATTTTGCTTTAAGATTCTCAGTTGCTGCATCATCTTCCACTTATATTTCTAACAGTCAATTTGCCTGAATTACTGTTGTACACTGTGAAAGCTCTACTGGCAGATCCTCAAGTAGGGCAAAGAGACCTATGCCTCTTCACATATATTTCCATTTAGGCACAATTATCCTGAGTTACTTCTTTCCTACACACTCTACTGAGATGAATTTAAATGGCAGTGGCACAAGCACACAGCTAGTCAGACCCTGCCATTTGGGAACCCAGATTTTAACTGGACACCAGAACAGAAAGTTGAGCCTGACTACCTTTGTTTTAATTCCACATTATTTTTCCTCCTTATAACTCAGGGAGAAAGAATTTCTCTGGGAAAAACCCACAAGCTCTTTGGCACACAAGTCCTTCTTCAGGTACTAAATATACAGGTAGTCCATGCTTTGCAAGTAACATGGGAGAGTGCCTGAGACTCTTGGTTTTGCTCAGAAATGCATAATTCTAAGAGCAGTTCTGGGCCTATATCCATATTGCCTAACTAACTTTATATGAGTATTCACTTAATTAAAGCGATTAGATTAGGGACCCACTTGTTATGGGGTCTCTCTGTAGTCACTGGAGAGAGACAGACTTTGCTGGGTGTTTCTAGAAGTGTTTGTGGTCTGCTGTGGTATTGTGGAGTGGGAATAATCCAGCCGTCAGGTAGCCATTGGCTGCACCTCACCATCTTGTGTGACACCAGGCTGTCCACCCCGGAGCAGAGAAACGTCACCCCACAAAAGGTGCGCCCTCCCTTGCCTTAGAGTTAGTTGAGCGTACCTCAGGGTTCTTGGGCTATACAATTCTTACTTCTGTTGATTGCTGGGCAAGCTTAGTTTTAAACTGTTTACAATTAACTTTGGAAATAAAAAGGGAGTAGTAGTAAATATATAAATTGTCTCAATGTAACAACAATAAAACCAATATAGTCTTCTTTCTTCCCCAAGTAACAAGGGAGGTGCAAACTGGGCATTCAACTTTAAAAGCTTGGTGGAAGTTAAGACGAGGTTAAAGGAGCGTAGGAGGAATTTTAGCTAACATGGTAACTGCTGATCCATGTGACACTCTTAGGGGTGGAGAGATATTTGTTTTCTTTTGTTCTTTTCTTTTCCCTATTGACTGCTTGTTCAAGCTATTGAACTACTGCTTTAACCAATTTAATCCTGCTATACTTGCAATATCTATGTGGTGCCAAAATATAGAGGGTGTGGGTACATCTGTAGATATGGATCATTCCATTTACTGTGGATTTTCATGAATATCCTTTGAGGTAAAGAAACAACTCTCAGTTTCTAGGCAGGGATAGTGAAGGAGGAATGCTGAGACTCAGGAAGAAATGCAGGATCTTGAAACACCACAGCTTAGGTTTAAGACTGAAGTCGCCACAGCATGTTTACTCCCACAAATCAGTTCTGCTGACTTCACTGGAGCCTGCATGTGAATAATATTTACATGTCAAGCCCTCCATATGGTTGACTGTGCTGTTATCAGGCAATCTGAAGTCTTACTTCAGCTGTCACTTAGCTGTCACAAAATTTGCCAAGTCTATACTAAGGTCTGGATCTTGGCTGGTCATGTGCGTAGGTGCCTAGAGCTGTGTTGTTCAGCATCCAGGGAGTGGCAGGTAGCCTGACTTCTCCTCTAACTGCTCAGCATTGCATGATACAAGCTCTGACACAGTGCAGCACACAGTTCTCATTGCTCCTTCCAGACCTTCCCTACGACTGCAGCTCAGTAGCAGGACTGAGAGGGGAGGCATGAAATCATCTCCATTAAAGACGTTCTGGTTATTTGTTCTGGTTACTTATGCAGTGGAAGAGAGGTGGGGAAAAAAAAATAATCAAGGAAAGGGCAGACGCTTGACTTCCATGAGCATTTCATGTAGGAGAATATTTTTGACACAGATTACATCTTGTTCTCCTATTGCAGTTCATGTCTTAGAGCAATGGAAGCACAGGAACCTGAGGATGTTCAGGTGTTGTCCCCCCTACTTGTGAATAGTCTAGGCAGAAACACAGATGCTGTTTGCTATGGTTTTGAGGGTGAGGTATTATTACTTGGCTGTCAGTAGTCATAGTAACACTGCTTTGCATGGCTGTTGAACGCTTGGTGCTGAAGGTTTCTTTAGTTCCGGCAATCTGTTTTTCTGTTTGTTTATTTCTCTTGTCAGAATTTGTTCCCCTAAGACTTTAAAACTAATTTGACAAGTTAGCTTATAATTTAACATGTCAAAAACTGGAGGTGTTTCCACAATTTTGATACAGAATCTGTGTTGGTGCCTCATAGTTTTATTTATTTTGCCAAATTGCTTTAATACCCTAAATTTAGGAAAGCTTCTCAGCTGGTGTTGATGGGCAAAGCTTCAATAGGCTCTTAAGGCATGTCTACACAGATGGGTACAGCCAGCTGCAAGCTTCTTTGTCCACTCTGCGAGCCAGCCAAAAGCAAGCCAGCTCTGCTCTGGAAGTTGTAGAGCTGCATTAGTGAGATACTGTGCCCAAGCGTTTGTCTACCACCTCTTTGGCAGTTTCCAGATCTGAGCTGGCTCTTGTCTGTCCCTCCTGGAAGGTGAACAGGAATGTCCATGCCTGGCTCCATTCTTATCTGAGAAGGCATATCCTTGGCTGCTGCTCAGACCTTAGCTCCTACTACATTTTAGTTCCAGTTCCTTCAAAGAGGTTTGCTTACATCTGTTCAGTTACTGTTTTGTTTCCTCAGATATTTTTTCCCTTCTTTCAGTTGTTGTGCTCACAGGCCGGATTGAGGGTGGTCCCCAGCATGCTCTTGAAAGCAGTTTACATCACCTGTGAGCCTGTGGCTATCACTGGCATGCGTCCCTGCTCAGGTGGGATACAGTTGTGTGTGCATGAAGGGATCAAATCCTGGCTCATGTAGAATGCATGACTCGCTTGTCTCTGTCAGTCTGAGTGGAGGCTCAAGGACTGCCCTTTTCTGCGATACAAAGCAAAACCAAAACTGTGAGTGGTGTTGGGTTTTGCTGTAAGCCCCCTGCTGTGGTCCATACCTTTAGGACACAGGACTCCTCCAGTGGAGGGGTGGTGCGACAGCCCCAGGTTCATCTTTGAGCACCTCCTGGGGTAGATTTGTTCGCTTTAAAATTCACCATCACTTCATAAACTTTTCCAGTGACTGGCTTGAAAACACAGGTGCAGGAAGACATGCTAACTGCCATATTTGAAACGAACTCCTTTGAATGCCAAACACATTGTAAACAGCTAGTGCTGTCGTGCACAAGGCTTCTTTTCCTCCCCCAAAATCTCAGCAGGAGATAGGTGCCACCTGTGTCCTCGGTAATGCAAGAGGCCCAGTGTTTACACATTGTCTTCAGTGGGAGGTGTTGTGAGATGGTTACCAGTCCACATGCTTGCAAGGCCGACTGGCAAGAATATGTAGGTAGGCTGGATGGGACACGGTGCTAGGAGACAGTGCCACTTCTGGCTTCTTGAAATCTCAGTCGTTGGGGCAGAGGGACAGTGAGGGGTCATGTGTCCAGATCCTGCTTTCTGTTTTGGATGGCCTGAACACACTGCTTACAGAACTGACAAAGTAGGTGATCACCATGGGAAAGATTTCAGATACACAAATTGGAGAGAGGAGCAAGTTCTTTATTTTGTCCTGGGTGAATGCAGGCACCTGTGATAGAGACAGACAGTGTAGCCAGAGGAAGAAAAGTGCACACTGAAGGAAAGAAAAAAATTTTCAAAAATAGATTATTTACATGGTTAAGTTAACTAGAAATGGCTGTATCTGGAGATAAGGTGGTAGATAAGTCAAAAGCAGCTGTTTAATAACTAATATATGAAGCAAGTCTTAAAGCAGCAGTGATGAAGAAAGTGTGTGCAGTGAAACCACATGAAAGTGGTAAAGAAAGGAAGATTCAGCAAAGTTTCCAGATTTTATCAGTTTATTACATTTCTAAGCTAAGCAGTGCTTTCAGAAGCTCTTGGGACAGCACCCTCAGCTGCAGGGATAACAATGTTTTTTAGCATCACAAATGCCTGGGGAGAAGATGACAAATCTTCTCAGGTTACTGACCACACTGTCTGGAAAAGGAAAAAAATCCTTATTAGTATTTTTCCACACAATGTATTTTTAGTTGAGACCCTTACCACATGGGCGCTCTCTGTTTTCTAAAAGAGGCCTGTGACTTCAGCATAAAGGGACCCCCCACAAAGCTGCATTGGGAGTTGCCATTGCACCTCCCCGGCTGAGCAAGCCGGCTTCCCTCTGCATCGCAGGTCCTTTTTCCTCTAAATCTGAGGAAATTGATTCTAGCTTTTGTTTCTAAAAATGGATTCTCATCCCTAGAAGGGATAGGATTTCTGAGATCTGTAGTTTGTATTTTTCTGGTTTCTACCAATAAATTAAACTGGACTTTTTTTCTACCTCTTGCTCACCAACCAACACTTGACCTGCTGAAATTGGAATTAGACAAAAAAAAGAAAAAGAATGAAACTCAGTCTCAATCTCTGCAATAATTAGGTAGTGTTCAGAAGATTGCAAAGAAAAAAAAATAATTCTTTTTTTTGGACCCAACTCCTTCTTCCATTTGAAAAAAACCCAACTGAATAATCCCTCTTAACTTCACTGGGGGCACAGTCAGGTTGGAAACGCAATTTGGAAACACACAAGAGTCAAAAAAGGTGAATGTCAGTGCAACTTTATTGAATGCAGCAGCATTATCCCAGTTTTGTGCTAGATGAAGATCCAGTTTACTTTATATGTTGAGTGTGATTAAAAATGATGACATTACATTTATGGTCATTTTATACTTACTGTTTCAGAGACAAAAGAGAAACAACAAAACCTCACGTAATGTGCATGTGACAGAAGCATCTCTATTCACAGTCTTTTCCCATTTTCCACATCTTTGTGTGCTTGCCATCTGCTGATGTGCTTTCTCTAATTTAGATTATAACGTCCCTGGGATATCAATCTAACTTTTAATATCTTCCCTCTGAAGTATGGTTTGGTCGTTATAATACTGATAGCTAATTAGAAGAAATAGAACGTTGACAAAAGCTTTCTTCTCGATCTGATGTTTCTAGTTTGACTAGGTAGATGGGTGCACAACTTAGATTGAGATACTTTCTGCTTCAAGTACAACCTGTGGTACATGGTACTTCTGGGAACTCTCACAGAGGGAATGTTGACACACTCACATGACTACAATACTCTCAGTTGAAGCATTTAGTGCTGCACAGCAGAAAATGCTGCTGAGAGAAACAAAGCATTCATCGCTGGTACACAGAATTTGGTGCTGTTGATGCTGGTTTTGCTATTACTGTTCCAGATGTTAAAAATGAAGCTTTTGACTGTCAGCTGTGGGGAAATATTCAAAGGAGCAAAGAGCAGCTAGCTCTGTAATTCCCACCGAGAGTCAGCATGTGTGAGCCCATAGATAGCATTGTGTAGCGTAATAAAAAAAGTCCAAACTACTTTCTGGGCTCCTGACTTTTGAATTGTTGTGGTGGGGTGTAAAATTCAGAATGACACAAATGAAGTTCTGCTTAAAGGATGAGGACCACTCATAGGTACTTTTCTCCAGCTGGCTTCAGGAGGAATTGCACATGCTGTGTGTAAAGGGAGAGTGTGACCTGTTGGATTAGGAGAGTGCAGAATGGGGGATCCTGTAGGATGTTTAGTCTTGACTGAGACGAAGCAGTACATTAAATTATCTTGCAATTCAGCACCATCTTCCAGAGGACAGAATTGATGCAAATCTACAGGTTTTGGGAATCAGTGTTGGAAATTAAATCCAGGCAGATAGGCGCTCTAGAAATATTTACATTCCTCTGTTAACATTGTTTTCTATTTGCCTCCATATGAGCTGGAAAATTTGTTTTTTTCTTTGCGTTGTTTATATCTTAATAAAAAAGAAGCAAAGGCTGTCACCAGGGTTGATTTAAACAGAGAAAGAGGGCCTCTAGATGAGCATCAGATCCAGTGAAGCATGTCCCGTGTCACATAACCACCCACTCATCTCCTTTCTTCAGTGAATTGTCTTTCTGCTTCCTTGGGATGCTAGATTTAAATCACCAGGTGATACAGGCACTGGGCATTTTGACTGTGGTTTTCTCCCTCCTGTGTGATGGTTTCAATATCAGCTTCGCAGGGGCATTGCAACAGTGGATCAGCACAAGAGGCAAAACACTTAGTTCTGCTTTTACTCCCAGTGGGTCCACTAGAGAATGGCAGTGCCAGAGAAGCAAAAGTGATATCATAGCCTAAAAAGAAAGAAATCCCATTTGGTCAGTTGGCACAGCTTTATAAACTTTTCAATGTTTTATGGGAATATTGTTCAGTCAACTTTTTGCCATGCAGATTCTTAATCACCTGTCTGAAGTTACCTGTATCCCCCTGTCCTTGATCCCAACACTTTCTGAAAGCCTTTTGCATATGTCCTTGAGGTGGGTTGACCGTGGCTGCATTCCAGATGCCCACCAAAGCCACTCTGTCACTCCCCTCCTCAGCTGGACAGGGGAGAGAAATAATTAAAGGCTTGTGGGTTGAGATAAGTACAAGGAGAGATCACTCAGCAATTACCATCACAGGCAAAACAGACTCAACTTGAGGAAAATTAACTTAATTTATTACCAATCAACCATAGTAGGGTAATGAGAAATAAACCCAAATCTTAAAAACACCTTCCCCCAACCCTCCTTTCTTCCTGGGCACAGCCTCACTCCCGGATTCTCTACCTCCTCCCTGCCAGTGATGCAGGGGAATGGGGAATGGGGGTTGAGGTCAGTTCATCACACGTTGTCTCTGCCGCTCCTTCCTCCTCAGGGGGAGGACTCCTCACACTCTTCCCCTGCTCCAGCCTGGGGTCCCTCCCATGGGAGACAGTCCTCCATGAAATTCTCCAGCATGAGTCCTTCCCATGGGCTGCACTTCTTCATGAACTGCTCCAGCGTGGGTTCCTTCCATGGGCTGCAGTCCCTCAGGAGCAAACTGCTCCAGCGTGGGTCCCCCGTGGGGTCACAAGTCCTGCCAGCAAATCTGCTCCAGTGTGGCCTCCTCTCTCCACGGGTCCGCAGGTCCTGCCAGAAGCCTCCTCCAGCATGGGCTTCCCACAGGATCACAGCCTCCTTCGGGCATTCACCTGCTCCGGCATGGGGTCCTCCATGGGCTGCAGGTGGATATCTGCTCCACTGCAGACCTCCATGGGCTGTGGGGGGACAGCCTGCCCCACCATGGGCTGCAGGGGAATCTCTGCTCCACTGCCTGGAGCACCTCCTCCCCTCCTTCTTCACTGACCTTGGGGTCTGCAGGGTTGTTTTTTTTCACAAGTTCTCACTCCCCTCTCCAGCTGCAGGTGTGCAGGTTTTTTTCCCCCCTTCTTAAATGTGTTATCCCAGAGGCACTATCACTGTTGGCTGATGGGCTTGGCCTTGGCCAGCGGTGGATCCCTCTTGGAGCCAGCTGGCATTGGCTCTGTTGGACGTAGGGGAAGCTTCCAGCAGCTTCTCACAGAAGCCACCCCTGTAGCCCCCCTGCTACCAAAACCTTGCCAGGCAAATCCAATAGAGTCCTCTGCTAGTCTCCTTCAACAATTGTCTGTGGGCTTTTTGTTTTCTGCCAGCCAGTTTGCTGCAATTTTTCAGGCTGACAGGCTTTGTGCATGTTCAGAAAGATTCGCTCTCAAATATGAAGCAGACAAGTCTTTACTTACTGAACTTGCACTTGAAAAAGTGGTTCACTTACCCATACAAAACTGCAAGCAAGCATTTGCTTTCAAAATGACGTCCTTTTGTGGCTTTTTCTCATATGCTCATTAAGCACTCCAAAGTGCCTAGGAATAGAAAAAGGGATTTAAGATACTTTAAGAAAAGAGAGTGTTCTTGTTTTGTTGTTATTCATTTGTACTTGTTAGTGTGTAGAGATCTCATTCAGCCCCACTGGAATTGCTACCATCCAAACATGTCATAATAGACAACCCTTGTCCCAGAGATTTGCCAGGCTAAAGAAATTATGGGCAATGGTCCAGAGAAAGGGACAGCAGAGAAATGGAATTACTTGGCTGAAGGCACCCAGGATTTACTGTGATCTGGAGAAGAGGGAAGCGTGTACCTCTGCCTGTGCCATGGCTCTGTATAATGCTGTAAGACTGTCCTGTTGTTTTAGTGGAGAGCTGCATCCCTTTGCCCTCATTAAGTGGTCACTCGTGGGGGACATTAGTTGCAGAAATTAATTTGAGTTCTATGTGTACTTCTTATTACTTAATTTTATTATTTTAATGTTGAATTTCCTCCCAGGACTGATATTTTGAAAGCTTGTGGCTAACTCGTAGGCTGCCTGGTTCACCTTGAGGAACTGAGTACTTTGCAAAGATTTTTTGCATTAGTAGAATTTTGTGACTGGATCAAATTAGGGCATGTATTCCACTCCCCTAGGACTAGACTCTGGTTTTAAAGCCACATGCTTTGCCAGATGAAACTGCACCAATGTGCCGGAAATGCTTTTCAACATTGGGGAGCACAATTCTCCTCCATGTGCCAGGCTGCAGAAGGTTGCTATCTCTACTGTAACGTAGCAACACCTGGAAATTTGTTGCAGAATGAGTGATGAGAAAGAAAAAAATAATTTCCCACTTATTAATTGCTATTGTGGGAGCACTTTTTCCTCTGGATCTCTGTTTAGAGAGAGTGTAGGAATCACGATGGTAACCTTTGGATGGCTGTATGAAATATTTGCATTTGAGAGGTGTGTGCATGTGTGTGTGGTGCACACACATGGCTGTGTGTTTGAATATGTGTTAGAAATGGCAGTAGGAAGGAAATTCTCTGTCCCTTCTCAAAGGTTACTGAAACTCCAAGCAGGAGAAGATGTTTCTATGCTCACTTTAATGAAATGCACATGTTAAGGTGTATTCCTAAAAAGATAGGACTAAAACCACTAGGTTCTTGTTAGTGGGGAACTGGTACTTATTTTGTGTAGCAATAAAATACTCGAGCACCGTGAAAGCCTGGAACCTCAGAAACACAAATTCATTAAATTGCCTTTGCTATCAAAGGAAGGCTGATAAAAAATACTTTCAAGTACCAATCTGTTAAGGATGCTGAGTTACCTGTTCATGTTATTCCTCAGCCTACAAATCAAGTGTAATAGGCAAGACAACCACTGGAGATACCATTGCCTATCACTTTGCAAGCACATGATCATTGAAGAAACACAGATGCCCCCTACCCCACCCCCCCAAAAAAAACCCCCACCATAGGCTCTCAGTGTGCTCAGACAGTGGAGTGGAGGAAGATGGGTGAATTACAGGGCTCTCTGGGAGCCATAGATAACAGAAATGCTGATGTTACATCAGCACTTCCTAGTACTCAGCAGCTCTCTGTGCTCTTACTTGGAGTAGTGCTCCTCTGTAATGTGCACTGAGTGCATTAGACTTATTATGATCTCTGAAAAAACAAAGGAGGACAACAATTTTTTGTTTGTGTATATGTACATATATTGTATTTATGCACAAATCCAGTGGCAAACAGTTGTATATCCTGTTCTCTTTAAAGTTACAATGTAATGAAACATAAATGTGAGGAGATGGTTGCACTCATTTATGTATCCTGCCTGCAATAGTTATGATTGGGATGATATATACATCTAGCAAATAAAACTTGATGAAGTGTCCTTACTCCTGGAGGAACATGGGAATGCTGCATTGAGTGTGTCTAGTGTAATACCACCCTGATCAGTATCAATACTTCAAAGTGAAATAGCATAAAATTTTACTATACTTAAGTAACTGATTTTTGATTGCCTGACAAATCTAAAAAAATAGAACTTTTTTTTTTGAGGTTTATCTCCAAAACCAAGTGAAATTCAAAGAAAAGGTGGTGGTTTTTATCACTGAAACAAAGGGGCATTTGGAAAATATGAGAATCAAGTGCTTTAATTTTTTCAGAAATGCATTTTTTTTCCAACTGGAAATTTCACCCAGTTACACTTGAATTTGTGAATATCTAGTCACATCAACTGGTCATGTCAGATCAGGTAGGGTATGTGCCTTATGAATAAGTTACTTGGATGAAAAAATTCACTAAACCTTGAAGAAAACAAATTAAACCCCAAGAATTTCACCCCTAACCTTCTGCTTCTGGGTAGTGCTTCTGATCTGAGCCTTGACAATAGTTTATTTAGTTTTTCTATCACTTATCTCTAGGACAAAAATTTCTATTTTTTTTCTAAGTAAAGGTAGAGATAGTAATTTTATTATGCATGTTGAATGCTTTATATAGCTCTCCTAGACTTGCTGACATAATGATGTCTTGTGGCAATACTTTTCGTAGATTAGTATTGTAGCATGTAAAAAACGATGTCCTTTTGGTAGATTTTCTTGTTTCTGTGAGCAATGCTTTAGAGATTTAAAAAATGTTATTGGATTTACCTATAAAGATAATGAGTTTTGTTCCTGTGGCATCAACTGCGAGAGTATATTCATTATTTATGCACAGACAGTAGAGCTAAAAAAGACAACTGTGAAGTGTTGACAAAAGCAAAAATTTTCACTCTATATGTTTGTACTTCCCCAGACAAATGAGGGCATATTAATAAGTTTCGACTTAATCTCAGTATAATGTATATTTATATAAGTATTCTCTGAGCCTTGCACAGGAGCTGTTGTATCAATCATTACAACAAATTCCTCTGCCTTGATAAATTCATTTATACCATATTTCGGTGATATTACAGGACCATTGTACACAGGAGAGTAGTTACTTTAGGTCAAAAAAGATCAGTGGCTGGTTTCTTGAGTAAAGGTCAGCTGCATTTTATTTTTGAAGGCAAAAAAACATTCCCTTGTATTTGTCTAAAAGCATTACCCTGAACCAGGAAAACTTTGACTTTCCTGCTTGCTGGTCCCATCAGACCCAGGGCACGTGTTGTCACGTCTCGCTGTGTCAGGCGAACCGCTCCACGTCTTTTTTCTTGGAGCATCTAATCATGACAAACAGTATTTGAAGTCAAAACCAAGTGGATGCAACTCTGAACTTCCTCTGTTGATCCACGGGCAGGGCGCAGCTAAAAGAGCAGCACGACTCGAGTGCAGCAGGGCTGATCAAGGGACCAGCTGCTGAGATAGATTTAAACTTAGGGTCAGGAATTAAGCTTGACAGAAGATGAATAATTTGCCTTGGAAACAGCGGAGAGGGTAAACATGGCATCAGAGATTTTGCTTGGCAATTTTGGCATCTGGGAGGAGGAATCTGAAAAAAACATCATATTTGGGCCTTATGCATCGAGGAGTGAACATTAGCTGTCCGACACAGCCCCTGAGGTGGGTATCGCAGTCCCCGTGGATGGCTGGTTTCCTCGCTATCTGCTGGAGCTGATTGATCGAGCTGTCACGGCCCCTTATGTGACAGAGCGGGGGGAAGCCCGCAAGGAAAATTTTAATGGTGCTTGTCGTCAAAGAAAAATGTTGTGCTTCTCACTTCAGTGGCCCTGCTGACACCATCAACATGGTGCCTGCACTCATCCTGTCTAGGATCATGGCAGGCTTCCTCTGGTCGGACTGATCTTTACTGGGGCTTCACATAGCTCCTGTTCACTGAATGCGTCTCTTCTACACAATTAAAAGCAGTGAAGGGACTCCAGCTGTTCAGAAAGATGAAGTCTAACAGCTCCAGACTACTCCAGCTAGATACAAAATTAATGAGTATGTAAGATTCAGACAAATATAGTCTTGCTTGCAGGATGAGAGGACTAAGGAATGAAGTATTTACTTTATGTAGGGGGGTTTACTGTTGTTGGCTTGTTTTGGTTAATGTGCATTTTCATAATTTATAAATTGTCTACATCCACGGAGCAGCTCAGTGCTGGTTCATGTCTGTAGGCTGGATGTCGGAGGTGGTACGCTGGCAGAAGGGCTGGCGGGCACAGGTTTGTGCTCAAGAAGAGCAGTACCCATCCCTGAGGGGAGAGAGCAGAGCAGGCCAGGCAGAGCCCAGCCGGTGAAGGAGTTCACAGGGGCTGCAGCAGTGGCAGGTCTTGCACAGGTCAGCAGGGAGGAGGAGGCGGTGAGGACTGCAGAGGCAGCGTGGAGGTTTTTGTCATGGGTTCTGCTTCCTCATTGTGACCTTGGAAACTTGGGGGACGAGGAGGGATTGGAGTACGTGTGGTAGAGATATTTTAAGAGGCACACCAGGAAAGATACGCAATTTTTTTAACCCAAACCTCTCTACTGCCCCAGCAAAAAAACCTGGGTGTGATTTGCATGGTCTCAGAAAACAGAAGAAACGCGGATGAGGAAAGCTGGGGTTTTTTCTTCCATCCTCTTGTGATGCCATCTGTAAATGCTTGAAATCAAAGGAGATGTTCTGTTCCCAGCTGACATGAGGCTGGGCGCTGCAGAGATGCCTGTGTGTAGCGGGGAGCATCAGCCCCTCAGACCCCAGGGTCGGAGCGGAGGCCCCTTGGCACAGAGGACGCTGCTGGGGTCTGCTGCCCGTTGCTCTAAAATGGCTGGGGAAGCCCCGATGTGTCTGCCTGGCAATTTGGTGGCAGCCTGAGGCATTTGGGGTTTAAGGGTTGCTGCATTTCAAATCTGGCGTAATAAATGCAATGATCTCAAACACCTCTCAGGGCAGGAGCCCAAAGGGGAAAAGGACAAGGGGTTGTCTTAGAGGGCTCTTCAGAAATAGGGCAGACTCATTCTTTTTGCAGTGAAGGAAGATGTTAGGGAAATATCTACATGAAAGGAAATGGGCAGTTTTATATCGTGTGGACGCAGGCAGAGGAAGCCACATCCAGGCCTACATTTCATCTTGTGAGGGATGTCACTGGCAGGTTGTGGTTCTGTGTTTGACATCCCTGGGTTAGAGGAGGAAGCAGTTATAGGTCCTACTAAAAATAAGCCCAGTAACAGCAGCAAGAAAGATTAGCAGTAGGTAATTAACTAATTGTACCTCTTTGCCCACCACGGTATGGGTTATTTATAGTTACTGTGAAAATTAATGCCTTCATAATAGCAAAAGTGCTGCAGTTGCTGTTAAGACTACTTCACTTAAACTTATTTTTCTTCTTCTTCTTGACAGTGACACTTATGAAATGTTTGAGTGCTCTATTAATTTGTGAGTAACTGTCAGTAAATCAGTGTAGTTGCAGAGTTTCCTTTCATATTGCCAAAGTCTCTATGAAAATAAATATTTTTTGTAATATATAAGCACTGAGAAGTCTCATCTTCCATAGTGAAACTGGACAACTTGCTAATCAACAAAACTTTTCAGAAGGACAAAAACTTTTTTTTTATTCCACAAAATGTTTTGATCTGAGGGCGACAAGTTTCCCCTCCCAATATGTGCCTCCACAAAAAATTCCCACAACCAAGCTGTTGAGCGAACTTGAAAGCAGGAAGCAAAACAGTGGTAAAGCTAACCTTCAAGTTACAAAAATAATATTTTTCTAGTATAGCTTTATGCTGCTGTTTAAAAATTTGCTTCTATATTTATTAACTTTCCCTTCAGAGTGAGTTCTTTAACATGCTGCAGTGTGATAGGATGTTTTCTTCAACTTTTTAAAAAAGTTACAACATTAAAACTTACCACAAGTGTATCAGGGGATCTGTCTTGCTGTCAGTTTTTCAAAACAACTCCATTTTGAAGTCAGCAGGGATATCTGTTGAACAAGGAGTGGCATAATATGGCCTAGGGCTACTAAGTTGCTTACTTGAAAAATGTTATAGGAAATGTGTTCTGATTATTGCACTCTTTTGCTTTTTGGTAAGTGCCTTACTACCAGGGATACTATCCATTAACTTCTTCTAGTTAATGGTTTCTCCATGAATGTGTTTTTTCTGCCAGAGTGGTATCAGTTGAGAAGAGGGAGGGGAATGTAGTCTGACAGCTGTCCCTCTTGTAGTGTAGCTGGTACTTCTTCAGCAATTGCAGAACACCAAAGAGAAGGGAGAAGAGTCCATAAAGAGGTAGCTCATCACACTTGGCATTTTAGGCCAGACGCTCAAGGGGGTATATTAGTGCTGCTTGACTGACTTTGAAAGAAATCAGCTGATTTACTGTGTCTAAGGTTTTTGATCTTTTTTAGATACTTCCAATCTGGACATAGTTTGTGTTGTTTTGTTTGTCAAGGTTGATAGTAGAGCAACAAGGATTCTTTTAGTCCTCGAGGCTTCCAGGGAAAACCTGGAAGACTGAAGCTGTGTATATAATATAATTACTTTTAGCCTCAGTGGAATGGCCCATGTGAGCCATCTGCATATTGGTAGTGTTGCCAAGCAGTTTTAGCAAACACACTACAGAGTTTTGAATTACAGCCTGAGCAGTGCAAAGATGAAGATAATCCTTAATATTTTGGCCAACTTCAGGAACTGGGTGTAGCCTTAATACCTAATTTCTGCTAATTATGAGCACCTATTAGCAAAAGGTGAATGTACTTCCCAGTGAAGGTCAGATATGGAAGAAGTTCTACTGAAGTTCTTTGGTAAGTTCTAGACCAGGAAGTCCCTGAGGTGAAAATAATTGGAACCCAGAAATGTATTCAGGGAAAACAATATAGTGCAAATTTCCCCTGTTCTCTTTCCAAGGCATCTGTTTATCACTGCTATTGGAGGAAGGGAAGTTCAGTCTCACCACTCTTATGTTTTTAGGAGATCTACTCCTTCTACTGCAATTGTTAATCTTTCCCTGCTCTGGCTCTGCATATCACAACTGAAGAGAGTGACATCTAAGGCAAAGTTGCTTTTACCAAAGTCATAGTTTTGTGCAGGTACTAGGAGTTAGTTTTCAAGCGTAATGAATTAGAGAAGGGGAGCCGAGTCCTATCTCCATAGATGAAACTGATACACGTGATCTCACTCACAAAGAGCTACCTCGTAAGCCTGATGTAAGGACAAGACTCTGTAAAGAGAAAAGGAAAGAGAAGGATCGAACTTTAAAGTGTATTTTGGTTCTTCTGATGCAACAGTGTAGGAAACCGGAAAACAACTGCATATGCTCACCTTGCTGTGGCTTATGAGTATCAGTGGTTCTTGGACCTTAAAGAATTTGGTCTGTGCAGCAAGTCTGACTTTAGGCTAGTTGAAAAAACTGAAAATCACTTTTTTTTAATACAACAACATAATTTTTGAGAATGCTTTTGTTATGAAGTGCTCTCAGGTCTAGGAGAGATTTCTGACCACACGTGTCAACAGGGAAGCTTAAAATTACTTTGTGTCTTGAGTCACTACTTGAGATGCAGATAGTCTAAGTTCAAGGAAGTGCTGTTATTGATGTGAAGTAGGGATGTTGCCCATGTCACTTTCATGTAGTAGGGAGGTCTCACCCTTTGCTGTAAAAGCTTATATTTTTTTCAAAAGAAAATGCATTTTGCATTTCACGCTAAATCAAAACACACCCTGCAAGAACTTGATTTCTTTGTCTGCTTCTGCTCTTCCCATTTTCAGTGAAATGTCTTGCTTTCTGACCAGCTGTGGCTAGCCTAGAGATTGGTAAAGACGGAAACATACTTATATCAGCTTATGCTGTATGAAAACTAGGTTAGCACACTTCATAACTTCTCCCTGACACCTGAATGACTGCTCTGATTTTTTCCACATAGTGATCAAAATAACAAGACAGCACCTTTGATGTGTGTGTTCATTCCTGTATTCACCAGTGCAGGCTCATGTTTTTCTTTGTTTATCCGTTAAGTTTAAGTTCATACTCAGTTGTTTCAGCTCCTTTCAATAAGAATATCTTTTTCTCAGTCACCTTTTCAGTGCCAATAACAATGGGGTTTTCATATTTCATTGGACTTCTACATGCTACTGCATTCATGTAATAAAAAGAATCTGTTCTCTTTACCCTTGACACCTGTTTTACAAAGGGATAAACAAGAAGTAACCAGAGCCAGCTGTTCTGATGTAAATAGGCAGAGCTTTATTGCCACCAGTAGAGTTATGCCCAGTTTTACAATCTCATGGCATGCCATAAATGTTTTTGCCCTCTGAACTAATATATTTGAAAGGATTTGCCTGCATTCTAATCCCTGCTGTAGAAATATAATGTTTCCAAGTGTTACCCGCTAAGCAGCTAATCACTTGCTCAGCTTCCCACACTTTTGCTTTTAACCTCTTCTTCATGACTGATGAAGATAGTTTTAGTCTGGAAGATAAGTTTTTTCTACTATGATGTATATGGGGAAAACAGCTTTTTAAAAATCCAAGCAGACTGGGACCTGCAAATGTTTCACTATATAAAAGTATCAGATGAGGAAGGATAATTGCATGAGCGCAAACTTGAGTAACTCGTTAAATGTACTAAAAATATGAAAGTATTCTCTTGATTTGACATTAAGTTGAGATTAGTTAAAAAATAAAAGCAGCTGCTTTGCCATCATAAACAAAGAATTTCAACAGTTTCCCTTATCCTCTTGCCAAGCTGCTGCTTAGTCTTATCTTTTAATTAAACCTGAACTTTAAAATACATGTGTCTAGCATGCCAATTTATTAAATGACATATCAATAGGCACACAGTATTCTCAGCAATTAGCATTCTGTATAGAGGTTTCTGGTGTTTTTTCCTCCTTATGGAATGGACACATTAAAGACCCTAATTTTGTTGCAACTCAGAGTTTAAAGTCATTGATTATAAAGAAGCAGAAATTAAAGTCTAGTGCTGAAAATTTTTTTAGTTTCCACTAGTTTTATTTTCTACCACAAAATCACATCCAACCACTTTAATTTTGTGTTAAACAAAGACATTACTCCCAAGAAATAAAAACCAGAAAAACAATCTCTACTTCTGATCAATCCTTGATAAGGAACTCGTAACATCTTCATCCTCTCAGAAGGGAAAACTTGATCTGATACATTTTCTCTAATTCCAAAATAATTTTTCCTTTTTGTTCTTTTTTAAACTTTGTAACAAGTTAAGTGTCACTGGGGAGGGAGGTGAAACCCTAACTACAGTGAAGCCAGTGGGAGATTTGCCATTTACTGAAGGCCAGTTTTGATAGGGTTCCTCAGATGCAACTGAATGAACTCACAAATCACCCCTGTAATTATTATGCAAGCACACAGTTTTGATGTAGATGTAGTTATTCATTCAGGGAATGGAAGTAAAAGCCCATGACTTAGATGACCAAGCCCATTGCACTAGAACCCAGTTCAAAGTACTGAATGTCAAAGAATGCAATTTCTGGCCACAATTACTAAAATCGACATCATTTAGGCATGTCACAGCCCAGCAAAGAACTTAATTCTGTCCTAAAATAAGAAATGGTGATAAGACCACTGATATTCTTGAAGTTAAATGTATATCTTGCTACGTTAATCCTCAAGTACTTATAAATAATAGAGAAATTATTGAGCAATCAAGATTGGTCCTCAAATAACTGGGTGTCCAAGGAAAGAGTTGAGTATATAAAAAAAATTTGAATGGGTGTCCAAACACCTGTATTACCAATAAAAAAGAGCATGTATTCAAAACTCCAGTGACCTAAAATACTTTCATCACCTTGAAAATATTAACAGCAAAGGCCACCCTTTTCCTCAAATATACACGATGACTGTTCTTTCATTTCTGTTCAATACAGCATTACATTGCAGTTTTGTGCACATTAATAATACAGTGAGGTTGTAATACTATAATGACTTATAACCTAGAGTAAACATAGTATATTGATCTAATGCAGAATGATGTGATAAGCAATGAGGCTAAAACAAGGACCTAAGAAGGAATTCCTGATGGAAGCAAACAAGATTGTTTCCAGTAACTATGCAAACATTAGGAAGGCAGCTATTTGGCAAAATGAATTGGAATTAATTATGCATGAATCTTGTGGCAAGTACAGCAGCACTCAACTCATTGAGAAATCATAGTTTGGAACAGAGGATGCCATCCTGACTGCATTATATCCTGAATGTACTTATGGCCACTTTTCAGAGGATTGCAAGGTCCATAGCTAGCTTTATAGAGTACACTGTCATTAGGAGAAATATCTGGGATTTCTGACCAACTGCTTTTTAAGAACCTTTGGGAACTCATGAATTCCCTGACATATGAGCAGGGACAATACACTGTCTTTAAAAAGA
The DNA here is from genome assembly GCF_964188355.1 of Buteo buteo. Lineage (NCBI taxonomy): Eukaryota > Metazoa > Chordata > Aves > Accipitriformes > Accipitridae > Buteo > Buteo buteo. The sequence goes on from NC_134182.1 coordinate 23,994,847, forward strand.
GAAAAGGGGTAAGATTGAAAAAATTCAGAAAACCAAAAAGTATATTCATTTACATCAAATCAGATTTACATTGAATATTAAGAAAATCTTCCAAAATGTTATGGAGGATGAAGTATTGGGATGAGATATGTGGTAATGTTCAGAGATTCATGGAGTCATATAATAATTCAGGTGGGAAGAGTCCTTAGGAGGCCATTTGTTCCAACTCCCTACTTAAATAGGATACAACAAGAGCAGGTTGCCCAAGATGAAGTCCAGTGAAGTTCTGATTATTTCCAGTGAAGGAGACACCACAGCCTGTCTGGGAACCTGTTCAGGTGTTTCACCACCCACATGGTAGAATTCTTTTTTCCTTGTAACTTTTTGGAATTTCCTATGTTGCAACTGGTATCCATTGCCTCTTGTGCTATTAGTTTACACCTCCAAGAAGAGTCTGGCTCTGTCTTCTCTATGTCATACCACAAGACAGCTGAACTGTGGAATTTCCACTATTACTAGTATTATGAGCAGGTTTGATAAATATGTTCTGGAAAATGCTGGAATTTCCTTCAGTACAGGGGTTGAATGAAATAAGAATAAGTCTGTTATCATTCTGTGTTTTTGTGAGTTCCTAACTTTCTATAATTCTTTGGAATATGCAGAAACATAGCATTTAGTGAATTAAGGTATCTATCTATATAGATACTGTGTATAACAGAAAGTTCTGGATCAATGGATCATTAATGTATTTCAGTAATTTTGACCACACTCTTCTTATGGTTAAATATTTAGATCCCAGAGCTTTCAGGTTTTTTGTTTTGTTTTGTTTTGTTTGGTTTGGTTTGGTTTTTTTTTGTTTTGTTTTGGTGTGTTTTTTTTGTTTGTTTGTTTTGTTTTGTTTTTGTTTTTTTTCTCCAAAGAGTCCCAAGATGCATTTATGGCAGGGGAAGAGTTTGTGGTCTAGTTTTCTGTGGAGTGGGGGTCTTTGTAATGAATTGCTTTTACTCTGAGGGGGGAAAAAAATGCCTAATTTTATTTCCAGGAAACAGATTGAAAAATTTTTGGCTCCAGAGGCAAGACGTGACTTATACTGAGGCTATTACAAGGTGTAGACAGATTGAGTCCCTTTATTTTTTGCCAACTTCAACCCAATAAAGCTCTACTTTAGTTTTGGAATATGACTGTTGCAAACTACAAAGCCCCGGTTGGTATTATGCGAAGGGTTAATGAAAGGAAGAATATTTTAGAAATACCTAAGTTATTCTTCAAGCAGGATTTCTCAGGCATGAACCATGTGAGAAAGCTTGGGAGATACAGAAGGAAATGTTGCAAATTAAAATTACCAAGACAACGTTTAAAAACAGCACAGTTTAAAGAAAGCTTAATAGAAGAAGCTGAATCTTCTGCAATTGTGGGTTTAGAAAAGATCTGAGATGAAAATTTAAACTATCAAGTATTTGAGAGAGGAAAAAAGAAAAGTAAAAGGTGATATGTATGCTCTGTGGATGCTCACAGAAAAAAATAAAACTTAAAGCAAAAATCCAGGCACTCCGAAATGAGAATGAAAAGTGATAAGGAGAAAGCAAATGAAGATTCCAAATGGTGGAAGAAGTTCTAATCAGCTTTATATGTTCATTTTCAATAAAAATGTCTAATGAGGGCATAGAAATGAAATCAGAAGAGTTCTGCTGGAAGCAAGAAAATAACTAGCAACAAGAATTAGATGAGAAAGACCAAAGGGTAAACAACGTGATGTTTGATGAGCATGTTACAAAACAAATGATAAACATGCAGATTCATACTATATACAGGGAGAATATGAAAATAATGAGGAGAAGAGGTCTGAAATTTCAGAAATTATATTTTTAAAGTTCATGGGAGCCAACAGAGTTGCTTATCACTCTTGAAAAAGTAGATTTGATAGCTATATAAAAGAAGAGCTGGAAAATTATTGCATAACTGCCTTAATGGTGAATTATTCTAGAAAACATTCAAGCAGAAAAAAGAGAGTTGAAAATACTGTGTACTATTCAACCAATGTATATATAAAAAGCTGACATGCAAAGTTTGTGAGCATTTGTTTCAAAAGAGTGACACCAATCAAATGTAACTCCATTCTTCAACAGTGTTTGTGCATATCTTCGATGTTATTAATAGCTTAGACAGAAGAGTGTGGATGTTGGAGGAAAATAGACATGGTTGGGCTTGGGTCTTTGCTCAGTTCCTGCCTAAGTATAGAACTCATTAAAGCCAAAGGGAGCTTGCCTGATTCAAAAATGAATTTTTTATTATCCACTAGATAGGTGAATGAGCACTCCACGTTTTCGGTCTCTATTGAAAAAAGTTGTATTTTGGAATTCTTTCTCTGAAGTCAGAGGTTGAAAAAGTCTTTTTTTAATTTCAAATAAGAAGTAGGCCATTTCTAGTCTTTTGGTTTTTTTTTTTTTTTTTTTTTTTTACACCCCACCATACCACTGAAATCCTACCATCTCAATATTACAGCTAGAGAGTCAGCAGTGTTGTCATTTTTTGGTCACAGGAACTTAGTTAAGGAATTATTGTCCTCTTCAGACAGTCCTGCTGGCCTACATCTTGCCAAGTCACTCACCCATTTTATTCTCCAAGGATATCCATCCTATCCTTGAAGCATCTTTCCATGTTATGGGTGGCTGAAGTATGATAATGATACTTTTCCGTGACATTGAAGGCAACATGTAAAGCAAATGCTGCTTTTGAGTTTTGGTTGACCAGGTACCATCACGGGCCTTTAATGACCCCAAAATAGAGCTAGAGCATGAAGGTTTGGTGAAGTATTAAGAAGGAAAAGTCTTGTAGATACAATTAAGATATTACACAGTGTTTACAATATCATTTTCTATCTGATATTTTCTACTCAGACTGTCCTGCTTAATTTTTTGTTAAGAAATCTGCTCAGTCCCATTTTCAAGATAACATTTTTTAATACACCAATTACCATGATTATGCTGAAATGAATTTGTAGTTCAAAGAAATGTATTATCTCTCTTTTCCAGGGTTGGATTACCTTTCCTGGGAAAAGAACAAATAGCTGCAAATGTAATGTCTGTTAATCATAATATATAAATTGAACAGCTTTCCAGGATTACATTTATTATTTTGCTCTACAACCATAGTAGCTATCTCCTTTAGCTTTCCTTCACAGATGTGTATTTCTTCAGCCAGCTTCAAAACAAAAAAAATATAACATATTCCTGTAAACAGTGACACGAGTCTGCAGTCCTGACAAGACATTCATGATTTGTTGTGTGAAAAATGAGGAAATAGAAAATCTTTAACCATGTTTTACACAATAGTGCCACCATATCCCTGGAAGCATTTGAGTCCTCTGCTCAGTAGGACAGGCACACCACATAAAATATAGACCAATTTTTTAATGTCACTGACCCTATGACCACCTTCCTCTTGAGCTTCACCAACAATTCTTGGAGAAGACTTGACCTAAAATGTACAGTGTTTTAAATCCTTCTCCTTGCAGTCCTTGTCTTTCAAAACATGCCTGTAGGAGAAGGTGGTAATAGCAGCAGATAGTTACTCTCTAACTGTAATGCTCAGCCTGCAGCAAATATAATTTTGGTTGCACCCTCTGCCTGATGATGTTTTCTTTTTTGAGAGGAGGAGGAAATTCACCTTCCCTCTTGCTGAAATAATTCTAATTAAATATTGATTGGGCCAAACAGTGTGCCCACAGGCAATCAAAATTAATGGTTAAAGCACCCACGAGCAAAAATTTCAGCTTGGGTCATGCTGAATATTTGGAAGTATTCAGTGGAGTCAAAACTGGAGCTGAATTCATTAAGGTAATTCACTCTTTCTTGTGTTTATTTTTCTGTCTATATCCTCTGTCTGTCTCTGTATGGTTATTGACATAGGGGATACAAATGAGGATGGCTTCAGCATGGGCTGCAGGGGAACTTGTCCCCTTACAGCTTGCTAGCTAGGAAATTCTTATGGTTGTTGTTAGTTCAAAACCAGTGGATTTTTTCCTCTCATTAATTTATTTGTCTTTGGAGTCCATGTACGATGTTCACATCCACAACAAGCCAGTTACACTAGAAGCATTCAAAAAGCATGACGGAGAATAATCAATGAACAGCCTGAAAAAAACAGGGGAATAAACTAACAGACAATGAATTAGTTCCTTGTCAAAAATTAATACAAAGCGCTAGACCTGGTACTCAGTACTGTCATCTAAGAAAGGAAGAAGAAAATAAGCATAAACTAAAAAGAAAAAAAAAAAGAAATAAAATTGTTCTGCTTGTAAAAGTGACTTTTCCAACCTTTGTCCTTGCCTGGAGACAACATTGGGGAAAAAAAGCTATTATATCTTCAATACAGTGACCACGTGGCAGATATAACTTCACCAAAACAAGATCCCTATCCTAGGCCAAGGAAAAAACCCAAGTCTGTAGAAAGCCCTTAGAGTTGGGTAAGCCAAGGTAAAGCTGAATGCATGCAAAGCAATTTTGTTGGAGGTCTTTTTTTTTTTTTTTTGTTAATAGTAGTTTGAGTTTGCTAGGCTTGAAAGACTGAAGTAATAAATCAGCTTTAAAGTGGATTTGCTGGGTCTCACAAATTTTAAATAAGTTCAGATATGAAAGAGAGTAAAGAATTATTCCTCAAATAACAGGGTAAAAGCACTATAATCTTGGTGAGATGTGAGAAATCATCTCTTGTCATAAAAGGAAAGTCACTTTTAACAGATGCCATCAGTCCATGAGATTTAATTATTTATGAGATTTGTTTGGTGAATACGTTTCTAAACTGTGTTTCTGTATCTCTTGGTGTTCTTCACAGTTTCTCAGCTACTTCTGTACTCTCCAAAATCCTCTCTAAAATCCTGTTAATGTTTCACTTTTGCAGCTGCTTGATTTCTTCCTTTTGCTTGTCACTATAACCTACTCTCCAGCTTCTGGCTAAGGGGCTTGAGAATAAGTGGGAGAGGTCTGAGTGCTGGTTTAAGGATTTGCATTTCACTGGGGATGCAAATTACCTGTGATTATAGTCGAGGTGAATGTCAAAGAAAGAAGCACTGGTCCAATCTCGAGTTAATGTGGTGTGTCCATGACTGTTAGCAGCAGTGGGCTGATATGAATACTCCTGTAGTAGGATGATCCTGTTTTTGTTGGGAAAAATGAATATAATGATTGATCAGACCTCTAGTCTCATCACTAATGTCTTTCTTTTAGCATTCATTAAAAAACAGGCACCCTTTTATCACCACATTATTTTTTTTTTTTTTTGTGGAGATTTACTGTAGTGTTTTCCAAGAGGAAAACAAAGAATTATCCTAACATCACATGAACAAAAATAATTAGTCTACTATGCCATGTGTAAGTGACTTCCCAACAGACTAGCTCTCTCCTCTGCCATTACAAGTGTCATCTGTCTGGGGCCACGTAGAGCATTCGTGTAAAGGGGAATTACAGCGATTCTGTGCTGTATCTCTCACTCTGCCTCAAAGCCCATTGAATCTAATGGGAGACTTTCTGAAAACTTCAGTGGTATTTTGAACACATTTTTCCACGTGCTTTTGAGGTGCTTTTGAGTGTAATGGGTATATGTAGGTGCTCATGAATAACCATCCCCTAAAGACATTCTGGCAGAAATTTCCTCAGGCTCTAATACCAGAGAATCTTGGATGAGATTTTAGGTTCTTTACTCAGCCAAATGCAGAAAATTCATGAGGTCTCAGGGGTTTGTTCCTCCAATTTTCACAAATGTTGGTAGTTCTATCATGGGCTGCATACTGCAATTTACTGATTATATCAAAGGAACTGAAGTGCTAATCCCAGGTGAGCTGCTGACTGTGTAATGAGAGGCTTCTAAAGACCTTCAAAGTTACTGAAACAGGTGTTGTGAGGGATAAGAACATCAGACTAAAGCAAGAAAAAATCATATCACAGAAGCTTTGCTTCCATGGTCATTTGTGCTGAGCAGATTGCCTTGTGCCATCCAAGTTAGCATGTAGCTTTACATCATTTTGTTGTTTTTAAAATCAATCTCCTGCTCCCACAAAGTTCCAGACTAACAAAGCCAGAAAGTGAAACTGCACAGACCAAAAAATTACAATAGCAGTGGCAGAGCAGTTATCAGCTTCTCTTTTGAAACTCCTAACTGGGGCACTAACCTTTGTGTTTGCTTTTACGAGACAGACAAATATCTACTAGAAACTAGATGGAGGTCATCCACACATTTCATATGGGTCACTGAATAATGATCACAGGGTAGCAACTTTCATTTTGAATGAGTAATACAGAGGTGAAAAGCACCATATTTCATTATTAATGCCACATGCACTCCAGGTCTCTGCTGTCATTTTGTCATCCTACTGGTTCTATGAACCCGTAAGAACCTGGTTACTTTTAGGGCTGACCAGGCTGCTTTTTCTGTCCTTCAAAATGGATTTTGAACCTTAAAACTGTCTGTTCATAGTTGCAAAAGGGATACATCTGGAAGAGGAATTTATTATGTATGAAAAATACTTTTCAGGGAGTAAAGAAAACGAGTGTATAAGAAAAAAGAAAATAAGCTATATTCTTCATTATGTGATAAGAAACTATAGAGTAATGAAAACAAGTAAATAAAATCACTGTGAAGTAATAATAAAGCTTTTTTTCCAAACAGATGGTTTGTTTTTATTCCAAGAGATACATAAAATGTTTTATTATTATCTAAATTCATCTTTTTTCTCCATTTTATGACGTGAGAGGGAGGAAGAAAGAAAGGAAAAAGGAAACAAACAGCTATTTGAAAACACGGTGGAGGAATATGCCATTTCAAAGAGTCAACAAAAAGCCCAGGATTGGATACTGTTGTGTGATATGCGCTCCAGAGTATTCAGTATCTGGCAGGCTTAATTCTCAAGTGACAGTCCAGTGGACCAAGAAATCAGGGTCCAGTAACTGAATTCTCATGTAATCCTCAGATGGGCTTTTAAAGATTGTTGCCGAGACAAAAATATAAGCATCAAATTATAACTGTACAACAACCGGAGCTTATTGTTGCCATTTTGTTATTAGGCTGGAATAGTTTTCAATTCAGGAAACCCCACCTACCCTTATGTTCCTTCAGATAATGACAGTGTATGCTTACAGAAATCACTGGTGATGCTATGAAGTGGGGCAATGTGCTTATTGTAATTCATGGGATTTTTTCCAAGAGGATGTCTATCCAAATTTTAAGTTTCCCTGTAGGAAAACTGGAATAAAGAGAGCAACTCCTAGGACATTATTTCTTGAACCTGAAATCATCTCCCTGCTGGCTGAAACCACTTACTGAACTTCACACATCTTTAACTGTTTCTGTTGAGGCAACCAGAAGATCTTTCATGTTGGTGTTTCAGAGCCATGTTTGAAATCATACCTTTCTGTCTGACATTTAAATGGACTGTGAGGCTAAATCTGTCTTCATTAAATCTGATTTTTTAATATCTTCCTGCCATAGCAGTTAGCCAGATATGCTGCTTCATCATATTTACTAACTAATTTTATAAAGACAGCAGAGTAGAATTGATTTTTCTAACAAGAATCTATTAATGCTGTGAAAGGTACTTTTGGTCTTGCTTTATTAAGCCCATGTTGTTCTTGCCTCTCTTGTGAGGTGCTCCAGGTGCTCAGAAGCCATGAGAGCTGACCCTCTAATGAATTTCAAGGCATCCCTGGAATTCACCTAAGTGAAGTTTTCTATATACATCAAGTCATCAAACAAAATGACTCTCACTGCTTCCCAGGGATAATAAGAGCTCTGCAGCTCCAAAGCTGAGTCTCACAGGAGGAACTGAGCCCGTGGTTGGTCGGGTAGTGGTGAGGCAAAGGTCACTCTGCAGCCAGTGGACTGGGGTTGCCTCAGAGTTTTGTGCTGAACTCAGTGTGCTGCCAGAGTTCAGTGCAGGCTTTTCAATGCTACTCAATGCACATTTCGAGCCGGCTGCCCTCTGCGCGGAGGTCAGTGTGCACACAGCAGTCCCTGGAGCATCACAATGTGTTAACCTACTGCAAAAACTACTGCTCTAACAAGCTCTCAGGGCCATTGGAGCTGCACTGTCCTTGTTATTGACTCTTAATCCTCATCCAAAATCTGTTATTTTTTTAAAAAAAGTTTTCCTAGAGACTTTGTGCCATAAGATAACCAGAAACAAAAAGCCCTTTTCAAAGGTCTGTCCTCAGAAGAGTGAATATATCCCTTTATATTTTATTAAATAAGCATAGATCGTATTTGACTAGAGCAAATGAATGAATTTTATAGAATCTAATAACTGAGCCAATGACTCAAATATGAAGTTCTTTTGACCCATGGAGAAAAGAAGTTCCAGTATAGCGATAACAATAAAAACAAAACAACAGTAGCACCACCTCCACCAATAACAACAGAATATAAACTAAACTGGTAATAACTTTTTCCTACAACATATTAAAGATCATAAATATACTTTTTAACATTTTGTGCTCAATTTAATACTTAGTCTTACACAAAACCATAAATTTCAATTGCTGGAATACACACCTTAGCAATATACTTTACCAAGGGCATATGTTTGTTTTTCCACTCCTTGACATTTTTATTTGAAGGGTGGGTTTCTACTATTAATCTGTAAACACAGGCAAGCAATTTGTCTACCTCATACACCTCAGTAATCAGTCAGTGTGGGACCAGTACAGGATTTTCTGGTTTGCAGAATCACCTTGAGGGATTATCAATCCAGCACAATCAATCAATCATCAGGCAATACTTACAAATTTTTAGGCAACCTCACTTTGTTCCTGTCTTCCACCAGTGCTCACAGCAAAGCACTGTCAACAAGGGCCTTTTTTGCAGAACAAACTGAAAGCTGAAAACTTTGTTTCTTCAAATCTTTCTAATCAGGACAGTACAGTATATTTATTAATATCTGTTGACTTTCAAAGATAAAAAACATAAACCATCTTTTTTTCCGTCAATCTCTTATTATCATTAGAGCTTCAATAACTTCTGGAAAACAACCTAGCTTACAGGTGTTCCTTTTTAAAATTTAAAAGAGAAGATTATTTAACTTGGAGAAAACACTCAGTAAATCCAGACTGGGTCCCCCAATGTGTCTTGGCTCTATTTCTCCTGCTCTTTTAGATTTTACAGCAGAATGACTAAAATTCTGCTCTTCCTAGGACTCTCATTAATTTTTTATACAACTGGGGTCCATTCTCCAATTTCCTGCATTTTGCAAAAAGGTGACTTAGGGGCCAGCCCGTGCCCTGTGCTTGACAGCATGTCTTCCTGACAACTCATGAGCACAGAGGCTTGTCTCCTTTCCCTCTCCAGGAGCCTGATACAAGCCTGAGTCTGGCCATGACAGTGGCTGTCACATGTAGGAGGGAGTAAAGGCTTGCAGCTCAAAACTGAGGTGTTTTTAGATGTAAAGTGAACGACACGTATGGCACAAGGCAATCATTAGCCTTTCCTGGAATCTCACTGCCTCTGTTGGCTACTCTGATATTTTTCCACAGACCTTCTTTTTCCTTAGATTTCAGACCTGTGTCTTTTTACTGTGTACATAACTTGAAAGTTGTATAGTCCTTTGTCAGGTCGCATCCGCCGGTTTCCTCAAAACTGAAACAAAGTGTTCATGAGGCATCAAAAGGTGCTTCTTACAGGTTTCTTACCAGACATGTGCTGAATGTCTGCAAGAGAGGAATAGATGGAGAGGAGTGTGCCAGCCCCTCCTCCTGTCTCCTCTGCTGTGGACTGGTGCTGCTGCTGTGGAGAGAAAGGGGGGACCAAAGCCTGCCTGGAAGCCTGCCCTGTGCCAGGGAGCCTCTCTGGGTCCCGCAGGGAAATGCAGGCTCTAGACACAGCAGTGTGCTGGGGCTGTGCTGGTGCCTGGGGTAGCACCGTCAAATGCAGGCATGGGGACAGGATGAAGTGAGGCAAACTGACTATAGCTTAATGGTTAGGGTGTTTTCCTGGCAGGAAGGTGACCCAAGGTTCTCATTTCTGTGTTTATTTTTAATCTGGTAATGGTCTCATGTCAAATGCATGCGCATGCCTGCTCTAGCCCCAGTAATTACTGTCCTTCTCACTCCATGATTTCTGCACTCCTTGGATGCACAATGCCTTATCCACAAGAAGAAGGGCTGAGAACAACCATCTTATTCCCTCTTCCCTTTTCCCCCTTCATCCTTCCCCTTATACCTGCTGAGGTGCTGGTTAGAGTCCTTTCTAGAGGCAGGGTAGAGGAGAAGAGATGGGGATATGGTCAGCCCCCTGAGACGTGTCTCTCATCTCCTTGCCAGGAGTTATGATAGGTATGTACATTGTAATGCAGAAGTGCACATATGTGTGGATGAGGAGAGGATGGAGGGAAAAGATGTGCTGCTGCTGTCATCCTCCTTTTTTTTTTTTTTTTTTTTTTTTTAAGGAAAGCCAGCCCTGCTCCATTTAATGCCTGTACACAGAAGAGCTTTGAGCAGACTGGATACAAAGTGCATTATTTTAGGGGACTGTCTCTCACATCTTTGATTTGTAAGCCATCATGTATTTTAAGGGCTTTCCTTTATTTCATTCACACGAATAAGCAGAGAGCTCAATCAAGACCTTCACAGAGCGACACAAAGCAATGTTACTGTTAACCTACTGCACTACACATCACACATGCAATAGAAGTTGTGGCTGTGCCTGCAAGCTTATGTCTACACTTATTAAAACATGATATTATACCACATTTCTTCTGTTTGCACTTTTAACACAGGTAAGAAAATGGCACTCGAGGAAGCTTTTGGAAAGTCTCTGATTGTATTGGGTTTGTGTGGAAAGGTTTTGGTAGCAGGGGGGTTACAGGGGTGGCTTCTGTGAGAAGCAGCTCAAATCTTCCCCTGTGTCTGACAGAGCCAATGCCAGCTGGCTCTAAGACGGACGCACTGCTGGCCAAGGCTGAGCCAATCAGCGGTAGTGGTAACACCTCTGTGATAACGTATTTAAGAAGGAAAAAAGTTGCAGGACACATGGAAATGGCAGCCGGAGAGCAGAGTGAGAACATGTGAGAGAAACAGCCCTGCAGACCCCAAGGTCAGTGCAGAAGGAGGGGAGGAGATGCTCCAGGTGCCAGAGCGGAGATTCCCCCACAGCCCATGGGGAAGACCATGGTGAGGCAGGCTGTCCCCCTGCAGCCCAGGGAGCTCCACAGTGGAGCAGATCTCCACCTGCAGCCTGTGGAAGACCCTACGCCAGAGCAGGTGGGTGCCCAAAGGAGGCTGTGACCCCGTGGGAAGCCCGCGCTGGAGCAGATTTGCTGGCAGGACCTGTGGCCCCATGGAGAGAGGAGCCCACGCTGGAGCAGGTTTTCTGGCAGGGCTTGTGATCTCGTGGGGGACCCATGCTGGAGCAGTGTGTTCCTGAAGGACTGCAGGCCATGGGAGGGACCCACGCTGGAGCAGTTCATGGAGGACTGTCTCCCATGGGAGGGACCCCAGGCTGGAGCAGGGGAAGAGTGTGATGAGTCCTCCCCCTGAAGAGGAAGGAGCAGCAGAGACAATGTGTGATGAACTGACCTCAACCCCCATTGCCCGTCCCCCTGCGCTGCTGGGAAGGGTAGGTAGAGAATCCGGGAGTGAAGCTGTGCCCAGGAAGAAGGGAGGGGTGGAGGGAGGGTGTTCTGAGATTTGGTTTTATTTCTCATTACCCTACTATGGTTGATTGGTAATAAATTAAGTTAATTTTCGTCAAGTTGAGCCTGTTTTGCCCATGACAGTAATTGGTGAGTGATCTCTCCCTGTCCTTATCTCGACCCACAAGCCCTTTCATTATATTTTCTCTCCCCTGTCCAGCTGAAGGGGGGTGGGGGAGTGATAGAACGGCTTTGGTGGGCACCTGGCATCCAGCCAGGGTCATCCCACCACACTGATTTAAACAGCAAATTGTAGAATCATAGAATGGTTTGGGTTGGAAGGGACGTTTAAAGATCATCTAGTCCATCTGAAGCTTAGAGGCGTGTGATGGACCTAGAAGGAGTAAGTTAGGTTTCCAGTCAGGTTATGACAAAGTCTGGGTGAGGGTTTCAGAGAAGTAATGAGGTAGAAAGATATATAAAAACAAGGGAATGAGAGGTGATGATTTCATCTGTCTTCCTTGGAAAAATCCCTACACCAGTACATGCAGACAGAAGAAAACAGTTTAAAGCTTGTGTGCACTCACCTTCCCAGGAGAGACTTCTGAGTAATGAAGCTGGAAATATTTTTACAGAAATCTGTTTCATTTTTCATCACCTTCCTGTCTAAGACGGAGTGTTGTGTATGCAAATAAGTGTGTTACACTTGTACAGTGCCTTCTAAAGCAAAGCACCTACATTTATTTGCAAACTGCATATAAAGTGACTTTTAACTATTGCTTAAAAAAACCACAAACCTTATCTGAAATGTATTTTCAGTGAAGCTTTTCCGTATCTAAAAGAAATGCAGCCAGGATTGCTATATATAGTCAGTGATCTGTGTATTTAATGATGATAATACCCCATAAATTTATAGTTGGCTACCCATTGATTGCATTATGTGTGATATCTAGAATTTATTGGCCAGTACCAGGGGCTGTGAAACAGTGTTATCATGGTCTCAAGCTGAATCTAACTATTAATGTGTTTTTAGTGTTTCAGATTATGTCCCTGCAGGGACTATGAGCATGACAGTGACTGTGATGGTTACATTCTATCAACAAGTTAGGTACATGCCCTCAAGAGAAGAAAAAGCTTTGCACTTTCTGTCATGAGTGGAGAAATGATTTTACATGGACTAGTAAAGATAGCAAGTTTCCATAGGGCTTACAGTAATTTATGCAGAAGCTTCCCAATTGCTTATGTTGGACTGGTAGGTAGAGGACAATGTGTAAAAAAAATTCTAGCTTAGCTTCTAAGAACAAAACTCTTGAAACTTTTTAGTCAATAACAAATACACAAATACAGTAAATGACAAGGTGACTGTTGCAGGAGCTGCAACAGTGTAGTATAGGTACTCACTGAAATAGATAACTTGATTTTATCAGCTGCAGTCAGTGAAATAGATCACTAGATTGTATCAGCAGATTGAATAGTATTTTGTTCCAAGATTCAACATTAAGTAAAATAATATATCCTACTAGCTCAGAAGCTTCATACATTGTTAAAAATATATTGGCTAGCGTACTAGTGGGGAAAAAAATTACAGCCTTGGTTTTCCCATGATTGGTGACATTTATACATTGCATGGGACCTACCTGGTGGCAATTTTTAAGTTCTTCAAAGATGATAAAGATAGGGATGATAGAGAGTCACTTTCTGAGTCTGAAGACTAGTTATATTTCTTCCACAATCTACTTTGTGGTACAGACTTAAAATTAGAATAGTCTGATTTTGTATGACCTGACATTTATTACATAATGTATTCATTGAAGGGTCAGTTACAATAAAAAATTGATGAAAAATACATAAAAGTTAATTCTTATGTATCTAAAAAGATATCATGGCAAAGCAGAAAAGATAGAAATAGGTTTCTCAGTGGTATACATCAGCTTCAATGACTTGACCTCATGATTTTGCCTTAACTGAAGAAGATTACCTTTACTTGATTTAGCCACTTTCTTTGAAAAATGTTGACTTTTCAGGAAATTGCAAGCATTTTCAATGATCAACAAGCTAGATGTAGTGCTCTTTGGTAAGAATTATTGTTTACTAAAAGACTTAGTACAGCATCTGCACTTGCTTCAGAAGTACTAGTAGTCTAATGGTCTATCTTCAAATCTTAGTTCTCACAGTCCTTTTAAAACTCACAGAATTTATTAAGTCCTTTCCTACCTTGTAATGAGCAGTGGGAAAAATTTCTTCCTTGTCTAACACAGTACAATTCACCAAGCCTTCCAAGTATTGATTTTGTTGAAGATAAGCTTCAAATTAGTTTTTCAATTGTACACCTTAAAAGTTTTGAAACAGATTTCAAAAGAAAGGCTGCTTCCTTCATCCTATTATGTTCCTGCAGTCTTTACTTTCAGAGGATTCTCACCTCCCTTTCAGTGAATAAGTGTTGACAGTGTCAAAATCTTTACAAAAGTGAGCCCTGAATGAGCTTCAAACTTTTTTTTTTTTCCAGGACCTAGATGACATTTGCAGAGCCTATGGCATAGTGAAGACAGAATGACTCCTGGTGCTCTCTCTAAGGTGAAATAACTTTGCAATTCAAAATAATACTTTGTAGGCCCAATTGAGGTCACAGTTCTTGAGATACCAGTAAACTGCTTGCTCAGAAGAGTTGACTTGCCTGCAAAGTTTATTCTGGCCACAAGTGCCTGGAAGAGGTCACTAAGGGCTTTTCTGTCTTTGCAGTGCACAGTGAAAAGCAGCTTTCCTCTACACAGATATTTTTCTGTGTGTCCCAGACTCACAATGTGCAGGAACTGGTCCACAGCCTCTCACAGCACTGCATTGCACCACAAAGGTAAAAAAATTGTAATGATAAGTTTTAGCTTTGCTGCTTTTCTACTGGTTAGTGTATAGATGACAATTGTTCATTATGCCTTTCTTAGTGAAGATTCACATTAAATTTACTGCAGTCAAAGTGACACATGCAGCTGACTCTTGTGAAAGGGGTTTTCTGCTTAAAAACCCATTCCTTTTCAGTCCATAAAGTACCAGAATTCCCCCCCCCCCCCCCCCCCCCCCCATTTTTCAAAATCCCCATGTTTCTCTTCTATGGTTTTGTTTTGGATAGTGTTTTGGAAAAGGATTGTGAAACAGATTAAAAAATCCCAGGCAAGAAAAGCTCAGCCCCCTTTGGACCCCCTCCACCAAACAGAACAAATCCTGGTATTTCCTCAACAGCTCTGCTTTGTACCACTCTGATATACACTCTTTGCATTCCCAGGAAGATGCACTGCACATTTGTTTAAATAACATTTTATTCTCTTTGAAACTAAGGAAGAAACGCTATCTAAGACATTACCGTACACCTCCTGTCTTCCCTGCTTCTGTCTTATCTCATTATAGCAGCTAAAGCTGATCTTTTGTGAGGTTTTTGAAGGGTCTCAGAAATGCTTCTCTTTCTGTTTCTATCCCTGATTACCATTAATTGGAATAAAATCCTGGCCCCAGTGGCTACATCACTGCTGCTAGGTAACATTATGCCAGGGACCATTTTTTGGCTGTCAGGCCAAATGGCACAAAATACATCCAAACTCCAAGGCACTTGACCTTGTGCCTCCGCTGGGCCCCACAGGGTTGTAAGGCAAAATTGTTATTTTATTTGTGTTTCCTTTCAGTTTAAAGTGTTTGAAATACTGTGGGGATTATGTAGCGGCCTCTCAGAACAGTGTTTTTATACCAGGAACCTGAAATTATGTTGCATGCCTTTGAGTGTTGCATGAAGGCAACAGGGGAGATTGAAGATACCAAGCCAAAAAGAGCAGTGATTGGATAGTGCTGAGCTGGGTTTTCACCCTGGTTAACACAAAGAGTGTTCTAAGGAAGATTGCAGCTAACCAGGAGTCTTGGAGATATTTTCAAAAAACCTCTACCAGTTTTGCAGAAGCAAAAAAGACTAGTCACCATGCGTTGAGCACAGACCAGCAAATCCACTGAAATGCAAGGATTTCAAATCCTAATGAATGGAAGGCTCAAAGGGATGCCAAACAGCAATGAGGAAGAAATTGTAGGAATTGGAAAATATGTCCTGGATGCATTTGCATTTTTTTCTGCAGCCTAATTAGAACACTCTGCCCTCACGAATTTCCAAGGACTTAGAGACGGGTTTGTCTATTCAACAAGCATCATTAATAAGTACAGTTGACCCTTATTCATTTATTCCTTCTGCCTTAGGCAAGATACAGCCTTTCTTAATCAGCTGATGTCTTTAATCTTCACCTGTAGACTATCTCCAGCCTGAGCTTTGAGGGCATAATTCTGATGTTCCTTCATGGGTATTGGTCACATCTGATTTTAGTAGGAGACATAAACCTTAATCAGAGCTAGGGAGGAATCTAAAACATTTGGATTGCCTCTCTACAAAAAGTTGGAATTCCATTTTTTTTGTCTTCTTGAAGTGGAAAAGTTAAAGTCACTGTATTTTTCCAGCCTCCTGAAAGCAAATTCTAACCTCCCTCACACCTATGCAGCTCAGTTAATTTCAGTGGTGTTGCAGGGATTTTTACAGAGTTAATTTTGCTTGCTTTCCTCTCTTTGGCTGTTTAGTACTACAGAAAAATCTGATCCATAGTCCTCAGCTATAGGCTGGTCTGAAACAAAAAAATGGAGAACAAAACAAAAGTGAATGTCAGCCTGGAATGACACTAATTACATTCTTTTCACTGGATTTTTACTTGCAATCCTTTTAAAAAACAATGAAAGTTTCTGTATTCAACATACTGAGCCTGATCCCTGTCTTTTACAGTACACTAATGAAAATCAAGAGGAATTCTATTGATTCCAGTGCAGTTAAATCAGTATAAGAGAAATTTAAATTGGGCCTATTGTAGGCAAGATACAAGTCTACAACCTGTCAGGCATTTATGTAGTCCAACAGCATTCTATGCAGTACCGAATAAATAAATGCAGAAGATCTCTATCCCAACCTATGTAGAGGTAATTGCTCAGAAATTAGCATTCAAGAAATTCCTCATAGTATGAAATCATTCAGAAACTATACTGGGGTGAGGAAAAGATTATATGTATTGTTAACTCAGAGTACATTATATCATATGTGGAAATTCAAGAATATTTTTTATATTAGTCTAGATAAATGTGGTTTAAAATGAACAATGAAATGCATAAGAAGAAATATAGTTGAGGTGAAACAGAGACTATGACTTTTATCTTTTCCCCTTGCAACCACTCACTTTTCCAGGTCAGTGAACTCTCATCATCCCTTGCTAGCAGGTGGAAATTAGATTAACATCTGTAAGGAAGACAATCTTGAATGTGTTTCCTTCTATCTGACGCTGCTAATGATACTCCTGTACCCAGCCAGAGTGCTAGGGACTGCATGTATGTGGTAGAAGAGGCTCTTTGTCATTTTCATTTTAGGTTTTCTATCATCTTCTGAGCTGCAGCCTGTAGTATGCTTTATGTAGGAATAGGTATTATATTTGCCACAAAATGGCCTCCTAAAACATCTGGCATGAGTTTGTAAAGAAAGGATCAGTTTGTGCAAGAGCTGCCTTTGTTCATATTTCAGGGACCAGAAATAAAAAATGTGCCATTGAATGGTGAGAAATTTCCTCCACTTTGACAAAAGAAAGGTAGCTTTTGTGACATTGCAATATGTTTGAAATTCTTTTGGTTTTAACAATACTTTCACATCAGTAAAATTCTGACCCCTTTCCCCAAACAATCTGAAGACTGATGGAGGAGTTTGGTGCCAGCAAGTGCTCAACTCTTCCAAATAGATCAGATGGTATATCAAGAATTACTATAGTTGCCGACTAAAATGATCTCTTAAAAAGGCTCAAATAAACAAACAACACCCCCTCTCCACCATTTTATTTCCTCAATTTGCAGTGAATGTTTTAAATTTTTTTATTAAAAATGAGTTTCCATTTGGGAAGTTAACTCAGGTTTTAGAACATTCAGAAACATTTTAGATGGCTGAATTTGGAAAGAAAAGATCCTCTTGAAATGAAAGATTTAATTTTTATCACATAAATAATATGTATTTACTTGCCATTTCACCTGTATTTTCAAAAATGTCCATTTTTGCCTCACAGTTAATTTTTTTCTTAATTCCCCAATAAACAGAATAATCCATAATTTCCTCAAGCATTATTTTTAACATACTTTCCTAAGTCTCTCTGTAGCCCTTTTTCTGTGTTCAGAGTCTAGGAATTAAAGCTGTTTTCTGCAGGCTGTTTTCAAATCCCTGTATAATGTCACTGAGCTCTGCAGCATTCAGTCACTGACACATGCAGAAGAGCTTTTTGTGAGACGCTGCTTTTTCTACTTTTCTATGTCTCTGCTATGTTCACCTTTTCCATTAACCCACTCTGATGATCCCATTAAACTCAATACCAAAGCTACCTTTGATTTCAAAAGGATCAGGGTCTGGCTAATGATTAACACGATCTGATCAGCCCGATGCTGTGGAGCAATATGGTGCTAAATGTACAGGCTGGAAGTACACTGCTTTTCAGTAGGATGACATTGCACACTGTCACTTCCATATCATCAATTAAAACGCATTAAGAAGGGAGTGAACTTGTCAGCTTTTCTTCTCTTATTACCACTGCACTCTTTGCTGTCAGTAGTGGCCTGTCTGCCAGCTGAATAAATGCTGAAAAATGAGATCCAATGTAACTGTGAAGTCAAATGCAGATTTTCAGCCACACCAGTTGTATTAATACCAATGGGGACTGCACAGTTGAATACCCATTATACCAGGCTATGACGTAAGCCTCAGGAACTATTTCTGTGTTCCTTTTGCTACAGCCATTATAATTAAAAAAAGAATCCCACCAGCTACTTTTGGATCAGGTCATAGGATTTCATGCAAGAACTGAAGCAACAGAGACCTGCCACATCAACAGGAGGCTGGGAATGAAGGGACAAAGGTTTTACACCTAACTCAGCCATGGCTTCTTGTGAGGTCTCAGACAATACTTGCAAATCTCGGTGGACCCTAGATTTTATATCTAAACACATGCTTCTATTTGCAATATGTTTTGAGATATGTGAGGCTACACAGTATAAGGCATCTGGATAGCACAAGATGTCCCACTGTTGTTAGTTATCAAAATACAATGTGAAAACTGGCGGCAGACAGTATTCAGAAACAGAGGCATGAAGAAAGTAATGGGATAACAAGAAGAAATGGAGAAAATAGTTGGGGAGAAAAAAATTCAGTGTGTTTAGGGGACAGCATAAGTCTTGCAGACTTTCATTTAACTCAATTCAACTGTCTTCAAATCATTCAGCCTTGAAAGCACCTTTTCTGATTCAAGGTCTTCATATTCACTAATTTTTTAGGAAAACATGAGTAAGCTTCTGTTTCAAGAGATCCTTAGCTCTTGAGAAAAGGAATGAAGTTACCTCCATTTATAAGTACTAAGGATCCAAAAAGCCTGGTCTAAATCCTTTTATTTTTATAAATGTTCTTCCAATATCACCACCACTACTTACAACAATGCTTAATGACACTATCATAGCAGCAGAATAAACACCTGTTATTTATTCCTAACTTCAAAAATTTTCCTTAATATGACAAATACTTTCCTCTGTGAAAAAATATTTTTTGCTTTGTAGTATGGTTTTACAAGTGGGTATAATTTGTGAAAATATTATTAAAATATTAGAAGGTAATTTTTTGAAACTATCAAAATCTTGACTTCTTAACTCAAGCCTTTGTCTATTTCAGTAAAATAAGAGCATTACTGGGTTTTATATTAAACCTTAAGGGTTTAAGATGATCTGATCCATGCTGTCTGGAGAAAGTCAATCAATAATTTTGCCTTTGGAAGTGAGAATCATGAATCCATACTTGTGCCCTGGATGGAAGATTAGTGAAGTTAAATGGACAAAAGCCAGAAAATTAAATAAACCACCAGGCCTGTAAGCTATAAAGAAGTTTGGTAGAGTCACTGAAATCAGAAAGAAAACTCTGTTTATAGTTCACAAAGTGTGTTAAGAAATTGCTTAAAACAACATTAAAGTGGTAGTGGTATCACTACCTGTCATATAAACCCTCTAAGAGATTTTTTGCTTCTGTGGATTTTTTTTTTTTTTTTCTGAAATCAAACCCCAGGGGAACATGTAATGATTAATGTAGTTTTCTTGCTGCTGGCAACATTATTACTCTATTATTCTCCAAGTAGTAGGAGATAATTGCGTAGTGGGATAGCTTCTAGCTAGTTGCTTAAGTTGACTTAGCAGAAGAGTGTACTCACCTAGGGCCAGTCTCTCAGCTTGTATCTAGCGAGGCATGGGTGTGAGGAGATGGTCTTGCTGGCTTAGTAGAAATTACTCTGAATCTGGTGTTCAAGTTTGGAGACAGGGTAGAGGTCGATGGTCTGGTGCCTCTCCAGGATCAAATCCTGAGAAATGGGCTCAGAAAGGTTAGGAAGGGAACAGAACCAAAAAATATATCAGATGCAGATGCTTTTACAGAGTGAACCCTGAAATCTTGTACTTCAGAACAGTCTGAAAGTAGGTATCTAAGAAAGGAAATAATACTCTTCTATCTCTACATGCAACTGAACTGCAATAGTCTGTTTTGGAAGTGGTAAAGGCATTTCTTTCTTTCCATTACATGGAATAACCCCCTGATATATCTGCACCTTCTGCAAAGAATTCTAGTATTAGTTAGATTGATCCATAATGAGAAACTCTCATTCAAGTCTTTGTTTCAGGCAGGCTGTGGGACAAAAGGATTAGGCAGGGAGAATAGACTTTCAGATGAAATCTTAGTGGGATCTTCTCATTATAGGCATGCTGAGGAACTGTCCAAAGCTAATCTTGAGACCAAAGAAGTAGCAACAGAGAAATTACTAATCTCCTCAATATTGTTATGTCTATCTAGGTCCTATAAGACGGTAATGCCTAGTGCCCATTAGCATTGAGTTTTATTTTGGGGAAATTTCCCAAAGCATTGCTGAATTCTGATGACAACAGTCTTGGTGTTGTACTCCAAATCTTACTGAAAAAAAAAAAAAAAAGAAAAAGGAATCTGGAGGACTTTAAATATCTCTCAGTAGTCCCTTCAAAGAAATAAAAACCCCGGGTTATCATGAGTAAGGACAATAGTTTTTGTTGTCTCTGTTGTTAGTATTGGTATTATTTTTGTCACTAAGAATATTATAAGTACACAGTTATATTAGTTTATACATTAGATTAACCAGAATTTAGTCAACAATGACACTTCCCTGGTTTTAAAACTAAAAACTATGTAAAAATTTAATGATCTCTGCAGCACTTTAAGCAATCGACTCTGAAATTTGTCTTCTGAAAGAGGTTTTCCTGTGTGTCTGTCTAATTTAAGTAACATCTTTTTAGAGTACCTTCTGTTCCTCTTCTACCCTCTGAAGTTCTATCCAGCAGATTTGTCTGTGCTGACGGCATACTTCCCTAGAATCTTTCTACCTCGAACCAGGTAAGATACATTGATTTCTCTTCTCCTAAAATAAATAATACTGTAATGCAGGGTGATACATATTTTGGCCCTGTCAATATGAGTAGTAGGTTCTTAGCTCTATTCATAATTAGAGCATTTATTTATAATGGGATAATATATTCCTGCAGGAGCGGGAAACTGTTTTGAAAACATCTCAAGTATTTAGCTTTGACAGAAAGTCATATAATGAAAAATCAGGTCAATACTATTTCAACATAAACAGTTACATACCAAGTATTTGCTGTACACAAAATTAAACATTCACTTTGTTTAACTAGCTGTCAACAGCTTAAACATTTGCAAGTATATGTAGCATGGGCTTTTACTAATAAACTGAAATTTAGTAGATCACACAGGTTCTGACCTTGTGGTTTTCCAAACAATGTGGATACATCCAATTCCGGAATGAAGTGTACATTCACAGGAGAAGAATCTGAGCCTGTAACAATGGTATGCATGAGGAAATGTTCACTCATCTGTATTTCATGCCCAAAAGCAATAGTGGCCTTTCAGATCCTACCATCTCTTAAACTACTATACAATCTGCTCATTGCAGAGTTAGATATAGTAACAGAGAGTTCAGTCAAACCGTCTTGCTTTGCAGAATTTTGGGGGCAGCTTATTAAAAATAACCAACAATATCAAGTCCACCTTTAACTCAGTTCACTGAGGAAGCCCTGTTATTTTCTTATTTCCTTGTCAAAAGGATTTCTTTATGTAATTGGTTAGATGCCTTTCCTTTTTTTTATCTGTCCTCTTAATTTTTAAAGTGATTCATCTCACAGGCATGACTGTAGGGGACTGGATGCTTCCAGGTGAGTTACCTTCTTCAGGGAAGAAATGATGGATTAATTCCACATCCACTCTGCCTGTAATAGTAGATCTTCCTGCAATGTCATCTTGTCTCATGTTCTGGTTTTCACCACAAAATTTACTCCCTTCAAATGTGAATAACCCATCCTAGTTTTATGAACTGCAAATCTTCTCTTCCCTTGCCCTCGCTCACCTTGAAAACATACTTAGGGATATTTGGTTTAAAAGTAACTGTGGTTATAGTTTTGAGGGCCTTCAATGGCAATAAATAATTTTCTAATTTGATGTCTGGAAGAACTCCAGAAAAATAGAGTAAAATACTTTTATTTTGAAGCTTATCTTCTAATGGGGGAAAAAATTTTAAACTTACTACTATGTGTTAGAATTCAACAAGAAAGTTTCACCCAGCCATCTAACTTATTATAATGCATTTAATGCAATTTTTTGGTCACAAAATGGGATAGGTGAACCTTCAGGGAGAATGGGTATGCATACTCAAAAAGTAAATTGTGATACAGAAAAAACTAGGAAGGAAAACAAAATTTGTTACGATCACTGCCTTTTTTATCCATTACCCGCCTCCCTCAAGTTATGTAACTAGTCAAAGGAAGTGGAAAAGAGTTACAGAAATCTTCTCTTGACAGACTACCGAGGGAAGTGAGATAGGTCTCTGCAGTACTAGAAGCCTAGTAAAGGACTGTGCAAAAATGAACTGCAAAACTGACAGACCTTTTATAAAAGATACCTGTTTCGCATTTTTGCAAATGATGGCTTTGTAAGGAGTCAGTCTGCAATTATGATATGCATTGATAGAAGAAATTTCCCTTCTTGGTTAGCCCCAAATTACCCAACTGCCCTCATCAAAGGCTAATGAAAACAACTTTCTATCTATGTGTTGATATAAAGACTCTGGTATTTGCATAATTTAGAAAAAAAGTTATATTCCTTCTGCTTGGTTTCCGCTGTAGATAAAGATGTTGAAGGCATAACATTTCCAATGCCCTTTTGTAGTTATACATTATCAGTAAGGGTCAATGGAAATTATCACATCACCACTGTCCTCTTTGTCATTAGCAGCATTATCATTTTTGTCATCATCCAGTTGTTTCTAGACAAATTATCTGAGTTAAGATCAGATAACAGGCAGTGTGCATGCTCACCATAACATGAAATCTTTCCTTCCACAACTTATGTGATATTGCATTATGATATCACAGCTTAAAGGATGCTGTAAAAACAAGACAAAAACTGTTGGAAGATAATTTCTCCCACAAAAATCAACTTCCTTTGTCATTCAGGCCCCTGCCAGGATCCTCAGATCAGCACAGACACATAATTTAAAGAAACACAAACTTACTCTCTAGAGAACCTCTCAGGCCATTGAAGTTAAGCATGGCCAAACACCTCTGTAACAAGACGTTGAAGATGAGTAAAACAAAGAAAAGGGGGGGATTCATGCAATGAGCTAGTTCTTGTAGAAAACAATTATTTGCCTATTTCATATTTATAATATGTAGATTAACCATCCGTCATTTATTTGGCACCAGAGTTTGCACCTGATCTATTTATTTTCCATGGAAGAGTGACACTACAGTTCTGCTAAACTTAATTGCAACACACACAAACATTGACAGGCAGGGATTTATCAAGTGTATAAAATATCTTCAGGGTATCCTGAGGGAATTGCTTACTTTGGCATAGAAATCAGACAAAATCTTTCCAGTCTAATTTCCTCTTTTTCTGTGGTCCACCCTTGCAGTCATATGAAGTCTGTGAATTTCATAGAATTTTCTGAATTTCTCCTGATGCTTTTTTATTTTTTAATTATTATTATTATTATTTTTAGTTAGAACAGAGTGGAATAACCTTAATTCATTGTGGTACTTACATACACTCACATCCTTGCTAGATTTTTTTGTTGCGAAGACACTAGTGGGAAGACTCCATGAAAAACAACAGTAGCAGAAAAAGGAGCATTTAAACTAGTGGAAATGATGAGGAGGGAAGGTTATCTATTGGCTGGAAAAATGTTTTGTTCATCACTTGTAGCTAAAACATTATTTCCAGGAGTGGCTAAAAGACAGAGAGAGAGACAGTGACAACCATGGGGCAGTCACAGCATCTTCTGAAGAGACTGGAGGCATGCGGGAATGGGATTTAGTTCCTGAATGTGCTGAACTGAAAGCAGGCAGCTCCTTGGACACTTGGCTGGCAGCTTAACTCTGCAAGTGCCCTTTACTAGCCTAAATACTCTTCTGTAAAGGATAACCTTTTCATTGTGTATTTTACCTGAAGGTGTGCCAATTTCCCTGCAGTGTCATGTTTGCCTATTCTTATTATTTTAATAATGCATAATTCCATGACAGCAAACATTATACAGTGAATGGGGGGAATTTGCTGGCCTTTCAAATTACAGTGTCTATATAACTATGATAAAAAGCTCTTCAGCCAAAGGAATAGTGCTGCATAATTGGACCAGCAGAGAAAATTAGGACAAGGGAGTAGAACAGAAAAAAGGGATTTTTGGATAAATATGTTTAATAAAGTAAATTTATTTGTGCTTTTTCAATAAAAATGACAGATGGTCAAATCTAGCCAGGAGGGATCGTGGAAAGATAAGAGTATGAGCTGCATTGGCAGCTTGAAGTTCTTTGAGCTCAAAGCCTGTGTGCATTCAGCAGTGCAGAAACTCTCCTTATGCGTTGCAATAAGAAGATGAACTCATAATGCCTGAATTACCCCTGGAAGCAGATGTGTGAACCACGGTGCCCAACAATGTCTAACTGCCAACAGAGGTGCATTTACATCACTGTTGAAAGCTCTTAGGATGCTTGTTGATAGCAAGTATCGCAAAACAGAGGTAAACTGTTACTATCTCTAAGGATCTTATTTTGGGGAGTCATGCGAGCTCCTTGGACACCTCTGTGCAATGGGGCAGAACAGACCTGGCTTCTCCACTACCCAGCCCCTGTGTATACTTGGTGTAACAGTTAAAAGTGAAATGGCTGATAGGACTGTGCGTCTGAGAGCAATATTAACCTGGAATTTCCCACCAGTGCAGGATCATGGCTGTCTGAGACACAGTCTTATAGGAAACCAGTATCAGTGAGCCCGGTAGAGGCTTGCCAGCAGGCAGAAGCTGCCTGTAGCATAGTTTAAAGATACTCCCTTACTAATGTTTGGCTTACCTTTTCTATTAGAAAATGCCATGTTCATGCATATGCAGCATAGAAGCTGCTACTGAGAGCAACAGACCTCAGATCAGAACAAGATTTAAAGCAGATGGATACACAGCCCTCTTTCTAGGTACATTCATCACAGTTTGCTTTTTTGTCACTGTTCTTGCCTTCAGTTCTGTATTGGGTTTGCATGGCAAGGTTTTGGTAGCTAAAGGGGTGGCTTCTGTGAGAAGCTGCTAGAAGCTTCCACTATGTCCAGCCAGCACCAAGACAGACCCGCCGCTGGCCAAGGCCGAGCCCATCAGTGATGGTGGTAGTGCCTCTGGGATAACACATTTAAGAAGGGAAAAAAGATTCTGTGCAATTGCAGCCAGAGGGAGGAGTGACAACATGTGAGAGAAACAGCCCTGCAGACCGCAAGGTCAGTGAAGAAGGAGGGGGAGGAGGTGCTTGAGGTGCTGGAGCAGAGATTCCCCTGCAGCCCGTGGGGAAGACCATGGTGAGGCAGGCTGTCCCCCTGCAGTCCAGGGAGGTCCACGGTGGAGCAGATCTCCACCTGCAGCCTGTGGAAGTCCCCACGCCAGAGCAGGTGGGTGCCCAAAGGAGGCTGTGACCCCGTGGGAAGCCCACACTGGAGCAGGCTCCTGGCAGGACCTGTGGCCCCATGGAGAGAGGAGCCCACGCTGGAGCAGGTTTTCTGGCAGGGCTTGTGACCCCGTGGGGGACCCACGCTGGAGCAGTCTGTGCCTGAAGGACTGCAGCCCATGGGAGGGACCCCAGGCTGGAGCAGGGGAGGAGTGTGAGGAGTCCTGCCCCTGAGGAGGAAGGAGCAACAGAGACAACATGTGATGAACTGACCCCAACCCCCATTCCCCATCCATCTGCGCTGCTGGGGGGGGTAGGCAGAAAATCTGGGAGTGAAGCCGTGCCCAGGAAAAAGGGAGGGGTGGAAGGAAGGTGTTTTAAGATTTGGTTTTATTTCTCATTACCCCACTCTGGTTTGATTGGTAGTAAATTAAACTAATTTCCCCGAGTTGAGTCTGTTTTGTCCATGATGGTAATTGGTGAGTGATCTATCCCTGTCCTTATCTCGGCCCACAAGCCTTTTGTTATATTTTCTCTCCCCTGTCCAGCTGAGGAGGGGAGTGATAGAACGGCTTTGGTGGGCACCTGGCATCCAGACACGGTCAACCCACCACAAGTTCCTAAGTGCCAAGTGCCTATGATTTTTCCTACTCTAGCAGTAGTATTCAGTGTCTTCAGTTTACTAAATGTCTATCAGTCGGTAGGATGTTTTCCCTTTCACTATAATCTGCAGTTTGCAGATGTGCAGTAATGCTAAGGGCTTGAGCAGATGCACATCAATGAGCACAGGGTAAAGCAATGTTCACTATGTACAGTCAGTCATGTACTCTGTCTGAGCTAGTACCTCTCAGGAAAGAGGGATGCTGCTGTTTCTTATGATCTTATTTAAATATTGGGGCAATTTAAACCTGAATGTTAATTTTCTAGCTAGTCTATAAATCTGTATTGCATCAGATAAACCCTCTATGTGTTTTAGGTACTCTAAATATAGATCAGTATTCTGAACAGAAATCATAGTAACTGACTGATTGAAGGGTATGTAACACAGCTTGACTTTTGAATCCAGTATTGCATATATATAGAACATTGACATTGAACTCTTCATATTCAGTCCACAGATTTTGGGGGGAAAAAACCAAAGGAAATCTCCTCAACTAAATGTGAGTATAAAATTAAAGGAAATTATAAACCTGCCTCACATGAAACAAGAGGTGGGATTTGCCAAGTAAGTTTTCTGTTGTGACTTACTTAGCTTTAGTTTATATTTAGTTTAGTTTACCAGATATGATAAGGATACAAGAGCAATACTTACCAGACGGTGACCACAATGTGAAATAACGAAGGCCACCACACCCACCACTAGTGTAAATGTAATGTAAATATAATCCACTGAGTTTATTCTACTGTTTCATGTGAACAAGCAAGTGGAAAAAAAGATGTTTGTGTGGGAAAAGCTTTTCATAAAAAAGCTGATGGGGAAGCTGACAATTCTCTTTCCAAAAAAAGATGCTTGTGTGTTCCATTGGTAATGGCCTTATGAGCTTTATGCTAAGATTAATTATATTGCTGTGATATGCACATAGGAGTTTGGGAATGTTAGGTTATGCGATTAAAGGATAATCATGGAGAACACAAAGACTCCGTGAGGATCAGAGAGCTATGAGAGATGGAGGAACACTAGTAGCCTAATCAGGGAAAATGGGACATCTCCAAATACAGCACTGGCTTTAGTTCTGCATGTACAGTATTTCCTCTTAGCGCAAGAAAGGAGTGAACTAGAGACTTTCAAACTAGGTTTCAAAAAGCAACATATTTGTCCTCTGGGACAAAGCATTACAGATCAAGCGTTAGAAAGGAAAAGCCTTGCAAACAGTTGTCCTACGTTCTGGGTTAATCAGACATTACCTATCGTGTGGAATGCTGGGAAGTGCAGGTGCAAGTTTGTCAGATTTCCATTTTTTGGCTTTGTATACGTGCTTTGAGCAGAGATGTTTCTTTCATCTTTTGCCTTCTTGGTTGGTACCAGAGTAAGCTGGTATAAACAAACTTTCTCTGGAGAGTGAGGCTTTCTCTAGACTTTGGTATTCCTGTGGTTTTGCATCAGGGAAGCAGGAACACACGTGCTCATAATGTTTATAGTATTGATCCAAAAGACTTTCTGAATATTCTGTGTTTCCACAGTGCTTGCTGTATCTCCCTGCATAATAAGCTTTGAAGTTCACATTTCCAAGAACTCACATCTGTCACATTGCACACTGAGCCTTTTTTCCTCATCTCCTGCATGACCAAAGTACTTTCAATCACTTGCTACACACTTGGGGCTGGCAACCAAACTTCAGCATCACAAGTGTGATATCTGTAGGCACCAGATGGCAAAATCTTTGAACATTCAATTTTATTTCCTGACCATTGGGAGCATTAAGAACTCTCATGGGGAAAGAAATTGTTGTACACTAAAAGCAAAATACAAAATAAGGGCAAATGCGTAAATTATTTCTTAATTAAATCAAAACAAACTTCCTCCTACTATGTGCCATGGGGAAAGCACTTTTCAATTCAGATAAGCTTTTAAAACATACTGTGACATGTTTAATTCAAAGCAGTACTGTATGTTTATTTTTCAGAATGCTCACTTTTATAAAAGGAGTGCACAGAAAAAGAGAGCTGGCTTGCTCATATTTGGAGGGAAAAATGAAGCCACACAGGCTTGCTGGCATAACACATAAACCAGCGCATTTTATATCAGTAGAGCTGATATAAACATATACAGATCTGTATAAAGGAGAGGAAGGAAATTGGGGAATAAGTGGGGATAGATCAAGCAAAGGTAGAAGGTGAACCAGTGCATCAGACTTTCAGACTCAAACAACAGGTAGATAATGTTACTACAACACCTAGCACAAAGGAAACTCTCATCCATAGAAGTGGTCCTTTTCTGCATGCCATTATCTGATATTTTTTATTTTGGAGACAGAGTATATGTGTTTTCCAGTGCTTGATAAAATGATGAAAAGCAGTAGCTATCACTGAGCACAGATTCTGCTTTGCATCCAGATTCATGTTGCATTTACCTGCACAAAGAATTCTTAAACAGTGAATTGAGGCAGCTGTGAGCATTTGTAGCATAAATAATTTGAAAGATAAAGGATAAGGATGAGGAAGACTATGGCTTTGGGTCTTCACAAGACCAAAGAAGATTTGCAATCTTGAAGATTTATCTGAAACCCAAAGATTTGGTGTGAAGTCCTGGCCTTCACAAAATTCAGTGGAGTTTCTCCTGTTTATTTTGGTAGGGCCTAGATTTTTATTTTCCTGGGGACTTAATGCATAAACTCCAACATGTGAAACAAGCAGATATTTCCTGCTTTGAAAAAGTAAAATAAAATGGAAGTGATTACAGACCTGAACATGACCAGCACACATTACAAAAATGATTCATGTAACATGTTTATTCATGTGTTGAGGAAGGAAGGATTTTGTATTTTTGATCTTATACTGGTTATTGCTGTGCCAAGAGAAAGGGTGAATAAAAAGCTACCGGCCCCCACATCCCAACACTATTATTTTGCGCTCTGTTCCTTTGAAATGACTATGATACAGTTTGTGTGACCCTTCAAATAATTGAAATGATATTTTTCCATAGTGTCTTTGAATGGTACAGGTTTTTGTGAGCCTCTGACAAACATACATGCATTGAAGATAATTAGACAAACCTGCGACTTTTGGAACACTGCAGACATAACTTTGTTAGTGGGGAGTAGTTCTGAATACAGGAGAAAAAATCTAAAGAGATCACAAAGTATGTTTATGTTAAATATGCGGTGATGGACTGTTAAAAAGATTTCTGTTTTCAAAATTAATTTACTTAGCAGGGGCCTATAGGATGATGTCAGGAGACCTAAAAGGGCTGTTTCCACTTGTTCTGCTTTGCCGTCTCTCTATTTTCACTGCAGTCCCCAGGAGGGTAGTTTGATTTTGGTGACCAGGCTGCCTTTGAGTCAGTCAGAGCCAGCAGACTGCCTTTCAGTAAAAATTCAAATTGCTCCTCTCTGTGCTCGGCAGGGCTGAGCACATCTGGGATGTGGTGAAGGCATTTGTATTTGTTTTACTATACTGGAGGGCACTGAAATAACTCTTGTAAGCCGACAGTCTGTCTTTTCCAAGAATATCAGTGCCCAGAAAGGCTGACAAGCTAAGTAAGGGGAGGAAGGAAGCACCTTCAAATCTGTGTATTTCACAGGGGTACTCTCTCACATGTGTCTTATGACCCTTGTCCCTATGGAGGTCATAGTCAAGAAGAAAATTAACAGTTTTGGGGCAGAAGTGGCTTGCCGCACAACATCAGGAGCTGGTTTATTGCCAGTTTTAAAGGAACTCTGTAAATTAGTGTGGCATGATGAATGCCAAATCCTGAACCTTTATCCACATGGCTTCCAGCAATACTTTTCTCCCACTGTGGTCTGTGGTCCTACAGGACAGCAGGAGTACTAGTACCCACTACTGTCCCACCAGTTCCTGGTCTGAAAATCTACTAAAAGCGTGAGGCAGCTCTTGGAGGAAGATGACAGGCTACTGGTCACAGGTACCTGCACAGTTAATGGTTTAGCAAGGGATTTTCTGAGTCTGGCATTGCAGCAACTCCTCATAACTAAAGGTGCAGCAATAGTAGCACTACTGGCTAAAACCCTCGTTAACAGATGAAAGATGTCCTGTAGCAGACTAAGCAAGGCAGGGGCAGCTGTCACCATTGCTTTCCCCTTTCTGCCCCATCTGGATGGCCACTTGGGAGCTAAAGTCTAGAGGTATGCTCCTCCTGAGGTGCCTAATTCTCAGTCATGTCAGTATAGAGGCCTGTCAATAAAAGTAGAATTCCTACTTCATCTGTAACCCTTGCATGAGGTCAGATCATGACTGTCTCTCTGTACAAAAATAAGCATCACAGTCTTCCATCCATCTTCATGTAGGTGTCTGCCTATATCAACTGCTATCAGCTCTCTTCAAGCATTGTGGTACTTTTAGGATAAGATTCATCTGACTTGTTTTAGACATTCTTTTCGGGATGAAATTGAATCCAGAAGTGCTTGTTTCACTCCAGTGATTATAAGAGGAGTTGGGGTGACTAACTCAGAAACAGGTATCTCTGTCTCACCAGATGCTTTCCACCCAGTGTTTATGTTATGCTGAGCCACAGCAGGGATCAATGAGACTCTAATTGAAGGTGGGTGGATTAGAAGTTTTTCTCATGACTTGTTAGGATTGATAAAAAATGGCCAGGAGAAATATTTGGATTCCCATCTATCTCCCCTCTGGACCTCCAAACCCCAGTTATTCTCATGCAGAAACTTGTCATTTTGGCTTCCTATTACCCTTGGACTTAGTAGAAGGTATACTTGATGCTAATAACAAAAGCAGAAGAGAAAATGAATATGTCACAATCAAGGAGTGATGCTAAATAAATGAAGAATAGCATTTCTCACTTATGCCAGCTTCTTTAGAGGCACTCCCCATACCTTCTTCCCCTAGAACAAGATCCCAGAGGAGTTTTGTTTTCATGGAGTCATTGCTGGTATCAGACTGGTGTGCTGGGCTTTCCTCTGCATTTCTCTGTGTGACTTTTCTGAGAGAACTGCAATGATCCATTCTGCCTTTGCAGTCTGTGAATAGTCATTTGACTGCGGAGGGAAGCAGGGAATTCATAGATGTCAGTCTGGTAGTTCCTCAAATGACCATATGCAACATCAATTTTGGCCCCAGAGATGGGCAGATCAAGAGCTAAGTCATTTTGATCGTAGCATCATAGAATCACAGAAGGGTTGAGGTTGGAAGGGACCTCTGGAAGTCATCTGGTCCAAGTCCCCTGCTCAAGCAGGGCCACCTACAGTCAGTTGCTCAGGACCATGTCCAGATGGCTTTTGAACATCTCCAAAGATGGAGACTCCACAGTTTCTCTGGTCAACCTGTGCCAGTGCTCAGTCACCTTCACGCTGAGAAAATGTTTCCTGATGTTCAGGTTGAGCCTTCTGCATTTCAGTTTGTGCCCATTGCCTCTGGTCCTGTCACTGGGCACCACTGGAAATAGCCAGTCTCTGTCTTCTTTACACCCTTCCTTCAGATATTTGTATATATTGATGAGATCCTTCCTGAGCCTTCTCATCTCCAGGCTGAACAGTCCCAGCTCTCTCAACCTTTCCTCACAGGAGAGATGCCCCAGTCCTTTAATCATTTTAGTGGCCTTTCGCTAGACTCTCCCCTATGTCCATGTCTCTCTTGTAGACCCAAACCACCTTGAAGTCCTCAAGCTTTACAATAATTT
This sequence comes from Buteo buteo, assembly GCF_964188355.1. Taxonomy (NCBI): domain Eukaryota; kingdom Metazoa; phylum Chordata; class Aves; order Accipitriformes; family Accipitridae; genus Buteo; species Buteo buteo. Next base: position 24,026,835 of record NC_134182.1, read on the forward strand.
ATTCTGACACAGTCTGGGCTTCTGGGTAAACTACTCAAGTTGCCTTAATTTGATAACAAGTTTTAGTCATTTGTACTTAAGCCAGTGGTGCTACTATTTAATATTTCTATTATTATTATTATTTTATTATTACTTCATATTATTATTATGAGGGCTTCAGTGGGAGCACAATGGGACCCACTCAGTGCAAAACAGCTACAAAACTAGCAGATATCCCAAAGTGTTGTCATCATCATTGCTCAGAGGATCTTCAGCGAGGAAACTATATCTGACTGATGAATTCAGTGTTTTACAAGTGTTGTCATAAGAATATTAGAGATCTGTAAGTGCTAATGGCAATATGCTGAAGATTGAAATGCTGAATAAGAAGAGTAATACTACCGAACTTATTATGTCCATTAGAACTATATTTGGGTGCTTTGCTGTTAAACAAGTCCTCAGAACATTAGCCTAGGTTGTAGCAGGTGTCATTTGGTTAAACTTAATGCAAAACACGTGGAGAGACTTTAAGGCTGGAAGGTGAGTGTGGGTTAAAAGCCTGACCATTTGACTTTTTATGATCACTTTATACCTGACCAATAAAGAAGGAGCTGCTGCTACCACTGGCTGTGGCATTCTGATGATGCCCTTTTTGTCCGTGAAATGACTAGGGGGGGAGGAAAATAAAACAAACTTGCAGTGTCTGCTGCATCTGTGACCTTCTTCACTTTACTCATGGACCTCTGCTGACATTTCTAACAACTTTTGTGCTTGAGGGAAGTGATCCTTCTTTCAACACTCAGATTTTTTTAGGCAAACAAAACCATTTCGCTTCCTTATTTTTTTCAGATAAACTTTTTTTTTTTAATATAAGAAAGGTGTATGTTTTCTGATAAACCCGTAGAGCTGAAACTGCTTTATGTCATCTCCAACTTGTTAGCTCTCCTGATAACACCTTTAATATAAAGAATGGTGCAATGGCAGCATTTTATATTTTGTAACTATTGTAGAAGAGTATTATTATGTACAAGTGTATTTCATAACTCTTGTAGGAGTTTTAAGATCCATCAATCCAATAGTTTCTGTATGGTATTACTACAGTACTATTAACATGCCATGTGGGCACTTCACCAAAAAGTCTACTTTCCTGATATTTTTAACAGCTTGTTCTTTATAAACAACTTTGGACACTGCTTGCTAATTAGCTAGCAACATTCAGAGGCTCATCTACAATAAGATTATTTGTGCCTAGTGCTGCACTTCTATTATTTATTTATGTAAGTCTGTCACGTGAATGGAAATTAATTTGTATTCTTCTGTGACTCAGATACTGCTTTTTGCCATTTCTAAAAATATCCAAGAAAATGGTTTGCAGTCTTCTTCTATAAGCTGTTAGATATCCTGAACTCTGGCATCTCTGTGTTCTAAAGGCAAGTGACATAAAGAGATCTTTTCTGTGCCTTCTTTTTGAGTACTTTTAATGATAATCATATTACCTGCTTAGAAGCAAGCATAAAGCATCCTGAATGGTTGGATCTGTTTCTATGAGGTATTAGTGAATAATCTAATGAAAGCATTTGAGACTACTATTTTAAAAATCTTTTTCAAAATTTCAGAAGACAAACCCTGTCTCTTAGATCTTCCCAAAAATTGTTTATAAGAAAGGCGTGTGTCTGCTCATCTTTTATAATCTGATTCGGGGAATGACAAACTTGATGTTTCTGTAGACAGATATCTTGGCCTATGAAATCATAATTAGATTTTGTGGTTATTGCTCTCTCCTGCCCAGTCTTGGCACAGTCAGCTTAGACAAGGGAGATGAAATAGAAGCAGAAGAGACAATGTGATTTCTTTGTTAAACTTACAAACATTTGTGCCCGTGTAACTTTATTATGTCAGCAGCAATGCAGTTGCTTAGACTGTTACAGTATGCCTTGTAATAATTTACTTTTAAATAAATATCTGTAACAACTAACCATAGGTAAGGGTCAACATTGGGCTCAGGACACAGTAAAATGAGGAACAGTAACTCTAGTAAAAATAGATGCATAACAGTAATTTCCCTTCAGGGTCATTCAGATTTGACTTGCCATTTATGTGTCAATGCTTTTGAACTTATTTAAAAGGAATTTGAAGTGTGGACAAGGATTTGCTTTATCTGATAGACCTCATATAGGTCAGCTGGAACTGGGGATGTTTTTATGGCAAGCTGTGTCCTTTTCAGTGATACAACAGAGATTTTCAGACTTCTTAGCAAATCATTAAGTTAATGCAGTTTTGCTGCATTTGGAGGGATATTTTTATTGCTTTGGATGTATCCACATTTTCTTCTTTGAGCAAAGCATTTTTTTAATTTTTTTTTTTAGTATTATTAAGTCTAGCCTGGGAGAAAAGCACCTTTCTGTTTGCAGAACAACATAATCTAGTTTTCAACCTTCTTTAACATTTGCTAAGTAGAACTGAAAAAAATGTAGGCTTTATTACCTGTCGGCAAAGTGGAGCTTGCTTTAAAACAGATAACTACTGCTATACAGGCCCTATACAGGCCCTTTTTTAGGGTGGGGAGTATGAAACTGGACCCAGCACTCCAGATGTGTCTCACCAGGGATGAGTAGAGAGGAAAGATCACTGCCCACAACCTGCTGGCAAAGCTTATCCTAATGCAGTCCAGGATGCTGCTGGCCTCCTTTGCTGCAAGGGCACACATTGCTGGCACATGGCCAGCTTGTTGTCCACCAAGACCCTCAGGTCCTTTTCTGCAAATCTGTTTTCAGGGAGGATTAACCTTATAATGCCAAATTTGCTTTGGAAACTGTGATTTAAACTCTAAGGCTGAGATCTGCATTAAGGCTTAAATGTATCAATGCTGAGTGTCAGAGAACAAAACCTTTAGTCACTGAGCTGCAGAAGCTGGGATCCATGGCAGGGAGGCCTGCAGTGGGCATACAGAAGATTGAATGCCTTGGAACGCCACCAGTATGTTTAGTGAGAGCTCGCCCAAATTCGATCTTTGAGCCGGAAGGTGCATACTTCTTCTGACAGTGTAATACTGAGGACCAGCATGTGTCCTAAATCCCATTCTCCATCTACTCAAATTCCTTCCCCAGAACCTGCTAAAGGAGGCAGGTGCCTACAAGAAATTTCTGAAAAACTTGAGCGACGGTCACTTTCTCCTTTTTTCCCTTAGCACCATGGTTAGGGTCCTTATTCAGTGCTTTGAAGTGTCAGCTTTAGGTCTTCCATTTGTTTGAGGGTGATCACTTCTCAGGAGAGTGCTCTGAATTCAAGTTATAAGATGAAGTTCTTGCCCTTCACATAACAGTATTAAAAATTCACTGGGTACAAGAGAGCAGATGGTTCTTCATCTTTGTGAGTCATCTGGGAGGCAGAGGCCTGAACCTCACTTGTGCAACCTCTCCCTCCTTTCTCATTCCTCCATCTTTAATTGTTTTATACCAAGGGTGAAAACTTTAGGAGAAAAGGTAGAGAAAACCCTTTCATCTTTCAAAAATTATGATGCTTTACCCAACTAATGGATGTAGGTCACAGATACTCTGCAAATTTCATCCATAAATCTGTTTGAAGAGACTATTTTTTACTGTGCATTGTACAGGACATGGAAATTTGAGTCTGGATTACTTTAATTAGGAGTCCAAACTCAGCAGATTGCTGCAGCAATGCAAGTTGTAACTACTGCTTACGAAACATCTCAATTTTTTTTACTTGAGTTCTGATGGTGCATTTCTCCCCACTGAATGGCAAAGTGGACCACTTGCCTCATGGTCAGGAGAAGAGAAAAAGCTTAGGAAAATAGTCTCCTTTTTAAAAAAGTATTCAAGTTTAAGCAAAAAGAGCAAGATGTCAGAAAGATTGTCTGTAAAAGATCAGAAATATGAGTAATAACAATAAATAAGTTAGGTGTACCGTAGTCCAGAGATAGACACTTAGTTAACAATTGTCCTTAAAAGCACACAGTTAAAAACCAAACAGTTGCATAGCTGTATTGGCTTTGTGTGGCAAAGTTTTGGTGGGGGGGGGGTTACAGGGGTGGCTTCTGTAAGAAGACTGAGCCCATACCAGCCGGCTCTGAGACAGACCTGCTGCTGGCCAAGGCCGAGCCAATCAGCAATAGTGGTAACGCCTCTGTGATAACGTTTTTAAGCAGGAAAAAAAGTTGGGACAGACGGAAAACAGCAGCCGGAGAGAGGAGTGAGAACATGTAAGAGAAACAACCCTGCAGACCCCCAGGTCAGTGAAGAAGGAGGGGAGGAGATGCTCCAGGCAGCGGAGCAGAGATTCCCCTGCTGCCCGTGGTGAAGACCATGGTGAGGCAGGCTGTCCCCCTGCAGCCCATGGATGTCCACGGTGGAGCAGATATCCACCTGCAGCCCGTGGAGGACCCTACGCCAGAGCAGGTGGGTTCCCGAAGGAGGCTGTGACCCCGTGGGAAGCCCGTGCTGGAGCAGGCTCCTGGCAGGACCTGCAGATCTGTGGAGAGAGGAGCCCACGGAGCAGGTTTTCTGGCAGGACTTGTGACCCTGTGGGGGACCCACGCTGGAGCAGTGTGTTCCTGAAGGACTGCACACCGTGGAAAGGACCCATGCTGGAGCAGTTTGTGAAGAACTGCAGCCTGTGGGAAGGACCCACGTTGGAGAAGTTCGTGGAGGACTGTCTCCTGTGGGAGGGACCCCACCCTGGAGCAGGGGAAGAGTGTGATGAGTCCTCCCCCTGAGGAGGATGAAGCAGCAGAAATATTGTGTGATGAACTGACCATAAACCCCATTCCCTGTCCCCCTGTGCCGCTGCAGGGGGCGGGGGGGGGAGGGTTGGTAGAGAATCCGGGAGTGAAGTTGTGCCCGGGAAGAAGGGAGGGGTGGAGGGAAGGTGTTCTGAGATTTGGTTTTATTTCTTATTACCCTACTATGGCTGATTTGTAACAAATTGAGTTAATTTTTCCCAAGCTGAGTCTGTTTTCCCTGTGACAGTAACTGGTGAGTGTATTGGTTTTATGTGGCAAGGTTTTGGTAGCGAGGGGGGTTACAGGGGTGGCTTCTGTAAGAAGCTGCTGGAAGCTTCCCCTGTGTTCGAGAGAGAGCGAGCCCATACCAGTCGGCTCTGAGACGGACCCGCCGCTGGCCAAGGCCGAGCCAATCAGTGATAGTGGTAACGCCTCTGTGATAACATTTTTAAGAAGGAAAAAAGTTGGGAGAGTGAGAAACAGCTGCTGGAGAGAGGAGTGAGAACATGTAAGAGAAACAAGCCTGCGGACACCAAGGTCAGTGAAGAAGGAGGGGGAGGAGATGCTCCAGGCGCCGGAGCGGAGATTCCCCTGCAGCCCGTGGTGAAGACCCTGGTGAGGCAGGCTGTCCCCCTGCAGTCCAGGGAGGTCCACAGTGGAGCAGATATCCACCTGCAGCCCGTGGAGGACCCCACGCCGGAGCAGGTGGGTTCCCGAAGGAGGCTGTGACCCCGTGGGAACCCCGCGCTGGAGCAGGTTCCTGGCAGGACCTGCGGATCTGCGGAGAGAGGAGCCCGTGGAGCAGGTTTTCTGGCAGGACTTGTGACCCCGTGGGGGACCCGCGCTGGAGCAGCTCTCCTGAAGGACTGCACACCGTGGAAAGGACCCATGCTGGAGCAGTTCGTGAAGAACTGCAGCCCGTGGGAATGGCCCACGTTGGAGAAGTTCGTGGAGAACTGACCCCGTGGGTGGGACCCCACGCTGGAGCGGGGGAAGAGTGTGATCAGCCCTCACCCTGAGGAGGTGAAGCGGCAGAAAATAACGTGTGATGACCGTAAACCCCATCCCTGTCCCCCTTGTGCCGCTGGGGGGGCTCGGTGAAGAAATCCGGGAGTGAAGTTGTGCCCGGGAAGAAGGGAGGGGTGGTGGGAAGGTGTTCTGAGATTTCGTTTTATTTTCTCATTACCTTACTCTGGCTGATTTGTAATAAATTGAGCTAATTTTCCCTAAGCTGAGTCTGTTTTGCCCGTGACGGTAATTAGTGAATGATCTCTCCTGTCCTTATCTCGACCCGCAAGTTTTTGTTATATTTTTCTCTCCCCTGTCCAGCTGAGGATGGGGGAGTGATATAACGGCTCTGGTGGGTACCTGGCGTTTAGCCAGGGTCAACCCATCACAGTGAGTGACCTCTCCTGTCCTTATCTCGACCCACAAGTTCTTTGTTATATTTTTCTCTCCCCTGTCCAGCTGAGGAGGGGGAGTGATAGAACGGCTTTGGTGGGCACCTGGCATCCAGCCAGGGTCAACCCCCCCACCACAATAGCATATTAACATCAACAGTGGTTTGACATTAGGCTGGTACAAAATGTTAATTCTTGATGAATTTGCTGCTAAAGTATTTTTCTGTGTAACTGCATCCCTTTATCATAGCTGTTAGGGGTAAAATTCCAGGTTAAATCACATATTGCCTGCTCTAAGCTATCCATCATTTCCTAAATGCTTTTAATTATCCTGGAATGAAGATGTACTTTCTGGGGTCCAGCATCAAGGTGACTTCTAGAGGTCAGGGCAAAGCCTGTGCTGTGCAGCATGGAAAGGATGTACCACCACATGGACCACTTCACATGTCTCACGTGACTGTCAGTGCCTGGGGCAGCATTACAACACCATGGAAGACCACATTTCTTGGAGAACTTCTAGGGTAACATAGGTAATGTGTTTATTGTGACTAAGGTTTAATATGCCCACAACAATTTCTTCATTCTTATTTCATTTTCCTTTATCTTTTTTTTTTTTTTGCCTGGATCTTTTTTCTCCTAATGTATTTCAGATGGATTCTTCCTTTTTTGTCAGTCACAACCACCAATTTAAACTCTCACTGGCCTCCATTTTTCTTCAGTGAGTTCATTGTCCTTCAGTTTTATATGTGCAGATCCACTGTCTTCAAAATATAGCTGCAGTGACATCTGGGTAACCCTATCAGGAATGTAAACACAGTGATTACAGTCAATTGAGGGACTAAAAGATCATGTCAATTCTGTATGTAAAGAATACTGTGGCCCTATTTAAAAAAAAAAATAAAATTAAGTGGTGTGGCTTTACAGAGGTCATTCACTGAAAACAACGTAACTGCTGCCTTGAAGACTCTGGGCACATGCCTTTTGAGGTTCAGTCACAGATTTGTCTGGTCCCCAGCTGTGGACATATTGTGAGTTAGCTCGAGGTTGCTTCTTGTTTGTTTATGCTATTTCTTTATGAGGTCTCTATCACTATGCCCACATAGATTTCTGTAAGAACAAGTCACAGTTTAAACATGTGTGTTTTGCCTGTGCCCTGTAGAAACTCTTCTCACATATGTTGTGCCCATATATGCAAGGGCTCTTAAATCTTTAACTCCAAACTAACTCTTTAATGCTAGCATGAATCTCTATATGTTCCAGTGTTCTTCAATTTCAGTTCGTTGTTCTAGGCCCTGATGAAGCTGTTAGTAGAAAATAGAAGATATCAAAATGCCTGTCATCTTGTTGACTATTTCTGAGCACAGACTGCAAGAAACCCCAAAATATTTGGGCCAGTCTGACAATAACTGAAAGCAACCTTTTTATGTCTTAAGAATTAAACAAGAACTTTACAATCAGTGTTCTCAATACCAAGTTTATTACAAAAGTAATAGCTGATGCAAGAAGGAAATTTTATGGCCTATAAGCTGCAGGGGGACAGATGAGATGATCACAGCTATTCTTTCTGATCTTCAGATCTATTATCTCAATTTATTAACTATGTTCTGTATAATAGAGTGGGTTTGAATGAAATCTTTTAGTTTATGTGAAGACATATTACGTTTGGCATCCAGATGCCCTGGCCATGGAGCAGACCTCTACTGTACCTACTCTACAAATTCAGACTAAAAAGACAAACCCAACCCAGGCAGACAGAATTTCAGCAAGTATGAACTGGAGTAGTCCTGCTGATTTTTATGAATGTGTGTCAGTTTACAGTGGTTGAGGACCATGGTCATTATGGATATGAAGAAAAAAGAAGTCTAAATAAGTGCTTATACAAAGCAGATCTCTGGAAGAAGCCCTCCATTGCAGAGTTGTTTTGCACCATCCCCCTAAATGTCCTTGCATGTGGCCTGACCAGCCTGGAGAGAACAACCAACCTTACTGCAGAGCTCCCCTCCCTGTTGGTGACAGCCTAGGCAAGGAGGAGTGCTGGCAGGCAAGGTCAAGGCTGTTGTTTCTTGTTTTTATTGTTGTCCTGTTCTGTCTGTTGCAGCCCTGTATAAATTAAGAAGATCTTTGTGCTACTCTAACATGACATGAGAAGAACATTCCTGCAAGGAGCTGTTGCACCAGGATGAGAGTTGGGCAAGGAAATCCCTCGGGCCACCCTTGCAGTCTGGTCACTGACTCTGTTGAGCTTCACCACTTCGAAGTTCATTAATACACCTGGTGCTCCTATCTAGGGATGGTTCTTCATAAAAGGTAAGAGAAATCTCATTCTGTGAGGTATTTATGTAATTTATTTGTGTACAATAATATGTAGCACATATATATAATGAATTTATTTATAGAATGTATTTATGTAATGTAGGTCACTACTAAGACTTGAGAGGAAGTGTGACTAAAATCATTCACTTTGAAAACATTATATCTTTGAAAACGTTATCAGGGCAAATGTAATCCCCAATCACCAAAGCTGCAAACCAAATATTAAATTGTTGATCATATCTATTCTTATTGTTATGAAGGCTGTACCACACTAACAATACACTGTTTAAAATGAGGATTAGAGCTCGAGGTCAGTTCACTAAAAGGACATCTATTTTTTAAGTAAGTCCTTAAGTGAAAACAGTTTGGAAATTAGCTTTCATATGCAGAGATTAATTGGGAGACCAAAGTGCTTGGGTGTGCATGAGTCCCGAGGCATTAGAATCTGCTGTCCTGGAAATACAAGTACATTCCTATTTTACTGTTCTTAGCTGCATGGATTGCACAGCCTCAGCCACAGCTGTCCTTTGTCATTCAGAGGGCTAACAAAAGCCTGGGATGCTTTCCACTGAGACAAAACCACTAAATGAACTGAAGCTATGCTGAAGATTTGGTCCTTAGTTAGCAGGGGTGGTAACACAGATGGTAAATCTTGCCTTTACAGTCTTAATGTTTGTTTTTTCCATAATTAATTCTTGAACTGTGCATCTCCAGGTTTTCTGAGTTTTCATATTTGAGTAGCGCCAAAGAAACTTGAATTGTAGTAAGTCCCACAGCAGGCCCTGTTGAATTATTTCAACTGCAAATCCATATGTGAGCCTTGGCTATTTCTGAAAATTTTTGCCACTAGTTATTTGACTGCTTGGATAATTTGAAGCCTCGGCAGTGAAGGAAATATGTGGACTGCAATGTGATTATAGACCTAGTGAGACTTTAACCTGGCTCATTGTATTCTACTCAGACTCTTCCTCTTTTTCAGACAGAAAGTGTTTGAAAAAGATGCCTTGTCTCAGTACTGAAACTCTGAGACACAGCTCAAGTGCACAAGGGAAGCTTCTTGAGCACTCCTGCTCCACTAGCTGGCTAGCATCTTGTGGTTTATTTACAACTTCCCTTATTACATCAAGTCCAAAAGGTAGCTCATCTATGATTCTTCCTTCTCTAGGCAAGAGCTGACAGTATAAATTTAACTCCTCATAGGTATCAGTCCTACTTAGTCCCAGCACTGTTTTGCTGTGAAATTCCATATTGATGTTGGAGTTTTTCTCTGTGCTTCTTAAGGCATGAATTGATTATGATTCACTGTCTCTGGTATCTAGTCTCTGCAGTTTCACAGTTTTGCATGAGCATGTAAATTATCAGCTGTGAGGTACATCCTCATTGCAGGGACATGCACACTGACATGGGTGGGAGGATTTTTAGCTGATTTTTCTGCTGATATGTGAAACTCCTGAGTTCCTTTTTGAACTATCTGATCTTTCATGACTCCTTAATCAAACCTTGAAGAATATTTGCATCTCTTTCTGCTTTTATCCATTTTTAAACATATGCTGATACATACAATTTTATCCACCTAGAAGGTTCCTCAGCACTGCATTAAGTATAGATATAATTTTCTGCTATTTGTAACAGAAACCTAAAGTTTTGAGCTCAAAGACAATTTTCTTGCAGAACATTTGTAAGTCAAAAAATGGTGTTTTGATGGATTGAAACATTTTGCAAGGGCCTGTCATTTCCTTCAACACTCAGGGGAGATGCTGCCAGTGATGCTGCTTCCTAGGGTTTTTGTAGTTTTGTTTTCCATTTTCCTGCTCTTTCTCCAGCAAGCCTGGCTCTCTGCCTGCCAGGGACATAGGACAACTGTATTCAATCTTCCTGACTTACCATGTCCATATCTCTGGACTCCTTTGCTTCTTGGGATGTCCTCATGCCCAAATGGCTCATTAGATAGGCTGCCTAATTTGCCCTGGTCCTTAAGTCTTGTGAGCCAGACTGTCTCTTTGGTCAGGCTGGCTCCTTCATTCTCAAAGTGACTGTCTGGGGCTAGCCAGGCTCACGAGTTTGCCAGTTGGTAGGACCTGGGGCCTTCCATCTGCTGCTGCAGCTTTTGAATAGACTATTTGGATACTGATTCATTAGAAAGCAGGGGACCTGGCTGACCCCAAAGAAGTCTATGAGATACCAAGATTATGGGGGGAAAAAAAGGCCGGGGAAAAAAACCCACGACAGTTTTCTTTTGCAGGAAATCTTAGTTTATTTTTTTAAATTTGAGCAACAATATTTATAAATCCACCTAGTGTCAGACTTCTCTACAGATGATTCCAGTCAGCTGTCTTGTTGGGTGTTTTTACTGTACTACCAGCTACAAAGTGGAAAAAGAGAATTTCTTACGAAGATCTTCAGGAATCCCTACACAAAGGAGAAATGCATATAGGAGCTTGATATGAAAATCACTAAAAAAACATGAAACACATGTTAATTTTGTTCCTTGAAGAAATGCAAAGGGTAGCCATAATCTAAAATACAGTCACTATGCCAAGCTGGAAAATATATTTCTAGGATCAGTACCTTTTAAAATTG